>NW_028188377.1:0-744000 GCF_964204655.1 Triturus cristatus
AAATAAGACTACCGGCTGGCTGAGGCTGTGGTCTCTCAACTGTTGAAGGATCGTGTCAGCACAGCGCTCAAATGGAAAATAACCTGCGCTATCTGCTCTGCAAACCTACTAAAGGAAGTATAATTGTCTTAATTTTCAAACGAACATCTGAACTCACTGAAAGTTTTAATAATCATTACGCTCGCATATGAGACTCTGTGTCCCAGAAGGCTTTAGGACAAACATTGCACTGAGCACACGCCCACTGGGGGCAGAATTGTGAATAAAACGTGCCTGAAATGAAAAATGCGTGCTATCAGGTGTTCCTTGTGACGTGCCCAAGACGAAGAGGTTCCTGACCTTGAAACGCGTTGGCAGAAGTAAAAAGTAATGTGGAGCAGGAGAGCAGTTTGAAAGTGTAGGCCGGATGGCAGAGCGCTATCGTGTGCTCTCCCAAATGCTTCAGGGCACTTTGTTGGACATTATTCATACACGGCAGCCTGGCCGTGGGGAAGATGCACCATCGCCGGCTGGAGACGAAATAAGACTACCGGCTGGCTGAGGCTGTGGTCTCTCAACTGTTGAAGGATCGTGTCAGCACAGCGCTCAAATGGAAAATAACCTGCGCTATCTGCTCTGCAAACCTACTAAAGGAAGTATAATTGTCTTAATTTTCAAACGAACATCTGAACTCACTGAAAGTTTTAATAATCATTACGCTCGCATATGAGACTCGGTGTCCCAGAAGGCTTTAGGACAAACATTGCACTGAGCACACGCCCACTGGGGGCAGAATTGTGAATAAAACTTGCCTGAAATGAAAAATGCGTGCTATCAGGTGTTCCTTGTGACGTGCCCAAGAAGAAGAGGTTCCTGACCTTGAAACGCGTTGGCAGAAGTAAAAAGTAATGTGGAGCAGGAGAGCAGTTTGAAAGTGTAGGCCGGATGGCAGAGCGCTGTCGTGTGCTCTCCCAAATGCTTCAGGGCACTTTGTTGGACATTATTCATACACGGCAGCCTGGCCGTGGGGAAGATGCACCATCGCCGGCTGGAGACGAAATAAGACTACCGTCTGGCTGAGGCTGTGGTCTCTCAACTGTTGAAGGATCGTGTCAGCACAGCGCTCAAATGGAAAATAACCTACGCTATCTGCTCTGCAAACCTACTAAAGGAAGTATAATTGTCTTAATTTTCAAACGAACATCTGAACTCACTGAAAGTTTTAATAATCATTACGCTCGCATATGAGACTCTGTGTCCCAGAAAGCTTTAGGACAAACATTGCACTGAGCACACGCCCACTGGGGGCAGAATTGTGAATAAAACGTGCCTGAAATGAAAAATGCGTGCTATCAGGTGTTCCTTGTGACGTGCCCAAGAAGAAGAGGTTCCTGACCTTGAAACGCGTTGGCAGAAGTAAAAAGTAATGTGGAGCAGGAGAGCAGTTTGAAAGTGTAGGCCGGATGGCAGAGCGCTGTCGTGTGCTCTCCCAAATGCTTCAGGGCACTTTGTTAGACATTATTCATACACGGCAGCCTGGCCGTGGGGAAGATGCACCATCGCCGGCTGGAGACGAAATAAGACTACCGGCTGGCTGAGGCTGTGGTCTCTCAACTGTTGAAGGATCGTGTCAGCACAGCCCTCAAATGGAAAATAACCTGCGCTATCTGCTCTGCACACCTACTAAAGGAAGTATAATTGTTTTAATTTTCAAACGAACATCTGAACTCACTGAAAGTTTTAATAATCATTACGCTCGCATATGAGACTCTGTGTCCCAGAAGGCTTTAGGACAAACATTGCACTGAGCACACGCCCACTGGGGGCAGAATTGTGAATAAAACGTGCCTGAAATGAAAAATGCGTGCTATCAGGTGTTCCTTGTGACGTGCCCAAGAAGAAGAGGTTCCTGACCTTGAAACGCGTTGGCAGAAGTAAAAAGTAATGTGGAGCAGAAGAGCAGTTTGAAAGTGTAGGCCGGATGGCAGAGCGCTGTCGTGTGCTCTCCCAAATGCTTCAGGGCACTTTGTTGGACATTATTCATACACTGCAGCCTGGCCGTGGGGAAGATGCACAATCGCCGGCTGGAGACGAAATAAGACTACCGGCTGGCTGAGGCTGTGGTCTCTCAACTGTTGAAGGATCGTGTTAGCACAGCGCTCAAATGGAAAATAACCTGCGCTATCTGCTCTGCAAACCTACTAAAGGAAGTATAATTGTCTTAATTTTCAAACGAACATCTGAACTCACTGAAAGTTTTAATAATCATTACTCTCGCATATGAGACTCTGTGTCCCAGAAGGCTTTAGGACAAACATTGCACTGAGCACACGCCCACTGGGGGCAGAATTATGAATAAAACTTGCCTGAAATGAAAAATGCGTGCTATCAGGTGTTCCTTGTGACGTGCCCAAGAAGAAGAGGTTCCTGACCTTGAAACGCGTTGGCAGGAGTAAAAAGTAATGTGGAGCAGGAGAGCAGTTTGAAAGTGTAGGCCGGATGGCAGAGCGCTGTCGTGTGCTCTCCCAAATGCTTCAGGGCACTTTGTTGGACATTATTCATACACGGCAGCCTGGCCGTGGGAAAGATGCACCATCGCCGGCTGGAGACAAAATAAGACTACCGGCTGGCTGAGGCTGTGGTCTCTCAACTGTTGAAGGATCGTGTCAGCACAGCGCTCAAATGGAAAATAACCTGCGCTATCTGCTCTGCAAACCTACTAAAGGAAGTATAATTGTCTTAATTTTCAAACGAACATCTGAACTCACTGAAAGTTTTAATAATCATTACGCTCGCATATGAGACTCTGTGTCCCAGAAGGCTTTAGGACAAACATTGCACTGAGCACACGCCCACTGGGGGCAGAATTGTGAATAAAACGTGCCTGAAATGAAAAATGCGTGCTATCAGGTGTTCCTTGTGACGTGCCCAAGACGAAGAGGTTCCTGACCTTGAAACGCGTTGGCAGAAGTAAAAAGTAATGTGGAGCAGGAGAGCAGTTTGAAAGTGTAGGCCGGATGGCAGAGCGCTATCGTGTGCTCTCCCAAATGCTTCAGGGCACTTTGTTGGACATTATTCATACACGGCAGCCTGGCCGTGGGGAAGATGCACCATCGCCGGCTGGAGACGAAATAAGACTACCGGCTGGCTGAGGCTGTGGTCTCTCAACTGTTGAAGGATCGTGTCAGCACAGCGCTCAAATGGAAAATAACCTGCGCTATCTGCTCTGCAAACCTACTAAAGGAAGTATAATTGTCTTAATTTTCAAACGAACATCTGAACTCACTGAAAGTTTTAATAATCATTACGCTCGCATATGAGACTCGGTGTCCCAGAAGGCTTTAGGACAAACATTGCACTGAGCACACGCCCACTGGGGGCAGAATTGTGAATAAAACTTGCCTGAAATGAAAAATGCGTGCTATCAGGTGTTCCTTGTGACGTGCCCAAGAAGAAGAGGTTCCTGACCTTGAAACGCGTTGGCAGAAGTAAAAAGTAATGTGGAGCAGGAGAGCAGTTTGAAAGTGTAGGCCGGATGGCAGAGCGCTGTCGTGTGCTCTCCCAAATGCTTCAGGGCACTTTGTTGGACATTATTCATACACGGCAGCCTGGCCGTGGGGAAGATGCACCATCGCCGGCTGGAGACGAAATAAGACTACCGGCTGGCTGAGGCTGTGGTCTCTCAACTGTTGAAGGATCGTGTCAGCACAGCGCTCAAATGGAAAATAACCTACGCTATCTGCTCTGCAAACCTACTAAAGGAAGTATAATTGTCTTAATTTTCAAACGAACATCTGAACTCACTGAAAGTTTTAATAATCATTACGCTCGCATATGGACTCTGTGTCCCAGAAGGCTTTAGGACAAACATTGCACTGAGCACACGCCCACTGGGGGCAGAATTGTGAATAAAACGTGCCTGAAATGAAAAATGCGTGCTATCAGGTGTTCCTTGTGACGTGCCCAAGAAGAAGAGGTTCCTGACCTTGAAACGCGTTGGCAGAAGTAAAAAGTAATGTGGAGCAGGAGAGCAGTTTGAAAGTGTAGGCCGGATGGCAGAGCGCTGTCGTGTGCTCTCCCAAATGCTTCAGGGCACTTTGTTGGACATTATTCATACACGGCAGCCTGGCCGTGGGGAAGATGCACCATCGCCGGCTGGAGACAAAATAAGACTACCGGCTGGCTGAGGCTGTGGTCTCTCAACTGTTGAAGGACCGTGTCAGCACAGCGCTCAAATAGAAAATAACCTGCGCTATCTGCTCTGCAAACCTACTAAAGGAAGTATAATTGTCTTAATTTTCAAACGAACATCTGAACTCACTGAAAGTTTTAATAATCATTACGCTCGCATATGAGACTCTGTGTCCCAGAAGGCTTTAGGACAAACATTGCACTGAGCACACGCCCACTGGGGGCAGAATTGTGAATAAAACGTGCCTGAAATGAAAAATGCGTGCTATCAGGTGTTCCTTGTGACGTGCCCAAGAAGAAGAGGTTCCTGACCTTGAAACGCGTTGGCAGAAGTAAAAAGTAATGTGGAGCAGGAGAGCAGTTTGAAAGTGTAGGCCGGATGGCAGAGCGCTGTCGTGTGCTCTCCCGAATGCTTCAGGGCACTTTGTTGGACATTATTCATACACGGCAGCCTGGCCGTGGGGAAGATGCACCATCGCCGGCTGGAGACGAAATAAGACTACCGGCTGGCTGAGGCTGTGGTCTCTCAACTGTTGAAGGATCGTGTCAGCACAGCGCTCAAATGGAAAATAACCTGCGCTATCTGCTCTGCAAACCTACTAAAGGAAGTATAATTGTCTTAATTTTCAAACGAACATCTGAACTCACTGAAAGTTTTAATAATCATTACGCTCGCATATGAGACTCTGTGTCCCAGAAGGCTTTAGGACAAACATTGCACTGAGCACACGCCCACTGGGGGCAGAATTGTGAATAAAACGTGCCTGAAATGAAAAATGCGTGCTATCAGGTGTTCCTTGTGACGTGCCCAAGAAGAAGAGGTTCCTGACCTTGAAACGCGTTGGCAGAAGTAAAAAGTAATGTGGAGCAGGAGAGCAGTTTGAAAGTGTAGGCCGGATGGCAGAGCGCTGTCGTGTGCTCTCCCAAATGCTTCAGGGCACTTTGTTGGACATTATTCATACACGGCAGCCTGGCCGTGGGGAAGATGCACCATCGCCGGCTGGAGACAAAATAAGACTACCGGCTGGCTGAGGCTGTGGTCTCTCAACTGTTGAAGGATCGTGTCAGCACAGCGCTCAAATGGAAAATAACCTGCGCTATCTGCTCTGCAAACCTACTAAAGGAAGTATAATTGTCTTAATTTTCAAACGAACATCTGAACTCACTGAAAGTTTTAATAATCATTACGCTCGCATATGAGACTCTGTGTCCCAGAAGGCTTTAGGACAAACATTGCACTGAGCACACGCCCACTGGGGGCAGAATTGTGAATAAAACGTGCCTGAAATGAAAAATGCGTGCTATCAGGTGTTCCTTGTGACGTGCCCAAGACGAAGAGGTTCCTGACCTTGAAACGCGTTGGCAGAAGTAAAAAGTAATGTGGAGCAGGAGAGCAGTTTGAAAGTGTAGGCCGGATGGCAGAGCGCTATCGTGTGCTCTCCCAAATGCTTCAGGGCACTTTGTTGGACATTATTCATACACGGCAGCCTGGCCGTGGGGAAGATGCACCATCGCCGGCTGGAGACGAAATAAGACTACCGGCTGGCTGAGGCTGTGGTCTCTCAACTGTTGAAGGATCGTGTCAGCACAGCGCTCAAATGGAAAATAACCTGCGCTATCTGCTCTGCAAACCTACTAAAGGAAGTATAATTGTCTTAATTTTCAAACGAACATCTGAACTCACTGAAAGTTTTAATAATCATTACGCTCGCATATGAGACTCGGTGTCCCAGAAGGCTTTAGGACAAACATTGCACTGAGCACACGCCCACTGGGGGCAGAATTGTGAATAAAACTTGCCTGAAATGAAAAATGCGTGCTATCAGGTGTTCCTTGTGACGTGCCCAAGAAGAAGAGGTTCCTGACCTTGAAACGCGTTGGCAGAAGTAAAAAGTAATGTGGAGCAGGAGAGCAGTTTGAAAGTGTAGGCCGGATGGCAGAGCGCTGTCGTGTGCTCTCCCAAATGCTTCAGGGCACTTTGTTGGACATTATTCATACACGGCAGCCTGGCCGTGGGGAAGATGCACCATCGCCGGCTGGAGACGAAATAAGACTACCGTCTGGCTGAGGCTGTGGTCTCTCAACTGTTGAAGGATCGTGTCAGCACAGCGCTCAAATGGAAAATAACCTAAGCTATCTGCTCTGCAAACCTACTAAAGGAAGTATAATTGTCTTAATTTTCAAACGAACATCTGAACTCACTGAAAGTTTTAATAATCATTACGCTCGCATATGAGACTCTGTGTCCCAGAAAGCTTTAGGACAAACATTGCACTGAGCACACGCCCACTGGGGGCAGAATTGTGAATAAAACGTGCCTGAAATGAAAAATGCGTGCTATCAGGTGTTCCTTGTGACGTGCCCAAGAAGAAGAGGTTCCTGACCTTGAAACGCGTTGGCAGAAGTAAAAAGTAATGTGGAGCAGGAGAGCAGTTTGAAAGTGTAGGCCGGATGGCAGAGCGCTGTCGTGTGCTCTCCCAAATGCTTCAGGGCACTTTGTTGGACATTATTCATACACGGCAGCCTGGCCGTGGGGAAGATGCACCATCGCCGGCTGGAGACGAAATAAGACTACCGGCTGGCTGAGGCTGTGGTCTCTCAACTGTTGAAGGATCGTGTCAGCACAGCCCTCAAATGGAAAATAACCTGCGCTATCTGCTCTGCACACCTACTAAAGGAAGTATAATTGTTTTAATTTTCAAACGAACATCTGAACTCACTGAAAGTTTTAATAATCATTACGCTCGCATATGAGACTCTGTGTCCCAGAAGGCTTTAGGACAAACATTGCACTGAGCACACGCCCACTGGGGGCAGAATTGTGAATAAAACGTGCCTGAAATGAAAAATGCGTGCTATCAGGTGTTCCTTGTGACGTGCCCAAGAAGAAGAGGTTCCTGACCTTGAAACGCGTTGGCAGAAGTAAAAAGTAATGTGGAGCAGAAGAGCAGTTTGAAAGTGTAGGCCGGATGGCAGAGCGCTGTCGTGTGCTCTCCCAAATGCTTCAGGGCACTTTGTTGGACATTATTCATACACTGCAGCCTGGCCGTGGGGAAGATGCACAATCGCCGGCTGGAGACGAAATAAGACTACCGGCTGGCTGAGGCTGTGGTCTCTCAACTGTTGAAGGATCGTGTTAGCACAGCGCTCAAATGGAAAATAACCTGCGCTATCTGCTCTGCAAACCTACTAAAGGAAGTATAATTGTCTTAATTTTCAAACGAACATCTGAACTCACTGAAAGTTTTAATAATCATTACTCTCGCATATGAGACTCTGTGTCCCAGAAGGCTTTAGGACAAACATTGCACTGAGCACACGCCCACTGGGGGCAGAATTATGAATAAAACTTGCCTGAAATGAAAAATGCGTGCTATCAGGTGTTCCTTGTGACGTGCCCAAGAAGAAGAGGTTCCTGACCTTGAAACGCGTTGGCAGGAGTAAAAAGTAATGTGGAGCAGGAGAGCAGTTTGAAAGTGTAGGCCGGATGGCAGAGCGCTGTCGTGTGCTCTCCCAAATGCTTCAGGGCACTTTGTTGGACATTATTCATACACGGCAGCCTGGCCGTGGGAAAGATGCACCATCGCCGGCTGGAGACGAAATAAGACTACCGGCTGGCTGAGGCTGTGGTCTCTCAACTGTTGAAGGATCGTGTCAGCACAGCGCTCAAATGGAAAATAACCTGCGCTATCTGCTCTGCAAACCTACTAAAGGAAGTATAATTATCTTAATTTTCAAACGAACATCTGAACTCACTGAAAGTTTTAATAATCATTACGCTCGCATATGAGACTCTGTGTCCCAGAAGGTTTTAGGACAAACATTGCACTGAGCACACGCCCACTGGGGGCAGAATTGTGAATAAAACGTGCCTGAAATGAAAAATGCGTGCTATCAGGTGTTCCTTGTGACGTGCCCAAGAAGAAGAGGTTCCTGACCTTGAAACGCGTTGGCAGAAGTAAAAAGTAATGTGGAGCAGGAGAGCAGTTTGAAAGTGTAGGCCGGATGGCAGAGCGCTGTCGTGTGCTCTCCCAAATGCTTCAGGGCACTTTGTTGGACATTATTCATACACGGCAGCCTGGCCGTGGGGAAGATGCACCATCGCCGGCTGGAGACGAAATAAGACTACCGGCTGGCTGAGGCTGTGGTCTCTCAACTGTTGAAGGATCGTGTCAGCACAGCGCTCAAATGGAAAATAACCTGCGCTATCTGCTCTGCAAACCTACTAAAGGAAGTATAATTGCCTTAATTTTCAAACGAACATCTGAACTCACTGAAAGTTTTAATAATCATTACGCTCGCATATGAGACTCTGTGTCCCAGAAAGCTTTAGGACAAACATTGCACTGAGCACACGCCCACTGGGGGCAGAATTGTGAATAAAACGTGCCTGAAATGAAAAATGCGTGCTATCAGGTGTTCCTTGTGACGTGCCCAAGAAGAAGAGGTTCCTGACCTTGAAACGCGTTGGCAGAAGTAAAAAGTAATGTGGAGCAGGAGAGCAGTTTGAAAGTGTAGGCCGGATGGCAGAGCGCTGTCGTGTGCTCTCCCAAATGCTTCAGGGCACTTTGTTGGACATTATTCATACACGGCAGCCTGGCCGTGGGGAAGATGCACCATCGCCGGCTGGAGACGAAATAAGACTACCGGCTGGCTGAGGCTGTGGTCTCTCAACTGTTGAAGGATCGTGTCAGCACAGCGCTCAAATGGAAAATAACCTGCGCTATCTGCTCTGCAAACCTACTAAAGGAAGTATAATTGTCTTAATTTTCAAACGAACATCTGAACTCACTGAAAGTTTTAATAATCATTACGCTCGCATATGAGACTCTGTGTCCCAGAAGGCTTTAGGACAAACATTGCACTGAGCACACGCCCACTGGGGGCAGAATTGTGAATAAAACGTGCCTGAAATGAAAAATGCGTGCTATCAGGTGTTCCTTGTGACGTGCCCAAGAAAAACAGGTTCCTGACCTTGAAACGCGTTGGCAGAAGTAAAAAGTAATGTGGAGCAGGAGAGCAGTTTGAAAGTGTAGGCCGGATGGCAGAGCGCTGTCGTGTACTCTCCCAAATGCTTCAGGGCACTTTGTTGGACATTATTCATACACGGCAGCCTGGCCGTGGGGAAGATGCACCATCGCCGGCTGGAGACGAAATAAGACTACCGGCTGGCTGAGGCTGTGGTCTCTCAACTGTTGAAGGATCGTGTCAGCACAGTGCTCAAATGGAAAATAACCTGCGCTATCTGCTCTGCAAACCTACTAAAGGAAGTATAATTGTCTTAATTTTCAAACGAACATCTGAACTCACTGAAAGTTTTAATAATCATTACGCTCGCATATGAGACTCTGTGTCCCAGAAGGCTTTAGGACAAACATTGCACTGAGCACACGCCCCTGGGGGCAGAATTGTGAATAAAACGTGCCTGAAATGAAAAATGCGTGCTATCAGGTGTTCCTTGTGACGTGCCCAAGACGAAGAGGTTCCTGACCTTGAAACGCGTTGGCAGAAGTAAAAAGTAATGTGGAGCAGGAGAGCAGTTTGAAAGTGTAGGCCGGATGGCAGAGCGCTGTCGTGTGCTCTCCCGAATGCTTCAGGGCACTTTGTTGGACATTATTCATACACGGCAGCCTGGCCGTGGGGAAGATGCACCATCGCCGGCTGGAGACGAAATAAGACTACCGGCTGGCTGAGGCTGTGGTCTCTCAACTGTTGAAGGATCGTGTCAGCACAGCGCTCAAATGGAAAATAACCTGCGCTATCTGCTCTGCAAACCTACTAAAGGAAGTATAATTGTCTTAATTTTCAAACGAACATCTGAACTCACTGAAAGTTTTAATAATCATTACGCTCGCATATGAGACTCTGTGTCCCAGAAGGCTTTAGGACAAACATTGCACTGAGCACACGCCCACTGGGGGCAGAATTGTGAATAAAACGTGCCTGAAATGAAAAATGCGTGCTATCAGGTGTTCCTTGTGACGTGCCCAAGAAGAAGAGGTTCCTGACCTTGAAACGCGTTGGCAGAAGTAAAAAGTAATGTGGAGCAGGAGAGCAGTTTGAAAGTGTAGGCCGGATGGCAGAGCGCTGTTGTGTGCTCTCCCAAATGCTTCAGGGCACTTTGTTGGACATTATTCATACACGGCAGCCTGGCCGTGGGGAAGATGCACCATCGCCGGCTGGAGACGAAATAAGACTACCGGCTGGCTGAGGTTGTGGTCTCTCAACTGTTGAAGGATCGTGTCAGCACAGCGCTCAAATGGAAAATAACCTGCGCTATCTGCTCTGCAAACCTACTAAAGGAAGTATAATTGTCTTAATTTTCAAACGAACATCTGAACTCACTGAAAGTTTTAATAATCATTACGCTCGCATATGAGACTCTGTGTCCCAGAAAGCTTTAGGACAAACATTGCACTGAGCACACGCCCACTGGGGGCAGAATTGTGAATAAAACGTGCCTGAAATGAAAAATGCGTGCTATCAGGTGTTCCTTGTGACGTGCCCAAGAAGAAGAGGTTCCTGACCTTGAAACGCGTTGGCAGAAGTAAAAAGTAATGTGGAGCAGGAGAGCAGTTTGAAAGTGTAGGCCGGATGGCAGAGCGCTGTCGTGTGCTCTCCCAAATGCTTCAGGGCACTTTGTTGGACATTATTCATACACGGCAGCCTGGCCGTGGGGAAGATGCACCATCGCCGGCTGGAGACGAAATAAGACTACCGGCTGGCTGAGGCTGTGGTCTCTCAACTGTTGAAGGATCGTGTCAGCACAGCCCTCAAATGGAAAATAACCTGCGCTATCTGCTCTGCACACCTACTAAAGGAAGTATAATTGTTTTAATTTTCAAACGAACATCTGAACTCACTGAAAGTTTTAATAATCATTACGCTCGCATATGAGACTCTGTGTCCCAGAAGGCTTTAGGACAAACATTGCACTGAGCACACGCCCACTGGGGGCAGAATTGTGAATAAAACGTGCCTGAAATGAAAAATGCGTGCTATCAGGTGTTCCTTGTGACGTGCCCAAGAAGAAGAGGTTCCTGACCTTGAAACGCGTTGGCAGAAGTAAAAAGTAATGTGGAGCAGAAGAGCAGTTTGAAAGTGTAGGCCGGATGGCAGAGCGCTGTCGTGTGCTCTCCCAAATGCTTCAGGGCACTTTGTTGGACATTATTCATACACTGCAGCCTGGCCGTGGGGAAGATGCACAATCGCCGGCTGGAGACGAAATAAGACTACCGGCTGGCTGAGGCTGTGGTCTCTCAACTGTTGAAGGATCATGTTAGCACAGCGCTCAAATGGAAAATAACCTGCGCTATCTGCTCTGCAAACCTACTAAAGGAAGTATAATTGTCTTAATTTTCAAACGAACATCTGAACTCACTGAAAGTTTTAATAATCATTACTCTCGCATATGAGACTCTGTGTCCCAGAAGGCTTTAGGACAAACATTGCACTGAGCACACGCCCACTGGGGGCAGAATTATGAATAAAACTTGCCTGAAATGAAAAATGCGTGCTATCAGGTGTTCCTTGTGACGTGCCCAAGAAGAAGAGGTTCCTGACCTTGAAACGCGTTGGCAGGAGTAAAAAGTAATGTGGAGCAGGAGAGCAGTTTGAAAGTGTAGGCCGGATGGCAGAGCGCTGTCGTGTGCTCTCCCAAATGCTTCAGGGCACTTTGTTGGACATTATTCATACACGGCAGCCTGGCCGTGGGGAAGATGCACCATCGCCGGCTGGAGACGAAATAAGACTACCGGCTGGCTGAGGCTGTGGTCTCTCAACTGTTGAAGGATCGTGTCAGCACAGCGCTCAAATGGAAAATAACCTGCGCTATCTGCTCTGCAAACCTACTAAAGGAAGTATAATTGCCTTAATTTTCAAACGAACATCTGAACTCACTGAAAGTTTTAATAATCATTACGCTCGCATATGAGACTCTGTGTCCCAGAAAGCTTTAGGAAAACATTGCACTGAGCACACGCCCACTGGGGGCAGAATTGTGAATAAAACGTGCCTGAAATGAAAAATGCGTGCTATCAGGTGTTCCTTGTGACGTGCCCAAGAAGAAGAGGTTCCTGACCTTGAAACGCGTTGGCAGAAGTAAAAAGTAATGTGGAGCAGGAGAGCAGTTTGAAAGTGTAGGCCGGATGGCAGAGCGCTTTCGTGTGCTCTCCCAAATGCTTCAGGGCACTTTGTTGGACATTATTCATACACGGCAGCCTGGCCGTGGGGAAGATGCACCATCGCCGGCTGGAGACAAAATAAGACTACCGGCTGGCTGAGGCTGTGGTCTCTCAACTGTTGAAGGATCGTGTCAGCACAGCGCTCAAATGGAAAATAACCTGCGCTATCTGCTCTGCAAACCTACTAAAGGAAGTATAATTGTCTTAATTTTCAAACGAACATCTGAACTCACTGAAAGTTTTAATAATCATTACGCTCGCATATGAGACTCTGTGTCCCAGAAGGCTTTAGGACAAACATTGCACTGAGCACACGCCCACAGGGGGCAGAATTGTGAATAAAACTTGCCTGAAATGAAAAATGCGTGCTATCAGGTGTTCCTTGTGACGTGCCCAAGAAGAAGAGGTTCCTGACCTTGAAACGCGTTGGCAGAAGTAAAAAGTAATGTGGAGCAGGAGAGCAGTTTGAAAGTGTAGGCCGGATGGCAGAGCGCTGTCGTGTGCTCTCCCAAATGCTTCAGGGCACTTTGTTGGACATTATTCATACACGGCAGCCTGGCCGTGGGGAAGATGCACCATCGCCGGCTGGAGACGAAATAAGACTACCGGCTGGCTGAGGCTGTGGTCTCTCAACTGTTGAAGGATCGTGTCAGCACAGCGCTCAAATGGAAAATAACCTGCGCTATCTGCTCTGCAAACCTACTAAAGGAAGTATAATTGTCTTAATTTTCAAACGAACATCTGAACTCACTGAAAGTTTTAATAATCATTACGCTCGCATATGAGACTCTGTGTCCCAGAAGGCTTTAGGACAAACATTGCACTGAGCACACGCCCACTGGGGGCAGAATTGTGAATAAAACTTGCCTGAAATGAAAAATGCGTGCTATCAGGTGTTCCTTGTGACGTGCCCAAGAAGAAGAGGTTCCTGACCTTGAAACGCGTTGGCAGAAGTAAAAAGTAATGTGGAGCAGGAGAGCAGTTTGAAAGTGTAGGCCGGATGGCAGAGCGCTATCGTGTGCTCTCCCAAATGCTTCAGGGCACTTTGTTGGACATTATTCATACACGGCAGCCTGGCCGTGGGGAAGATGCACCATCGCCGGCTGGAGACGAAATAAGACTACCGGCTGGCTGAGGCTGTGGTCTCTCAACTGTTGAAGGATCGTGTCAGCACAGCGCTCAAATGGAAAATAACCTGCGCTATCTGCTCTGCAAACCTACTAAAGGAAATATAATTGTCTTAATTTTCAAACGAACATCTGAACTCACTGAAAGTTTTAATAATCATTACGCTCGCATATGAGACTCTGTGTCCCAGAAGGCTTTAGGACAAACATTGCACTGAGCACACGCCCACTGGGGGCAGAATTGTGAATAAAACGTGCCTGAAATGAAAAATGCGTGCTATCAGGTGTTCCTTGTGACGTGCCCAAGAAGAAGAGGTTCCTGACCTTGAAACGCGTTGGCAGAAGTAAAAAGTAATGTGGAGCAGGAGAGCAGTTTGAAAGTGTAGGCCGGATGGCAGAGCGCTGTCGTGTGCTCTCCCAAATGCTTCAGGGCACTTTGTTGGACATTATTCATACACGGCAGCCTGGCCGTGGGGAAGATGCACCATCGCCGGCTGGAGACGAAATAAGACTACCGGCTGGCTGAGGCTGTGGTCTCTCAACTGTTGAAGGATCGTGTCAGCACAGCGCTCAAATGGAAAATAACCTGCGCTATCTGCTCTGCAAACCTACTAAAGGAAGTATAATTGTCTTAATTTTCAAACGAACATCTGAACTCACTGAAAGTTTTAATAATCATTACGCTCGCATATGAGACTCTGTGTCCCAGAAGGCTTTAGGACAAACATTGCACTGAGCAAACGCCCACTGGGGGCAGAATTGTGAATAAAACTTGCCTGAAATGAAAAATGCGTGCTATCAGGTGTTCCTTGTGACGTGCCCAAGAAGAAGAGGTTCCTGACCTTGAAACGCGTTGGCAGAAGTAAAAAGTAATGTGGAGCAGGAGAGCAGTTTGAAAGTGTAGGCCAGATGGCAGAGCGCTATCGTGTGCTCTCCCAAATGCTTCAGGGCACTTTGTTGGACATTATTCATACACGGCAGCCTGGCCGTGGGGAAGATGCACCATCGCCGGCTGGAGACTAAATAAGACTACCGGCTGGCTGAGGCTGTGGTCTCTCAACTGTTGAAGGATCGTGTCAGCCCAGCGCTCAAATGGAAAATAACCTGTGCTATCTGCTCTGCAAACCTACTAAAGGAAGTATAATTGTCTTAATTTTCAAACGAACATCTGAACTCACTGAAAGTTTTAATAATCATTACGCTCGCATATGAGACTCTGTGTCCCAGAAGGCTTTAGGACAAACATTGCACTGAGCACACGCCCACTGGGGGCAGAATTGTGAATAAAACGTGCCTGAAATGAAAAATGCGTGCTATCAGGTGTTCCTTGTGACGTGCCCAAGAAGAAGAGGTTCCTGACCTTGAAACACGTTGGCAGAAGTAAAAAGTAATGTGGAGCAGGAGAGCAGTTTGAAAGTGTAGGCCGGATGGCAGAGCGCTGTCGTGTGCTCTCCCAAATGCTTCAGGGCACTTTGTTGGACATTATTCATACACGGCAGCCTGGCCGTGGGGAAGATGCACCATCGCCGGCTGGAGACGAAATAAGACTACCGGCTGGCTGAGGCTGTGGTCTCTCAACTGTTGAAGGATCGTGTCAGCACAGCGCTCAAATGGAAAATAACCTGCGCTATCTGCTCTGCAAACCTACTAAAGGAAGTATAATTGTCTTAATTTTCAAACGAACATCTGAACTCACTGAAAGTTTTAATAATCATTACGCTCGCATATGAGACTCTGTGTCCCAGAAGGCTTTAGGACAAACATTGCACTGAGCACACGCCCACTGGGGGCAGAATTGTGAATAAAACTTGCCTGAAATGAAAAATGCGTGCTATCAGGTGTTCCTTGTGACGTGCCCAAGAAGAAGAGGTTCCTGACCTTGAAACGCGTTGGCAGAAGTAAAAAGTAATGTGGAGCAGAAGAGCAGTTTGAAAGTGTAGGCCGGATGGCAGAGCGCTGTCGTGTGCTCTCCCAAATGCTTCAGGGCACTTTGTTGGACATTATTCATACACTGCAGCCTGGCCGTGGGGAAGATGCACAATCGCCGGCTGGAGACGAAATAAGACTACCGGCTGGCTGAGGCTGTGGTCTCTCAACTGTTGAAGGATCGTGTCAGCACAGCGCTCAAATGGAAAATAACCTGCGCTATCTGCTCTGCAAACCTACTAAAGGAAGTATAATTGTCTTAATTTTCAAACGAACATCTGAACTCACTGAAAGTTTTAATAATCATTACGCTCGCATATGAGACTCTGTGTCCCAGAAGGCTTTAGGACAAACATTGCACTGAGCACACGCCCACTGGGGGCAGAATTGTGAATAAAACGTGCCTGAAATGAAAAATGCGTGCTATCAGGTGTTCCTTGTGACGTGCCCAAGAAGAAGAGGTTCCTGACCTTGAAACGCGTTGGCAGAAGTAAAAAGTAATGTGGAGCAGGAGAGCAGTTTGAAAGTGTAGGCCGGATGGCAGAGCGCTATCGTGTGCTCTCCCAAATGCTTCAGGGCACTTTGTTGGACATTATTTATACACGGCAGCCTGGCCGTGGGGAAGATGCACCATCGCCGGCTGGAGACGAAATAAGACTACCGGCTGGCTGAGGCTGTGGTCTCTCAACTGTTGAAGGATCGTGTCAGCACAGCGCTCAAATGGAAAATAACCTGCGCTATCTGCTCTGCAAACCTACTAAAGAAAGTATAATTATCTTAATTTTCAAACAAACATCTGAACTCACTGAAAGTTTTAATAATCATTACGCTCGCATATGAGACTCTGTGTCCCAGAAGGCTTTAGGACAAACATTGCACTGAGCACACGCCCACTGGGGGCAGAATTGTGAATAAAACGTGCCTGAAATGAAAAATGCGTGCTATCAGGTGTTCCTTGTGACGTGCCCAAGAAGAAGAGGTTCCTGACCTTGAAACGCGTTGGCAGAAGTAAAAAGTAATGTGGAGCAGGAGAGCAGTTTGAAAGTGTAGGCCGGATGGCAGAGCGCTGTCGTGTGCTCTCCCAAATGCTTCAGGGCACTTTGTTGGACATTATTCATACACGGCAGCCTGGCCGTGGGGAAGATGCACCATCGCCGGCTGGAGACGAAATAAGACTACCGGCTGGCTGAGGCTGTGGTCTCTCAACTGTTGAAGGATCGTGTCAGCACAGCGCTCAAATGGAAAATAACCTGCGCTATCTGCTCTGCAAACCTACTAAAGGAAGTATAATTGTCTTAATTTTCAAACGAACATCTGAACTCACTGAAAGTTTTAATAATCATTACGCTCGCATATGAGACTCTGTGTCCCAGAAGGCTTTAGGACAAACATTGCACTGAGCACACGCCCACTGGGGGCAGAATTATGAATAAAACTTGCCTGAAATGAAAAATGCGTGCTATCAGGTGTTCCTTGTGACATGCCCAAGAAGAAGAGGTTCCTGACCTTGAAACGCGTTGGCAGGAGTAAAAAGTAATGTGGAGCAGGAGAGCAGTTTGAAAGTGTAGGCCGGATGGCAGAGCGCTGTCGTGTGCTCTCCCAAATGCTTCAGGGCACTTTGTTGGACATTATTCATACACGGCAGCCTGGCCGTGGGAAAGATGCACCATCGCCGGCTGGAGACGAAATAAGACTACCGGCTGGCTGAGGCTGTGGTCTCTCAACTGTTGAAGGATCGTGTCAGCACAGCGCTCAAATGGAAAATAACCTGCGCTATCTGCTCTGCAAACATACTAAAGGAAGTATAATTGTCTTAATTTTCAAACGAACATCTGAACTCACTGAAAGTTTTAATATTCATTACGCTCGCAAATGAGACTCTGTGTCCCAGAAGGCTTTAGGACAAACATTGCACTGAGCACACGCCCACTGGGGGCAGAATTGTGAATAAAACTTGCCTGAAATGAAAAATGCGTGCTATCAGGTGTTCCTTGTGACGTGCCCAAGAAGAAGAGGTTCCTGACCTTGAAACGCGTTGGCAGAAGTAAAAAGTAATGTGGAGCAGAAGAGCAGTTTGAAAGTGTAGGCCGGATGGCAGAGCGCTGTCGTGTGCTCTCCCAAATGCTTCAGGGCACTTTGTTGGACATTATTTATACACGGCAGCCTGGCCGTGGGGAAGATGCACCATCGCCGGCTGGAGACGAAATAAGACTACCGGCTGGCTGAGGCTGTGGTCTCTCAACTGTTGAAGGATCGTGTTAGCACAGCGCTCAAATGGAAAATAACCTGCGCTATCTGCTCTGCAAACCTACTAAAGAAAGTATAATTATCTTAATTTTCAAACAAACATCTGAACTCACTGAAAGTTTTAATAATCATTACGCTCGCATATGAGACTCTGTGTCCCAGAAGGCTTTAGGACAAACATTGCACTGAGCACACGCCCACTGGGGGCAGAATTGTGAATAAAACGTGCCTGAAATCAAAAATGCGTGCTATCAGGTGT
The DNA here is from genome assembly GCF_964204655.1 of Triturus cristatus. Classification (NCBI taxonomy): domain Eukaryota; kingdom Metazoa; phylum Chordata; class Amphibia; order Caudata; family Salamandridae; genus Triturus; species Triturus cristatus. The sequence continues at coordinate 17,913 of NW_028188377.1, forward strand.
TCCTTGTGACGTGCCCAAGAAGAAGAGGTTCCTGACCTTGAAACGCGTTGGCAGAAGTAAAAAGTAATGTGGAGCAGGAGAGCAGTTTGAAAGTGTAGGCCGGATGGCAGAGCGCTGTCGTGTGCTCTCCCAAATGCTTCAGGGCACTTTGTTGGACATTATTCATACACGGCAGCCTGGCCGTGGGGAAGATGCACCATCGCCGGCTGGAGACGAAATAAGACTACCGGCTGGCTGAGGCTGTGGTCTCTCAACTGTTGAAGGATCGTGTCAGCACAGCGCTCAAATGGAAAATAACCTGCGCTATCTGCTCTGCAAACCTACTAAAGGAAGTATAATTGTCTTAATTTTCAAACGAACATCTGAACTCACTGAAAGTTTTAATAATCATTACGCTCGCATATGAGACTCTGTGTCCCAGAAGGCTTTAGGACAAACATTGCACTGAGCACACGCCCACTGGGGGCAGAATTGTGAATAAAACGTGCCTGAAATGAAAAATGCGTGCTATCAGGTGTTCCTTGTGACGTGCCCAAGAAGAAGAGGTTCCTGACCTTGAAACGCGTTGGTAGAAGTAAAAAGTAATGTGGAGCAGGAGAGCAGTTTGAAAGTGTAGGCCGGATGGCAGAGCGCTGTCGTGTGCTCTCCCAAATGCTTCAGGGCACTTTGTTGGACATTATTCATACACGGCAGCCTGGCCGTGGGGAAGATGCACCATCGCCGGCTGGAGACAAAATAAGACTACCGGCTGGCTGAGGCTGTGGTCTCTCAACTGTTGAAGGATCGTGTCAGCACAGCGCTCAAATGGAAAATAACCTGCGCTATCTGCTCTGCAAACCTACTAAAGGAAGTATAATTGTCTTAATTTTCAAACGAACATCTGAACTCACTGAAAGTTTTAATAATCATTACGCTCGCATATGAGACTCTGTGTCCCAGAAGGCTTTAGGACAAACATTGCACTGAGCACACGCCCACAGGGGGAAGAATTGTGAATAAAACTTGCCTGAAATGAAAAATGCGTGCTATCAGGTGTTCCTTCTGACGTGCCCAAGAAGAAGAGGTTCCTGACCTTGAAACGCGTTGGCAGAAGTAAAAAGTAATGTGGAGCAGGAGAGCAGTTTGAAAGTGTAGGCCGGATGGCAGAGCGCTGTCGTGTGCTCTCCCAAATGCTTCAGGGCACTTTGTTGGACATTATTCATACACGGCAGCCTGGCCGTGGGGAAGATACACCATCGCCGGCTGGAGACGAAATAAGACTACCGGCTGGCTGAGGCTGTGGTCTCTCAACTGTTGAAGGATCGTGTCAGCACAGCGCTCAAATGGAAAATAACCTGCGCTATCTGCTCTGCAAACCTACTAAAGGAAGTATAATTGTCTTAATTTTCAAACGAACATCTGAACTCACTGAAAGTTTTAATAATCATTACGCTCGCATATGAGACTCTGTGTCCCAGAAGGCTTTAGGACAAACATTGCACTGAGCACACGCCCACTGGGGGCAGAATTGTGAATAAAACGTGCCTGAAATGAAAAATGCGTGCTATCAGGTGTTCCTTGTGACGTGCCCAAGACAAAGAGGTTCCTGACCTTGAAACGCGTTGGCAGAAGTAAAAAGTAATGTGGAGCAGGAGAGCAGTTTGAAAGTGTAGGCCGGATGGCAGAGCGCTATCGTGTGCTCTCCCAAATGCTTCAGGGCACTTTGTTGGACATTATTCATACACGGCAGCCTGGCCGTGGGGAAGATGCACCATCGCCGGCTGGAGACGAAATAAGACTACCGGCTGGCTGAGGCTGTGGTCTCTCAACTCTTGAAGGATCGTGTCAGCACAGCGCTCAAATGGAAAATAACCTGCGCTATCTGCTCTGCAAACCTACTAAAGGAAGTATAATTGTCTTAATTTTCAAACGAACATCTGAACTCACTGAAAGTTTTAATAATCATTACGCTCGCATATGAGACTCGGTGTCCCAGAAGGCTTTAGGACAAACATTGCACTGAGCACACGCCCACTGGGGGCAGAATTGTGAATAAAACGTGCCTGAAATGAAAAATGCGTGCTATCAGGTGTTTCTGGTGATGTGCCCAAGAAGAAGAGGTTCCTGACCTTGAAACGCGTTGGCAGAAGTAAAAAGTAATGTGGAGCAGGAGAGCAGTTTGAAAGTGTAGGCCGGATGGCAGAGCGCTATCGTGTGCTCTCCCAAATGCTTCAGGGCACTTTGTTGGACATTATTCATACACGGCAGCCTGGCCGTGGGGAAGATGCACCATCGCCGGCTGGAGACGAAATAAGACTACCGGCTGGCTGAGGCTGTGGTCTCTCAACTGTTGAAGGATCGTGTCAGCACAGCGCTCAAATGGAAAATAACCTGCGCTATCTGCTCTGCAAACCTACTAAAGGAAGTATAATTGTCTTAATTTTCAAACGAACATCTGAACTCACTGAAAGTTTTAATAATCATTACGCTCGCATATGAGACTCTGTGTCCCAGAAGGCTTTAGGACAAACATTGCACTGAGCACACGCCCACTGGGGGCAGAATTGTGAATAAAACGTGCCTGAAATGAAAAATGCGTGCTATCAGGTGTTCCTTGTGACGTGCCCAAGAAGAAGAGGTTCCTGACCTTGAAACGCGTTGGCAGAAGTAAAAAGTAATGTGGAGCAGGAGAGCAGTTTGAAAGTGTAGGCCGGATGGCATAGCGCTGTCGTGTGCTCTCCCAAATGCTTCAGGGCACTTTGTTGGACATTATTCATACACGGCAGCCTGGCCGTGGGGAAGATGCACCATCGCTGGCTGGAGACGAAATAAGACTACCGGCTGGCTGAGGCTGTGGTCTCTCAACTGTTGAAGGATCGTGTCAGCACAGCGCTCAAATGGAAAATAACCTGCGCTATCTGCTCTGCAAACCTACTAAAGGAAGTATAATTGTCTTAATTTTCAAACGAACATCTGAACTCACTGAAAGTTTTAATAATCATTACGCTCGCATATGAGACTCTGTGTCCCACAAGGCTTTAGGACAAACATTGCACTGAGCACACGCCCACTGGGGGCAGAATTGTGAATAAAACGTGCCTGAAATGAAAAATGCGTGCGATCAGGTGTTCCTTGTGACGTGCCCAAGAAGAAGAGGTTCCTGACCTTGAAACGCGTTGGCAGAAGTAAAAAGTAATGTGGAGCAGGAGAGCAGTTTGAAAGTGTAGGCCGGATGGCAGAGCGCTGTCGTGTGCTCTCCCAAATGCTTCAGGGCACTTTGTTGGACATTATTCATACACGGCAGCCTGGCCGTGGGGAAGATGCACCATCGCCGGCTGGAGACAAAATAAGACTACCGGCTGGCTGAGGCTGTGGTCTCTCAACTGTTGAAGGATCGTGTCAGCACAGCGCTCAAATGGAAAATAACCTGCGCTATCTGCTCTGCAAACCTACTAAAGGAAGTATAATTGTCTTAATTTTCAAACCAACATCTGAACTCACTGAAAGTTTTAATAATCATTACGCTCGCATATGAGACTCTGTGTCCCAGAAGGCTTTAGGACAAACATTGCACTGAGCACACGCCCACAGGGGGCAGAATTGTGAATAAAACTTGCCTGAAATGAAAAATGCGTGCTATCAGGTGTTCCTTGTGACGTGCCCAAGAAGAAGAGGTTCCTGACCTTGAAACGCGTTGGCAGAAGTAAAAAGTAATGTGGAGCAGGAGAGCAGTTTGAAAGTGTAGGCCGGATGGCAGAGCGCTGTCGTGTGCTCTCCCAAATGCTTCAGGACACTTTGTTGGACATTATTCATACACGGCAGCCTGGCCGTGGGGAAGATGCACCATCGCCGGCTGGAGACGAAATAAGACTACCGGCTGGCTGAGGCTGTGGTCTCTCAACTGTTGAAGGATCGTGTCAGCACAGCGCTCAAATGGAAAATAACCTGCGCTATCTGCTCTGCAAACCTACTAAAGGAAGTATAATTGTCTTAATTTTCAAACGAACATCTGAACTCACTGAAAGTTTTAATAATCATTACGCTCGCATATGAGACTCTGTGTCCCAGAAGGCTTTAGGACAAACATTGCACTGAGCACACGCCCACTGGGGGCAGAATTGTGAATTAAACGTGCCTGAAATGAAAAATGCGTGCTATCAGGTGTTCCTTGTGACGTGCCCAAGAAGAAGAGGTTCCTGACCTTGAAACGCGTTGGCAGAAGTAAAAAGTAATGTGGAGCAGGAGAGCAGTTTGAAAAAGTAGGCCGGATATCAGAGCGCTGTCGTGTGCTCTCCCAAATGCTTCAGGGCACTTTGTTGGACATTATTCATACACGGCAGCCTGGCCGTGGGGAAGATGCACCATCGCCGGCTGGAGACGAAATAAGACTACCGGCTGGCTGAGGCTGTGGTCTCTCAACTGTTGAAGGATCGTGTCAGCACAGCGCTCAAATGGAAAATAACCTGCGCTATCTGCTCTGCAAACCTACTAAAGGAAGTATAATTGTCTTAATTTTCAAACGAACATCTGAACTCACTGAAAGTTTTAATAATCATTACGCTCGCATATGAGACTCTGTGTCCCAGAAGGCTTTAGGACAAACATTGCACTGAGCACACGCCCACTGGGGGCAGAATTGTGAATAAAACTTGCCTGAAATGAAAAATGCGTGCTATCAGGTGTTCCTTGTGACGTGCCCAAGAAGAAGAGGTTCCTGACCTTGAAACGCGTTGGCAGAAGTAAAAAGTAATGTGGAGCAGGAGAGCAGTTTGAAAGTGTAGGCCGGATGGCAGAGCGCTATCGTGTGCTCTCCCAAATGCTTCAGGGCACTTTGTTGGACATTATTCATACACGGCAGCCTGGCCGTGGGGAAGATGCACCATCGCCGGCTGGAGACGAAATAAGACTACCGGCTGGCTGAGGCTGTGGTCTCTCAACTGTTGAAGGATCGTGTCAGCACAGCGCTCAAATGGAAAATAACCTGCGCTATCTGCTCTGCAAACCTACTAAAGGAAATATAATTGTCTTAATTTTCAAACGAACATCTGAACTCACTGAAAGTTTTAATAATCATTACGCTCGCATATGAGACTCTGTGTCCCAGAAGGCTTTAGGACAAACATTGCACTGAGCACACGCCCACTGGGGGCAGAATTGTGAATAAAACGTGCCTGAAATGAAAAATGCGTGCTATCAGGTGTTCCTTGTGACGTGCCCAAGAAGAAGAGGTTCCTGACCTTGAAACGCGTTGACAGAAGTAAAAAGTAATGTGGAGCAGGAGAGCAGTTTGAAAGTGTAGGCCGGATGGCAGAGCGCTGTCGTGTGCTCTCCCAAATGCTTCAGGGCACTTTGTTGGACATTATTCATACACGGCAGCCTGGCCGTGGGGAAGATGCACCATCGCCGGCTGGAGACGAAATAAGACTACCGGCTGGCTGAGGCTGTGGTCTCTCAACTGTTGAAGGATCGTGTCAGCACAGCGCTCAAATGGAAAATAACCTGCGCTATCTGCTCTGCAAACCTACTAAAGGAAGTATAATTGTCTTAATTTTCAAACGAACATCTGAACTCACTGAAAGTTTTAATAATCATTACGCTCGCATATGAGACTCTGTGTCCCAGAAGGCTTTAGGACAAACATTGCACTGAGCACACGCCCACTGGGGGCAGAATTGTGAATAAAACTTGCCTGAAATGAAAAATGCGTGCTATCAGGTGTTCCTTGTGACGTGCCCAAGAAGAAGAGGTTCCTGCCCTTGAAACGCGTTGGCAGAAGTAAAAAGTAATGTGGAGCAGGAGAGCAGTTTGAAAGTGTAGGCCAGATGGCAGAGCGCTATCGTGTGCTCTCCCAAATGCTTCAGGGCACTTTGTTGGACATTATTCATACACGGCAGCCTGGCCGTGGGGAAGATGCACCATCGCCGGCTGGAGACGAAATAAGACTACCGGCTGGCTGAGGCTGTGGTCTCTCAACTGTTGAAGGATCGTGTCAGCCCAGCGCTCAAATGGAAAATAACCTGCGCTATCTGCTCTGCAAACCTACTAAAGGAAGTATAATTGTCTTAATTTTCAAACGAACATCTGAACTCACTGAAAGTTTTAATAATCATTACGCTCGCATATGAGACTCTGTGTCCCAGAAGGCTTTAGGACAAACATTGCACTGAGCACACGCCCACTGGGGGCAGAATTGTGAATAAAACGTGCCTGAAATGAAAAATGCGTGCTATCAGGTGTTCCTTGTGACGTGCCCAAGAAGAAGAGGTTCCTGACCTTGAAACGCGTTGGCAGAAGTAAAAAGTAATGTGGAGCAGGAGAGCAGTTTGAAAGTGTAGGCCGGATGGCAGAGCGCTGTCGTGTGCTCTCCCAAATGCTTCAGGGCACTTTGTTGGACATTATTCATACACGGCAGCCTGGCCGTGGGGAAGATGCACCATCGCCGGCTGGAGACGAAATAAGACTACCGGCTGGCTGAGGCTGTGGTCTCTCAACTGTTGAAGGATCGTGTCAGCACAGCGCTCAAATGGAAAATAACCTGCGCTATCTGCTCTGCAAACCTACTAAAGGAAGTATAATTGTCTTAATTTTCAAACGAACATCTGAACTCACTGAAAGTTTTAATAATCATTACGCTCGCATATGAGACTCTGTGTCCCAGAAGGCTTTAGGACAAACATTGCACTGAGCACACGCCCACTGGGGGCAGAATTATGAATAAAACTTGCCTGAAATGAAAAATGCGTGCTATCAGGTGTTCCTTGTGACATGCCCAAGAAGAAGAGGTTCCTGACCTTGAAACGCGTTGGCAGGAGTAAAAAGTAATGTGGAGCAGGAGAGCAGTTTGAAAGTGTAGGCCGGATGGCAGAGCGCTGTCGTGTGCTCTCCCAAATGCTTCAGGGCACTTTGTTGGACATTATTCATACACGGCAGCCTGGCCGTGGGAAAGATGCACCATCGCCGGCTGGAGACGAAATAAGACTACCGGCTGGCTGAGGCTGTGGTCTCTCAACTGTTGAAGGATCGTGTCAGCACAGCGCTCAAATGGAAAATAACCTGCGCTATCTGCTCTGCAAACATACTAAAGGAAGTATAATTGTCTTAATTTTCAAACGAACATCTGAACTCACTGAAAGTTTTAATATTCATTACGCTCGCAAATGAGACTCTGTGTCCCAGAAGGCTTTAGGACAAACATTGCACTGAGCACACGCCCACTGGGGGCAGAATTGTGAATAAAACGTGCCTGAAATGAAAAATGCGTGCTATCAGGTGTTCCTTGTGACGTGCCCAAGAAGAAGAGGTTCCTGACCTTGAAACGCGTTGGCAGAAGTAAAAAGTAATGTGGAGCAGGAGAGCAGTTTGAAAGTGTAGGCCGGATGGCAGAGCGCTATCGTGTGCTCTCCCAAATGCTTCAGGGCACTTTGTTGGACATTATTTATACACGGCAGCCTGGCCGTGGGGAAGATGCACCATCGCCGGCTGGAGACGAAATAAGACTACCGGCTGGCTGAGGCTGTGGTCTCTCAACTGTTGAAGGATCGTGTTAGCACAGCGCTCAAATGGAAAATAACCTGCGCTATCTGCTCTGCAAACCTACTAAAGAAAGTATAATTATCTTAATTTTCAAACAAACATCTGAACTCACTGAAAGTTTTAATAATCATTACGCTCGCATATGAGACTCTGTGTCCCAGAAGGCTTTAGGACAAACATTGCACTGAGCACACGCCCACTGGGGGCAGAATTGTGAATAAAACGTGCCTGAAATCAAAAATGCGTGCTATCAGGTGTTCCTTGTGACGTGCCCAAGAAGAAGAGGTTCCTGACCTTGAAACGCGTTGGCAGAAGTAAAAAGTAATGTGGAGCAGGAGAGCAGTTTGAAAGTGTAGGCCGGATGGCAGAGCGCTGTCGTGTGCTCTCCCAAATGCTTCAGGGCACTTTGTTGGACATTATTCATACACGGCAGCCTGGCCGTGGGGAAGATGCACCATCGCCGGCTGGAGACGAAATAAGACTACCGGCTGGCTGAGGCTGTGGTCTCTCAACTGTTGAAGGATCGTGTCAGCACAGCGCTCAAATGGAAAATAACCTGCGCTATCTGCTCTGCAAACCTACTAAAGGAAGTATAATTGTCTTAATTTTCAAACGAACATCTGAACTCACTGAAAGTTTTAATAATCATTACGCTCGCATATGAGACTCTGTGTCCCAGAAGGCTTTAGGACAAACATTGCACTGAGCACACGCCCACTGGGGGCAGAATTGTGAATAAAACGTGCCTGAAATGAAAAATGCGTGCTATCAGGTGTTCCTTGTGACGTGCCCAAGAAGAAGAGGTTCCTGACCTTGAAACGCGTTGGTAGAAGTAAAAAGTAATGTGGAGCAGGAGAGCAGTTTGAAAGTGTAGGCCGGATGGCAGAGCGCTGTCGTGTGCTCTCCCAAATGCTTCAGGGCACTTTGTTGGACATTATTCATACACGGCAGCCTGGCCGTGGGGAAGATGCACCATCGCCGGCTGGAGACAAAATAAGACTACCGGCTGGCTGAGGCTGTGGTCTCTCAACTGTTGAAGGATCGTGTCAGCACAGCGCTCAAATGGAAAATAACCTGCGCTATCTGCTCTGCAAACCTACTAAAGGAAGTATAATTGTCTTAATTTTCAAACGAACATCTGAACTCACTGAAAGTTTTAATAATCATTACGCTCGCATATGAGACTCTGTGTCCCAGAAGGCTTTAGGACAAACATTGCACTGAGCACACGCCCACAGGGGGCAGAATTGTGAATAAAACTTGCCTGAAATGAAAAATGCGTGCTATCAGGTGTTCCTTCTGACGTGCCCAAGAAGAAGAGGTTCCTGACCTTGAAACGCGTTGGCAGAAGTAAAAAGTAATGTGGAGCAGGAGAGCAGTTTGAAAGTGTAGGCCGGATGGCAGAGCGCTGTCGTGTGCTCTCCCAAATGCTTCAGGGCACTTTGTTGGACATTATTCATACACGGCAGCCTGGCCGTGGGGAAGATACACCATCGCCGGCTGGAGACGAAATAAGACTACCGGCTGGCTGAGGCTGTGGTCTCTCAACTGTTGAAGGATCGTGTCAGCACAGCGCTCAAATGGAAAATAACCTGCGCTATCTGCTCTGCAAACCTACTAAAGGAAGTATAATTGTCTTAATTTTCAAACGAACATCTGAACTCACTGAAAGTTTTAATAATCATTACGCTCGCATATGAGACTCTGTGTCCCAGAAGGCTTTAGGACAAACATTGCACTGAGCACACGCCCACTGGGGGCAGAATTGTGAATAAAACGTGCCTGAAATGAAAAATGCGTGCTATCAGGTGTTCCTTGTGACGTGCCCAAGACAAAGAGGTTCCTGACCTTGAAACGCGTTGGCAGAAGTAAAAAGTAATGTGGAGCAGGAGAGCAGTTTGAAAGTGTAGGCCGGATGGCAGAGCGCTATCGTGTGCTCTCCCAAATGCTTCAGGGCACTTTGTTGGACATTATTCATACACGGCAGCCTGGCCGTGGGGAAGATGCACCATCGCCGGCTGGAGACGAAATAAGACTACCGGCTGGCTGAGGCTGTGGTCTCTCAACTCTTGAAGGATCGTGTCAGCACAGCGCTCAAATGGAAAATAACCTGCGCTATCTGCTCTGCAAACCTACTAAAGGAAGTATAATTGTCTTAATTTTCAAACGAACATCTGAACTCACTGAAAGTTTTAATAATCATTACGCTCGCATATGAGACTCGGTGTCCCAGAAGGCTTTAGGACAAACATTGCACTGAGCACACGCCCACTGGGGGCAGAATTGTGAATAAAACGTGCCTGAAATGAAAAATGCGTGCTATCAGGTGTTTCTGGTGATGTGCCCAAGAAGAAGAGGTTCCTGACCTTGAAACGCGTTGGCAGAAGTAAAAAGTAATGTGGAGCAGGAGAGCAGTTTGAAAGTGTAGGCCGGATGGCAGAGCGCTATCGTGTGCTCTCCCAAATGCTTCAGGGCACTTTGTTGGACATTATTCATACACGGCAGCCTGGCCGTGGGGAAGATGCACCATCGCCGGCTGGAGACGAAATAAGACTACCGGCTGGCTGAGGCTGTGGTCTCTCAACTGTTGAAGGATCGTGTCAGCACAGCGCTCAAATGGAAAATAACCTGCGCTATCTGCTCTGCAAACCTACTAAAGGAAGTATAATTGTCTTAATTTTCAAACGAACATCTGAACTCACTGAAAGTTTTAATAATCATTACGCTCGCATATGAGACTCTGTGTCCCAGAAGGCTTTAGGACAAACATTGCACTGAGCACACGCCCACTGGGGGCAGAATTGTGAATAAAACGTGCCTGAAATGAAAAATGCGTGCTATCAGGTGTTCCTTGTGACGTGCCCAAGAAGAAGAGGTTCCTGACCTTGAAACGCGTTGGCAGAAGTAAAAAGTAATGTGGAGCAGGAGAGCAGTTTGAAAGTGTAGGCCGGATGGCATAGCGCTGTCGTGTGCTCTCCCAAATGCTTCAGGGCACTTTGTTGGACATTATTCATACACGGCAGCCTGGCCGTGGGGAAGATGCACCATCGCCGGCTGGAGACGAAATAAGACTACCGGCTGGCTGAGGCTGTGGTCTCTCAACTGTTGAAGGATCGTGTCAGCACAGCGCTCAAATGGAAAATAACCTGCGCTATCTGCTCTGCAAACCTACTAAAGGAAGTATAATTGTCTTAATTTTCAAACGAACATCTGAACTCACTGAAAGTTTTAATAATCATTACGCTCGCATATGAGACTCTGTGTCCCACAAGGCTTTAGGACAAACATTGCACTGAGCACACGCCCACTGGGGGCAGAATTGTGAATAAAACGTGCCTGAAATGAAAAATGCGTGCGATCAGGTGTTCCTTGTGACGTGCCCAAGAAGAAGAGGTTCCTGACCTTGAAACGCGTTGGCAGAAGTAAAAAGTAATGTGGAGCAGGAGAGCAGTTTGAAAGTGTAGGCCGGATGGCAGAGCGCTGTCGTGTGCTCTCCCAAATGCTTCAGGGCACTTTGTTGGACATTATTCATACACGGCAGCCTGGCCGTGGGGAAGATGCACCATCGCCGGCTGGAGACAAAATAAGACTACCGGCTGGCTGAGGCTGTGGTCTCTCAACTGTTGAAGGATCGTGTCAGCACAGCGCTCAAATGGAAAATAACCTGCGCTATCTGCTCTGCAAACCTACTAAAGGAAGTATAATTGTCTTAATTTTCAAACCAACATCTGAACTCACTGAAAGTTTTAATAATCATTACGCTCGCATATGAGACTCTGTGTCCCAGAAGGCTTTAGGACAAACATTGCACTGAGCACACGCCCACAGGGGGCAGAATTGTGAATAAAACTTGCCTGAAATGAAAAATGCGTGCTATCAGGTGTTCCTTGTGACGTGCCCAAGAAGAAGAGGTTCCTGACCTTGAAACGCGTTGGCAGAAGTAAAAAGTAATGTGGAGCAGGAGAGCAGTTTGAAAGTGTAGGCCGGATGGCAGAGCGCTGTCGTGTGCTCTCCCAAATGCTTCAGGACACTTTGTTGGACATTATTCATACACGGCAGCCTGGCCGTGGGGAAGATGCACCATCGCCGGCTGGAGACGAAATAAGACTACCGGCTGGCTGAGGCTGTGGTCTCTCAACTGTTGAAGGATCGTGTCAGCACAGCGCTCAAATGGAAAATAACCTGCGCTATCTGCTCTGCAAACCTACTAAAGGAAGTATAATTGTCTTAATTTTCAAACGAACATCTGAACTCACTGAAAGTTTTAATAATCATTACGCTCGCATATGAGACTCTGTGTCCCAGAAGGCTTTAGGACAAACATTGCACTGAGCACACGCCCACTGGGGGCAGAATTGTGAATTAAACGTGCCTGAAATGAAAAATGCGTGCTATCAGGTGTTCCTTGTGACGTGCCCAAGAAGAAGAGGTTCCTGACCTTGAAACGCGTTGGCAGAAGTAAAAAGTAATGTGGAGCAGGAGAGCAGTTTGAAAAAGTAGGCCGGATATCAGAGCGCTGTCGTGTGCTCTCCCAAATGCTTCAGGGCACTTTGTTGGACATTATTCATACACGGCAGCCTGGCCGTGGGGAAGATGCACCATCGCCGGCTGGAGACGAAATAAGACTACCGGCTGGCTGAGGCTGTGGTCTCTCAACTGTTGAAGGATCGTGTCAGCACAGCGCTCAAATGGAAAATAACCTGCGCTATCTGCTCTGCAAACCTACTAAAGGAAGTATAATTGTCTTAATTTTCAAACGAACATCTGAACTCACTGAAAGTTTTAATAATCATTACGCTCGCATATGAGACTCTGTGTCCCAGAAGGCTTTAGGACAAACATTGCACTGAGCACACGCCCACTGGGGGCAGAATTGTGAATAAAACTTGCCTGAAATGAAAAATGCGTGCTATCAGGTGTTCCTTGTGACGTGCCCAAGAAGAAGAGGTTCCTGACCTTGAAACGCGTTGGCAGAAGTAAAAAGTAATGTGGAGCAGGAGAGCAGTTTGAAAGTGTAGGCCGGATGGCAGAGCGCTATCGTGTGCTCTCCCAAATGCTTCAGGGCACTTTGTTGGACATTATTCATACACGGCAGCCTGGCCGTGGGGAAGATGCACCATCGCCGGCTGGAGACGAAATAAGACTACCGGCTGGCTGAGGCTGTGGTCTCTCAACTGTTGAAGGATCGTGTCAGCACAGCGCTCAAATGGAAAATAACCTGCGCTATCTGCTCTGCAAACCTACTAAAGGAAATATAATTGTCTTAATTTTCAAACGAACATCTGAACTCACTGAAAGTTTTAATAATCATTACGCTCGCATATGAGACTCTGTGTCCCAGAAGGCTTTAGGACAAACATTGCACTGAGCACACGCCCACTGGGGGCAGAATTGTGAATAAAACGTGCCTGAAATGAAAAATGCGTGCTATCAGGTGTTCCTTGTGACGTGCCCAAGAAGAAGAGGTTCCTGACCTTGAAACGCGTTGACAGAAGTAAAAAGTAATGTGGAGCAGGAGAGCAGTTTGAAAGTGTAGGCCGGATGGCAGAGCGCTGTCGTGTGCTCTCCCAAATGCTTCAGGGCACTTTGTTGGACATTATTCATACACGGCAGCCTGGCCGTGGGGAAGATGCACCATCGCCGGCTGGAGACGAAATAAGACTACCGGCTGGCTGAGGCTGTGGTCTCTCAACTGTTGAAGGATCGTGTCAGCACAGCGCTCAAATGGAAAATAACCTGCGCTATCTGCTCTGCAAACCTACTAAAGGAAGTATAATTGTCTTAATTTTCAAACGAACATCTGAACTCACTGAAAGTTTTAATAATCATTACGCTCGCATATGAGACTCTGTGTCCCAGAAGGCTTTAGGACAAACATTGCACTGAGCACACGCCCACTGGGGGCAGAATTGTGAATAAAACTTGCCTGAAATGAAAAATGCGTGCTATCAGGTGTTCCTTGTGACGTGCCCAAGAAGAAGAGGTTCCTGCCCTTGAAACGCGTTGGCAGAAGTAAAAAGTAATGTGGAGCAGGAGAGCAGTTTGAAAGTGTAGGCCAGATGGCAGAGCGCTATCGTGTGCTCTCCCAAATGCTTCAGGGCACTTTGTTGGACATTATTCATACACGGCAGCCTGGCCGTGGGGAAGATGCACCATCGCCGGCTGGAGACGAAATAAGACTACCGGCTGGCTGAGGCTGTGGTCTCTCAACTGTTGAAGGATCGTGTCAGCCCAGCGCTCAAATGGAAAATAACCTGCGCTATCTGCTCTGCAAACCTACTAAAGGAAGTATAATTGTCTTAATTTTCAAACGAACATCTGAACTCACTGAAAGTTTTAATAATCATTACGCTCGCATATGAGACTCTGTGTCCCAGAAGGCTTTAGGACAAACATTGCACTGAGCACACGCCCACTGGGGGCAGAATTGTGAATAAAACGTGCCTGAAATGAAAAATGCGTGCTATCAGGTGTTCCTTGTGACGTGCCCAAGAAGAAGAGGTTCCTGACCTTGAAACGCGTTGGCAGAAGTAAAAAGTAATGTGGAGCAGGAGAGCAGTTTGAAAGTGTAGGCCGGATGGCAGAGCGCTGTCGTGTGCTCTCCCAAATGCTTCAGGGCACTTTGTTGGACATTATTCATACACGGCAGCCTGGCCGTGGGGAAGATGCACCATCGCCGGCTGGAGACGAAATAAGACTACCGGCTGGCTGAGGCTGTGGTCTCTCAACTGTTGAAGGATCATGTCAGCACAGCGCTCAAATGGAAAATAACCTGCGCTATCTGCTCTGCAAACCTACTAAAGGAAGTATAATTGTCTTAATTTTCAAACGAACATCTGAACTCACTGAAAGTTTTAATAATCATTACGCTCGCATATGAGACTCTGTGTCCCAGAAGGCTTTAGGACAAACATTGCACTGAGCACACGCCCACTGGGGGCAGAATTGTGAATAAAACTTGCCTGAAATGAAAAATGCGTGCTATCAGGTGTTCCTTGTGACGTGCCCAAGAAGAAGAGGTTCCTGACCTTGAAACGCGTTGGCAGAAGTAAAAAGTAATGTGGAGCAGAAGAGCAGTTTGAAAGTGTAGGCCGGATGGCAGAGCGCTGTCGTGTGCTCTCCCAAATGCTTCAGGGCACTTTGTTGGACGTTATTCATACACTGCAGCCTGGCCGTGGGGAAGATGCACAATCGCCGGCTGGAGACGAAATAAGACTACCGGCTGGCTGAGGCTGTGGTCTCTCAACTGTTGAAGGATCGTGTCAGCACAGCGCTCAAATGGAAAATAACCTGCGCTATCTGCTCTGCAAACCTACTAAAGGAAGTATAATTGTCTTAATTTTCAAACGAACATCTGAACTCACTGAAAGTTTTAATAATCATTACGCTCGCATATGAGACTCTGTGTCCCAGAAGGCTTTAGGACAAACATTGCACTGAGCACACGCCCACTGGGGGCAGAATTATGAATAAAACTTGCCTGAAATGAAAAATGCGTGCTATCAGGTGTTCCTTGTGACGTGCCCAAGAAGAAGAGGTTCCTGACCTTGAAACGCGTTGGCAGGAGTAAAAAGTAATGTGGAGCAGGAGAGCAGTTTGAAAGTGTAGGCCGGATGGCAGAGCGCTGTCGTGTGCTCTCCCAAATGCTTCAGGGCACTTTGTTGGACATTATTCATACACGGCAGCCTGGCCGTGGGAAAGATGCACCATCGCCGGCTGGAGACGAAATAAGACTACCGGCTGGCTGAGGCTGTGGTCTCTCAACTGTTGAAGGATCGTGTCAGCACAGCGCTCAAATGGAAAATAACCTGCGCTATCTGCTCTGCAAACCTACTAAAGGAAGTATAATTGTCTTAATTTTCAAACGAACATCTGAACTCACTGAAAGTTTTAATAATCATTACGCTCGCATATGAGACTCTGTGTCCCAGAAGGCTTTAGGACAAACATTGCACTGAGCACACGCCCACTGGGGGCAGAATTGTGAATAAAACGTGCCTGAAATGAAAAATGCGTGCTATCAGGTGTTCCTTGTGACGTGCCCAAGAAGAAGAGGTTCCTGACCTTGAAACGCGTTGGCAGAAGTAAAAAGTAATGTGGAGCAGGAGAGCAGTTTGAAAGTGTAGGCCGGATGGCATAGCGCTGTCGTGTGCTCTCCCAAATGCTTCAGGGCACTTTGTTGGACATTATTCATACACGGCAGCCTGGCCGTGGGGAAGATGCACCATCGCCGGCTGGAGACGAAATAAGACTACCGGCTGGCTGAGGCTGTGGTCTCTCAACTGTTGAAGGATCGTGTCAGCACAGCGCTCAAATGGAAAATAACCTGCGCTATCTGCTCTGCAAACCTACTAAAGGAAGTATAATTGTCTTAATTTTCAAACGAACATCTGAACTCACTGAAAGTTTTAATAATCATTACGCTCGCATATGAGACTCTGTGTCCCAGAAGGCTTTAGGACAAACATTGCACTGAGCACACGCCCACTGGGGGCAGAATTGTGAATAAAACGTGCCTGAAATGAAAAATGCGTGCTATCAGGTGTTCCTTGTGACGTGCCCAAGAAGAAGAGGTTCCTGACCTTGAAACGCGTTGGCAGAAGTAAAAAGTAATGTGGAGCAGGAGAGCAGTTTGAAAGTGTAGGCCGGATGGCAGAGCGCTGTCGTGTGCTCTCCCAAATGCTTCAGGGCACTTTGTTGGACATTATTCATACACGGCAGCCTGGCCGTGGGGAAGATGCACCATCGCCGGCTGGAGACAAAATAAGACTACCGGCTGGCTGAGGCTGTGGTCTCTCAACTGTTGAAGGATCGTGTCAGCACAGCGCTCAAATGGAAAATAACCTGCGCTATCTGCTCTGCAAACCTACTAAAGGAAGTATAATTGTCTTAATTTTCAAACGAACATCTGAACTCACTGAAAGTTTTAATAATCATTACGCTCGCATATGAGACTCTGTGTCCCAGAAGGCTTTAGGACAAACATTGCACTGAGCACACGCCCACAGGGGGCAGAATTGTGAATAAAACTTGCCTGAAATGAAAAATGCGTGCTATCAGGTGTTCCTTCTGACGTGCCCAAGAAGAAGAGGTTCCTGACCTTGAAACGCGTTGGCAGAAGTAAAAAGTAATGTGGAGCAGGAGAGCAGTTTGAAAGTGTAGGCCGGATGGCAGAGCGCTGTCGTGTGCTCTCCCAAATGCTTCAGGGCACTTTGTTGGACATTATTCATACACGGCAGCCTGGCCGTGGGGAAGATACACCATCGCCGGCTGGAGACGAAATAAGACTACCGGCTGGCTGAGGCTGTGGTCTCTCAACTGTTGAAGGATCGTGTCAGCACAGCGCTCAAATGGAAAATAACCTGCGCTATCTGCTCTGCAAACCTACTAAAGGAAGTATAATTGTCTTAATTTTCAAACGAACATCTGAACTCACTGAAAGTTTTAATAATCATTACGCTCGCATATGAGACTCTGTGTCCCAGAAGGCTTTAGGACAAACATTGCACTGAGCACACGCCCACTGGGGGCAGAATTGTGAATAAAACGTGCCTGAAATGAAAAATGCGTGCTATCAGGTGTTCCTTGTGACGTGCCCAAGACAAAGAGGTTCCTGACCTTGAAACGCGTTGGCAGAAGTAAAAAGTAATGTGGAGCAGGAGAGCAGTTTGAAAGTGTAGGCCGGATGGCAGAGCGCTATCGTGTGCTCTCCCAAATGCTTCAGGGCACTTTGTTGGACATTATTCATACACGGCAGCCTGGCCGTGGGGAAGATGCACCATCGCCGGCTGGAGACGAAATAAGACTACCGGCTGGCTGAGGCTGTGGTCTCTCAACTCTTGAAGGATCGTGTCAGCACAGCGCTCAAATGGAAAATAACCTGCGCTATCTGCTCTGCAAACCTACTAAAGGAAGTATAATTGTCTTAATTTTCAAACGAACATCTGAACTCACTGAAAGTTTTAATAATCATTACGCTCGCATATGAGACTCGGTGTCCCAGAAGGCTTTAGGACAAACATTGCACTGAGCACACGCCCACTGGGGGCAGAATTGTGAATAAAACGTGCCTGAAATGAAAAATGCGTGCTATCAGGTGTTTCTGGTGATGTGCCCAAGAAGAAGAGGTTCCTGACCTTGAAACGCGTTGGCAGAAGTAAAAAGTAATGTGGAGCAGGAGAGCAGTTTGAAAGTGTAGGCCGGATGGCAGAGCGCTATCGTGTGCTCTCCCAAATGCTTCAGGGCACTTTGTTGGACATTATTCATACACGGCAGCCTGGCCGTGGGGAAGATGCACCATCGCCGGCTGGAGACGAAATAAGACTACCGGCTGGCTGAGGCTGTGGTCTCTCAACTGTTGAAGGATCGTGTCAGCACAGCGCTCAAATGGAAAATAACCTGCGCTATCTGCTCTGCAAACCTACTAAAGGAAGTATAATTGTCTTAATTTTCAAACGAACATCTGAACTCACTGAAAGTTTTAATAATCATTACGCTCGCATATGAGACTCTGTGTCCCAGAAGGCTTTAGGACAAACATTGCACTGAGCACACGCCCACTGGGGGCAGAATTGTGAATAAAACGTGCCTGAAATGAAAAATGCGTGCTATCAGGTGTTCCTTGTGACGTGCCCAAGAAGAAGAGGTTCCTGACCTTGAAACGCGTTGGCAGAAGTAAAAAGTAATGTGGAGCAGGAGAGCAGTTTGAAAGTGTAGGCCGGATGGCATAGCGCTGTCGTGTGCTCTCCCAAATGCTTCAGGGCACTTTGTTGGACATTATTCATACACGGCAGCCTGGCCATGGGGAAGATGCACCATCGCCGGCTGGAGACGAAATAAGACTACCGGCTGGCTGAGGCTGTGGTCTCTCAACTGTTGAAGGATCGTGTCAGCACAACGCTCAAATGGAAAATAACCTGCGCTATCTGCTCTGCAAACCTACTAAAGGAAGTATAATTGTCTTAATTTTCAAACGAACATCTGAACTCACTGAAAGTTTTAATAATCATTACGCTCGCATATGAGACTCTGTGTCCCACAAGGCTTTAGGACAAACATTGCACTGAGCACACGCCCACTGGGGGCAGAATTGTGAATAAAACGTGCCTGAAATGAAAAATGCGTGCGATCAGGTGTTCCTTGTGACGTGCCCAAGAAGAAGAGGTTCCTGCCCTTGAAACGCGTTGGCAGAAGTAAAAAGTAATGTGGAGCAGGAGAGCAGTTTGAAAGTGTAGGCCGGATGGCAGAGCGCTGTCGTGTGCTCTCCCAAATGCTTCAGGGCACTTTGTTGGACATTATTCATACACGGCAGCCTGGCCGTGGGGAAGATGCACCATCGCCGGCTGGAGACAAAATAAGACTACCGGCTGGCTGAGGCTGTGGTCTCTCAACTGTTGAAGGATCGTGTCAGCACAGCGCTCAAATGGAAAATAACCTGCGCTATCTGCTCTGCAAACCTACTAAAGGAAGTATAATTGTCTTAATTTTCAAACCAACATCTGAACTCACTGAAAGTTTTAATAATCATTACGCTCGCATATGAGACTCTGTGTCCCAGAAGGCTTAAGGACAAACATTGCACTGAGCACACGCCCACAGGGGGCAGAATTGTGAATAAAACTTGCCTGAAATGAAAAATGCGTGCTATCAGGTGTTCCTTGTGACGTGCCCAAGAAGAAGAGGTTCCTGACCTTGAAACGCGTTGGCAGAAGTAAAAAGTAATGTGGAGCAGGAGAGCAGTTTGAAAGTGTAGGCCGGATGGCAGAGCGCTGTCGTGTGCTCTCCCAAATGCTTCAGGGCACTTTGTTGGACATTATTCATACACGGCAGCCTGGCCGTGGGGAAGATGCACCATCGCCGGCTGGAGACGAAATAAGACTACCGGCTGGCTGAGGCTGTGGTCTCTCAACTGTTGAAGGATCATGTCAGCACAGCGCTCAAATGGAAAATAACCTGCGCTATCTGCTCTGCAAACCTACTAAAGGAAGTATAATTGTCTTAATTTTCAAACGAACATCTGAACTCACTGAAAGTTTTAATAATCATTACGCTCGCATATGAGACTCTGTGTCCCAGAAGGCTTTAGGACAAACATTGCACTGAGCACACGCCCACTGGGGGCAGAATTGTGAATAAAACTTGCCTGAAATGAAAAATGCGTGCTATCAGGTGTTCCTTGTGACGTGCCCAAGAAGAAGAGGTTCCTGACCTTGAAACGCGTTGGCAGAAGTAAAAAGTAATGTGGAGCAGAAGAGCAGTTTGAAAGTGTAGGCCGGATGGCAGAGCGCTGTCGTGTGCTCTCCCAAATGCTTCAGGGCACTTTGTTGGACGTTATTCATACACTGCAGCCTGGCCGTGGGGAAGATGCACAATCGCCGGCTGGAGACGAAATAAGACTACCGGCTGGCTGAGGCTGTGGTCTCTCAACTGTTGAAGGATCGTGTCAGCACAGCGCTCAAATGGAAAATAACCTGCGCTATCTGCTCTGCAAACCTACTAAAGGAAGTATAATTGTCTTAATTTTCAAACGAACATCTGAACTCACTGAAAGTTTTAATAATCATTACGCTCGCATATGAGACTCTGTGTCCCAGAAGGCTTTAGGACAAACATTGCACTGAGCACACGCCCACTGGGGGCAGAATTATGAATAAAACTTGCCTGAAATGAAAAATGCGTGCTATCAGGTGTTCCTTGTGACGTGCCCAAGAAGAAGAGGTTCCTGACCTTGAAACGCGTTGGCAGGAGTAAAAAGTAATGTGGAGCAGGAGAGCAGTTTGAAAGTGTAGGCCGGATGGCAGAGCGCTGTCGTGTGCTCTCCCAAATGCTTCAGGGCACTTTGTTGGACATTATTCATACACGGCAGCCTGGCCGTGGGAAAGATGCACCATCGCCGGCTGGAGACGAAATAAGACTACCGGCTGGCTGAGGCTGTGGTCTCTCAACTGTTGAAGGATCGTGTCAGCACAGCGCTCAAATGGAAAATAACCTGCGCTATCTGCTCTGCAAACCTACTAAAGGAAGTATAATTGTCTTAATTTTCAAACGAACATCTGAACTCACTGAAAGTTTTAATAATCATTACGCTCGCATATGAGACTCTGTGTCCCAGAAGGCTTTAGGACAAACATTGCACTGAGCACACGCCCACTGGGGGCAGAATTGTGAATAAAACGTGCCTGAAATGAAAAATGCGTGCTATCAGGTGTTCCTTGTGACGTGCCCAAGAAGAAGAGGTTCCTGACCTTGAAACGCGTTGGCAGAAGTAAAAAGTAATGTGGAGCAGGAGAGCAGTTTGAAAGTGTAGGCCGGATGGCATAGCGCTGTCGTGTGCTCTCCCAAATGCTTCAGGGCACTTTGTTGGACATTATTCATACACGGCAGCCTGGCCGTGGGGAAGATGCACCATCGCCGGCTGGAGACGAAATAAGACTACCGGCTGGCTGAGGCTGTGGTCTCTCAACTGTTGAAGGATCGTGTCAGCACAGCGCTCAAATGGAAAATAACCTGCGCTATCTGCTCTGCAAACCTACTAAAGGAAGTATAATTGTCTTAATTTTCAAACGAACATCTGAACTCACTGAAAGTTTTAATAATCATTACGCTCGCATATGAGACTCTGTGTCCCAGAAGGCTTTAGGACAAACATTGCACTGAGCACACGCCCACTGGGGGCAGAATTGTGAATAAAACGTGCCTGAAATGAAAAATGCGTGCTATCAGGTGTTCCTTGTGACGTGCCCAAGAAGAAGAGGTTCCTGACCTTGAAACGCGTTGGCAGAAGTAAAAAGTAATGTGGAGCAGGAGAGCAGTTTGAAAGTGTAGGCCGGATGGCAGAGCGCTGTCGTGTGCTCTCCCAAATGCTTCAGGGCACTTTGTTGGACATTATTCATACACGGCAGCCTGGCCGTGGGGAAGATGCACCATCGCCGGCTGGAGACAAAATAAGACTACCGGCTGGCTGAGGCTGTGGTCTCTCAACTGTTGAAGGATCGTGTCAGCACAGCGCTCAAATGGAAAATAACCTGCGCTATCTGCTCTGCAAACCTACTAAAGGAAGTATAATTGTCTTAATTTTCAAACGAACATCTGAACTCACTGAAAGTTTTAATAATCATTACGCTCGCATATGAGACTCTGTGTCCCAGAAGGCTTTAGGACAAACATTGCACTGAGCACACGCCCACTGGGGGCAGAATTGTGAATAAAACGTGCCTGAAATGAAAAATGCGTGCTATCAGGTGTTCCTTGTGACGTGCCCAAGACAAAGAGGTTCCTGACCTTGAAACGCGTTGGCAGAAGTAAAAAGTAATGTGGAGCAGGAGAGCAGTTTGAAAGTGTAGGCCGGATGGCAGAGCGCTATCGTGTGCTCTCCCAAATGCTTCAGGGCACTTTGTTGGACATTATTCATACACGGCAGCCTGGCCGTGGGGAAGATGCACCATCGCCGGCTGGAGACGAAATAAGACTACCGGCTGGCTGAGGCTGTGGTCTCTCAACTCTTGAAGGATCGTGTCAGCACAGCGCTCAAATGGAAAATAACCTGCGCTATCTGCTCTGCAAACCTACTAAAGGAAGTATAATTGTCTTAATTTTCAAACGAACATCTGAACTCACTGAAAGTTTTAATAATCATTACGCTCGCATATGAGACTCGGTGTCCCAGAAGGCTTTAGGACAAACATTGCACTGAGCACACGCCCACTGGGGGCAGAATTGTGAATAAAACGTGCCTGAAATGAAAAATGCGTGCTATCAGGTGTTTCTGGTGATGTGCCCAAGAAGAAGAGGTTCCTGACCTTGAAACGCGTTGGCAGAAGTAAAAAGTAATGTGGAGCAGGAGAGCAGTTTGAAAGTGTAGGCCGGATGGCAGAGCGCTATCGTGTGCTCTCCCAAATGCTTCAGGGCACTTTGTTGGACATTATTCATACACGGCAGCCTGGCCGTGGGGAAGATGCACCATCGCCGGCTGGAGACGAAATAAGACTACCGGCTGGCTGAGGCTGTGGTCTCTCAACTGTTGAAGGATCGTGTCAGCACAGCGCTCAAATGGAAAATAACCTGCGCTATCTGCTCTGCAAACCTACTAAAGGAAGTATAATTGTCTTAATTTTCAAACGAACATCTGAACTCACTGAAAGTTTTAATAATCATTACGCTCGCATATGAGACTCTGTGTCCCAGAAGGCTTTAGGACAAACATTGCACTGAGCACACGCCCACTGGGGGCAGAATTGTGAATAAAACGTGCCTGAAATGAAAAATGCGTGCTATCAGGTGTTCCTTGTGACGTGCCCAAGAAGAAGAGGTTCCTGACCTTGAAACGCATTGGCAGAAGTAAAAAGTAATGTGGAGCAGGAGAGCAGTTTGAAAGTGTAGGCCGGATGGCATAGCGCTGTCGTGTGCTCTCCCAAATGCTTCAGGGCACTTTGTTGGACATTATTCATACACGGCAGCCTGGCCGTGGGGAAGATGCACCATCGCCGGCTGGAGACGAAATAAGACTACCGGCTGGCTGAGGCTGTGGTCTCTCAACTGTTGAAGGATCGTGTCAGCACAACGCTCAAATGGAAAATAACCTGCGCTATCTGCTCTGCAAACCTACTAAAGGAAGTATAATTGTCTTAATTTTCAAACGAACATCTGAACTCACTGAAAGTTTTAATAATCATTACGCTCGCATATGAGACTCTGTGTCCCACAAGGCTTTAGGACAAACATTGCACTGAGCACACGCCCACTGGGGGCAGAATTGTGAATAAAACGTGCCTGAAATGAAAAATGCGTGCGATCAGGTGTTCCTTGTGACGTGCCCAAGAAGAAGAGGTTCCTGCCCTTGAAACGCGTTGGCAGAAGTAAAAAGTAATGTGGAGCAGGAGAGCAGTTTGAAAGTGTAGGCCGGATGGCAGAGCGCTGTCGTGTGCTCTCCCAAATGCTTCAGGGCACTTTGTTGGACATTATTCATACACGGCAGCCTGGCCGTGGGGAAGATGCACCATCGCCGGCTGGAGACAAAATAAGACTACCGGCTGGCTGAGGCTGTGGTCTCTCAACTGTTGAAGGATCGTGTCAGCACAGCGCTCAAATGGAAAATAACCTGCGCTATCTGCTCTGCAAACCTACTAAAGGAAGTATAATTGTCTTAATTTTCAAACCAACATCTGAACTCACTGAAAGTTTTAATAATCATTACGCTCGCATATGAGACTCTGTGTCCCAGAAGGCTTAAGGACAAACATTGCACTGAGCACACGCCCACAGGGGGCAGAATTGTGAATAAAACTTGCCTGAAATGAAAAATGCGTGCTATCAGGTGTTCCTTGTGACGTGCCCAAGAAGAAGAGGTTCCTGACCTTGAAACGCGTTGGCAGAAGTAAAAAGTAATGTGGAGCAGGAGAGCAGTTTGAAAGTGTAGGCCGGATGGCAGAGCGCTGTCGTGTGCTCTCCCAAATGCTTCAGGGCACTTTGTTGGACATTATTCATACACGGCAGCCTGGCCGTGGGGAAGATGCACCATCGCCGGCTGGAGACGAAATAAGACTACCGGCTGGCTGAGGCTGTGGTCTCTCAACTGTTGAAGGATCATGTCAGCACAGCGCTCAAATGGAAAATAACCTGCGCTATCTGCTCTGCAAACCTACTAAAGGAAGTATAATTGTCTTAATTTTCAAACGAACATCTGAACTCACTGAAAGTTTTAATAATCATTACGCTCGCATATGAGACTCTGTGTCCCAGAAGGCTTTAGGACAAACATTGCACTGAGCACACGCCCACTGGGGGCAGAATTGTGAATAAAACTTGCCTGAAATGAAAAATGCGTGCTATCAGGTGTTCCTTGTGACGTGCCCAAGAAGAAGAGGTTCCTGACCTTGAAACGCGTTGGCAGAAGTAAAAAGTAATGTGGAGCAGAAGAGCAGTTTGAAAGTGTAGGCCGGATGGCAGAGCGCTGTCGTGTGCTCTCCCAAATGCTTCAGGGCACTTTGTTGGACGTTATTCATACACTGCAGCCTGGCCGTGGGGAAGATGCACAATCGCCGGCTGGAGACGAAATAAGACTACCGGCTGGCTGAGGCTGTGGTCTCTCAACTGTTGAAGGATCGTGTCAGCACAGCGCTCAAATGGAAAATAACCTGCGCTATCTGCTCTGCAAACCTACTAAAGGAAGTATAATTGTCTTAATTTTCAAACGAACATCTGAACTCACTGAAAGTTTTAATAATCATTACGCTCGCATATGAGACTCTGTGTCCCAGAAGGCTTTAGGACAAACATTGCACTGAGCACACGCCCACTGGGGGCAGAATTATGAATAAAACTTGCCTGAAATGAAAAATGCGTGCTATCAGGTGTTCCTTGTGACGTGCCCAAGAAGAAGAGGTTCCTGACCTTGAAACGCGTTGGCAGGAGTAAAAAGTAATGTGGAGCAGGAGAGCAGTTTGAAAGTGTAGGCCGGATGGCAGAGCGCTGTCGTGTGCTCTCCCAAATGCTTCAGGGCACTTTGTTGGACATTATTCATACACGGCAGCCTGGCCGTGGGAAAGATGCACCATCGCCGGCTGGAGACGAAATAAGACTACCGGCTGGCTGAGGCTGTGGTCTCTCAACTGTTGAAGGATCGTGTCAGCACAGCGCTCAAATGGAAAATAACCTGCGCTATCTGCTCTGCAAACCTACTAAAGGAAGTATAATTGTCTTAATTTTCAAACGAACATCTGAACTCACTGAAAGTTTTAATAATCATTACGCTCGCATATGAGACTCTGTGTCCCAGAAGGCTTTAGGACAAACATTGCACTGAGCACACGCCCACTGGGGGCAGAATTGTGAATAAAACGTGCCTGAAATGAAAAATGCGTGCTATCAGGTGTTCCTTGTGACGTGCCCAAGAAGAAGAGGTTCCTGACCTTGAAACGCGTTGGCAGAAGTAAAAAGTAATGTGGAGCAGGAGAGCAGTTTGAAAGTGTAGGCCGGATGGCATAGCGCTGTCGTGTGCTCTCCCAAATGCTTCAGGGCACTTTGTTGGACATTATTCATACACGGCAGCCTGGCCGTGGGGAAGATGCACCATCGCCGGCTGGAGACGAAATAAGACTACCGGCTGGCTGAGGCTGTGGTCTCTCAACTGTTGAAGGATCGTGTCAGCACAGCGCTCAAATGGAAAATAACCTGCGCTATCTGCTCTGCAAACCTACTAAAGGAAGTATAATTGTCTTAATTTTCAAACGAACATCTGAACTCACTGAAAGTTTTAATAATCATTACGCTCGCATATGAGACTCTGTGTCCCAGAAGGCTTTAGGACAAACATTGCACTGAGCACACGCCCACTGGGGGCAGAATTGTGAATAAAACGTGCCTGAAATGAAAAATGCGTGCTATCAGGTGTTCCTTGTGACGTGCCCAAGAAGAAGAGGTTCCTGACCTTGAAACGCGTTGGCAGAAGTAAAAAGTAATGTGGAGCAGGAGAGCAGTTTGAAAGTGTAGGCCGGATGGCAGAGCGCTGTCGTGTGCTCTCCCAAATGCTTCAGGGCACTTTGTTGGACATTATTCATACACGGCAGCCTGGCCGTGGGGAAGATGCACCATCGCCGGCTGGAGACAAAATAAGACTACCGGCTGGCTGAGGCTGTGGTCTCTCAACTGTTGAAGGATCGTGTCAGCACAGCGCTCAAATGGAAAATAACCTGCGCTATCTGCTCTGCAAACCTACTAAAGGAAGTATAATTGTCTTAATTTTCAAACGAACATCTGAACTCACTGAAAGTTTTAATAATCATTACGCTCGCATATGAGACTCTGTGTCCCAGAAGGCTTTAGGACAAACATTGCACTGAGCACACGCCCACAGGGGGCAGAATTGTGAATAAAACTTGCCTGAAATGAAAAATGCGTGCTATCAGGTGTTCCTTCTGACGTGCCCAAGAAGAAGAGGTTCCTGACCTTGAAACGCGTTGGCAGAAGTAAAAAGTAATGTGGAGCAGGAGAGCAGTTTGAAAGTGTAGGCCGGATGGCAGAGCGCTGTCGTGTGCTCTCCCAAATGCTTCAGGGCACTTTGTTGGACATTATTCATACACGGCAGCCTGGCCGTGGGGAAGATACACCATCGCCGGCTGGAGACGAAATAAGACTACCGGCTGGCTGAGGCTGTGGTCTCTCAACTGTTGAAGGATCGTGTCAGCACAGCGCTCAAATGGAAAATAACCTGCGCTATCTGCTCTGCAAACCTACTAAAGGAAGTATAATTGTCTTAATTTTCAAACGAACATCTGAACTCACTGAAAGTTTTAATAATCATTACGCTCGCATATGAGACTCTGTGTCCCAGAAGGCTTTAGGACAAACATTGCACTGAGCACACGCCCACTGGGGGCAGAATTGTGAATAAAACGTGCCTGAAATGAAAAATGCGTGCTATCAGGTGTTCCTTGTGACGTGCCCAAGACAAAGAGGTTCCTGACCTTGAAACGCGTTGGCAGAAGTAAAAAGTAATGTGGAGCAGGAGAGCAGTTTGAAAGTGTAGGCCGGATGGCAGAGCGCTATCGTGTGCTCTCCCAAATGCTTCAGGGCACTTTGTTGGACATTATTCATACACGGCAGCCTGGCCGTGGGGAAGATGCACCATCGCCGGCTGGAGACGAAATAAGACTACCGGCTGGCTGAGGCTGTGGTCTCTCAACTCTTGAAGGATCGTGTCAGCACAGCGCTCAAATGGAAAATAACCTGCGCTATCTGCTCTGCAAACCTACTAAAGGAAGTATAATTGTCTTAATTTTCAAACGAACATCTGAACTCACTGAAAGTTTTAATAATCATTACGCTCGCATATGAGACTCGGTGTCCCAGAAGGCTTTAGGACAAACATTGCACTGAGCACACGCCCACTGGGGGCAGAATTGTGAATAAAACGTGCCTGAAATGAAAAATGCGTGCTATCAGGTGTTTCTGGTGATGTGCCCAAGAAGAAGAGGTTCCTGACCTTGAAACGCGTTGGCAGAAGTAAAAAGTAATGTGGAGCAGGAGAGCAGTTTGAAAGTGTAGGCCGGATGGCAGAGCGCTATCGTGTGCTCTCCCAAATGCTTCAGGGCACTTTGTTGGACATTATTCATACACGGCAGCCTGGCCGTGGGGAAGATGCACCATCGCCGGCTGGAGACGAAATAAGACTACCGGCTGGCTGAGGCTGTGGTCTCTCAACTGTTGAAGGATCGTGTCAGCACAGCGCTCAAATGGAAAATAACCTGCGCTATCTGCTCTGCAAACCTACTAAAGGAAGTATAATTGTCTTAATTTTCAAACGAACATCTGAACTCACTGAAAGTTTTAATAATCATTACGCTCGCATATGAGACTCTGTGTCCCAGAAGGCTTTAGGACAAACATTGCACTGAGCACACGCCCACTGGGGGCAGAATTGTGAATTAAACGTGCCTGAAATGAAAAATGCGTGCTATCAGGTGTTCCTTGTGACGTGCCCAAGAAGAAGAGGTTCCTGACCTTGAAACGCGTTGGCAGAAGTAAAAAGTAATGTGGAGCAGGAGAGCAGTTTGAAAAAGTAGGCCGGATATCAGAGCGCTGTCGTGTGCTCTCCCAAATGCTTCAGGGCACTTTGTTGGACATTATTCATACACGGCAGCCTGGCCGTGGGGAAGATGCACCATCGCCGGCTGGAGACGAAATAAGACTACCGGCTGGCTGAGGCTGTGGTCTCTCAACTGTTGAAGGATCGTGTCAGCACAGCGCTCAAATGGAAAATAACCTGCGCTATCTGCTCTGCAAACCTACTAAAGGAAGTATAATTGTCTTAATTTTCAAACGAACATCTGAACTCACTGAAAGTTTTAATAATCATTACGCTCGCATATGAGACTCTGTGTCCCAGAAGGCTTTAGGACAAACATTGCACTGAGCACACGCCCACTGGGGGCAGAATTGTGAATAAAACTTGCCTGAAATGAAAAATGCGTGCTATCAGGTGTTCCTTGTGACGTGCCCAAGAAGAAGAGGTTCCTGACCTTGAAACGCGTTGGCAGAAGTAAAAAGTAATGTGGAGCAGGAGAGCAGTTTGAAAGTGTAGGCCGGATGGCAGAGCGCTATCGTGTGCTCTCCCAAATGCTTCAGGGCACTTTGTTGGACATTATTCATACACGGCAGCCTGGCCGTGGGGAAGATGCACCATCGCCGGCTGGAGACGAAATAAGACTACCGGCTGGCTGAGGCTGTGGTCTCTCTACTGTTGAAGGATCGTGTCAGCACAGCGCTCAAATGGAAAATAACCTGCGCTATCTGCTCTGCAAACCTACTAAAGGAAATATAATTGTCTTAATTTTCAAACGAACATCTGAACTCACTGAAAGTTTTAATAATCATTACGCTCGCATATGAGACTCTGTGTCCCAGAAGGCTTTAGGACAAACATTGCACTGAGCACACGCCCACTGGGGGCAGAATTGTGAATAAAACGTGCCTGAAATGAAAAATGCGTGCTATCAGGTGTTCCTTGTGACGTGCCCAAGAAGAAGAGGTTCCTGACCTTGAAACGCGTTGGCAGAAGTAAAAAGTAATGTGGAGCAGGAGAGCAGTTTGAAAGTGTAGGCCGGATGGCAGAGCGCTGTCGTGTGCTCTCCCAAATGCTTCAGGGCACTTTGTTGGACATTATTCATACACGGCAGCCTGGCCGTGAGGAAGATGCACCATCGCCGGCTGGAGACGAAATAAGACTACCGGCTGGCTGAGGCTGTGGTCTCTCAACTGTTGAAGGATCGTGTCAGCACAGCGCTCAAATGGAAAATAACCTGCGCTATCTGCTCTGCAAACCTACTAAAGGAAGTATAATTGTCTTAATTTTCAAACGAACATCTGAACTCACTGAAAGTTTTAATAATCATTACGCTCGCATATGAGACTCTGTGTCCCAGAAGGCTTTAGGACAAACATTGCACTGAGCACACGCCCACTGGGGGCAGAATTGTGAATAAAACTTGCCTGAAATGAAAAATGCGTGCTATCAGGTGTTCCTTGTGACGTGCCCAAGAAGAAGAGGTTCCTGCCCTTGAAACGCGTTGGCAGAAGTAAAAAGTAATGTGGAGCAGGAGAGCAGTTTGAAAGTGTAGGCCAGATGGCAGAGCGCTATCGTGTGCTCTCCCAAATGCTTCAGGGCACTTTGTTGGACATTATTCATACACGGCAGCCTGGCCGTGGGGAAGATGCACCATCGCCGGCTGGAGACGAAATAAGACTACCGGCTGGCTGAGGCTGTGGTCTCTCAACTGTTGAAGGATCGTGTCAGCCCAGCGCTCAAATGGAAAATAACCTGCGCTATCTGCTCTGCAAACCTACTAAAGGAAGTATAATTGTCTTAATTTTCAAACGAACATCTGAACTCACTGAAAGTTTTAATAATCATTACGCTCGCATATGAGACTCTGTGTCCCAGAAGGCTTTAGGACAAACATTGCACTGAGCACACGCCCACTGGGGGCAGAATTGTGAATAAAACGTGCCTGAAATGAAAAATGCGTGCTATCAGGTGTTCCTTGTGACGTGCCCAAGAAGAAGAGGTTCCTGACCTTGAAACGCGTTGGCAGAAGTAAAAAGTAATGTGGAGCAGGAGAGCAGTTTGAAAGTGTAGGCCGGATGGCAGAGCGCTGTCGTGTGCTCTCCCAAATGCTTCAGGGCACTTTGTTGGACATTATTCATACACGGCAGCCTGGCCGTGGGGAAGATGCACCATCGCCGGCTGGAGACGAAATAAGACTACCGGCTGGCTGAGGCTGTGGTCTCTCAACTGTTGAAGGATCATGTCAGCACAGCGCTCAAATGGAAAATAACCTGCGCTATCTGCTCTGCAAACCTACTAAAGGAAGTATAATTGTCTTAATTTTCAAACGAACATCTGAACTCACTGAAAGTTTTAATAATCATTACGCTCGCATATGAGACTCTGTGTCCCAGAAGGCTTTAGGACAAACATTGCACTGAGCACACGCCCACTGGGGGCAGAATTGTGAATAAAACTTGCCTGAAATGAAAAATGCGTGCTATCAGGTGTTCCTTGTGACGTGCCCAAGAAGAAGAGGTTCCTGACCTTGAAACGCGTTGGCAGAAGTAAAAAGTAATGTGGAGCAGAAGAGCAGTTTGAAAGTGTAGGCCGGATGGCAGAGCGCTGTCGTGTGCTCTCCCAAATGCTTCAGGGCACTTTGTTGGACATTATTCATACACTGCAGCCTGGCCGTGGGGAAGATGCACAATCGCCGGCTGGAGACGAAATAAGACTACCGGCTGGCTGAGGCTGTGGTCTCTCAACTGTTGAAGGATCGTGTCAGCACAGCGCTCAAATGGAAAATAACCTGCGCTATCTGCTCTGCAAACCTACTAAAGGAAGTATAATTGTCTTAATTTTCAAACGAACATCTGAACTCACTGAAAGTTTTAATAATCATTACGCTCGCATATGAGACTCTGTGTCCCAGAAGGCTTTAGGACAAACATTGCACTGAGCACACGCCCACTGGGGGCAGAATTATGAATAAAACTTGCCTGAAATGAAAAATGCGTGCTATCAGGTGTTCCTTGTGACGTGCCCAAGAAGAAGAGGTTCCTGACCTTGAAACGCGTTGGCAGGAGTAAAAAGTAATGTGGAGCAGGAGAGCAGTTTGAAAGTGTAGGCCGGATGGCAGAGCGCTGTCGTGTGCTCTCCCAAATGCTTCAGGGCACTTTGTTGGACATTATTCATACACGGCAGCCTGGCCGTGGGAAAGATGCACCATCGCCGGCTGGAGACGAAATAAGACTACCGGCTGGCTGAGGCTGTGGTCTCTCAACTGTTGAAGGATCGTGTCAGCACAGCGCTCAAATGGAAAATAACCTGCGCTATCTGCTCTGCAAACCTACTAAAGGAAGTATAATTGTCTTAATTTTCAAACGAACATCTGAACTCACTGAAAGTTTTAATAATCATTACGCTCGCATATGAGACTCTGTGTCCCAGAAGGCTTTAGGACAAACATTGCACTGAGCACACGCCCACTGGGGGCAGAATTGTGAATAAAACGTGCCTGAAATGAAAAATGCGTGCTATCAGGTGTTCCTTGTGACGTGCCCAAGAAGAAGAGGTTCCTGACCTTGAAACGCGTTGGCAGAAGTAAAAAGTAATGTGGAGCAGGAGAGCAGTTTGAAAGTGTAGGCCGGATGGCATAGCGCTGTCGTGTGCTCTCCCAAATGCTTCAGGGCACTTTGTTGGACATTATTCATACACGGCAGCCTGGCCGTGGGGAAGATGCACCATCGCCGGCTGGAGACGAAATAAGACTACCGGCTGGCTGAGGCTGTGGTCTCTCAACTGTTGAAGGATCGTGTCAGCACAGCGCTCAAATGGAAAATAACCTGCGCTATCTGCTCTGCAAACCTACTAAAGGAAGTATAATTGTCTTAATTTTCAAACGAACATCTGAACTCACTGAAAGTTTTAATAATCATTACGCTCGCATATGAGACTCTGTGTCCCACAAGGCTTTAGGACAAACATTGCACTGAGCACACGCCCACTGGGGGCAGAATTGTGAATAAAACGTGCCTGAAATGAAAAATGCGTGCGATCAGGTGTTCCTTGTGACGTGCCCAAGAAGAAGAGGTTCCTGACCTTGAAACGCGTTGGCAGAAGTAAAAAGTAATGTGGAGCAGGAGAGCAGTTTGAAAGTGTAGGCCGGATGGCAGAGCGCTGTCGTGTGCTCTCCCAAATGCTTCAGGGCACTTTGTTGGACATTATTCATACACGGCAGCCTGGCCGTGGGGAAGATGCACCATCGCCGGCTGGAGACAAAATAAGACTACCGGCTGGCTGAGGCTGTGGTCTCTCAACTGTTGAAGGATCGTGTCAGCACAGCGCTCAAATGGAAAATAACCTGCGCTATCTGCTCTGCAAACCTACTAAAGGAAGTATAATTGTCTTAATTTTCAAACGAACATCTGAACTCACTGAAAGTTTTAATAATCATTACGCTCGCATATGAGACTCGGTGTCCCAGAAGGCTTTAGGACAAACATTGCACTGAGCACACGCCCACTGGGGGCAGAATTGTGAATAAAACGTGCCTGAAATGAAAAATGCGTGCTATCAGGTGTTTCTGGTGATGTGCCCAAGAAGAAGAGGTTCCTGACCTTGAAACGCGTTGGCAGAAGTAAAAAGTAATGTGGAGCAGGAGAGCAGTTTGAAAGTGTAGGCCGGATGGCAGAGCGCTATCGTGTGCTCTCCCAAATGCTTCAGGGCACTTTGTTGGACATTATTCATACACGGCAGCCTGGCCGTGGGGAAGATGCACCATCGCCGGCTGGAGACGAAATAAGACTACCGGCTGGCTGAGGCTGTGGTCTCTCAACTGTTGAAGGATCGTGTCAGCACAGCGCTCAAATGGAAAATAACCTGCGCTATCTGCTCTGCAAACCTACTAAAGGAAGTATAATTGTCTTAATTTTCAAACGAACATCTGAACTCACTGAAAGTTTTAATAATCATTACGCTCGCATATGAGACTCTGTGTCCCAGAAGGCTTTAGGACAAACATTGCACTGAGCACACGCCCACTGGGGGCAGAATTGTGAATTAAACGTGCCTGAAATGAAAAATGCGTGCTATCAGGTGTTCCTTGTGACGTGCCCAAGAAGAAGAGGTTCCTGACCTTGAAACGCGTTGGCAGAAGTAAAAAGTAATGTGGAGCAGGAGAGCAGTTTGAAAAAGTAGGCCGGATATCAGAGCGCTGTCGTGTGCTCTCCCAAATGCTTCAGGGCACTTTGTTGGACATTATTCATACACGGCAGCCTGGCCGTGGGGAAGATGCACCATCGCCGGCTGGAGACGAAATAAGACTACCGGCTGGCTGAGGCTGTGGTCTCTCAACTGTTGAAGGATCGTGTCAGCACAGCGCTCAAATGGAAAATAACCTGCGCTATCTGCTCTGCAAACCTACTAAAGGAAGTATAATTGTCTTAATTTTCAAACGAACATCTGAACTCACTGAAAGTTTTAATAATCATTACGCTCGCATATGAGACTCTGTGTCCCAGAAGGCTTTAGGACAAACATTGCACTGAGCACACGCCCACTGGGGGCAGAATTGTGAATAAAACTTGCCTGAAATGAAAAATGCGTGCTATCAGGTGTTCCTTGTGACGTGCCCAAGAAGAAGAGGTTCCTGACCTTGAAACGCGTTGGCAGAAGTAAAAAGTAATGTGGAGCAGGAGAGCAGTTTGAAAGTGTAGGCCGGATGGCAGAGCGCTATCGTGTGCTCTCCCAAATGCTTCAGGGCACTTTGTTGGACATTATTCATACTCGGCAGCCTGGCCGTGGGGAAGATGCACCATCGCCGGCTGGAGACGAAATAAGACTACCGGCTGGCTGAGGCTGTGGTCTCTCAACTGTTGAAGGATCGTGTCAGCACAGCGCTCAAATGGAAAATAACCTGCGCTATCTGCTCTGCAAACCTACTAAAGGAAATATAATTGTCTTAATTTTCAAACGAACATCTGAACTCACTGAAAGTTTTAATAATCATTACGCTCGCATATGAGACTCTGTGTCCCAGAAGGCTTTAGGACAAACATTGCACTGAGCACACGCCCACTGGGGGCAGAATTGTGAATAAAACGTGCCTGAAATGAAAAATGCGTGCTATCAGGTGTTCCTTGTGACGTGCCCAAGAAGAAGAGGTTCCTGACCTTGAAACGCGTTGGCAGAAGTAAAAAGTAATGTGGAGCAGGAGAGCAGTTTGAAAGTGTAGGCCGGATGGCAGAGCGCTGTCGTGTGCTCTCCCAAATGCTTCAGGGCACTTTGTTGGACATTATTCATACACGGCAGCCTGGCCGTGGGGAAGATGCACCATCGCCGGCTGGAGACGAAATAAGACTACCGGCTGGCTGAGGCTGTGGTCTCTCAACTGTTGAAGGATCGTGTCAGCACAGCGCTCAAATGGAAAATAACCTGCGCTATCTGCTCTGCAAACCTACTAAAGGAAGTATAATTGTCTTAATTTTCAAACGAACATCTGAACTCACTGAAAGTTTTAATAATCATTACGCTCGCATATGAGACTCTGTGTCCCAGAAGGCTTTAGGACAAACATTGCACTGAGCACACGCCCACTGGGGCCAGAATTGTGAATAAAACTTGCCTGAAATGAAAAATGCGTGCTATCAGGTGTTCCTTGTGACGTGCCCAAGAAGAAGAGGTTCCTGCCCTTGAAACGCGTTGGCAGAAGTAAAAAGTAATGTGGAGCTGGAGAGCAGTTTGAAAGTGTAGGCCAGATGGCAGAGCGCTATTGTGTGCTCTCCCAAATGCTTCAGGGCACTTTGTTGGACATTATTCATACACGGCAGCCTGGCCGTGGGGAAGATGCACCATCGCCGGCTGGAGACGAAATAAGACTACCGGCTGGCTGAGGCTGTGGTCTCTCAACTGTTGAAGGATCGTGTCAGCCCAGCGCTCAAATGGAAAATAACCTGCGCTATCTGCTCTGCAAACCTACTAAAGGAAATATAATTGTCTTAATTTTCAAACGAACATCTGAACTCACTGAAAGTTTTAATAATCATTACGCTCGCATATGAGACTCTGTGTCCCAGAAGGCTTTAGGACAAACATTGCACTGAGCACACGCCCACTGGGGGCAGAATTGTGAATAAAACGTGCCTGAAATGAAAAATGCGTGCTATCAGGTGTTCCTTGTGACGTGCCCAAGAAGAAGAGGTTCCTGACCTTGAAACGCGTTGGCAGAAGTAAAAAGTAATGTGGAGCAGGAGAGCAGTTTGAAAGTGTAGGCCGGATGGCAGAGCGCTGTCGTGTGCTCTCCCAAATGCTTCAGGGCACTTTGTTGGACATTATTCATACACGGCAGCCTGGCCGTGGGGAAGATGCACCATCGCCGGCTGGAGACGAAATAAGACTACCGGCTGGCTGAGGCTGTGGTCTCTCAACTGTTGAAGGATCGTGTCAGCACAGCGCTCAAATGGAAAATAACCTGCGCTATCTGCTCTGCAAACCTACTAAAGGAAGTATAATTGTCTTAATTTTCAAACGAACATCTGAACTCACTGAAAGTTTTAATAATCATTACGCTCGCATATGAGACTCTGTGTCCCAGAAGGCTTTAGGACAAACATTGCACTGAGCACACGCCCACTGGGGGCAGAATTGTGAATAAAACTTGCCTGAAATGAAAAATGCGTGCTATCAGGTGTTCCTTGTGACGTGCCCAAGAAGAAGAGGTTCCTGCCCTTGAAACGCGTTGGCAGAAGTAAAAAGTAATGTGGAGCAGGAGAGCAGTTTGAAAGTGTAGGCCAGATGGCAGAGCGCTATCGTGTGCTCTCCCAAATGCTTCAGGGCACTTTGTTGGACATTATTCATACACGGCAGCCTGGCCGTGGGGAAGATGCACCATCGCCGGCTGGAGACGAAATAAGACTACCGGCTGGCTGAGGCTGTGGTCTCTCAACTGTTGAAGGATCGTGTCAGCCCAGCGCTCAAATGGAAAATAACCTGCGCTATCTGCTCTGCAAACCTACTAAAGGAAGTATAATTGTCTTAATTTTCAAACGAACATCTGAACTCACTGAAAGTTTTAATAATCATTACGCTCGCATATGAGACTCTGTGTCCCAGAAGGCTTTAGGACAAACATTGCACTGAGCACACGCCCACTGGGGGCAGAATTGTGAATAAAACGTGCCTGAAATGAAAAATGCGTGCTATCAGGTGTTCCTTGTGACGTGCCCAAGAAGAAGAGGTTCCTGACCTTGAAACGCGTTGGCAGAAGTAAAAAGTAATGTGGAGCTGGAGAGCAGTTTGAAAGTGTAGGCCAGATGGCAGAGCGCTATTGTGTGCTCTCCCAAATGCTTCAGGGCACTTTGTTGGACATTATTCATACACGGCAGCCTGGCCGTGGGGAAGATGCACCATCGCCGGCTGGAGACGAAATAAGACTACCGGCTGGCTGAGGCTGTGGTCTCTCAACTGTTGAAGGATCGTGTCAGCCCAGCGCTCAAATGGAAAATAACCTGCGCTATCTGCTCTGCAAACCTACTAAAGGAAATATAATTGTCTTAATTTTCAAACGAACATCTGAACTCACTGAAAGTTTTAATAATCATTACGCTCGCATATGAGACTCTGTGTCCCAGAAGGCTTTAGGACAAACATTGCACTGAGCACACGCCCACTGGGGGCAGAATTGTGAATAAAACGTGCCTGAAATGAAAAATGCGTGCTATCAGGTGTTCCTTGTGACGTGCCCAAGAAGAAGAGGTTCCTGACCTTGAAACGCGTTGGCAGAAGTAAAAAGTAATGTGGAGCAGGAGAGCAGTTTGAAAGTGTAGGCCGGATGGCAGAGCGCTGTCGTGTGCTCTCCCAAATGCTTCAGGGCACTTTGTTGGACATTATTCATACACGGCAGCCTGGCCGTGGGGAAGATGCACCATCGCCGGCTGGAGACGAAATAAGACTACCGGCTGGCTGAGGCTGTGGTCTCTCAACTGTTGAAGGATCGTGTCAGCACAGCGCTCAAATGGAAAATAACCTGCGCTATCTGCTCTGCAAACCTACTAAAGGAAGTATAATTGTCTTAATTTTCAAACGAACATCTGAACTCACTGAAAGTTTTAATAATCATTACGCTCGCATATGAGACTCTGTGTCCCAGAAGGCTTTAGGACAAACATTGCACTGAGCACACGCCCACTGGGGGCAGAATTGTGAATAAAACTTGCCTGAAATGAAAAATGCGTGCTATCAGGTGTTCCTTGTGACGTGCCCAAGAAGAAGAGGTTCCTGCCCTTGAAACGCGTTGGCAGAAGTAAAAAGTAATGTGGAGCAGGAGAGCAGTTTGAAAGTGTAGGCCAGATGGCAGAGCGCTATCGTGTGCTCTCCCAAATGCTTCAGGGCACTTTGTTGGACATTATTCATACACGGCAGCCTGGCCGTGGGGAAGATGCACCATCGCCGGCTGGAGACGAAATAAGACTACCGGCTGGCTGAGGCTGTGGTCTCTCAACTGTTGAAGGATCGTGTCAGCCCAGCGCTCAAATGGAAAATAACCTGCGCTATCTGCTCTGCAAACCTACTAAAGGAAGTATAATTGTCTTAATTTTCAAACGAACATCTGAACTCACTGAAAGTTTTAATAATCATTACGCTCGCATATGAGACTCTGTGTCCCAGAAGGCTTTAGGACAAACATTGCACTGAGCACACGCCCACTGGGGGCAGAATTGTGAATAAAACGTGCCTGAAATGAAAAATGCGTGCTATCAGGTGTTCCTTGTGACGTGCCCAAGAAGAAGAGGTTCCTGACCTTGAAACGCGTTGGCAGAAGTAAAAAGTAATGTGGAGCAGGAGAGCAGTTTGAAAGTGTAGGCCGGATGGCAGAGCGCTGTCGTGTGCTCTCCCAAATGCTTCAGGGCACTTTGTTGGACATCATTCATACACGGCAGCCTGGCCGTGGGGAAGATGCACCATCGCCGGCTGGAGACGAAATAAGACTACCGGCTGGCTGAGGCTGTGGTCTCTCAACTGTTGAAGGATCATGTCAGCACAGCGCTCAAATGGAAAATAACCTGCGCTATCTGCTCTGCAAACCTACTAAAGGAAGTATAATTGTCTTAATTTTCAAACGAACAACTGAACTCACTGAAAGTTTTAATAATCATTACGCTCGCATATGAGACTCTGTGTCCCAGAAGGCTTTAGGACAAACATTGCACTGAGCACACGCCCACTGGGGGCAGAATTGTGAATAAAACTTGCCTGAAATGAAAAATGCGTGCTATCAGGTGTTCCTTGTGACGTGCCCAAGAAGAAGAGGTTCCTGACCTTGAAACGCGTTGGCAGAAGTAAAAAGTAATGTGGAGCAGAAGAGCAGTTTGAAAGTGTAGGCCGGATGGCAGAGCGCTGTCGTGTGCTCTCCCAAATGCTTCAGGGCACTTTGTTGGACGTTATTCATACACTGCAGCCTGGCCGTGGGGAAGATGCACAATCGCCGGCTGGAGACGAAATAAGACTACCGGCTGGCTGAGGCTGTGGTCTCTCAACTGTTGAAGGATCGTGTCAGCACAGCGCTCAAATGGAAAATAACCTGCGCTATCTGCTCTGCAAACCTACTAAAGGAAGTATAATTGTCTTAATTTTCAAACGAACATCTGAACTCACTGAAAGTTTTAATAATCATTACGCTCGCATATGAGACTCTGTGTCCCAGAAGGCTTTAGGACAAACATTGCACTGAGCACACGCCCACTGGGGGCAGAATTATGAATAAAACTTGCCTGAAATGAAAAATGCGTGCTATCAGGTGTTCCTTGTGACGTGCCCAAGAAGAAGAGGTTCCTGACCTTGAAACGCGTTGGCAGGAGTAAAAAGTAATGTGGAGCAGGAGAGCAGTTTGAAAGTGTAGGCCGGATGGCAGAGCGCTGTCGTGTGCTCTCCCAAATGCTTCAGGGCACTTTGTTGGACATTATTCATACACGGCAGCCTGGCCGTGGGAAAGATGCACCATCGCCGGCTGGAGACGAAATAAGACTACCGGCTGGCTGAGGCTGTGGTCTCTCAACTGTTGAAGGATCGTGTCAGCACAGCGCTCAAATGGAAAATAACCTGCGCTATCTGCTCTGCAAACCTACTAAAGGAAGTATAATTGTCTTAATTTTCAAACGAACATCTGAACTCACTGAAAGTTTTAATAATCATTACGCTCGCATATGAGACTCTGTGTCCCAGAAGGCTTTAGGACAAACATTGCACTGAGCACACGCCCACTGGGGGCAGAATTGTGAATAAAACGTGCCTGAAATGAAAAATGCGTGCTATCAGGTGTTCCTTGTGACGTGCCCAAGAAGAAGAGGTTCCTGACCTTGAAACGCGTTGGCAGAAGTAAAAAGTAATGTGGAGCAGGAGAGCAGTTTGAAAGTGTAGGCCGGATGGCATAGCGCTGTCGTGTGCTCTCCCAAATGCTTCAGGGCACTTTGTTGGACATTATTCATACACGGCAGCCTGGCCATGGGGAAGATGCACCATCGCCGGCTGGAGACGAAATAAGACTACCGGCTGGCTGAGGCTGTGGTCTCTCAACTGTTGAAGGATCGTGTCAGCACAGCGCTCAAATGGAAAATAACCTGCGCTATCT
This sequence comes from Triturus cristatus, assembly GCF_964204655.1. Lineage (NCBI taxonomy): Eukaryota > Metazoa > Chordata > Amphibia > Caudata > Salamandridae > Triturus > Triturus cristatus. Next base: position 57,590 of record NW_028188377.1, read on the forward strand.
GCTCTGCAAACCTACTAAAGGAAGTATAATTGTCTTAATTTTCAAACGAACATCTGAACTCACTGAAAGTTTTAATAATCATTACGCTCGCATATGAGACTCTGTGTCCCACAAGGCTTTAGGACAAACATTGCACTGAGCACACGCCCACTGGGGGCAGAATTGTGAATAAAACGTGCCTGAAATGAAAAATGCGTGCGATCAGGTGTTCCTTGTGACGTGCCCAAGAAGAAGAGGTTCCTGACCTTGAAACGCGTTGGCAGAAGTAAAAAGTAATGTGGAGCAGGAGAGCAGTTTGAAAGTGTAGGCCGGATGGCAGAGCGCTGTCGTGTGCTCTCCCAAATGCTTCAGGGCACTTTGTTGGACATTATTCATACACGGCAGCCTGGCCGTGGGGAAGATGCACCATCGCCGGCTGAAGACAAAATAAGACTACCGGCTGGCTGAGGCTGGTGTCTCTCAACTGTTGAAGGATCGTGTCAGCACAGCGCTCAAATGGAAAATAACCTGCGCTATCTGCTCTGCAAACCTACTAAAGGAAGTATAATTGTCTTAATTTTCAAACGAACATCTGAACTCACTGAAAGTTTTAATAATCATTACGCTCGCATATGAGACTCTGTGTCCCAGAAGGCTTTAGGACAAACATTGCACTGAGCACACGCCCACAGGGGGCAGAATTGTGAATAAAACTTGCCTGAAATGAAAAATGTGTGCTATCAGGTGTTCCTTGTGACGTGCCCAAGAAGAAGAGGTTCCTGACCTTGAAACGCGTTGGCAGAAGTAAAAAGTAATGTGGAGCAGGAGAGCAGTTTGAAAGTGTAGGCCGGATGGCAGAGCGCTGTCGTGTGCTCTCCCAAATGCTTCAGGACACTTTGTTGGACATTATTCATACACGGCAGCCTGGCCGTGGGGAAGATGCACCATCGCCGGCTGGAGACGAAATAAGACTACCGGCTGGCTGAGGCTGTGGTCTCTCAACTGTTGAAGGATCGTGTCAGCACAGCGCTCAAATGGAAAATAACCTGCGCTATCTGCTCTGCAAACCTACTAAAGGAAGTATAATTGTCTTAATTTTCAAACGAACATCTGAACTCACTGAAAGTTTTAATAATCATTACGCTCACATATGAGACTCTGTGTCCCAGAAGGCTTTAGGACAAACATTGCACTGAGCACACGCCCACTGGGGGCAGAATTGTGAATTAAACGTGCCTGAAATGAAAAATGCGTGCTATCAGGTGTTCCTTGTGACGTGCCCAAGAAGAAGAGGTTCCTGACCTTGAAACGCGTTGGCAGAAGTAAAAAGTAATGTGGAGCAGGAGAGCAGTTTGAAAAAGTAGGCCGGATATCAGAGCGCTGTCGTGTGCTCTCCCAAATGCTTCAGGGCACTTTGTTGGACATTATTCATACACGGCAGCCTGGCCGTGGGGAAGATGCACCATCGCCGGCTGGAGACGAAATAAGACTACCGGCTGGCTGAGGCTGTGGTCTCTCAACTGTTGAAGGATCGTGTCAGCACAGCGCTCAAATGGAAAATAACCTGCACTATCTGCTCTGCAAACCTACTAAAGGAAGTATAATTGTCTTAATTTTCAAACGAACATCTGAACTCACTGAAAGTTTTAATAATCATTACGCTCGCATATGAGACTCTGTGTCCCAGAAGGCTTTAGGACAAACATTGCACTGAGCACACGCCCACTGGGGGCAGAATTGTGAATAAAACTTGCCTGAAATGAAAAATGCGTGCTATCAGGTGTTCCTTGTGACGTGCCCAAGAAGAAGAGGTTCCTGACCTTGAAACGCGTTGGCAGAAGTAAAAAGTAATGTGGAGCAGGAGAGCAGTTTGAAAGTGTAGGCCGGATGGCAGAGCGCTATCGTGTGCTCTCCCAAATGCTTCAGGGCACTTTGTTGGACATTATTCATACACGGCAGCCTGGCCGTGGGGAAGATGCACCATCGCCGGCTGGAGACGAAATAAGACTACCGGCTGGCTGAGGCTGTGGTCTCTCAACTGTTGAAGGATCGTGTCAGCACAGCGCTCAAATGGAAAATAACCTGCGCTATCTGCTCTGCAAACCTACTAAAGGAAATATAATTGTCTTAATTTTCAAACGAACATCTGAACTCACTGAAAGTTTTAATAATCATTACGCTCGCATATGAGACTCTGTGTCCCAGAAGGCTTTAGGACAAACATTGCACTGAGCACACGCCCACTGGGGGCAGAATTGTGAATAAAACGTGCCTGAAATGAAAAATGCGTGCTATCAGGTGTTCCTTGTGACGTGCCCAAGAAGAAGAGGTTCCTGACCTTGAAACGCGTTGGCAGAAGTAAAAAGTAATGTGGAGCAGGAGAGCAGTTTGAAAGTGTAGGCCGGATGGCAGAGCGCTGTCGTGTGCTCTCCCAAATGCTTCAGGGCACTTTGTTGGACATTATTCATACACGGCAGCCTGGCCGTGGGGAAGATGCACCATCGCCGGCTGGAGACGAAATAAGACTACCGGCTGGCTGAGGCTGTGGTCTCTCAACTGTTGAAGGATCGTGTCAGCACAGCGCTCAAATGGAAAATAACCTGCGCTATCTGCTCTGCAAACCTACTAAAGGAAGTATAATTGTCTTAATTTTCAAACGAACATCTGAACTCACTGAAAGTTTTAATAATCATTACGCTCGCATATGAGACTCTGTGTCCCAGAAGGCTTTAGGACAAACATTGCACTGAGCACACGCCCACTGGGGGCAGAATTGTGAATAAAACTTGCCTGAAATGAAAAATGCGTGCTATCAGGTGTTCCTTGTGACGTGCCCAAGAAGAAGAGGTTCCTGCCCTTGAAACGCGTTGGCAGAAGTAAAAAGTAATGTGGAGCAGGAGAGCAGTTTGAAAGTGTAGGCCAGATGGCAGAGCGCTATCGTGTGCTCTCCCAAATGCTTCAGGGCACTTTGTTGGACATTATTCATACACGGCAGCCTGGCCGTGGGGAAGATGCACCATCGCCGGCTGGAGACGAAATAAGACTACCGGCTGGCTGAGGCTGTGGTCTCTCAACTGTTGAAGGATCGTGTCAGCCCAGCGCTCAAATGGAAAATAACCTGCGCTATCTGCTCTGCAAACCTACTAAAGGAAGTATAATTGTCTTAATTTTCAAACGAACATCTGAACTCACTGAAAGTTTTAATAATCATTACGCTCGCATATGAGACTCTGTGTCCCAGAAGGCTTTAGGACAAACATTGCACTGAGCACACGCCCACTGGGGGCAGAATTGTGAATTAAACGTGCCTGAAATGAAAAATGCGTGCTATCAGGTGTTCCTTGTGACGTGCCCAAGAAGAAGAGGTTCCTGACCTTGAAACGCGTTGGCAGAAGTAAAAAGTAATGTGGAGCAGGAGAGCAGTTTGAAAGTGTAGGCCGGATGGCAGAGCGCTGTCGTGTGCTCTCCCAAATGCTTCAGGGCACTTTGTTGGACATTATTCATACACGGCAGCCTGGCCGTGGGGAAGATGCACCATCGCCGGCTGGAGACGAAATAAGACTACCGGCTGGCTGAGGCTGTGGTCTCTCAACTGTTGAAGGATCATGTCAGCACAGCGCTCAAATGGAAAATAACCTGCGCTATCTGCTCTGCAAACCTACTAAAGGAAGTATAATTGTCTTAATTTTCAAACGAACATCTGAACTCACTGAAAGTTTTAATAATCATTACGCTCGCATATGAGACTCTGTGTCCCAGAAGGCTTTAGGACAAACATTGCACTGAGCACACGCCCACTGGGGGCAGAATTGTGAATAAAACTTGCCTGAAATGAAAAATGCGTGCTATCAGGTGTTCCTTGTGACGTGCCCAAGAAGAAGAGGTTCCTGACCTTGAAACGCGTTGGCAGAAGTAAAAAGTAATGTGGAGCAGAAGAGCAGTTTGAAAGTGTAGGCCGGATGGCAGAGCGCTGTCGTGTGCTCTCCCAAATGCTTCAGGGCACTTTGTTGGACGTTATTCATACACTGCAGCCTGGCCGTGGGGAAGATGCACAATCGCCGGCTGGAGACGAAATAAGACTACCGGCTGGCTGAGGCTGTGGTCTCTCAACTGTTGAAGGATCGTGTCAGCACAGCGCTCAAATGGAAAATAACCTGCGCTATCTGCTCTGCAAACCTACTAAAGGAAGTATAATTGTCTTAATTTTCAAACGAACATCTGAACTCACTGAAAGTTTTAATAATCATTACGCTCGCATATGAGACTCTGTGTCCCAGAAGGCTTTAGGACAAACATTGCACTGAGCACACGCCCACTGGGGGCAGAATTATGAATAAAACTTGCCTGAAATGAAAAATGCGTGCTATCAGGTGTTCCTTGTGACGTGCCCAAGAAGAAGAGGTTCCTGACCTTGAAACGCGTTGGCAGGAGTAAAAAGTAATGTGGAGCAGGAGAGCAGTTTGAAAGTGTAGGCCGGATGGCAGAGCGCTGTCGTGTGCTCTCCCAAATGCTTCAGGGCACTTTGTTGGACATTATTCATACACGGCAGCCTGGCCGTGGGAAAGATGCACCATCGCCGGCTGGAGACGAAATAAGACTACCGGCTGGCTGAGGCTGTGGTCTCTCAACTGTTGAAGGATCGTGTCAGCACAGCGCTCAAATGGAAAATAACCTGCGCTATCTGCTCTGCAAACCTACTAAAGGAAGTATAATTGTCTTAATTTTCAAACGAACATCTGAACTCACTGAAAGTTTTAATAATCATTACGCTCGCATATGAGACTCTGTGTCCCAGAAGGCTTTAGGACAAACATTGCACTGAGCACACGCCCACTGGGGGCAGAATTGTGAATAAAACGTGCCTGAAATGAAAAATGCGTGCTATCAGGTGTTCCTTGTGACGTGCCCAAGAAGAAGAGGTTCCTGACCTTGAAACGCGTTGGCAGAAGTAAAAAGTAATGTGGAGCAGGAGAGCAGTTTGAAAGTGTAGGCCGGATGGCATAGCGCTGTCGTGTGCTCTCCCAAATGCTTCAGGGCACTTTGTTGGACATTATTCATACACGGCAGCCTGGCCGTGGGGAAGATGCACCATCGCCGGCTGGGGACGAAATAAGACTACCGGCTGGCTGAGGCTGTTGTCTCTCAACTGTTGAAGGATCGTGTCAGCACAGCGCTCAAATGGAAAATAACCTGCGCTATCTGCTCTGCAAACCTACTAAAGGAAGTATAATTGTCTTAATTTTCAAACGAACATCTGAACTCACTGAAAGTTTTAATAATCATTACGCTCGCATATGAGACTCTGTGTCCCACAAGGCTTTAGGACAAACATTGCACTGAGCACACGCCCACTGGGGGCAGAATTGTGAATAAAACGTGCCTGAAATGAAAAATGCGTGCGATCAGGTGTTCCTTGTGACGTGCCCAAGAAGAAGAGGTTCCTGACCTTGAAACGCGTTGGCAGAAGTAAAAAGTAATGTGGAGCAGGAGAGCAGTTTGAAAGTGTAGGCCGGATGGCAGAGCGCTGTTGTGTGCTCTCCCAAATGCTTCAGGGCACTTTGTTGGACATTATTCATACACGGCAGCCTGGCCGTGGGGAAGATGCACCATCGCCGGCTGAAGACAAAATAAGACTACCGGCTGGCTGAGGCTGGTGTCTCTCAACTGTTGAAGGATCGTGTCAGCACAGCGCTCAAATGGAAAATAACCTGCGCTATCTGCTCTGCAAACCTACTAAAGGAAGTATAATTGTCTTAATTTTCAAACGAACATCTGAACTCACTGAAAGTTTTAATAATCATTACGCTCGCATATGAGACTCTGTGTCCCAGAAGGCTTTAGGACAAACATTGCACTGAGCACACGCCCACAGGGGGCAGAATTGTGAATAAAACTTGCCTGAAATGAAAAATGCGTGCTATCAGGTGTTCCTTGTGACGTGCCCAAGAAGAAGAGGTTCCTGACCTTGAAACGCGTTGGCAGAAGTAAAAAGTAATGTGGAGCAGGAGAGCAGTTTGAAAGTGTAGGCCGGATGGCAGAGCGCTGTCGTGTGCTCTCCCAAATGCTTCAGGACACTTTGTTGGACATTATTCATACACGGCAGCCTGGCCGTGGGGAAGATGCACCATCGCCGGCTGGAGACGAAATAAGACTACCGGCTGGCTGAGGCTGTGGTCTCTCAACTGTTGAAGGATCGTGTCAGCACAGCGCTCAAATGGAAAATAACCTGCGCTATCTGCTCTGCAAACCTACTAAAGGAAGTATAATTGTCTTAATTTTCAAACGAACATCTGAACTCACTGAAAGTTTTAATAATCATTACGCTCGCATATGAGACTCTGTGTCCCAGAAGGCTTTAGGACAAACATTGCACTGAGCACACGCCCACTGGGGGCAGAATTGTGAATTAAACGTGCCTGAAATGAAAAATGCGTGCTATCAGGTGTTCCTTGTGACGTGCCCAAGAAGAAGAGGTTCCTGACCTTGAAACGCGTTGGCAGAAGTAAAAAGTAATGTGGAGCAGGAGAGCAGTTTGAAAGTGTAGGCCGGATGGCAGAGCGCTATCGTGTGCTCTCCCAAATGCTTCAGGGCACTTTGTTGGACATTATTCATACACGGCAGCCTGGCCGTGGGGAAGATGCACCATCGCCGGCTGGAGACGAAATAAGACTACCGGCTGGCTGAGGCTGTGGTCTCTCAACTGTTGAAGGATCGTGTCAGCACAGCGCTCAAATGGAAAATAACCTGCGCTATCTGCTCTGCAAACCTACTAAAGGAAATATAATTGTCTTAATTTTCAAACGAACATCTGAACTCACTGAAAGTTTTAATAATCATTACGCTCGCATATGAGACTCTGTGTCCCAGAAGGCTTTAGGACAAACATTGCACTGAGCACACGCCCACTGGGGGCAGAATTGTGAATAAAACGTGCCTGAAATGAAAAATGCGTGCTATCAGGTGTTCCTTGTGACGTGCCCAAGAAGAAGAGGTTCCTGACCTTGAAACGCGTTGGCAGAAGTAAAAAGTAATGTGGAGCAGGAGAGCAGTTTGAAAGTGTAGGCCGGATGGCAGAGCGCTGTTGTGTGCTCTCCCAAATGCTTCAGGGCACTTTGTTGGACATTATTCATACACGGCAGCCTGGCCGTGGGGAAGATGCACCATCGCCGGCTGGAGACGAAATAAGACTACCGGCTGGCTGAGGCTGTGGTCTCTCAACTGTTGAAGGATCGTGTCAGCACAGCGCTCAAATGGAATATAACCTGCGCTATCTGCTCTGCAAACCTACTAAAGGAAGTATAATTGTCTTAATTTTCAAACGAACATCTGAACTCACTGAAAGTTTTAATAATCATTACGCTCGCATATGAGACTCTGTGTCCCAGAAGGCTTTAGGACAAACATTGCACTGAGCACACGCCCACTGGGGGCAGAATTGTGAATAAAACTTGCCTGAAATGAAAAATGCGTGCTATCAGGTGTTCCTTGTGACGTGCCCAAGAAGAAGAGGTTCCTGCCCTTGAAACGCGTTGGCAGAAGTAAAAAGTAATGTGGAGCAGGAGAGCAGTTTGAAAGTGTAGGCCAGATGGCAGAGCGCTATCGTGTGCTCTCCCAAATGCTTCAGGGCACTTTGTTGGACATTATTCATACACGGCAGCCTGGCCGTGGGGAAGATGCACCATCGCCGGCTGGAGACGAAATAAGACTACCGGCTGGCTGAGGCTGTGGTCTCTCAACTGTTGAAGGATCGTGTCAGCCCAGCGCTCAAATGGAAAATAACCTGCGCTATCTGCTCTGCAAACCTACTAAAGGAAGTATAATTGTCTTAATTTTCAAACGAACATCTGAACTCACTGAAAGTTTTAATAATCATTACGCTCGCATATGAGACTCTGTGTCCCAGAAGGCTTTAGGACAAACATTGCACTGAGCACACGCCCACTGGGGGCAGAATTGTGAATAAAACTTGCCTGAAATGAAAAATGTGTGCTATCAGGTGTTCCTTGTGACGTGCCCAAGAAGAAGAGGTTCCTGACCTTGAAACGCGTTGGCAGAAGTAAAAAGTAATGTGGAGCAGGAGAGCAGTTTGAAAGTGTAGGCCGGATGGCAGAGCGCTGTCGTGTGCTCTCCCAAATGCTTCAGGACACTTTGTTGGACATTATTCATACACGGCAGCCTGGCCGTGGGGAAGATGCACCATCGCCGGCTGGAGACGAAATAAGACTACCGGCTGGCTGAGGCTGTGGTCTCTCAACTGTTGAAGGATCGTGTCAGCACAGCGCTCAAATGGAAAATAACCTGCGCTATCTGCTCTGCAAACCTACTAAAGGAAGTATAATTGTCTTAATTTTCAAACGAACATCTGAACTCACTGAAAGTTTTAATAATCATTACGCTCGCATATGAGACTCTGTGTCCCAGAAGGCTTTAGGACAAACATTGCACTGAGCACACGCCCACTGGGGGCAGAATTGTGAATTAAACGTGCCTGAAATGAAAAATGCGTGCTATCAGGTGTTCCTTGTGACGTGCCCAAGAAGAAGAGGTTCCTGACCTTGAAACGCGTTGGCAGAAGTAAAAAGTAATGTGGAGCAGGAGAGCAGTTTGAAAAAGTAGGCCGGATATCAGAGCGCTGTCGTGTGCTCTCCCAAATGCTTCAGGGCACTTTGTTGGACATTATTCATACACGGCAGCCTGGCCGTGGGGAAGATGCACCATCGCCGGCTGGAGACGAAATAAGACTACCGGCTGGCTGAGGCTGTGGTCTCTCAACTGTTGAAGGATCGTGTCAGCACAGCGCTCAAATGGAAAATAACCTGCGCTATCTGCTCTGCAAACCTACTAAAGGAAGTATAATTGTCTTAATTTTCAAACGAACATCTGAACTCACTGAAAGTTTTAATAATCATTACGCTCGCATATGAGACTCTGTGTCCCAGAAGGCTTTAGGACAAACATTGCACTGAGCACACGCCCACTGGGGGCAGAATTGTGAATAAAACTTGCCTGAAATGAAAAATGCGTGCTATCAGGTGTTCCTTGTGACGTGCCCAAGAAGAAGAGGTTCCTGACCTTGAAACGCGTTGGCAGAAGTAAAAAGTAATGTGGAGCAGGAGAGCAGTTTGAAAGTGTAGGCCGGATGGCAGAGCGCTATCGTGTGCTCTCCCAAATGCTTCAGGGCACTTTGTTGGACATTATTCATACACGGCAGCCTGGCCGTGGGGAAGATGCACCATCGCCGGCTGGAGACGAAATAAGACTACCGGCTGGCTGAGGCTGTGGTCTCTCAACTGTTGAAGGATCGTGTCAGCACAGCGCTCAAATGGAAAATAACCTGCGCTATCTGCTCTGCAAACCTACTAAAGGAAATATAATTGTCTTAATTTTCAAACGAACATCTGAACTCACTGAAAGTTTTAATAATCATTACGCTCGCATATGAGACTCTGTGTCCCAGAAGGCTTTAGGACAAACATTGCACTGAGCACACGCCCACTGGGGGCAGAATTGTGAATAAAACGTGCCTGAAATGAAAAATGCGTGCTATCAGGTGTTCCTTGTGACGTGCCCAAGAAGAAGAGGTTCCTGACCTTGAAACGCGTTGGCAGAAGTAAAAAGTAATGTGGAGCAGGAGAGCAGTTTGAAAGTGTAGGCCGGATGGCAGAGCGCTGTCGTGTGCTCTCCCAAATGCTTCAGGGCACTTTGTTGGACATTATTCATACACGGCAGCCTGGCCGTGGGGAAGATGCACCATCGCCGGCTGGAGACGAAATAAGACTACCGGCTGGCTGAGGCTGTGGTCTCTCAACTGTTGAAGGATCGTGTCAGCACAGCGCTCAAATGGAAAATAACCTGCGCTATCTGCTCTGCAAACCTACTAAAGGAAGTATAATTGTCTTAATTTTCAAACGAACATCTGAACTCACTGAAAGTTTTAATAATCATTACGCTCGCATATGAGACTCTGTGTCCCAGAAGGCTTTAGGACAAACATTGCACTGAGCACACGCCCACTGGGGGCAGAATTGTGAATAAAACTTGCCTGAAATGAAAAATGCGTGCTATCAGGTGTTCCTTGTGACGTGCCCAAGAAGAAGAGGTTCCTGCCCTTGAAACGCGTTGGCAGAAGTAAAAAGTAATGTGGAGCAGGAGAGCAGTTTGAAAGTGTAGGCCAGATGGCAGAGCGCTATCGTGTGCTCTCCCAAATGCTTCAGGGCACTTTGTTGGACATTATTCATACACGGCAGCCTGGCCGTGGGGAAGATGCACCATCGCCGGCTGGAGACGAAATAAGACTACCGGCTGGCTGAGGCTGTGGTCTCTCAACTGTTGAAGGATCGTGTCAGCCCAGCGCTCAAATGGAAAATAACCTGCGCTATCTGCTCTGCAAACCTACTAAAGGAAGTATAATTGTCTTAATTTTCAAACGAACATCTGAACTCACTGAAAGTTTTAATAATCATTACGCTCGCATATGAGACTCTGTGTCCCAGAAGGCTTTAGGACAAACATTGCACTGAGCACACGCCCACTGGGGGCAGAATTGTGAATAAAACGTGCCTGAAATGAAAAATGCGTGCTATCAGGTGTTCCTTGTGACGTGCCCAAGAAGAAGAGGTTCCTGACCTTGAAACGCGTTGGCAGAAGTAAAAAGTAATGTGGAGCAGGAGAGCAGTTTGAAAGTGTAGGCCGGATGGCAGAGCGCTGTCGTGTGCTCTCCCAAATGCTTCAGGGCACTTTGTTGGACATTATTCATACACGGCAGCCTGGCCGTGGGGAAGATGCACCATCGCCGGCTGGAGACGAAATAAGACTACCGGCTGGCTGAGGCTGTGGTCTCTCAACTGTTGAAGGATCATGTCAGCACAGCGCTCAAATGGAAAATAACCTGCGCTATCTGCTCTGCAAACCTACTAAAGGAAGTATAATTGTCTTAATTTTCAAACGAACATCTGAACTCACTGAAAGTTTTAATAATCATTACGCTCGCATATGAGACTCTGTGTCCCAGAAGGCTTTAGGACAAACATTGCACTGAGCACACGCCCACTGGGGGCAGAATTGTGAATAAAACTTGCCTGAAATGAAAAATGCGTGCTATCAGGTGTTCCTTGTGACGTGCCCAAGAAGAAGAGGTTCCTGACCTTGAAACGCGTTGGCAGAAGTAAAAAGTAATGTGGAGCAGAAGAGCAGTTTGAAAGTGTAGGCCGGATGGCAGAGCGCTGTCGTGTGCTCTCCCAAATGCTTCAGGGCACTTTGTTGGACGTTATTCATACACTGCAGCCTGGCCGTGGGGAAGATGCACAATCGCCGGCTGGAGACGAAATAAGACTACCGGCTGGCTGAGGCTGTGGTCTCTCAACTGTTGAAGGATCGTGTCAGCACAGCGCTCAAATGGAAAATAACCTGCGCTATCTGCTCTGCAAACCTACTAAAGGAAGTATAATTGTCTTAATTTTCAAACGAACATCTGAACTCACTGAAAGTTTTAATAATCATTACGCTCGCATATGAGACTCTGTGTCCCAGAAGGCTTTAGGACAAACATTGCACTGAGCACACGCCCACTGGGGGCAGAATTATGAATAAAACTTGCCTGAAATGAAAAATGCGTGCTATCAGGTGTTCCTTGTGACGTGCCCAAGAAGAAGAGGTTCCTGACCTTGAAACGCGTTGGCAGGAGTAAAAAGTAATGTGGAGCAGGAGAGCAGTTTGAAAGTGTAGGCCGGATGGCAGAGCGCTGTCGTGTGCTCTCCCAAATGCTTCAGGGCACTTTGTTGGACATTATTCATACACGGCAGCCTGGCCGTGGGAAAGATGCACCATCGCCGGCTGGAGACGAAATAAGACTACCGGCTGGCTGAGGCTGTGGTCTCTCAACTGTTGAAGGATCGTGTCAGCACAGCGCTCAAATGGAAAATAACCTGCGCTATCTGCTCTGCAAACCTACTAAAGGAAGTATAATTGTCTTAATTTTCAAACGAACATCTGAACTCACTGAAAGTTTTAATAATCATTACGCTCGCATATGAGACTCTGTGTCCCAGAAGGCTTTAGGACAAACATTGCACTGAGCACACGCCCACTGGGGGCAGAATTGTGAATAAAACGTGCCTGAAATGAAAAATGCGTGCTATCAGGTGTTCCTTGTGACGTGCCCAAGAAGAAGAGGTTCCTGACCTTGAAACGCGTTGGCAGAAGTAAAAAGTAATGTGGAGCAGGAGAGCAGTTTGAAAGTGTAGGCCGGATGGCATAGCGCTGTCGTGTGCTCTCCCAAATGCTTCAGGGCACTTTGTTGGACATTATTCATACACGGCAGCCTGGCCGTGGGGAAGATGCACCATCGCCGGCTGGAGACGAAATAAGACTACCGGCTGGCTGAGGCTGTTGTCTCTCAACTGTTGAAGGATCGTGTCAGCACAGCGCTCAAATGGAAAATAACCTGCGCTATCTGCTCTGCAAACCTACTAAAGGAAGTATAATTGTCTTAATTTTCAAACGAACATCTGAACTCACTGAAAGTTTTAATAATCATTACGCTCGCATATGAGACTCTGTGTCCCACAAGGCTTTAGGACAAACATTGCACTGAGCACACGCCCACTGGGGGCAGAATTGTGAATAAAACGTGCCTGAAATGAAAAATGCGTGCGATCAGGTGTTCCTTGTGACGTGCCCAAGAAGAAGAGGTTCCTGACCTTGAAACGCGTTGGCAGAAGTAAAAAGTAATGTGGAGCAGGAGAGCAGTTTGAAAGTGTAGGCCGGATGGCAGAGCGCTGTCGTGTGCTCTCCCAAATGCTTCAGGGCACTTTGTTGGACATTATTCATACACGGCAGCCTGGCCGTGGGGAAGATGCACCATCGCCGGCTGAAGACAAAATAAGACTACCGGCTGGCTGAGGCTGGTGTCTCTCAACTGTTGAAGGATCGTGTCAGCACAGCGCTCAAATGGAAAATAACCTGCGCTATCTGCTCTGCAAACCTACTAAAGGAAGTATAATTGTCTTAATTTTCAAACGAACATCTGAACTCACTGAAAGTTTTAATAATCATTACGCTCGCATATGAGACTCTGTGTCCCAGAAGGCTTTAGGACAAACATTGCACTGAGCACACGCCCACAGGGGGCAGAATTGTGAATAAAACTTGCCTGAAATGAAAAATGCGTGCTATCAGGTGTTCCTTGTGACGTGCCCAAGAAGAAGAGGTTCCTGACCTTGAAACGCGTTGGCAGAAGTAAAAAGTAATGTGGAGCAGGAGAGCAGTTTGAAAGTGTAGGCCGGATGGCAGAGCGCTGTCGTGTGCTCTCCCAAATGCTTCAGGACACTTTGTTGGACATTATTCATACACGGCAGCCTGGCCGTGGGGAAGATGCACCATCGCCGGCTGGAGACGAAATAAGACTACCGGCTGGCTGAGGCTGTGGTCTCTCAACTGTTGAAGGATCGTGTCAGCACAGCGCTCAAATGGAAAATAACCTGCGCTATCTGCTCTGCAAACCTACTAAAGGAAGTATAATTGTCTTAATTTTCAAACGAACATCTGAACTCACTGAAAGTTTTAATAATCATTACGCTCGCATATGAGACTCTGTGTCCCAGAAGGCTTTAGGACAAACATTGCACTGAGCACACGCCCACTGGGGGCAGAATTGTGAATTAAACGTGCCTGAAATGAAAAATGCGTGCTATCAGGTGTTCCTTGTGACGTGCCCAAGAAGAAGAGGTTCCTGACCTTGAAACGCGTTGGCAGAAGTAAAAAGTAATGTGGAGCAGGAGAGCAGTTTGAAAGTGTAGGCCGGATGGCAGAGCGCTATCGTGTGCTCTCCCAAATGCTTCAGGGCACTTTGTTGGACATTATTCATACACGGCAGCCTGGCCGTGGGGAAGATGCACCATCGCCGGCTGGAGACGAAATAAGACTACCGGCTGGCTGAGGCTGTGGTCTCTCAACTGTTGAAGGATCGTGTCAGCACAGCGCTCAAATGGAAAATAACCTGCGCTATCTGCTCTGCAAACCTACTAAAGGAAGTATAATTGTCTTAATTTTCAAACGAACATCTGAACTCACTGAAAGTTTTAATAATCATTACGCTCGCATATGAGACTCTGTGTCCCAGAAGGCTTTAGGACAAACATTGCACTGAGCACACGCCCACTGGGGGCAGAATTGTGAATAAAACTTGCCTGAAATGAAAAATGCGTGCTATCAGGTGTTCCTTGTGACGTGCCCAAGAAGAAGAGGTTCCTGCCCTTGAAACGCGTTGGCAGAAGTAAAAAGTAATGTGGAGCAGGAGAGCAGTTTGAAAGTGTAGGCCAGATGGCAGAGCGCTATCGTGTGCTCTCCCAAATGCTTCAGGGCACTTTGTTGGACATTATTCATACACGGCAGCCTGGCCGTGGGGAAGATGCACCATCGCCGGCTGGAGACGAAATAAGACTACCGGCTGGCTGAGGCTGTGGTCTCTCAACTGTTGAAGGATCGTGTCAGCCCAGCGCTCAAATGGAAAATAACCTGCGCTATCTGCTCTGCAAACCTACTAAAGGAAGTATAATTGTCTTAATTTTCAAACGAACATCTGAACTCACTGAAAGTTTTAATAATCATTACGCTCGCATATGAGACTCTGTGTCCCAGAAGGCTTTAGGACAAACATTGCACTGAGCACACGCCCACTGGGGGCAGAATTGTGAATAAAACGTGCCTGAAATGAAAAATGCGTGCTATCAGGTGTTCCTTGTGACGTGCCCAAGAAGAAGAGGTTCCTGACCTTGAAACGCGTTGGCAGAAGTAAAAAGTAATGTGGAGCAGGAGAGCAGTTTGAAAGTGTAGGCCGGATGGCAGAGCGCTGTCGTGTGCTCTCCCAAATGCTTCAGGGCACTTTGTTGGACATTATTCATACACGGCAGCCTGGCCGTGGGGAAGATGCACCATCGCCTGCTGGAGACGAAATAAGACTACCGGCTGGCTGAGGCTGTGGTCTCTCAACTGTTGAAGGATCATGTCAGCACAGCGCTCAAATGGAAAATAACCTGCGCTATCTGCTCTGCAAACCTACTAAAGGAAGTATAATTGTCTTAATTTTCAAACGAACATCTGAACTCACTGAAAGTTTTAATAATCATTACGCTCGCATATGAGACTCTGTGTCCCAGAAGGCTTTAGGACAAACATTGCACTGAGCACACGCCCACTGGGGGCAGAATTGTGAATAAAACTTGCCTGAAATGAAAAATGCGTGCTATCAGGTGTTCCTTGTGACGTGCCCAAGAAGAAGAGGTTCCTGACCTTGAAACGCGTTGGCAGAAGTAAAAAGTAATGTGGAGCAGAAGAGCAGTTTGAAAGTGTAGGCCGGATGGCAGAGCGCTGTCGTGTGCTCTCCCAAATGCTTCAGGGCACTTTGTTGGACGTTATTCATACACTGCAGCCTGGCCGTGGGGAAGATGCACAATCGCCGGCTGGAGACGAAATAAGACTACCGGCTGGCTGAGGCTGTGGTCTCTCAACTGTTGAAGGATCGTGTCAGCACAGCGCTCAAATGGAAAATAACCTGCGCTATCTGTTCTGCAAACCTACTAAAGGAAGTATAATTGTCTTAATTTTCAAACGAACATCTGAACTCACTGAAAGTTTTAATAATCATTACGCTCGCATATGAGACTCTGTGTCCCAGAAGGCTTTAGGACAAACATTGCACTGAGCACACGCCCACTGGGGGCAGAATTATGAATAAAACTTGCCTGAAATGAAAAATGCGTGCTATCAGGTGTTCCTTGTGACGTGCCCAAGAAGAAGAGGTTCCTGACCTTGAAACGCGTTGGCAGGAGTAAAAAGTAATGTGGAGCAGGAGAGCAGTTTGAAAGTGTAGGCCGGATGGCAGAGCGCTGTCGTGTGCTCTCCCAAATGCTTCAGGGCACTTTGTTGGACATTATTCATACACGACAGCCTGGCCGTGGGAAAGATGCACCATCGCCGGCTGGAGACGAAATAAGACTACCGGCTGGCTGAGGCTGTGGTCTCTCAACTGTTGAAGGATCGTGTCAGCACAGCGCTCAAATGGAAAATAACCTGCGCTATCTGCTCTGCAAACCTACTAAAGGAAGTATAATTATCTTAATTTTCAAACGAACATCTGAACTCACTGAAAGTTTTAATAATCATTACGCTCGCATATGAGACTCTGTGTCCCAGAAGGCTTTAGGACAAACATTGCACTGAGCACACGCCCACTGGGGGCAGAATTGTGAATAAAACTTGCCTGAAATGAAAAATGCGTGCTATCAGGTGTTCCTTGTGACGTGCCCAAGAAGAAGAGGTTCCTGACCTTGAAACGCGTTGGCAGAAGTAAAAAGTAATGTGGAGCAGGAGAGCAGTTTGAAAGTGTAGGCCGGATGGCAGAGCGCTGTCGTGTGCTCTCCCAAATGCTTCAGGGCACTTTGTTGGACATTATTCATACACGGCAGCCTGGCCGTGGGGAAGATGCACCATCGCCGGCTGGAGACGAAATAAGACTACCGGCTGGCTGAGGCTGTGGTCTCTCAACTGTTGAAGGATCGTGTCAGCACAGCGCTCAAATGGAAAATAACCTGCGCTATCTGCTCTGCAAACCTACTAAAGGAAATATAATTGTCTTAATTTTCAAACGAACATCTGAACTCACTGAAAGTTTTAATAATCATTACGCTCGCATATGAGACTCTGTGTCCCAGAAGGCTTTAGGACAAACATTGCACTGAGCACACGCCCACTGGGGGCAGAATTGTGAATAAAACGTGCCTGAAATGAAAAATGCGTGCTATCAGGTGTTCCTTGTGACGTGCCCAAGAAGAAGAGGTTCCTGACCTTGAAACGCGTTGGCAGAAGTAAAAAGTAATGTGGAGCAGGAGAGCAGTTTGAAAGTGTAGGCCGGATGGCAGAGCGCTGTCGTGTGCTCTCCCAAATGCTTCAGGGCACTTTGTTGGACATTATTCATACACGGCAGCCTGGCCGTGGGGAAGATGCACCATCGCCGGCTGGAGACGAAATAAGACTACCGGCTGGCTGAGGCTGTGGTCTCTCAACTGTTGAAGGATCGTGTCAGCACAGCGCTCAAATGGAAAATAACCTGCGCTATCTGCTCTGCAAACCTACTAAAGGAAGTATAATTGTCTTAATTTTCAAACGAACATCTGAACTCACTGAAAGTTTTAATAATCATTACGCTCGCATATGAGACTCTGTGTCCCAGAAGGCTTTAGGACAAACATTGCACTGAGCACACGCCCACTGGGGGCAGAATTGTGAATAAAACTTGCCTGAAATGAAAAATGCGTGCTATCAGGTGTTCCTTGTGACGTGCCCAAGAAGAAGAGGTTCCTGACCTTGAAACGCGTTGGCAGAAGTAAAAAGTAATGTGGAGCAGGAGAGCAGTTTGAAAGTGTAGGCCAGATGGCAGAGCGCTATCGTGTGCTCTCCCAAATGCTTCAGGGCACTTTGTTGGACATTATTCATACACGGCAGCCTGGCCGTGGGGAAGATGCACCATCGCCGGCTGGAGACGAAATAAGACTACCGGCTGGCTGAGGCTGTGGTCTCTCAACTGTTGAAGGATCGTGTCAGCCCAGCGCTCAAATGGAAAATAACCTGCGCTATCTGCTCTGCAAACCTACTAAAGGAAGTATAATTGTCTTAATTTTCAAACGAACATCTGAACTCACTGAAAGTTTTAATAATCATTACGCTCGCATATGAGACTCTGTGTCCCAGAAGGCTTTAGGACAAACATTGCACTGAGCACACGCCCACTGGGGGCAGAATTGTGAATAAAACGTGCCTGAAATGAAAAATGCGTGCTATCAGGTGTTCCTTGTGACGTGCCCAAGAAGAAGAGGTTCCTGACCTTGAAACGCGTTGGCAGAAGTAAAAAGTAATGTGGAGCAGGAGAGCAGTTTGAAAGTGTAGGCCGGATGGCAGAGCGCTGTCGTGTGCTCTCCCAAATGCTTCAGGGCACTTTGTTGGACATTATTCATACACGGCAGCCTGGCCGTGGGGAAGATGCACCATCGCCGGCTGGAGACGAAATAAGACTACCGGCTGGCTGAGGCTGTGGTCTCTCAACTGTTGAAGGATCATGTCAGCACAGCGCTCAAATGGAAAATAACCTGCGCTATCTGCTCTGCAAACCTACTAAAGGAAGTATAATTGTCTTAATTTTCAAACGAACATCTGAACTCACTGAAAGTTTTAATAATCATTACGCTCGCATATGAGACTCTGTGTCCCAGAAGGCTTTAGGACAAACATTGCACTGAGCACACGCCCACTGGGGGCAGAATTGTGAATAAAACGTGCCTGAAATGAAAAATGCGTGCTATCAGGTGTTCCTTGTGACGTGCCCAAGAAGAAGAGGTTCCTGACCTTGAAACGCGTTGGCAGAAGTAAAAAGTAATGAGGAGCAGGAGAGCAGTTTGAAAGTGTAGGCCGGATGGCAGAGCGCTGTCGTGTGCTCTCCCAAATGCTTCAGGGCACTTTGTTGGACATTATTCATACACGGCAGCCTGGCCGTGGGGAAGATGCACCATCGCCGGCTGGAGACGAAATAAGACTACCGGCTGGCTGAGGCTGTGGTCTCTCAACTGTTGAAGGATCATGTCAGCACAGCGCTCAAATGGAAAATAACCTGCGCTATCTGCTCTACAAACCTACTAAAGGAAGTATAATTGTCTTAATTTTCAAACGAACATCTGAACTCACTGAAAGTTTTAATAATCATTACGCTCGCATATGAGACTCTGTGTCCCAGAAGGCTTTAGGACAAACATTGCACTGAGCACACGCCCACTGGGGGCAGAATTGTGAATAAAACTTGCCTGAAATGAAAAATGCGTGCTATCAGGTGTTCCTTGTGACGTGCCCAAGAAGAAGAGGTTCCTGACCTTGAAACGCGTTGGCAGAAGTAAAAAGTAATGTGGAGCAGAAGAGCAGTTTGAAAGTGTAGGCCGGATGGCAGAGCGCTGTCGTGTGCTCTCCCAAATGCTTCAGGGCACTTTGTTGGACATTATTCATACACTGCAGCCTGGCCGTGGGGAAGATGCACAATCGCCGGCTGGAGACGAAATAAGACTACCGGCTGGCTGAGGCTGTGGTCTCTCAACTGTTGAAGGATCGTGTCAGCACAGCGCTCAAATGGAAAATAACCTGCGCTATCTGCTCTGCAAACCTACTAAAGGAAGTATGTGAGAAAGTGCCATCTTTCTTGCATGGTATGCCCCCACTTTTTGCTAAATTGCTGAATGTACTTCGATTGAGTGTACCCTGGGTTCCTGCCAATCAGGTGCCCAGGGCCTATGTTCCTTCCTTAAACCACACAAACTCCAAATTGGCAAACCCTAGCCACATGTCAGCCCCTAGTAAATGGTACCCTAGGTACCCAGGGCCTTGTGACCAGGGAAGGCCTCTAAGGGCTGCAGCACTCATTGTGCCACCCTCAGAGGCCCTGTACCCTTACACACACACACTGCCCTTGCAGGCTGAGTGTCTGGGTGCAGGACAAAACAAAGAGTCGACATGGCACACATCACTGTGTACCATGCCCATCACCTACACTGCCAAGGCATATGTCAGCCACCCCTCTAGCTGGGTGCATTACGCCTATGGTGTGGGCACAGGAGCAGGAGCCCTGTGCCCCTACAGTACCCGGGTCCATTCCTGGGCACTGTAAGTGCAGTGCTGTCATTTAAGAATACATGGTGCTGAGAGCTTGTCAAACACGAGCTCCACAGCACCATATTGGCAACACTGAAGCCTGGGAAGTTTGGTATCAAACTTCTCAGCACATTGAACCCACACTGATGCCAGTGTAGGATTTAATGTACTAAGCACCCCAGAGGGCATCTTAGAAGATGCCCCCTTACAGCTAACTTGCAATCCACGTCTGCTCTGAGGCTGCCCAGGCTGCCACACAGCAGACACGTTGCTGGACCCCTGGGTGGGAGAGCCCCTGCTCTCCCAGGCCTGCAACAATGCACATCCTGGGTGAGGTGAGAAATCTCCTCCCCCAGGATGAGCAAAGGGAAGCTTCAAAGGCATGCCGCCAGTTGGAGTTTCCCCAGGCCACTGCAACCCCCCACTCTGGCGGGAAGCTTGGCCGGAAACCCCATACAAGGACAGGGGATGTGCCAGCCTGCCCACCCCACCCCTCAGGTGGGGGAGGCGAGGTGAAGCACATCTCCGGGCTCTCGCCATCTTGAAGATGGGAGGCCCTACCCTATCAGGATTAGGCTACTGCCCCCCTCCCACAGGAGAGAGGCAGGATAGGGGGTGTACCCACCCCAGGACAAGGACCCATTGGTCCCTGGCCTTCACCTACCTGTAACGCCCCTAAATCTAGTATTTAGGGGCCCCCTGAACCTTCCTTCCTGAGATTCCAGATAGAAAAACGACAAGAAGAGCAAGAAGAACAAAGACCTGCCCTGCAGCTGCTAAAAAGAGAAGAAGACACCAACTGCTTTGGCCCCAGCCCTACCGGCCTGTCGACTCTCGAACCTGCACCAGCGCGGCATCCCACGTGGCCAGCAACCTCACCAACCCCGGAGGACCTGGCTACCTTTTAGCTCTAAGCCCCTGGGACTCCCACGAGTAGAGGCTCTACTCAAGAAACCTACTTGCTATCCCTGGCACCAGCCCGGGACCGCGGACCCAACACACTCTGCACCAGCCAAGCCTGGCCAGTGCCGGAGTGGACAAAGACCCAGAGGACGACCCCACGGCGACTGTGACCCAGAGTCCGGCACCCAAGGACCCCCCTCGACATCCCGGAAGAAGCCTGCAGCCTCAGAACCAAGTGCCACCCCAGCCGCGATCAACCAGAGGGTAAGATTCCCGACGTCAAAAGGCACCCCTGCACCCGGCGCCCTGCGACCCCCTGTGCCCAATCCCGGGGTACCCACCTAACCTACGACTACCCAACTTACCTCTCGAAGTGGTGGTGGCACCTGAAACATCCTCGTCCCCGAGCCTGCAGCCTCTTTTCAAACCGGAACATTCCCATTGATTTCCATTGAGCGCCCTAAGGCTCAAAAGCACCCTGCACCCAGCCGCCCGAGTGGCCCTGGCAGTGCCCTCTCTACTCTAACCTACTTCCCCACTTGCCCTGAGTAAGTGACCAGGAGCCCAGCTCCCACAGCCGCGTGGCTTGCCAGACAGCAGCCACCAACCGAGGCCCCCTATCCCTCATAGGATAACATTGGGCCCAACTCTCTCTGCACCCGGCCGTCCTGAAACCGCTGAGGGTGAACCAACTGTACCTACCTGACACTGGGGGACCCCTGAGTCCATGCCCGGAAGTTCAACACTACCAGTCGAGTACTTACCCTTAAACCGCTAACTTCATTTTCCTCATAGGGTAACATTGACTGGCTTTTTCTTCAAAAATCTTCTAAGTGTGAACTTTTCAAAACTGCAAAAATTCACCAAAAATCAGCCAAGTGACAAAAACGAATTTACTCACCTGCTCCTAGGTGAGCTCCCAGTGCTGGATCTTGGTGCCCAGCCCTGACTCTGAAAAGTGTTCACAACTATACTTACTTCTAACTCATTTTTCTCCCATAGGAAACCATTGTCTGCTTTTCTGTGAAATTTCTTCTAAGTGTCTACTTTTGCAAATTTGAAATATTCTTTTAAAATCGTACCATTTCTGCAAACGAAATTACTTACCTGCTTTTGATAAGGACCCCAGTCCTGGGTCTAGGCACCCAGTCCTGGATTACTAAAGTAACGATAAAGTACTCTACCTGCAATTTGAATTTCTTGCCATAGAGATCCATTGAATGTTTTCTGTGAAATATTTTCTAAGTGCTAACTTTTGAAATAGCTAAATATTATCTAAAAATCATTACAGTTATTAAGTCGACTTTCCTCACTTGATTCTGAATACTGACCCCAGGCTGGTTCTAGGATCCAGACCTGGAATTCCAAAAGTAATCTGAAAAGTAATTTATTACAAATAACCTGAATTTACCATTGAGCTCAATGCATTGTTATGTTTAGGAAATAGGATTGTTTATTGCAACCAACTGTGACTGTTTACACAAATTTATTGCTTGAAACAAAAGTATTTATATTCAACCTCTCATTCTGAGAAAGTATATTTTTACCCCCTTGTGGTTCTAAAAATAAAACAAGCATATATTTTATATATACAAATCATTGGCCTAGAGTTCAGTTATTGAGTGTGTGAAACCATTTGCTGACTGAGTGTGTACAATAAATGCTTTACACTGTCCTCTGGTACTGCCTTACTGCTCGACCAAGCTACCACTTTTGAGAGTAAGGTCATACCTAACTTTGACCTCTATCAGCCTCTGGGGGACTGTGGACTCTGTACACCCTGTACCTATTAAGGAACAGTATATACAGAGCCACTTTCTCACATTGGTGGATCAGCGGTGGGATACAAACTTGCATTTGTTGGACTACTTGGTTACCATCTGATCACACGACAGAACTCTTAAAAATTGCCTTTAGAATTCTGATTGGTTTTTCCAAAATTACTAAAAGTCTTGCTAGGGCCTTGCTTAAGTCCCATTAGAATTTTAGAAAAATAAAAGTCACTATAGTCAGGGTAGAGGGTTAGAACTGTCAGGTTAGAATGTCTCAAACAAACCCAGCTATTAGTGATAATAATAACATGGACCTGGTGGAGGAGCTCGACCTCACACCTTACTTACACTTGTCTTTCAAGGAATTGAGGTCCTTATGTAAACTCAAAAATTTACAAATGGGTCAGCATCCATCCAAACAAGGGCTCCAGGAGCTCCTGGCTGAGTATGCTAAAGACCACCCATCTGAACATGGTGATGGCCAGTCAGATGAGGAAAGGGAAACAGGGGAGGAGGACAGCAACCTCCCCATACTATTCCCTAGGGAGGAGATGGCACCCATACCCTCCAACTCAAGACATAGCATCTGGGCACCTAGAGACCACACAGGTGGCTCTGGTCCCAGAGACAACACTGGGGGACCCCCCAGTGAAGAGGACAGCCTTGTGAGGCTGGCCAAAAGAATAGATCTAGAGTCCAGGCTGCTGGCTCTAGAAAAGGAAAGGAGAGAGATGGGTTTAGCACCCATCAATGGTGGCAGCAATAATAAAAACAAGGATAGGGAGGAAACTTCTGACCTTAAAATCCCCATAGGGATTGTCCCTAAATTTGAGGAAGGTGATGATATCACCAAATGGTTCACAGCCTTTGAGAGGGCTTGTGATATCAGGAAAGTAAAGAAACCTCTCTGGGGGGCACTCCTGTGGGAACTGTTCTCTGGTAACTGCAGGGACAGGCTTCTGACCCTCTCTGGGCCAGAAGCAGGATCCTATGACCTCATGAAGAAAGCTCTGATTGAGGGATTTGGATTCACCACTGAGGAGTATAGAATTAGGTTCAGGGGGGCTCACAAAACCCAGACCCAGTCCTGGATTGATTTTGTAGATTTCTCAGTGAAGACACTGGATGGTTGGTTAGCTGGACATGGTGTGCAGGATTTTAACGGATTGTACAATTTATTCATGAAGGAACATATTTTGAGTAACTGCACAAATGAAAAGTTGCATCAGCATTTGGTAGACCTAGGTCTAATTTCTCCCCAAGAATTGGGAAAGAAGGCGGACCACTGGGTCAAGACTAGGGTGACCAAGACAACCACTGGGGGTGACCAAAAGAAGGTGGTCACAAAACCTCCCCAGGGGAAAGGTGGTGAGAATCCCCAAGATAAAAAGTCTGAGTCTTCCAAAGGGCCCCAAAAACCTGTTCAGGTGGGTGGGACCCAAACTACTCCCTATGTGCCCCAACCATATAGGGGGAAGAACTTTGATCCCTTAAAGGCCTTTTGTAATACCTGTAAGAAGCAGGGACACCTAACTGTATCTTGCCCCCAAAACAAAGCCCCTAAGGCACCCAGTACAGCCACTCCTGGGGCAGCAAGTATACAAATGGGATCAGAGGTGTACCCTGAGCAAATCTGGGAACACACTGAAGCAAGTTTAGTCTCCTTGGGAGAAGTGGAGTTTGCCACTGTGGCTGTGTGGCCCCCCAACTTGAAGAAATACTTACAGTACCCCTGGGTGAATGGAACTAGGGTAGAAGCTCTGAGGGATACAGGTGCCAGTGTCCCTATGGTGAAAGACACACTGGTTTCCCCTGAGCAATACTTGATTGGGAAGTCTTACCCAGTCACCAACGCTGACAGTGTCACCACTAGTCATCCCATGGCCATGGTAACATTAGGCTGGGGGGGGGTTACTGGCCTGAAACAGGTAGTGGTCTCTCCAAAGTTGCCAGCTGCATGTCTGCTTGGAAATGATCTGGAAACCTCAGCCTGGGCTGAGGTTGAGTTAAAGGCCCATGCAGCCATGCTGGGCATCCCTGAATTGGTGTGTGTGCAAACCAGAGCACAGAGCAAGAGGAAGGGTGAAAAAGTAGGTTTGGAGCCTGGAATAATGGCCCAACCAACCAAGAGGAAGGGCAAGAAGACTGGGGGACCAGCTTCTGTACAGCCAAACACTCAGAACCCCTCTCCCCCTGGAGAGGATGTAGATACCTCTGAGGGAACTGAGTCCATGGAGCTTGACCCTTACCAGGTTGAACTCTTGGGCCCAGGGGGACCCTCTAGGGAAGAGCTGTGCCAGGGTCAGCGAGACTGTCCCACTCTTGAAAGCCTGAGACAACAAGCTGCTTCAGAAGCCAGGGGAGATGTCAGTGGTACCCACAGAGCTTATTGGGAAGAGGGATTACTGTATGCTGAGGCAAGAGACCCCACTCCTGGAGCCACCAGGAGGGTGGTAGTGCCACAGAAGTACAGGGAGTTCCTCCTAACTTTGGCTCATGACATCCCCCTAGCTGGACATCTGGGGCAATCCAAAACTTGGGAAAGGTTAGTGAGTCACTTTTACTGGCCCCAGATGCACCAAAAGGTGAAGGAGTTTGTCAGCTCCTGTGTTACCTGTCAGGCCAGTGGCAAGACAGGTGGCCACCCAAAGGCCCCCCTCATTCCACTACCAGTGGTGGGGGTCCCCTTTGAAAGGGTAGGTGTGGACATTGTGGGTCCACTCGAACCTCCCACAGCCTCAGGGAACAAATTCATTCTAGTAGTAGTGGATCATGCTACTAGGTACCCTGAAGCAATTCCACTTAGGACTACTACAGCTCCTGCAGTAGCCAAGGCCCTCCTGGGTGTCTTCACCAGGGTGGGTTTTCCTAAGGAGGTGGTTTCAGACAGAGGTTCCAACTTCATGTCTGCTTACCTAACACACATGTGGAAAGAGTGTGGAGTGCAGTACAAGTTTACTACACCCTACCACCCACAAACCAATGGCCTTGTTGAGAGGTTCAACAAGACATTGAAAGGTATGATCATGGGACTCCCTGAGAAACTCAAAAGGAGGTGGGATGTCCTATTACCATGCTTGCTTTTCGCCTACAGGGAAGTGCCACAGAAGGGAGTAGGTTTCTCACCCTTTGAACTTCTGTTTGGTCATCCTGTAAGGGGACCACTGTGTCTTGTAAAGGAGGGCTGGGAGAGGCCTCTTCAAGAACCCAAACAGGACATAGTGGACTATGTGCTTGGCCTAAGGTCCAGAATGGCTGAGTATATGGAAAAAGCATCCAAGAACCTTGAGGCCAGCCAGGAGCTCCAGAAGCACTGGTATGACCAAAAAGCTGCACTGGTTGAATTTCAACCAGGGCAACAGGTGTGGGTTTTGGAGCCAGTGGCACCAAGGGCTCTCCAAGACAAATGGAGTGGCCCTTACCCTATCCTAGAGAGAAAGAGTGAGGTCACCTATCTAGTTGACCTGGGCACTAGCAGGACACCCAAAAGGGTCATCCATGTGAACCGCCTTAAACTCTACAATGATAGGGCTGACATCACCATGCTGATGGTGACTGATGAAGAACAGGAAGCAGAGAGTGAGCCACTCCCTGACCTCCTATCCTACAGCCCAAAAGATGGGTCAGTAGATGGTGTGATTTTCTCAGACACCCTCTCTGCCCAACAGCAGACTGACTGCAAGCAAGTCTTGCAACAATATGCTAGCCTCTTTTCCCTGACCCCTGGTCTGACAAGCTGGTGTACCCATGATGTGGACACTGGTGACAGTGCACCTGTCAAGAACAAAATCTATCGACAGTCAGATCAAGTCAAGGAAAGCATCAAAGCTGAGGTCAGCAAGATGCTGGAGTTAGGGGTCATTGAGCCTTCAGAGAGCCCCTGGGCTAGCCCAGTGGTTCTGGTCCCCAAACCTCATCAACAGGGTGAAAAGAGAGAGATGAGGTTCTGTGTGGACTATAGAGGGCTCAACTCTGTCACCAAGACAGATGCTCACCCTATCCCAAGAGCAGATGAACTGATAGACAAATTGGGGGCTGCCAAATTTCTCAGTACCTTTGACTTAACTGCAGGGTACTGGCAGATTGGCATGGCCCCAGGAGCAAAAGAAAAGACAGCATTCTCCACCCCTGATGAGCATTATCAGTTTACTGTGATGCCCTTTGGGTTAAAGAATGCCCCTGCCACCTTCCAGAGGTTGGTGAACCATGTCCTGGCTGGGTTGGAGTCCTTTAGTGCAGCTTATCTTGATGATATTGCTGTCTTTAGCTCCACCTGGCAGGATCACCTGATCCACCTTGGGAAGGTTTTAGAGGCTCTGCAGAGTGCAGGTCTCACTATCAAAGCATCCAAATGCCAGATAGGGCAGGGCACTGTGGTGTACTTGGGCCACCTTGTAGGTGGAGGCCAGGTACAGCCCTTACAACCCAAAATCCAGGCCATCATGGACTGGATAGCTCCAACAACCCAGACCCAAGTCAGGGCATTCCTTGGCTTGACTGGGTACTACAGGAGGTTTGTGAAGGGGTATGGGTCCATTGTGACCCCCCTCACAGAACTCACCTCCAAGAAAATGCCCAAGAAAGTTAACTGGACAGTTAGTTGTCAAAAGGCTTTTGACACCCTAAAAGAAGCAATGTGCTCAGCACCAATTCTAAAAGCTCCAGATTATGCCAAGCAGTTCATAGTGCAGACTGATGCCTCTGAGCTAGGGATAGGAGCGGTCCTATCCCAGACCAATGATGAAGGCCAAGACCAACCTGTTGCTTTTATAAGCAGAAGACTACTCCCTAGAGAGCAGCGTTGGAGTGCCATTGAGAGGGAGGCCTTTGCTGTGGTTTGGTCCCTGAAGAAGCTGAGGCCATACTTGTTTGGCACTCACTTCCTAGTTCAAACTGACCACAGACCTCTCAGATGGCTAATGCAGATGAAAGGGGAAAATCCAAAACTACTGAGGTGGTCCATCTCCCTACAGGGAATGGACTTTGAAGTGGAACACAGACCAGGGACTGCCCATGCCAATGCAGATGGACTTTCCAGGTTCTTCCACTTAGACAATGAAGACTCCATAGGACAAGGTTAGTCTCATCACCTTTCGTTTGGGGGGGGGTTGTGTGAGAAAGTGCCATCTTTCTTGCATGGTATGCCCCCACTTTTTGCTAAATTGCTGAATGTACTTCGATTGAGTGTACCCTGGGTTCCTGCCAATCAGGTGCCCAGGGCCTATGTTCCTTCCTTAAACCACACAAACTCCAAATTGGCAAACCCTAGCCACATGTCAGCCCCTAGTAAATGGTACCCTAGGTACCCAGGGCCTTGTGACCAGGGAAGGCCTCTAAGGGCTGCAGCACTCATTGTGCCACCCTCAGAGGCCCTGTACCCTTACACACACACACTGCCCTTGCAGGCTGAGTGTCTGGGTGCAGGACAAAACAAAGAGTCGACATGGCACACATCACTGTGTACCATGCCCATCACCTACACTGCCAAGGCATATGTCAGCCACCCCTCTAGCTGGGTGCATTACGCCTATGGTGTGGGCACAGGAGCAGGAGCCCTGTGCCCCTACAGTACCCGGGTCCATTCCTGGGCACTGTAAGTGCAGTGCTGTCATTTAAGAATACATGGTGCTGAGAGCTTGTCAAACACGAGCTCCACAGCACCATATTGGCAACACTGAAGCCTGGGAAGTTTGGTATCAAACTTCTCAGCACATTGAACCCACACTGATGCCAGTGTAGGATTTAATGTACTAAGCACCCCAGAGGGCATCTTAGAAGATGCCCCCTTACAGCTAACTTGCAATCCACGTCTGCTCTGAGGCTGCCCAGGCTGCCACACAGCAGACACGTTGCTGGACCCCTGGGTGGGAGAGCCCCTGCTCTCCCGGGCCTGCAACAATGCACATCCTGGGTGAGGTGAGAAATCTCCTCCCCCAGGATGAGCAAAGGGAAGCTTCAAAGGCATGCCGCCAGTTGGAGTTTCCCCAGGCCACTGCAACCCCCCACTCTGGCGGGAAGCTTGGCCGGAAACCCCATACAAGGACAGGGGATGTGCCAGCCTGCCCACCCCACCCCTCAGGTGGGGGAGGCGAGGTGAAGCACATCTCCGGGCTCTCGCCATCTTGAAGATGGGAGGCCCTACCCTATCAGGATTAGGCTACTGCCCCCCTCCCACAGGAGAGAGGCAGGATAGGGGGTGTACCCACCCCAGGACAAGGACCCATTGGTCCCTGGCCTTCACCTACCTGTAACGCCCCTAAATCTAGTATTTAGGGGCCCCCTGAACCTTCCTTCCTGAGATTCCAGATAGAAAAACGACAAGAAGAGCAAGAAGAACAAAGACCTGCCCTGCAGCTGCTAAAAAGAGAAGAAGACACCAACTGCTTTGGCCCCAGCCCTACCGGCCTGTCGACTCTCGAACCTGCACCAGCGCGGCATCCCACGTGGCCAGCAACCTCACCAACCCCGGAGGACCTGGCTACCTTTTAGCTCTAAGCCCCTGGGACTCCCACGAGTAGAGGCTCTACTCAAGAAACCTACTTGCTATCCCTGGCACCAGCCCGGGACCGCGGACCCAACACACTCTGCACCAGCCAAGCCTGGCCAGTGCCGGAGTGGACAAAGACCCAGAGGACGACCCCACGGCGACTGTGACCCAGAGTCCGGCACCCAAGGACCCCCCTCGACATCCCGGAAGAAGCCTGCAGCCTCAGAACCAAGTGCCACCCCAGCCGCGATCAACCAGAGGGTAAGATTCCCGACGTCAAAAGGCACCCCTGCACCCGGCGCCCTGCGACCCCCTGTGCCCAATCCCGGGGTACCCACCTAACCTACGACTACCCAACTTACCTCTCGAAGTGGTGGTGGCACCTGAAACATCCTCGTCCCCGAGCCTGCAGCCTCTTTTCAAACCGGAACATTCCCATTGATTTCCATTGAGCGCCCTAAGGCTCAAAAGCACCCTGCACCCAGCCGCCCGAGTGGCCCTGGCAGTGCCCTCTCTACTCTAACCTACTTCCCCACTTGCCCTGAGTAAGTGACCAGGAGCCCAGCTCCCACAGCCGCGTGGCTTGCCAGACAGCAGCCACCAACCGAGGCCCCCCTATCCCTCATAGGATAACATTGGGCCCAACTCTCTCTGCACCCGGCCGTCCTGAAACCGCTGAGGGTGAACCAACTGTACCTACCTGACACTGGGGGACCCCTGAGTCCATGCCCGGAAGTTCAACACTACCAGTCGAGTACTTACCCTTAAACCGCTAACTTCATTTTCCTCATAGGGTAACATTGACTGGCTTTTTCTTCAAAAATCTTCTAAGTGTGAACTTTTCAAAACTGCAAAAATTCACCAAAAATCAGCCAAGTGACAAAAACGAATTTACTCACCTGCTCCTAGGTGAGCTCCCAGTGCTGGATCTTGGTGCCCAGCCCTGACTCTGAAAAGTGTTCACAACTATACTTACTTCTAACTCATTTTTCTCCCATAGGAAACCATTGTCTGCTTTTCTGTGAAATTTCTTCGAAGTGTCTACTTTTGCAAATTTGAAATATTCTTTTAAAATCGTACCATTTCTGCAAACGAAATTACTTACCTGCTTTTGATAAGGACCCCAGTCCTGGGTCTAGGCACCCAGTCCTGGATTACTAAAGTAACGATAAAGTACTCTACCTGCAATTTGAATTTCTTGCCATAGAGATCCATTGAATGTTTTCTGTGAAATATTTTCTAAGTGCTAACTTTTGAAATAGCTAAATATTATCTAAAAATCATTACAGTTATTAAGTCGACTTTCCTCACTTGATTCTGAATACTGACCCCAGGCTGGTTCTAGGATCCAGACCTGGAATTCCAAAAGTAATCTGAAAAGTAATTTATTACAAATAACCTGAATTTACCATTGAGCTCAATGCATTGTTATGTTTAGGAAATAGGATTGTTTATTGCAACCAACTGTGACTGTTTACACAAATTTATTGCTTGAAACAAAAGTATTTATATTCAACCTCTCATTCTGAGAAAGTATATTTTTACCCCCTTGTGGTTCTAAAAATAAAACAAGCATATATTTTATATATACAAATCATTGGCCTAGAGTTCAGTTATTGAGTGTGTGAAACCATTTGCTGACTGAGTGTGTACAATAAATGCTTTACACTGTCCTCTGGTACTGCCTTACTGCTCGACCAAGCTACCACTTTTGAGAGTAAGGTCATACCTAACTTTGACCTCTATCAGCCTCTGGGGGACTGTGGACTCTGTACACCCTGTACCTATTAAGGAACAGTATATACAGAGCCACTTTCTCACAAAGTATAATTGTCTTAATTTTCAAACGAACATCTGAACTCACTGAAAGTTTTAATAATCATTACGCTCGCATATGAGACTCTGTGTCCCAGAAGGCTTTAGGACAAACATTGCACTGAGCACACGCCCACTGGGGGCAGAATTATGAATAAAACTTGCCTGAAATGAAAAATGCGTGCTATCAGGTGTTCCTTGTGACGTGCCCAAGAAGAAGAGGTTCCTGACCTTGAAACGCGTTGGCAGGAGTAAAAAGTAATGTGGAGCAGGAGAGCAGTTTGAAAGTGTAGGCCGGATGGCAGAGCGCTGTCGTGTGCTCTCCCAAATGCTTCAGGGCACTTTGTTGGACATTATTCATACACGGCAGCCTGGCCGTGGGAAAGATGCACCATCGCCGGCTGGAGACGAAATAAGACTACCGGCTGGCTGTGGTCTCTCAACTGTTGAAGGATCGTGTCAGCACAGCGCTCAAATGGAAAATAACCTGCGCTATCTGCTCTGCAAACCTACTAAAGGAAGTATAATTATCTTAATTTTCAAACGAACATCTGAACTCACTGAAAGTTTTAATAATCATTACGCTCGCATATGAGACTCTGTGTCCCAGAAGGCTTTAGGAGAAACATTGCACTGAGCACACGCCCACTGGGGGCAGAATTGTGAATAAAACGTGCCTGAAATGAAAAATGCGTGCTATCAGGTGTTCCTTGTGACGTGCCCAAGAAGAAGAGGTTCCTGACCTTGAAACGCGTTGGCAGAAGTAAAAAGTAATGTGGAGCAGGAGAGCAGTTTGAAAGTGTAGGCCGGATGGCAGAGCGCTGTCGTGTGCTCTCCCAAATGCTTCAGGGCACTTTGTTGGACATTATTCATACACGGCAGCCTGGCCGTGGGGAAGATGCACCATCGCCGGCTGGAGACGAAATAAGACTACCGGCTGGCTGAGGCTGTGGTCTCTCAACTGTTGAAGGATCGTGTCAGCACAGCGCTCAAATAGAAAATAACCTGCGCTATCTGCTCTGCAAACCTACTAAAGGAAGTATAATTGTCTTAATTTTCAAACGAACATCTGAACTCACTGAAAGTTTTAATAATCATTACGCTCGCATATGAGACTCTGTGTCCCAGAAGGCTTTAGGACAAACATTGCACTGAGCACACGCCCACTGGGGGCAGAATTGTGAATTAAACGTGCCTGAAATGAAAAATGCGTGCTATCAGGTGTTCCTTGTGACGTGCCCAAGAAGAAGAGGTTCCTGACCTTGAAACGCGTTGGCAGAAGTAAAAAGTAATGTGGAGCAGGAGAGCAGTTTGAAAAAGTAGGCCGGATATCAGAGCGCTGTCGTGTGCTCTCCCAAATGCTTCAGGGCACTTTGTTGGACATTATTCATACACGGCAGTCTGGCCGTGGGGAAGATGCACCATCGCCGGCTGGAGACGAAATAAGACTACCGGCTGGCTGAGGCTGTGGTCTCTCAACTGTTGAAGGATCGTGTCAGCACAGCGCTCAAATGGAAAATAACCTGCGCTATCTGCTCTGCAAACCTACTAAAGGAAGTATAATTGTCTTAATTTTCAAACGAACATCTGAACTCACTGAAAGTTTTAATAATCATTACGCTCGCATATGAGACTCTGTGTCCCAGAAGGCTTTAGGACAAACATTGCACTGAGCACACGCCCACTGGGGGCAGAATTGTGAATAACACTTGCCTGAAATGAAAAATGCGTGCTATCAGGTGTTCCTTGTGACGTGCCCAAGAAGAAGAGGTTCCTGACCTTGAAACGCGTTGGCAGAAGTAAAAAGTAATGTGGAGCAGGAGAGCAGTTTGAAAGTGTAGGCCGGATGGCAGAGCGCTGTCGTGTGCTCTCCCAAATGCTTCAGGGCACTTTGTTGGACATTATTCATACACGGCAGCCTGGCCGTGGGGAAGATGCACCATCGCCGGCTGGAGACGAAATAAGACTACCGGCTGGCTGAGGCTGTGGTCTCTCAACTGTTGAAGGATCGTCTCAGCACAGCGCTCAAATGGAAAATAACCTGCGCTATCTGCTCTGCAAACCTACTAAAGGAAGTATAATTGTCTTAATTTTCAAACGAACATCTGAACTCACTGAAAGTTTTAATAATCATTACGCTCGCATATGAGACTCTGTGTCCCAGAAGGCTTTAGGACAAACATTGCACTGAGCACACGCCCACTGGGGGCAGAATTGTGAATAAAACGTGCCTGAAATGAAAAATGCGTGCTATCAGGTGTTCCTTGTGACGTGCCCAAGAAGAAGAGGTTCCTGACCTTGAAACGCGTTGGCAGAAGTAAAAAGTAATGTGGAGCAGGAGAGCAGTTTGAAAGTGTAGGCCGGATGGCAGAGCGCTTTCGTGTGCTCTCCCAAATGCTTCAGGGCACTTTGTTGGACATTATTCATACACGGCAGCCTGGCCGTGGGGAAGATGCACCATCGCCGGCTGGAGACAAAATAAGACTACCGGCTGGCTGAGGCTGTGGTCTCTCAACTGTTGAAGGATCGTGTCAGCACAGCGCTCAAATGGAAAATAACCTGCGCTATCTGCTCTGCAAACCTACTAAAGGAAGTATAATTGTCTTAATTTTCAAACGAACATCTGAACTCACTGAAAGTTTTAATAATCATTACGCTCGCATATGAGACTCTGTGTCCCTCAAGGCTTTAGGACAAACATTGCACTGAGCACACGCCCACTGGGGGCAGAATTGTGAATAAAACGTGCCTGAAATGAAAAATGCGTGCGATCAGGTGTTCCTTGTGACGTGCCCAAGAAGAAGAGGTTCCTGACCTTGAAACGCGTTGGCAGAAGTAAAAAGTAATGTGGAGCAGGAGAGCAGTTTGAAAGTGTAGGCCGGATGGCAGAGCGCTGTCGTGTGCTCTCCCAAATGCTTCAGGGCACTTTGTTGGACATTATTCATACACGGCAGCCTGGCCGTGGGGAAGATGCACCATCGCCGGCTGGAGACAAAATAAGACTACCGGCTGGCTGAGGCTGTGGTCTCTCAACTGTTGAAGGATCGTGTCAGCACAGCGCTCAAATGGAAAATAACCTGCGCTATCTGCTCTGCAAACCTACTAAAGGAAGTATAATTGTCTTAATTTTCAAACGAACATCTGAACTCACTGAAAGTTTTAATAATCATTACGCTCGCATATGAGACTCTGTGTCCCAGAAGGCTTTAGGACAAACATTGCACTGAGCACACGCCCACAGGGGGCAGAATTGTGAATAAAACTTGCCTGAAATGAAAAATGCGTGCTATCAGGTGTTCCTTGTGACGTGCCCAAGAAGAAGAGGTTCCTGACCTTGAAACGCGTTGGCAGAAGTAAAAAGTAATGTGGAGCAGGAGAGCAGTTTGAAAGTGTAGGCCGGATGGCAGAGCGCTGTCGTGTGCTCTCCCAAATGCTTCAGGACACTTTGTTGGACATTATTCATACACGGCAGCCTGGCCGTGGGGAAGATGCACCATCGCCGGCTGGAGACGAAATAAGACTACCGGCTGGCTGAGGCTGTGGTCTCTCAACTGTTGAAGGATCGTGTCAGCACAGCGCTCAAATGGAAAATAACCTGCGCTATCTGCTCTGCAAACCTACTAAAGGAAGTATAATTGTCTTAATTTTCAAACGAACATCTGAACTCACTGAAAGTTTTAATAATCATTACGCTCGCATATGAGACTCTGTGTCCCAGAAGGCTTTAGGACAAACATTGCACTGAGCACACGCCCACTGGGGGCAGAATTGTGAATTAAACGTGCCTGAAATGAAAAATGCGTGCTATCAGGTGTTCCTTGTGACGTGCCCAAGAAGAAGAGGTTCCTGACCTTGAAACGCGTTGGCAGAAGTAAAAAGTAATGTGGAGCAGGAGAGCAGTTTGAAAAAGTAGGCCGGATATCAGAGCGCTGTCGTGTGCTCTCCCAAATGCTTCAGGGCACTTTGTTGGACATTATTCATACACGGCAGCCTGGCCGTGGGGAAGATGCACCATCGCCGGCTGGAGACGAAATAAGACTACCGGCTGGCTGAGGCTGTGGTCTCTCAACTGTTGAAGGATCGTGTCAGCACAGCGCTCAAATGGAAAATAACCTGCGCTATCTGCTCTGCAAACCTACTAAAGGAAGTATAATTGTCTTAATTTTCAAACGAACATCTGAACTCACTGAAAGTTTTAATAATCATTACGCTCGCATATGAGACTCTGTGTCCCAGAAGGCTTTAGGACAAACATTGCACTGAGCACACGCCCACTGGGGGCAGAATTGTGAATAAAACTTGCCTGAAATGAAAAATGCGTGCTATCAGGTGTTCCTTGTGACGTGCCCAAGAAGAAGAGGTTCCTGACCTTGAAACGCGTTGGCAGAAGTAAAAAGTAATGTGGAGCAGGAGAGCAGTTTGAAAGTGTAGGCCGGATGGCAGAGCGCTATCGTGTGCTCTCCCAAATGCTTCAGGGCACTTTGTTGGACATTATTCATACACGGCAGCCTGGCCGTGGGGAAGATGCACCATCGCCGGCTGGAGACGAAATAAGACTACCGGCTGGCTGAGGCTGTGGTCTCTCAACTGTTGAAGGATCGTGTCAGCACAGCGCTCAAATGGAAAATAACCTGCGCTATCTGCTCTGCAAACCTACTAAAGGAAATATAATTGTCTTAATTTTCAAACGAACATCTGAACTCACTGAAAGTTTTAATAATCATTACGCTCGCATATGAGACTCTGTGGGTCAGAAGGCTTTAGGACAAACATTGCACTGAGCACACGCCCACTGGGGGCAGAATTGTGAATAAAACGTGCCTGAAATGAAAAATGCGTGCTATCAGGTGTTCCTTGTGACGTGCCCAAGAAGAAGAGGTTCCTGACCTTGAAACGCGTTGGCAGAAGTAAAAAGTAATGTGGAGCAGGAGAGCAGTTTGAAAGTGTAGGCCGGATGGCAGAGCGCTGTCGTGTGCTCTCCCAAATGCTTCAGGGCACTTTGTTGGACATTATTCATACACGGCAGCCTGGCCGTGGGGAAGATGCACCATCGCCGGCTGGAGACGAAATAAGACTACCGGCTGGCTGAGGCTGTGGTCTCTCAACTGTTGAAGGATCGTGTCAGCACAGCGCTCAAATGGAAAATAACCTGCGCTATCTGCTCTGCAAACCTACTAAAGGAAGTATAATTGTCTTAATTTTCAAACGAACATCTGAACTCACTGAAAGTTTTAATAATCATTACGCTCGCATATGAGACTCTGTGTCCCAGAAGGCTTTAGGACAAACATTGCACTGAGCACACGCCCACTGGGGGCAGAATTGTGAATAAAACGTGCCTGAAATGAAAAATGCGTGCTATCAGGTGTTCCTTGTGACGTGCCCAAGAAGAAGAGGTTCCTGACCTTGAAACGCGTTGGCAGAAGTAAAAAGTAATGTGGAGCAGGAGAGCAGTTTGAAAGTGTAGGCCGGATGGCAGAGCGCTGTCGTGTGCTCTCCCAAATGCTTCAGGGCACTTTGTTGGACATTATTCATACACGGCAGCCTGGCCGTGGGGAAGATGCACCATCGCCGGCTGGAGACGAAATAAGACTACCGGCTGGCTGAGGCTGTGGTCTCTCAACTGTTCAAGGATCATGTCAGCACAGCGCTCAAATGGAAAATAACCTGCGCTATCTGCTCTGCAAACCTACTAAAGGAAGTATAATTGTCTTAATTTTCAAACGAACATCTGAACTCACTGAAAGTTTTAATAATCATTACGCTCGCATATGAGACTCTGTGTCCCAGAAGGCTTTAGGACAAACATTGCACTGAGCACACGCCCACTGGGGGCAGAATTGTGAATAAAACTTGCCTGAAATGAAAAATGCGTGCTATCAGGTGTTCCTTCTGACGTGCCCAAGAAGAAGAGGTTCCTGACCTTGAAACCCGTTGGCAGAAGTAAAAAGTAATGTGGAGCAGGAGAGCAGTTTGAAAGTGTAGGCCGGATGGCAGAGCGCTGTCGTGTGCTCTCCCAAATGCTTCAGGGCACTTTGTTGGACATTATTCATACACGGCAGCCTGGCCGTGGGGAAGATGCACCATCGCCGGCTGGAGACAAAATAAGACTACCGGCTGGCTGAGGCTGTGGTCTCTCAACTGTTGAAGGACCGTGTCAGCACAGCGCTCAAATAGAAAATAACCTGCGCTATCTGCTCTGCAAACCTACTAAAGGAAGTATAATTGTCTTAATTTTCAAACGAACATCTGAACTCACTGAAAGTTTTAATAATCATTACGCTCGCATATGAGACTCTGTGTCCCAGAAGGCTTTAGGACAAACATTGCACTGAGCACACGCCCACTGGGGGCAGAATTGTGAATAAAACTTGCCTGAAATGAAAAATGCGTGCTATCAGGTGTTCCTTGTGACGTGCCCAAGAAGAAGAGGTTCCTGACCTTGAAACGCGTTGGCAGAAGTAAAAAGTAATGTGGAGCAGGAGAGCAGTTTGAAAGTGTAGGCCGGATGGCAGAGCGCTGTCGTGTGCTCTCCCAAATGCTTCAGGGCACTTTGTTGGACATTATTCATACACGGCAGCCTGGCCGTGGGGAAGATGCACCATCGCCGGCTGGAGACGAAATAAGACTACCGGCTGGCTGAGGCTGTGGTCTCTCAACTGTTGAAGGATCGTGTCAGCACAGCGCTCAAATGGAAAATAACCTGCGCTATCTGCTCTGCAAACCTACTAAAGGAAGTATAATTGTCTTAATTTTCAAACGAACATCTGAACTCACTGAAAGTTTTAATAATCATTACGCTCGCATATGAGACTCTGTGTCCCAGAAGGCTTTAGGACAAACATTGCACTGAGCACACGCCCACTGGGGGCAGAATTGTGAATAAAACGTGCCTGAAATGA
The DNA here is from genome assembly GCF_964204655.1 of Triturus cristatus. NCBI lineage: Eukaryota > Metazoa > Chordata > Amphibia > Caudata > Salamandridae > Triturus > Triturus cristatus. The sequence continues at coordinate 95,131 of NW_028188377.1, forward strand.
AAAATGCGTGCTATCAGGTGTTCCTTGTGACGTGCCCAAGAAAAAGAGGTTCCTGACCTTGAAACGCGTTGGCAGAAGTAAAAAGTAATGTGGAGCAGGAGAGCAGTTTGAAAGTGTAGGCCGGATGGCAGAGCGCTGTCGTGTACTCTCCCAAATGCTTCAGGGCACTTTGTTGGACATTATTCATACACGGCAGCCTGGCCGTGGGGAAGATGCACCATCGCCGGCTGGAGACGAAATAAGACTACCGGCTGGCTGAGGCTGTGGTCTCTCAACTGTTGAAGGATCGTGTCAGCACAGCGCTCAAATGGAAAATAACCTGCGCTATCTGCTCTGCAAACCTACTAAAGGAAGTATAATTGTCTTAATTTTCAAACGAACATCTGAACTCACTGAAAGTTTTAATAATCATTACGCTCGCATATGAGACTCTGTGTCCCAGAAGGCTTTAGGACAAACATTGCACTGAGCACACGCCCACTGGGGGCAGAATTGTGAATAAAACGTGCCTGAAATGAAAAATGCGTGCTATCAGGTGTTCCTTGTGACGTGCCCAAGACGAAGAGGTTCCTGACCTTGAAACGCGTTGGCAGAAGTAAAAAGTAATGTGGAGCAGGAGAGCAGTTTGAAAGTGTAGGCCGGATGGCAGAGCGCTGTTGTGTGCTCTCCCGAATGCTTCAGGGCACTTTGTTGGACATTATTCATACACGGCAGCCTGGCCGTGGGGAAGATGCACCATCGCCGGCTGGAGACGAAATAAGACTACCGGCTGGCTGAGGCTGTGGTCTCTCAACTGTTGAAGGATCGTGTCAGCACAGCGCTCAAATGGAAAATAACCTGCGCTATCTGCTCTGCAAACCTACTAAAGGAAGTATAATTGTCTTAATTTTCAAACGAACATCTGAACTCACTGAAAGTTTTAATAATCATTACGCTCGCATATGAGACTCTGTGTCCCAGAAGGCTTTAGGACAAACATTGCACTGAGCACACGCCCACTGGGGGCAGAATTGTGAATAAAACGTGCCTGAAATGAAAAATGCGTGCTATCAGGTGTTCCTTGTGACGTGCCCAAGAAGAAGAGGTTCCTGACCTTGAAACGCGTTGGCAGAAGTAAAAAGTAATGTGGAGCAGGAGAGCAGTTTGAAAGTGTAGGCCGGATGGCAGAGCGCTGTCGTGTGCTCTCCCAAATGCTTCAGGGCACTTTGTTGGACATTATTCAAACACGGCAGCCTGGCCGTGGGGAAGATGCACCATCGCCGGCTGGAGACGAAATAAGACTACCGGCTGGCTGAGGCTGTGGTCTCTCAACTGTTGAAGGATCGTGTCAGCACAGCGCTCAAATGGAAAATAACCTGCGCTATCTGCTCTGCAAACCTACTAAAGGAAGTATAATTGTCTTAATTTTCAAACGAACATCTGAACTCACTGAAAGTTTTAATAATCATTACGCTCGCATATGAGACTCTGTGTCCCAGAAAGCTTTAGGACAAACATTGCACTGAGCACACGCCCACTGGGGGCAGAATTGTGAATAAAACGTGCCTGAAATGAAAAATGCGTGCTATCAGGTGTTCCTTGTGACGTGCCCAAGAAGAAGAGGTTCCTGACCTTGAAACGCGTTGGCAGAAGTAAAAAGTAATGTGGAGCAGGAGAGCAGTTTGAAAGTGTAGGCCGGATGGCAGAGCGCTGTCATGTGCTCTCCCAAATGCTTCAGGGCACTTTGTTGGACATTATTCATACACGGCAGCCTGGCCGTGGGGAAGATGCACCATCGCCGGCTGGAGACGAAATAAGACTACCGGCTGGCTGAGGCTGTGGTCTCTCAACTGTTGAAGGATCGTGTCAGCACAGCCCTCAAATGGAAAATAACCTGCGCTATCTGCTCTGCACACCTACTAAAGGAAGTATAATTGTTTTAATTTTCAAACGAACATCTGAACTCACTGAAAGTTTTAATAATCATTACGCTCGCATATGAGACTCTGTGTCCCAGAAGGCTTTAGGACAAACATTGCACTGAGCACACGCCCACTGGGGGCAGAATTGTGAATAAAACGTGCCTGAAATGAAAAATGCGTGCTATCAGGTGTTCCTTGTGACGTGCCCAAGAAGAAGAGGTTCCTGACCTTGAAACGCGTTGGCAGAAGTAAAAAGTAATGTGGAGCAGAAGAGCAGTTTGAAAGTGTAGGCCGGATGGCAGAGCGCTGTCGTGTGCTCTCCCAAATGCTTCAGGGCACTTTGTTGGACATTATTCATACACTGCAGCCTGGCCGTGGGGAAGATGCACAATCGCCGGCTGGAGACGAAATAAGACTACCGGCTGGCTGAGGCTGTGGTCTCTCAACTGTTGAAGGATCGTGTTAGCACAGCGCTCAAATGGAAAATAACCTGCGCTATCTGCTCTGCAAACCTACTAAAGGAAGTATAATTGTCTTAATTTTCAAACGAACATCTGAACTCACTGAAAGTTTTAATAATCATTACGCTCGCATATGAGACTCTGTGTCCCAGAAGGCTTTAGGACAAACATTGCACTGAGCACACGCCCACTGGGGGCAGAATTATGAATAAAACTTGCCTGAAATGAAAAATGCGTGCTATCAGGTGTTCCTTGTGACGTGCCCAAGAAGAAGAGGTTCCTGACCTTGAAACGCGTTGGCAGGAGTAAAAAGTAATGTGGAGCAGGAGAGCAGTTTGAAAGTGTAGGCCGGATGGCAGAGCGCTGTCGTGTGCTCTCCCAAATGCTTCAGGGCACTTTGTTGGACATTATTCATACACGGCAGCCTGGCCGTGGGAAAGATGCACCATCGCCGGCTGGAGACGAAATAAGACTACCGGCTGGCTGAGGCTGTGGTCTCTCAACTGTTGAAGGATCGTGTCAGCACAGCGCTCAAATGGAAAATAACCTGCGCTATCTGCTCTGCAAACCTACTAAAGGAAGTATAATTATCTTAATTTTCAAACGAACATCTGAACTCACTGAAAGTTTTAATAATCATTACGCTCGCATATGAGACTCTGTGTCCCAGAAGGCTTTAGGACAAACATTGCACTGAGCACACGCCCACTGGGGGCAGAATTGTGAATAAAACGTGCCTGAAATGAAAAATGCGTGCTATCAGGTGTTCCTTGTGACGTGCCCAAGAAGAAGAGGTTCCTGACCTTGAAACGCGTTGGCAGAAGTAAAAAGTAATGTGGAGCAGGAGAGCAGTTTGAAAGTGTAGGCCGGATGGCAGAGCGCTGTCGTGTGCTCTCCCAAATGCTTCAGGGCACTTTGTTGGACATTATTCATACACGGCAGCCTGGCCGTGGGGAAGATGCACCATCGCCGGCTGGAGACGAAATAAGACTACCGGCTGGCTGAGGCTGTGGTCTCTCAACTGTTGAAGGATCGTGTCAGCACAGCGCTCAAATGGAAAATAACCTGCGCTATCTGCTCTGCAAACCTACTAAAGGAAGTATAATTGCCTTAATTTTCAAACGAACATCTGAACTCACTGAAAGTTTTAATAATCATTACGCTCGCATATGAGACTCTGTGTCCCAGAAAGCTTTAGGACAAACATTGCACTGAGCACACGCCCACTGGGGGCAGAATTGTGAATAAAACGTGCCTGAAATGAAAAATGCGTGCTATCAGGTGTTCCTTGTGACGTGCCCAAGAAGAAGAGGTTCCTGACCTTGAAACGCGTTGGCAGAAGTAAAAAGTAATGTGGAGCAGGAGAGCAGTTTGAAAGTGTAGGCCGGATGGCAGAGCGCTTTCGTGTGCTCTCCCAAATGCTTCAGGGCACTTTGTTGGACATTATTCATACACGGCAGCCTGGCCGTGGGGAAGATGCACCATCGCCGGCTGGAGACAAAATAAGACTACCGGCTGGCTGAGGCTGTGGTCTCTCAACTGTTGAAGGATCGTGTCAGCACAGCGCTCAAATGGAAAATAACCTGCGCTATCTGCTCTGCAAACCTACTAAAGGAAGTATAATTGTCTTAATTTTCAAACGAACATCTGAACTCACTGAAAGTTTTAATAATCATTACGCTCGCATATGAGACTCTGTGTCCCAGAAGGCTTTAGGACAAACATTGCACTGAGCACACGCCCACAGGGGGCAGAATTGTGAAAAAAACTTGCCTGAAATGAAAAATGCGTGCTATCAGGTGTTCCTTGTGACGTGCCCAAGAAGAAGAGGTTCCTGACCTTGAAACGCGTTGGCAGAAGTAAAAAGTAATGTGGAGCAGGAGAGCAGTTTGAAAGTGTAGGCCGGATGGCAGAGCGCTGTCGTGTGCTCTCCCAAATGCTTCAGGGCACTTTGTTGGACATTATTCATACACGGCAGCCTGGCCGTGGGGAAGATGCACCATCGCCGGCTGGAGACGAAATAAGACTACCGGCTGGCTGAGGCTGTGGTCTCTCAACTGTTGAAGGATCGTCTCAGCACAGCGCTCAAATGGAAAATAACCTGCGCTATCTGCTCTGCAAACCTACTAAAGGAAGTATAATTGTCTTAATTTTCAAACGAACATCTGAACTCACTGAAAGTTTTAATAATCATTACGCTCGCATATGAGACTCTGTGTCCCAGAAGGCTTTAGGACAAACATTGCACTGAGCACACGCCCACTGGGGGCAGAATTGTGAATAAAACGTGCCTGAAATGAAAAATGCGTGCTATCAGGTGTTCCTTGTGACGTGCCCAAGAAGAAGAGGTTCCTGACCTTGAAACGCGTTGGCAGAAGTAAAAAGTAATGTGGAGCAGGAGAGCAGTTTGAAAGTGTAGGCCGGATGGCAGAGCGCTTTCGTGTGCTCTCCCAAATGCTTCAGGGCACTTTGTTGGACATTATTCATACACGGCAGCCTGGCCGTGGGGAAGATGCACCATCGCCGGCTGGAGACAAAATAAGACTACCGGCTGGCTGAGGCTGTGGTCTCTCAACTGTTGAAGGATCGTGTCAGCACAGCGCTCAAATGGAAAATAACCTGCGCTATCTGCTCTGCAAACCTACTAAAGGAAGTATAATTGTCTTAATTTTCAAACGAACATCTGAACTCACTGAAAGTTTTAATAATCATTACGCTCGCATATGAGACTCTGTGTCCCACAAGGCTTTAGGACAAACATTGCACTGAGCACACGCCCACTGGGGGCAGAATTGTGAATAAAACGTGCCTGAAATGAAAAATGCGTGCGATCAGGTGTTCCTTGTGACGTGCCCAAGAAGAAGAGGTTCCTGACCTTGAAACGCGTTGGCAGAAGTAAAAAGTAATGTGGAGCAGGAGAGCAGTTTGAAAGTGTAGGCCGGATGGCAGAGCGCTGTCGTGTGCTCTCCCAAATGCTTCAGGGCACTTTGTTGGACATTATTCATACACGGCAGCCTGGCCGTGGGGAAGATGCACCATCGCCGGCTGGAGACAAAATAAGACTACCGGCTGGCTGAGGCTGTGGTCTCTCAACTGTTGAAGGATCGTGTCAGCACAGCGCTCAAATGGAAAATAACCTGCGCTATCTGCTCTGCAAACCTACTAAAGGAAGTATAATTGTCTTAATTTTCAAACGAACATCTGAACTCACTGAAAGTTTTAATAATCATTACGCTCGCATATGAGACTCTGTGTCCCAGAAGGCTTTAGGACAAACATTGCACTGAGCACACGCCCACAGGGGGCAGAATTGTGAATAAAACTTGCCTGAAATGAAAAATGCGTGCTATCAGGTGTTCCTTGTGACGTGCCCAAGAAGAAGAGGTTTCTGACCTTGAAACGCGTTGGCAGAAGCAAAAAGTAATGTGGAGCAGGAGAGCAGTTTGAAAGTGTAGGCCGGATGGCAGAGCGCTGTCGTGTGCTCTCCCAAATGCTTCAGGACACTTTGTTGGACATTATTCATACACGGCAGCCTGGCCGTGGGGAAGATGCACCATCGCCGGCTGGAGACGAAATAAGACTACCGGCTGGCTGAGGCTGTGGTCTCTCAACTGTTGAAGGATCGTGTCAGCACAGCGCTCAAATGGAAAATAACCTGCGCTATCTGCTCTGCAAACCTACTAAAGGAAGTATAATTGTCTTAATTTTCAAACGAACATCTGAACTCACTGAAAGTTTTAATAATCATTACGCTCGCATATGAGACTCTGTGTCCCAGAAGGCTTTAGGACAAACATTGCACTGAGCACACGCCCACTGGGGGCAGAATTGTGAATTAAACGTGCCTGAAATGAAAAATGCGTGCTATCAGGTGTTCCTTGTGACGTGCCCAAGAAGAAGAGGTTCCTGACCTTGAAACGCGTTGGCAGAAGTAAAAAGTAATGTGGAGCAGGAGAGCAGTTTGAAAAAGTAGGCCGGATATCAGAGCGCTGTCGTGTGCTCTCCCAAATGCTTCAGGGCACTTTGTTGGACATTATTCATACACGGCAGCCTGGCCGTGGGGAAGATGCACCATCGCCGGCTGGAGACGAAATAAGACTACCGGCTGGCTGAGGCTGTGGTCTCTCAACTGTTGAAGGATCGTGTCAGCACAGCGCTCAAATGGAAAATAACCTGCGCTATCTGCTCTGCAAACCTACTAAAGGAAGTATAATTGTCTTAATTTTCAAACGAACATCTGAACTCACTGAAAGTTTTAATAATCATTACGCTCGCATATGAGACTCTGTGTCCCAGAAGGCTTTAGGACAAACATTGCACTGAGCACACGCCCACTGGGGGCAGAATTGTGAATAAAACTTGCCTGAAATGAAAAATGCGTGCTATCAGGTGTTCCTTGTGACGTGCCCAAGAAGAAGAGGTTCCTGACCTTGAAACGCGTTGGCAGAAGTAAAAAGTAATGTGGAGCAGGAGAGCAGTTTGAAAGTGTAGGCCGGATGGCAGAGCGCTATCGTGTGCTCTCCCAAATGCTTCAGGGCACTTTGTTGGACATTATTCATACACGGCAGCCTGGCCGTGGGGAAGATGCACCATCGCCGGCTGGAGACGAAATAAGACTACCGGCTGGCTGAGGCTGTGGTCTCTCAACTGTTGAAGGATCGTGTCAGCACAGCGCTCAAATGGAAAATAACCTGCGCTATCTGCTCTGCAAACCTACTAAAGGAAATATAATTGTCTTAATTTTCAAACGAACATCTGAACTCACTGAAAGTTTTAATAATCATTACGCTCGCATATGAGACTCTGTGTCCCAGAAGGCTTTAGGACAAACATTGCACTGAGCACACGCCCACTGGGGGCAGAATTGTGAATAAAACGTGCCTGAAATGAAAAATGCGTGCTATCAGGTGTTCCTTGTGACGTGCCCAAGAAGAAGAGGTTCCTGACCTTGAAACGCGTTGGCAGAAGTAAAAAGTAATGTGGAGCAGGAGAGCAGTTTGAAAGTGTAGGCCGGATGGCAGAGCGCTGTCGTGTGCTCTCCCAAATGCTTCAGGGCACTTTGTTGGACATTATTCATACACGGCAGCCTGGCCGTGGGGAAGATGCACCATCGCCGGCTGGAGACGAAATAAGACTACCGGCTGGCTGAGGCTGTGGTCTCTCAACTGTTGAAGGATCGTGTCAGCACAGCGCTCAAATGGAAAATAACCTGCGCTATCTGCTCTGCAAACCTACTAAAGGAAGTATAATTGTCTTAATTTTCAAACGAACATCTGAACTCACTGAAAGTTTTAATAATCATTACGCTCGCATATGAGACTCTGTGTCCCAGAAGGCTTTAGGACAAACATTGCACTGAGCACACACCCACTGGGGGCAGAATTGTGAATAAAACGTGCCTGAAATGAAAAATGCGTGCTATCAGGTGTTCCTTGTGACGTGCCCAAGAAGAAGAGGTTCCTGACCTTGAAACGCGTTGGCAGAAGTAAAAAGTAATGTGGAGCAGGAGAGCAGTTTGAAAGTGTAGGCCGGATGGCAGAGCGCTGTCGTGTGCTCTCCCAAATGCTTCAGGGCACTTTGTTGGACATTATTCATACACGGCAGCCTGGCCGTGGGGAAGATGCACCATCGCCGGCTGGAGACGAAATAAGACTACCGGCTGGCTGAGGCTGTGGTCTCTCAACTGTTGAAGGATCATGTCAGCACAGCGCTCAAATGGAAAATAACCTGCGCTATCTGCTCTGCAAACCTACTAAAGGAAGTATAATTGTCTTAATTTTCAAACGAACATCTGAACTCACTGAAAGTTTTAATAATCATTACGCTCGCATATGAGACTCTGTGTCCCAGAAGGCTTTAGGACAAACATTGCACTGAGCACACGCCCACTGGGGGCAGAATTGTGAATAAAACTTGCCTGAAATGAAAAATGCGTGCTATCAGGTGTTCCTTGTGACGTGCCCAAGAAGAAGAGGTTCCTGACCTTGAAACGCGTTGGCAGAAGTAAAAAGTAATGTGGAGCAGGAGAGCAGTTTGAAAGTGTAGGCCGGATGGCAGAGCGCTGTCGTGTGCTCTCCCAAATGCTTCAGGGCACTTTGTTGGACATTATTCATACACGGCAGCCTGGCCGTGGGGAAGATGCACCATCGCCGGCTGGAGACAAAATAAGACTACCGGCTGGCTGAGGCTGTGGTCTCTCAACTGTTGAAGGACCGTGTCAGCACAGCGCTCAAATAGAAAATAACCTGCGCTATCTGCTCTGCAAACCTACTAAAGGAAGTATAATTGTCTTAATTTTCAAACGAACATCTGAACTCACTGAAAGTTTTAATAATCATTACGCTCGCATATGAGACTCTGTGTCCCAGAAGGCTTTAGGACAAACATTGCACTGAGCACACGCCCACTGGGGGCAGAATTGTGAATAAAACTTGCCTGAAATGAAAAATGCGTGCTATCAGGTGTTCCTTGTGACGTGCCCAAGAAGAAGAGGTTCCTGACCTTGAAACGCGTTGGCAGAAGTAAAAAGTAATGTGGAGCAGGAGAGCAGTTTGAAAGTGTAGGCCGGATGGCAGAGCGCTGTCGTGTGCTCTCCCAAATGCTTCAGGGCACTTTGTTGGACATTATTCATACACGGCAGCCTGGCCGTGGGGAAGATGCACCATCGCCGGCTGGAGACGAAATAAGACTACCGGCTGGCTGAGGCTGTGGTCTCTCAACTGTTGAAGGATCGTGTCAGCACAGCGCTCAAATGGAAAATAACCTGCGCTATCTGCTCTGCAAACCTACTAAAGGAAGTATAATTGTCTTAATTTTCAAACGAACATCTGAACTCACTGAAAGTTTTAATAATCATTACGCTCGCATATGAGACTCTGTGTCCCAGAAGGCTTTAGGACAAACATTGCACTGAGCACACGCCCACTGGGGGCAGAATTGTGAATAAAACGTGCCTGAAATGAAAAATGCGTGCTATCAGGTGTTCCTTGTGACGTGCCCAAGAAAAAGAGGTTCCTGACCTTGAAACGCGTTGGCAGAAGTAAAAAGTAATGTGGAGCAGGAGAGCAGTTTGAAAGTGTAGGCCGGATGGCAGAGCGCTGTCGTGTACTCTCCCAAATGCTTCAGGGCACTTTGTTGGACATTATTCATACACGGCAGCCTGGCCGTGGGGAAGATGCACCATCGCCGGCTGGAGACGAAATAAGACTACCGGCTGGCTGAGGCTGTGGTCTCTCAACTGTTGAAGGATCGTGTCAGCACAGCGCTCAAATGGAAAATAACCTGCGCTATCTGCTCTGCAAACCTACTAAAGGAAGTATAATTGTCTTAATTTTCAAACGAACATCTGAACTCACTGAAAGTTTTAATAATCATTACGCTCGCATATGAGACTCTGTGTCCCAGAAGGCTTTAGGACAAACATTGCACTGAGCACACGCCCACTGGGGGCAGAATTGTGAATAAAACGTGCCTGAAATGAAAAATGCGTGCTATCAGGTGTTCCTTGTGACGTGCCCAAGACGAAGAGGTTCCTGACCTTGAAACGCGTTGGCAGAAGTAAAAAGTAATGTGGAGCAGGAGAGCAGTTTGAAAGTGTAGGCCGGATGGCAGAGCGCTGTTGTGTGCTCTCCCGAATGCTTCAGGGCACTTTGTTGGACATTATTCATACACGGCAGCCTGGCCGTGGGGAAGATGCACCATCGCCGGCTGGAGACGAAATAAGACTACCGGCTGGCTGAGGCTGTGGTCTCTCAACTGTTGAAGGATCGTGTCAGCACAGCGCTCAAATGGAAAATAACCTGCGCTATCTGCTCTGCAAACCTACTAAAGGAAGTATAATTGTCTTAATTTTCAAACGAACATCTGAACTCACTGAAAGTTTTAATAATCATTACGCTCGCATATGAGACTCTGTGTCCCAGAAGGCTTTAGGACAAACATTGCACTGAGCACACGCCCACTGGGGGCAGAATTGTGAATAAAACGTGCCTGAAATGAAAAATGCGTGCTATCAGGTGTTCCTTGTGACGTGCCCAAGAAGAAGAGGTTCCTGACCTTGAAACGCGTTGGCAGAAGTAAAAAGTAATGTGGAGCAGGAGAGCAGTTTGAAAGTGTAGGCCGGATGGCAGAGCGCTGTCGTGTGCTCTCCCAAATGCTTCAGGGCACTTTGTTGGACATTATTCAAACACGGCAGCCTGGCCGTGGGGAAGATGCACCATCGCCGGCTGGAGACGAAATAAGACTACCGGCTGGCTGAGGCTGTGGTCTCTCAACTGTTGAAGGATCGTGTCAGCACAGCGCTCAAATGGAAAATAACCTGCGCTATCTGCTCTGCAAACCTACTAAAGGAAGTATAATTGTCTTAATTTTCAAACGAACATCTGAACTCACTGAAAGTTTTAATAATCATTACGCTCGCATATGAGACTCTGTGTCCCAGAAAGCTTTAGGACAAACATTGCACTGAGCACACGCCCACTGGGGGCAGAATTGTGAATAAAACGTGCCTGAAATGAAAAATGCGTGCTATCAGGTGTTCCTTGTGACGTGCCCAAGAAGAAGAGGTTCCTGACCTTGAAACGCGTTGGCAGAAGTAAAAAGTAATGTGGAGCAGGAGAGCAGTTTGAAAGTGTAGGCCGGATGGCAGAGCGCTGTCATGTGCTCTCCCAAATGCTTCAGGGCACTTTGTTGGACATTATTCATACACGGCAGCCTGGCCGTGGGGAAGATGCACCATCGCCGGCTGGAGACGAAATAAGACTACCGGCTGGCTGAGGCTGTGGTCTCTCAACTGTTGAAGGATCGTGTCAGCACAGCCCTCAAATGGAAAATAACCTGCGCTATCTGCTCTGCACACCTACTAAAGGAAGTATAATTGTTTTAATTTTCAAACGAACATCTGAACTCACTGAAAGTTTTAATAATCATTACGCTCGCATATGAGACTCTGTGTCCCAGAAGGCTTTAGGACAAACATTGCACTGAGCACACGCCCACTGGGGGCAGAATTGTGAATAAAACGTGCCTGAAATGAAAAATGCGTGCTATCAGGTGTTCCTTGTGACGTGCCCAAGAAGAAGAGGTTCCTGACCTTGAAACGCGTTGGCAGAAGTAAAAAGTAATGTGGAGCAGAAGAGCAGTTTGAAAGTGTAGGCCGGATGGCAGAGCGCTGTCGTGTGCTCTCCCAAATGCTTCAGGGCACTTTGTTGGACATTATTCATACACTGCAGCCTGGCCGTGGGGAAGATGCACAATCGCCGGCTGGAGACGAAATAAGACTACCGGCTGGCTGAGGCTGTGGTCTCTCAACTGTTGAAGGATCGTGTTAGCACAGCGCTCAAATGGAAAATAACCTGCGCTATCTGCTCTGCAAACCTACTAAAGGAAGTATAATTGTCTTAATTTTCAAACGAACATCTGAACTCACTGAAAGTTTTAATAATCATTACGCTCGCATATGAGACTCTGTGTCCCAGAAGGCTTTAGGACAAACATTGCACTGAGCACACGCCCACTGGGGGCAGAATTATGAATAAAACTTGCCTGAAATGAAAAATGCGTGCTATCAGGTGTTCCTTGTGACGTGCCCAAGAAGAAGAGGTTCCTGACCTTGAAACGCGTTGGCAGGAGTAAAAAGTAATGTGGAGCAGGAGAGCAGTTTGAAAGTGTAGGCCGGATGGCAGAGCGCTGTCGTGTGCTCTCCCAAATGCTTCAGGGCACTTTGTTGGACATTATTCATACACGGCAGCCTGGCCGTGGGAAAGATGCACCATCGCCGGCTGGAGACGAAATAAGACTACCGGCTGGCTGAGGCTGTGGTCTCTCAACTGTTGAAGGATCGTGTCAGCACAGCGCTCAAATGGAAAATAACCTGCGCTATCTGCTCTGCAAACCTACTAAAGGAAGTATAATTATCTTAATTTTCAAACGAACATCTGAACTCACTGAAAGTTTTAATAATCATTACGCTCGCATATGAGACTCTGTGTCCCAGAAGGCTTTAGGACAAACATTGCACTGAGCACACGCCCACTGGGGGCAGAATTGTGAATAAAACGTGCCTGAAATGAAAAATGCGTGCTATCAGGTGTTCCTTGTGACGTGCCCAAGAAGAAGAGGTTCCTGACCTTGAAACGCGTTGGCAGAAGTAAAAAGTAATGTGGAGCAGGAGAGCAGTTTGAAAGTGTAGGCCGGATGGCAGAGCGCTGTCGTGTGCTCTCCCAAATGCTTCAGGGCACTTTGTTGGACATTATTCATACACGGCAGCCTGGCCGTGGGGAAGATGCACCATCGCCGGCTGGAGACGAAATAAGACTACCGGCTGGCTGAGGCTGTGGTCTCTCAACTGTTGAAGGATCGTGTCAGCACAGCGCTCAAATGGAAAATAACCTGCGCTATCTGCTCTGCAAACCTACTAAAGGAAGTATAATTGCCTTAATTTTCAAACGAACATCTGAACTCACTGAAAGTTTTAATAATCATTACGCTCGCATATGAGACTCTGTGTCCCAGAAAGCTTTAGGACAAACATTGCACTGAGCACACGCCCACTGGGGGCAGAATTGTGAATAAAACGTGCCTGAAATGAAAAATGCGTGCTATCAGGTGTTCCTTGTGACGTGCCCAAGAAGAAGAGGTTCCTGACCTTGAAACGCGTTGGCAGAAGTAAAAAGTAATGTGGAGCAGGAGAGCAGTTTGAAAGTGTAGGCCGGATGGCAGAGCGCTTTCGTGTGCTCTCCCAAATGCTTCAGGGCACTTTGTTGGACATTATTCATACACGGCAGCCTGGCCGTGGGGAAGATGCACCATCGCCGGCTGGAGACAAAATAAGACTACCGGCTGGCTGAGGCTGTGGTCTCTCAACTGTTGAAGGATCGTGTCAGCACAGCGCTCAAATGGAAAATAACCTGCGCTATCTGCTCTGCAAACCTACTAAAGGAAGTATAATTGTCTTAATTTTCAAACGAACATCTGAACTCAGTGAAAGTTTTAATAATCATTACGCTCGCATATGAGACTCTGTGTCCCAGAAGGCTTTAGGACAAACATTGCACTGAGCACACGCCCACAGGGGGCAGAATTGTGAATAAAACTTGCCTGAAATGAAAAATGCGTGCTATCAGGTGTTCCTTGTGACGTGCCCAAGAAGAAGAGGTTCCTGACCTTGAAACGCGTTGGCAGAAGTAAAAAGTAATGTGGAGCAGGAGAGCAGTTTGAAAGTGTAGGCCGGATGGCAGAGCGCTGTCGTGTGCTCTCCCAAATGCTTCAGGGCACTTTGTTGGACATTATTCATACACGGCAGCCTGGCCGTGGGGAAGATGCACCATCGCCGGCTGGAGACGAAATAAGACTACCGGCTGGCTGAGGCTGTGGTCTCTCAACTGTTGAAGGATCGTGTCAGCACAGCGCTCAAATGGAAAATAACCTGCGCTATCTGCTCTGCAAACCTACTAAAGGAAGTATAATTGTCTTAATTTTCAAACGAACATCTGAACTCACTGAAAGTTTTAATAATCATTACGCTCGCATATGAGACTCTGTGTCCCAGAAGGCTTTAGGACAAACATTGCACTGAGCACACGCCCACTGGGGGCAGAATTGTGAATAAAACTTGCCTGAAATGAAAAATGCGTGCTATCAGGTGTTCCTTGTGACGTGCCCAAGAAGAAGAGGTTCCTGACCTTGAAACGCGTTAGCAGAAGTAAAAAGTAATGTGGAGCAGGAGAGCAGTTTGAAAGTGTAGGCCGGATGGCAGAGCGCTATCGTGTGCTCTCCCAAATGCTTCAGGGCACTTTGTTGGACATTATTCATACACGGCAGCCTGGCCGTGGGGAAGATGCACCATCGCCGGCTGGAGACGAAATAAGACTACCGGCTGGCTGAGGCTGTGGTCTCTCAACTGTTGAAGGATCGTGTCAGCACAGCGCTCAAATGGAAAATAACCTGCGCTATCTGCTCTGCAAACCTACTAAAGGAAATATAATTGTCTTAATTTTCAAACGAACATCTGAACTCACTGAAAGTTTTAATAATCATTACGCTCGCATATGAGACTCTGTGTCCCAGAAGGCTTTAGGACAAACATTGCACTGAGCACACGCCCACTGGGGGCAGAATTGTGAATAAAACGTGCCTGAAATGAAAAATGCGTGCTATCAGGTGTTCCTTGTGACGTGCCCAAGAAGAAGAGGTTCCTGACCTTGAAACGCGTTGGCAGAAGTAAAAAGTAATGTGGAGCAGGAGAGCAGTTTGAAAGTGTAGGCCGGATGGCAGAGCGCTGTCGTGTGCTCTCCCAAATGCTTCAGGGCACTTTGTTGGACATTATTCATACACGGCAGCCTGGCCGTGGGGAAGATGCACCATCGCCGGCTGGAGACGAAATAAGACTACCGGCTGGCTGAGGCTGTGGTCTCTCAACTGTTGAAGGATCGTGTCAGCACAGCGCTCAAATGGAAAATAACCTGCGCTATCTGCTCTGCAAACCTACTAAAGGAAGTATAATTGTCTTAATTTTCAAACGAACATCTGAACTCACTGAAAGTTTTAATAATCATTACGCTCGCATATGAGACTCTGTGTCCCAGAAGGCTTTAGGACAAACATTGCACTGAGCAAACGCCCACTGGGGGCAGAATTGTGAATAAAACTTGCCTGAAATGAAAAATGCGTGCTATCAGGTGTTCCTTGTGACGTGCCCAAGAAGAAGAGGTTCCTGACCTTGAAACGCGTTGGCAGAAGTAAAAAGTAATGTGGAGCAGGAGAGCAGTTTGAAAGTGTAGGCCAGATGGCAGAGCGCTATCGTGTGCTCTCCCAAATGCTTCAGGGCACTTTGTTGGACATTATTCATACACGGCAGCCTGGCCGTGGGGAAGATGCACCATCGCCGGCTGGAGACTAAATAAGACTACCGGCTGGCTGAGGCTGTGGTCTCTCAACTGTTGAAGGATCGTGTCAGCCCAGCGCTCAAATGGAAAATAACCTGTGCTATCTGCTCTGCAAACCTACTAAAGGAAGTATAATTGTCTTAATTTTCAAACGAACATCTGAACTCACTGAAAGTTTTAATAATCATTACGCTCGCATATGAGACTCTGTGTCCCAGAAGGCTTTAGGACAAACATTGCACTGAGCACACGCCCACTGGGGGCAGAATTGTGAATAAAACGTGCCTGAAATGAAAAATGCGTGCTATCAGGTGTTCCTTGTGACGTGCCCAAGAAGAAGAGGTTCCTGACCTTGAAACGCGTTGGCAGAAGTAAAAAGTAATGTGGAGCAGGAGAGCAGTTTGAAAGTGTAGGCCGGATGGCAGAGCGCTGTCGTGTGCTCTCCCAAATGCTTCAGGGCACTTTGTTGGACATTATTCATACACGGCAGCCTGGCCGTGGGGAAGATGCACCATCGCCGGCTGGAGACGAAATAAGACTACCGGCTGGCTGAGGCTGTGGTCTCTCAACTGTTGAAGGATCGTGTCAGCACAGCGCTCAAATGGAAAATAACCTGCGCTATCTGCTCTGCAAACCTACTAAAGGAAGTATAATTGTCTTAATTTTCAAACGAACATCTGAACTCACTGAAAGTTTTAATAATCATTACGCTCGCATATGAGACTCTGTGTCCCAGAAGGCTTTAGGACAAACATTGCACTGAGCACACGCCCACTGGGGGCAGAATTATGAATAAAACTTGCCTGAAATGAAAAATGCGTGCTATCAGGTGTTCCTTGTGACGTGCCCAAGAAGAAGAGGTTCCTGACCTTGAAACGCGTTGGCAGGAGTAAAAAGTAATGTGGAGCAGGAGAGCAGTTTGAAAGTGTAGGCCCGATGGCAGAGCGCTGTCGTGTGCTCTCCCAAATGCTTCAGGGCACTTTGTTGGACATTATTCATACACGGAAGCCTGGCCGTGGGAAAGATGCACCATCGCCGGCTGGAGACGAAATAAGACTACCGGCTGGCTGAGGCTGTGGTCTCTCAACTGTTGAAGGATCGTGTCAGCACAGCGCTCAAATGGAAAATAACCTGCGCTATCTGCTCTGCAAACATACTAAAGGAAGTATAACTGTCTTAATTTTCAAACGAACATCTGAACTCACTGAAAGTTTTAATATTCATTACGCTCGCATATGAGACTCTGTGTCCCAGAAGGCTTTAGGACAAACATTGCACTGAGCACACGCCCACTGGGGGCAGAATTGTGAATAAAACGTGCCTGAAATGAAAAATGCGTGCTATCAGGTGTTCCTTGTGACGTGCCCAAGAAGAAGAGGTTCCTGACCTTGAAACGCGTTGGCAGAAGTAAAAAGTAATGTGGAGCAGGAGAGCAGTTTGAAAGTGTAGGCCGGATGGCAGAGCGCTATCGTGTGCTCTCCCAAATGCTTCAGGGCACTTTGTTGGACATTATTTATACACGGCAGCCTGGCCGTGGGGAAGATGCACCATCGCCGGCTGGAGACGAAATAAGACTACCGGCTGGCTGAGGCTGTGGTCTCTCAACTGTTGAAGGATCGTGTCAGCACAGCGCTCAAATGGAAAATAACCTGCGCTATCTGCTCTGCAAACCTACTAAAGAAAGTATAATTATCTTAATTTTCAAACAAACATCTGAACTCACTGAAAGTTTTAATAATCATTACGCTCGCATATGAGACTCTGTGTCCCAGAAGGCTTTAGGACAAACATTGCACTGAGCACACGCCCACTGGGGGCAGAATTGTGAATAAAACGTGCCTGAAATGAAAAATGCGTGCTATCAGGTGTTCCTTGTGACGTGCCCAAGAAGAAGAGGTTCCTGACCTTGAAACGCGTTGGCAGAAGTAAAAAGTAATGTGGAGCAGGAGAGCAGTTTGAAAGTGTAGGCCGGATGGCAGAGCGCTGTCGTGTGCTCTCCCAAATGCTTCAGGGCACTTTGTTGGACATTATTCATACACGGCAGCCTGGCCGTGGGGAAGATGCACCATCGCCGGCTGGAGACGAAATAAGACTACCGGCTGGCTGAGGCTGTGGTCTCTCAACTGTTGAAGGATCGTGTCAGCACAGCGCTCAAATGGAAAATAACCTGCGCTATCTGCTCTGCAAACCTACTAAAGGAAGTATAATTGTCTTAATTTTCAAACGAACATCTGAACTCACTGAAAGTTTTAATAATCATTACGCTCGCATATGAGACTCTGTGTCCCAGAAGGCTTTAGGACAAACATTGCACTGAGCACACGCCCACTGGGGGCAGAATTGTGAATAAAACGTGCCTGAAATGAAAAATGCGTGCTATCAGGTGTTCCTTGTGACGTGCCCAAGAAGAAGAGGTTCCTGACCTTGAAACGCGTTGGCAGAAGTAAAAAGTAATGTGGAGCAGGAGAGCAGTTTGAAAGTGTAGGCCGGATGGCAGAGCGCTGTCGTGTGCTCTCCCAAATGCTTCAGGGCACTTTGTTGGACATTATTCATACACGGCAGCCTGGCCGTGGGGAAGATGCACCATCGCCGGCTGGAGACGAAATAAGACTACCGGCTGGCTGAGGCTGTGGTCTCTCAACTGTTGAAGGATCGTGTCAGCACAGCGCTCAAATGGAAAATAACCTGCGCTATCTGCTCTGCAAACCTACTAAAGGAAGTATAATTGCCTTAATTTTCAAACGAACATCTGAACTCACTGAAAGTTTTAATAATCATTACGCTCGCATATGAGACTCTGTGTCCCAGAAAGCTTTAGGACAAACATTGCACTGAGCACACGCCCACTGGGGGCAGAATTGTGAATAAAACGTGCCTGAAATGAAAAATGCGTGCTATCAGGTGTTCCTTGTGACGTGCCCAAGAAGAAGAGGTTCCTGACCTTGAAACGCGTTGGCAGAAGTAAAAAGTAATGTGGAGCAGGAGAGCAGTTTGAAAGTGTAGGCCGGATGGCAGAGCGCTTTCGTGTGCTCTCCCAAATGCTTCAGGGCACTTTGTTGGACATTATTCATACACGGCAGCCTGGCCGTGGGGAAGATGCACCATCGCCGGCTGGAGACAAAATAAGACTACCGGCTGGCTGAGGCTGTGGTCTCTCAACTGTTGAAGGATCGTGTCAGCACAGCGCTCAAATGGAAAATAACCTGCGCTATCTGCTCTGCAAACCTACTAAAGGAAGTATAATTGTCTTAATTTTCAAACGAACATCTGAACTCACTGAAAGTTTTAATAATCATTACGCTCGCATATGAGACTCTGTGTCCCAGAAGGCTTTAGGACAAACATTGCACTGAGCACATGCCCACTGGGGGCAGAATTGTGAATAAAACTTGCCTGAAATGAAAAATGCGTGCTATCAGGTGTTCCTTGTGACGTGCCCAAGAAGAAGAGGTTCCTGACCTTGAAACGCGTTGGCAGAAGTAAAAAGTAATGTGGAGCAGGAGAGCAGTTTGAAAGTGTAGGCCGGATGGCAGAGCGCTATCGTGTGCTCTCCCAAATGCTTCAGGGCACTTTGTTGGACATTATTCATACACGGCAGCCTGGCCGTGGGGAAGATGCACCATCGCCGGCTGGAGACGAAATAAGACTACCGGCTGGCTGAGGCTGTGGTCTCTCAACTGTTGAAGGATCGTGTCAGCACAGCGCTCAAATGGAAAATAACCTGCGCTATCTGCTCTGCAAACCTACTAAAGGAAATATAATTGTCTTAATTTTCAAACGAACATCTGAACTCACTGAAAGTTTTAATAATCATTACGCTCGCATATGAGACTCTGTGTCCCAGAAGGCTTTAGGACAAACATTGCACTGAGCACACGCCCACTGGGGGCAGAATTGTGAATAAAACGTGCCTGAAATGAAAAATGCGTGCTATCAGGTGTTCCTTGTGACGTGCCCAAGAAGAAGAGGTTCCTGACCTTGAAACGCGTTGGCAGAAGTAAAAAGTAATGTGGAGCAGGAGAGCAGTTTGAAAGTGTAGGCCGGATGGCAGAGCGCTGTCGTGTGCTCTCCCAAATGCTTCAGGGCACTTTGTTGGACATTATTCATACACGGCAGCCTGGCCGTGGGGAAGATGCACCATCGCCGGCTGGAGACGAAATAAGACTACCGGCTGGCTGAGGCTGTGGTCTCTCAACTGTTGAAGGATCGTGTCAGCACAGCGCTCAAATGGAAAATAACCTGCGCTATCTGCTCTGCAAACCTACTAAAGGAAGTATAATTGTCTTAATTTTCAAACGAACATCTGAACTCACTGAAAGTTTTAATAATCATTACGCTCGCATATGAGACTCTGTGTCCCAGAAGGCTTTAGGACAAACATTGCACTGAGCACACGCCCACTGGGGGCAGAATTGTGAATAAAACGTGCCTGAAATGAAAAATGCGTGCTATCAGGTGTTCCTTGTGACGTGCCCAAGAAGAAGAGGTTCCTGACCTTGAAACGCGTTGGCAGAAGTAAAAAGTAATGTGGAGCAGGAGAGCAGTTTGAAAGTGTAGGCCGGATGGCAGAGCGCTGTCGTGTGCTCTCCCAAATGCTTCAGGGCACTTTGTTGGACATTATTCATACACGGCAGCCTGGCCGTGGGGAAGATGCACCATCGCCGGCTGGAGACGAAATAAGACTACCGGCTGGCTGAGGCTGTGGTCTCTCAACTGTTGAAGGATCATGTCAGCACAGCGCTCAAATGGAAAATAACCTGCGCTATCTGCTCTGCAAACCTACTAAAGGAAGTATAATTGTCTTAATTTTCAAACGAACATCTGAACTCACTGAAAGTTTTAATAATCATTACGCTCGCATATGAGACTCTGTGTCCCAGAAGGCTTTAGGACAAACATTGCACTGAGCACACGCCCACTGGGGGCAGAATTGTGAATAAAACTTGCCTGAAATGAAAAATGCGTGCTATCAGGTGTTCCTTGTGACGTGCCCAAGAAGAAGAGGTTCCTGACCTTGAAACGCGTTGGCAGAAGTAAAAAGTAATGTGGAGCAGGAGAGCAGTTTGAAAGTGTAGGCCGGATGGCAGAGCGCTGTCGTGTGCTCTCCCAAATGCTTCAGGGCACTTTGTTGGACATTATTCATACACGGCAGCCTGGCCGTGGGGAAGATGCACCATCGCCGGCTGGAGACAAAATAAGACTACCGGCTGGCTGAGGCTGTGGTCTCTCAACTGTTGAAGGACCGTGTCAGCACAGCGCTCAAATAGAAAATAACCTGCGCTATCTGCTCTGCAAACCTACTAAAGGAAGTATAATTGTCTTAATTTTCAAACGAACATCTGAACTCACTGAAAGTTTTAATAATCATTACGCTCGCATATGAGACTCTGTGTCCCAGAAGGCTTTAGGACAAACATTGCACTGAGCACACGCCCACTGGGGGCAGAATTGTGAATAAAACTTGCCTGAAATGAAAAATGCGTGCTATCAGGTGTTCCTTGTGACGTGCCCAAGAAGAAGAGGTTCCTGACCTTGAAACGCGTTGGCAGAAGTAAAAAGTAATGTGGAGCAGGAGAGCAGTTTGAAAGTGTAGGCCGGATGGCAGAGCGCTGTCGTGTGCTCTCCCAAATGCTTCAGGGCACTTTGTTGGACATTATTCATACACGGCAGCCTGGCCGTGGGGAAGATGCACCATCGCCGGCTGGAGACGAAATAAGACTACCGGCTGGCTGAGGCTGTGGTCTCTCAACTGTTGAAGGATCGTGTCAGCACAGCGCTCAAATGGAAAATAACCTGCGCTATCTGCTCTGCAAACCTACTAAAGGAAGTATAATTGTCTTAATTTTCAAACGAACATCTGAACTCACTGAAAGTTTTAATAATCATTACGCTCGCATATGAGACTCTGTGTCCCAGAAGGCTTTAGGACAAACATTGCACTGAGCACACGCCCACTGGGGGCAGAATTGTGAATAAAACGTGCCTGAAATGAAAAATGCGTGCTATCAGGTGTTCCTTGTGACGTGCCCAAGAAAAAGAGGTTCCTGACCTTGAAACGCGTTGGCAGAAGTAAAAAGTAATGTGGAGCAGGAGAGCAGTTTGAAAGTGTAGGCCGGATGGCAGAGCGCTGTCGTGTACTCTCCCAAATGCTTCAGGGCACTTTGTTGGACATTATTCATACACGGCAGCCTGGCCGTGGGGAAGATGCACCATCGCCGGCTGGAGACGAAATAAGACTACCGGCTGGCTGAGGCTGTGGTCTCTCAACTGTTGAAGGATCGTGTCAGCACAGCGCTCAAATGGAAAATAACCTGCGCTATCTGCTCTGCAAACCTACTAAAGGAAGTATAATTGTCTTAATTTTCAAACGAACATCTGAACTCACTGAAAGTTTTAATAATCATTACGCTCGCATATGAGACTCTGTGTCCCAGAAGGCTTTAGGACAAACATTGCACTGAGCACACGCCCACTGGGGGCAGAATTGTGAATAAAACGTGCCTGAAATGAAAAATGCGTGCTATCAGGTGTTCCTTGTGACGTGCCCAAGACGAAGAGGTTCCTGACCTTGAAACGCGTTGGCAGAAGTAAAAAGTAATGTGGAGCAGGAGAGCAGTTTGAAAGTGTAGGCCGGATGGCAGAGCGCTGTTGTGTGCTCTCCCGAATGCTTCAGGGCACTTTGTTGGACATTATTCATACACGGCAGCCTGGCCGTGGGGAAGATGCACCATCGCCGGCTGGAGACGAAATAAGACTACCGGCTGGCTGAGGCTGTGGTCTCTCAACTGTTGAAGGATCGTGTCAGCACAGCGCTCAAATGGAAAATAACCTGCGCTATCTGCTCTGCAAACCTACTAAAGGAAGTATAATTGTCTTAATTTTCAAACGAACATCTGAACTCACTGAAAGTTTTAATAATCATTACGCTCGCATATGAGACTCTGTGTCCCAGAAGGCTTTAGGACAAACATTGCACTGAGCACACGCCCACTGGGGGCAGAATTGTGAATAAAACGTGCCTGAAATGAAAAATGCGTGCTATCAGGTGTTCCTTGTGACGTGCCCAAGAAGAAGAGGTTCCTGACCTTTAAACGCGTTGGCAGAAGTAAAAAGTAATGTGGAGCAGGAGAGCAGTTTGAAAGTGTAGGCCGGATGGCAGAGCGCTGTCGTGTGCTCTCCCAAATGCTTCAGGGCACTTTGTTGGACATTATTCAAACACGGCAGCCTGGCCGTGGGGAAGATGCACCATCGCCGGCTGGAGACGAAATAAGACTACCGGCTGGCTGAGGCTGTGGTCTCTCAACTGTTGAAGGATCGTGTCAGCACAGCGCTCAAATGGAAAATAACCTGCGCTATCTGCTCTGCAAACCTACTAAAGGAAGTATAATTGTCTTAATTTTCAAACGAACATCTGAACTCACTGAAAGTTTTAATAATCATTACGCTCGCATATGAGACTCTGTGTCCCAGAAAGCTTTAGGACAAACATTGCACTGAGCACACGCCCACTGGGGGCAGAATTGTGAATAAAACGTGCCTGAAATGAAAAATGCGTGCTATCAGGTGTTCCTTGTGACGTGCCCAAGAAGAAGAGGTTCCTGACCTTGAAACGCGTTGGCAGAAGTAAAAAGTAATGTGGAGCAGGAGAGCAGTTTGAAAGTGTAGGCCGGATGGCAGAGCGCTGTCATGTGCTCTCCCAAATGCTTCAGGGCACTTTGTTGGACATTATTCATACACGGCAGCCTGGCCGTGGGGAAGATGCACCATCGCCGGCTGGAGACGAAATAAGACTACCGGCTGGCTGAGGCTGTGGTCTCTCAACTGTTGAAGGATCGTGTCAGCACAGCCCTCAAATGGAAAATAACCTGCGCTATCTGCTCTGCACACCTACTAAAGGAAGTATAATTGTTTTAATTTTCAAACGAACATCTGAACTCACTGAAAGTTTTAATAATCATTACGCTCGCATATGAGACTCTGTGTCCCAGAAGGCTTTAGGACAAACATTGCACTGAGCACACGCCCACTGGGGGCAGAATTGTGAATAAAACGTGCCTGAAATGAAAAATGCGTGCTATCAGGTGTTCCTTGTGACGTGCCCAAGAAGAAGAGGTTCCTGACCTTGAAACGCGTTGGCAGAAGTAAAAAGTAATGTGGAGCAGAAGAGCAGTTTGAAAGTGTAGGCCGGATGGCAGAGCGCTGTCGTGTGCTCTCCCAAATGCTTCAGGGCACTTTGTTGGACATTATTCATACACTGCAGCCTGGCCGTGGGGAAGATGCACAATCGCCGGCTGGAGACGAAATAAGACTACCGGCTGGCTGAGGCTGTGGTCTCTCAACTGTTGAAGGATCGTGTTAGCACAGCGCTCAAATGGAAAATAACCTGCGCTATCTGCTCTGCAAACCTACTAAAGGAAGTATAATTGTCTTAATTTTCAAACGAACATCTGAACTCACTGAAAGTTTTAATAATCATTACGCTCGCATATGAGACTCTGTGTCCCAGAAGGCTTTAGGACAAACATTGCACTGAGCACACGCCCACTGGGGGCAGAATTATGAATAAAACTTGCCTGAAATGAAAAATGCGTGCTATCAGGTGTTCCTTGTGACGTGCCCAAGAAGAAGAGGTTCCTGACCTTGAAACGCGTTGGCAGGAGTAAAAAGTAATGTGGAGCAGGAGAGCAGTTTGAAAGTGTAGGCCGGATGGCAGAGCGCTGTCGTGTGCTCTCCCAAATGCTTCAGGGCACTTTGTTGGACATTATTCATACACGGCAGCCTGGCCGTGGGAAAGATGCACCATCGCCGGCTGGAGACGAAATAAGACTACCGGCTGGCTGAGGCTGTGGTCTCTCAACTGTTGAAGGATCGTGTCAGCACAGCGCTCAAATGGAAAATAACCTGCGCTATCTGCTCTGCAAACCTACTAAAGGAAGTATAATTATCTTAATTTTCAAACGAACATCTGAACTCACTGAAAGTTTTAATAATCATTACGCTCGCATATGAGACTCTGTGTCCCAGAAGGCTTTAGGACAAACATTGCACTGAGCACACGCCCACTGGGGGCAGAATTGTGAATAAAACGTGCCTGAAATGAAAAATGCGTGCTATCAGGTGTTCCTTGTGACGTGCCCAAGAAGAAGAGGTTCCTGACCTTGAAACGCGTTGGCAGAAGTAAAAAGTAATGTGGAGCAGGAGAGCAGTTTGAAAGTGTAGGCCGGATGGCAGAGCGCTGTCGTGTGCTCTCCCAAATGCTTCAGGGCACTTTGTTGGACATTATTCATATACGGCAGCCTGGCCGTGGGGAAGATGCACCATCGCCGGCTGGAGACGAAATAAGACTACCGGCTGGCTGAGGCTGTGGTCTCTCAACTGTTGAAGGATCGTGTCAGCACAGCGCTCAAATGGAAAATAACCTGCGCTATCTGCTCTGCAAACCTACTAAAGGAAGTATAATTGCCTTAATTTTCAAACGAACATCTGAACTCACTGAAAGTTTTAATAATCATTACGCTCGCATATGAGACTCTGTGTCCCAGAAAGCTTTAGGACAAACATTGCACTGAGCACACGCCCACTGGGGGCAGAATTGTGAATAAAACGTGCCTGAAATGAAAAATGCGTGCTATCAGGTGTTCCTTGTGACGTGCCCAAGAAGAAGAGGTTCCTGACCTTGAAACGCGTTGGCAGAAGTAAAAAGTAATGTGGAGCAGGAGAGCAGTTTGAAAGTGTAGGCCGGATGGCAGAGCGCTTTCGTGTGCTCTCCCAAATGCTTCAGGGCACTTTGTTGGACATTATTCATACACGGCAGCCTGGCCGTGGGGAAGATGCACCATCGCCGGCTGGAGACAAAATAAGACTACCGGCTGGCTGAGGCTGTGGTCTCTCAACTGTTGAAGGATCGTGTCAGCACAGCGCTCAAATGGAAAATAACCTGCGCTATCTGCTCTGCAAACCTACTAAAGGAAGTATAATTGTCTTAATTTTCAAACGAACATCTGAACTCACTGAAAGTTTTAATAATCATTACGCTCGCATATGAGACTCTGTGTCCCAGAAGGCTTTAGGACAAACATTGCACTGAGCACACGCCCACAGGGGGCAGAATTGTGAATAAAACTTGCCTGAAATGAAAAATGCGTGCTATCAGGTGTTCCTTGTGACGTGCCCAAGAAGAAGAGGTTCCTGACCTTGAAACGCGTTGGCAGAAGTAAAAAGTAATGTGGAGCAGGAGAGCAGTTTGAAAGTGTAGGCCGGATGGCAGAGCGCTGTCGTGTGCTCTCCCAAATGCTTCAGGGCACTTTGTTGGACATTATTCATACACGGCAGCCTGGCCGTGGGGAAGATGCACCATCGCCGGCTGGAGACGAAATAAGACTACCGGCTGGCTGAGGCTGTGGTCTCTCAACTGTTGAAGGATCGTGTCAGCACAGCGCTCAAATGGAAAATAACCTGCGCTATCTGCTCTGCAAACCTACTAAAGGAAGTATAATTGTCTTAATTTTCAAACGAACATCTGAACTCACTGAAAGTTTTAATAATCATTACGCTCGCATATGAGACTCTGTGTCCCAGAAGGCTTTAGGACAAACATTGCACTGAGCACACGCCCACTGGGGGCAGAATTGTGAATAAAACTTGCCTGAAATGAAAAATGCGTGCTATCAGGTGTTCCTTGTGACGTGCCCAAGAAGGAGAGGTTCCTGACCTTGAAACGCGTTAGCAGAAGTAAAAAGTAATGTGGAGCAGGAGAGCAGTTTGAAAGTGTAGGCCGGATGGCAGAGCGCTATCGTGTGCTCTCCCAAATGCTTCAGGGCACTTTGTTGGACATTATTCATACACGGCAGCCTGGCCGTGGGGAAGATGCACCATCGCCGGCTGGAGACGAAATAAGACTACCGGCTGGCTGAGGCTGTGGTCTCTCAACTGTTGAAGGATCGTGTCAGCACAGCGCTCAAATGGAAAATAACCTGCGCTATCTGCTCTGCAAACCTACTAAAGGAAATATAATTGTCTTAATTTTCAAACGAACATCTGAACTCACTGAAAGTTTTAATAATCATTACGCTCGCATATGAGACTCTGTGTCCCAGAAGGCTTTAGGACAAACATTGCACTGAGCACACGCCCACTGGGGGCAGAATTGTGAATAAAACGTGCCTGAAATGAAAAATGCGTGCTATCAGGTGTTCCTTGTGACGTGCCCAAGAAGAAGAGGTTCCTGACCTTGAAACGCGTTGGCAGAAGTAAAAAGTAATGTGGAGCAGGAGAGCAGTTTGAAAGTGTAGGCCGGATGGCAGAGCGCTGTCGTGTGCTCTCCCAAATGCTTCAGGGCACTTTGTTGGACATTATTCATACACGGCAGCCTGGCCGTGGGGAAGATGCACCATCGCCGGCTGGAGACGAAATAAGACTACCGGCTGGCTGAGGCTGTGGTCTCTCAACTGTTGAAGGATCGTGTCAGCACAGCGCTCAAATGGAAAATAACCTGCGCTATCTGCTCTGCAAACCTACTAAAGGAAGTATAATTGTCTTAATTTTCAAACGAACATCTGAACTCACTGAAAGTTTTAATAATCATTACGCTCGCATATGAGACTCTGTGTCCCAGAAGGCTTTAGGACAAACATTGCACTGAGCAAACGCCCACTGGGGGCAGAATTGTGAATAAAACTTGCCTGAAATGAAAAATGCGTGCTATCAGGTGTTCCTTGTGACGTGCCCAAGAAGAAGAGGTTCCTGACCTTGAAACGCGTTGGCAGAAGTAAAAAGTAATGTGGAGCAGGAGAGCAGTTTGAAAGTGTAGGCCAGATGGCAGAGCGCTATCGTGTGCTCTCCCAAATGCTTCAGGGCACTTTGTTGGACATTATTCATACACGGCAGCCTGGCCGTGGGGAAGATGCACCATCGCCGGCTGGAGACTAAATAAGACTACCGGCTGGCTGAGGCTGTGGTCTCTCAACTGTTGAAGGATCGTGTCAGCCCAGCGCTCAAATGGAAAATAACCTGTGCTATCTGCTCTGCAAACCTACTAAAGGAAGTATAATTGTCTTAATTTTCAAACGAACATCTGAACTCACTGAAAGTTTTAATAATCATTACGCTCGCATATGAGACTCTGTGTCCCAGAAGGCTTTAGGACAAACATTGCACTGAGCACACGCCCACTGGGGGCAGAATTGTGAATAAAACGTGCCTGAAATGAAAAATGCGTGCTATCAGGTGTTCCTTGTGACGTGCCCAAGAAGAAGAGGTTCCTGACCTTGAAACGCGTTGGCAGAAGTAAAAAGTAATGTGGAGCAGGAGAGCAGTTTGAAAGTGTAGGCCGGATGGCAGAGCGCTGTCGTGTGCTCTCCCAAATGCTTCAGGGCACTTTGTTGGACATTATTCATACACGGCAGCCTGGCCGTGGGGAAGATGCACCATCGCCGGCTGGAGACGAAATAAGACTACCGGCTGGCTGAGGCTGTGGTCTCTCAACTGTTGAAGGATCGTGTCAGCACAGCGCTCAAATGGAAAATAACCTGCGCTATCTGCTCTGCAAACCTACTAAAGGAAGTATAATTGTCTTAATTTTCAAACGAACATCTGAACTCACTGAAAGTTTTAATAATCATTACGCTCGCATATGAGACTCTGTGTCCCAGAAGGCTTTAGGACAAACATTGCACTGAGCACACGCCCACTGGGGGCAGAATTATGAATAAAACTTGCCTGAAATGAAAAATGCGTGCTATCAGGTGTTCCTTGTGACGTGCCCAAGAAGAAGAGGTTCCTGACCTTGAAACGCGTTGGCAGGAGTAAAAAGTAATGTGGAGCAGGAGAGCAGTTTGAAAGTGTAGGCCGGATGGCAGAGCGCTGTCGTGTGCTCTCCCAAATGCTTCAGGGCACTTTGTTGGACATTATTCATACACGGAAGCCTGGCCGTGGGAAAGATGCACCATCGCCGGCTGGAGACGAAATAAGACTACCGGCTGGCTGAGGCTGTGGTCTCTCAACTGTTGAAGGATCGTGTCAGCACAGCGCTCAAATGGAAAATAACCTGCGCTATCTGCTCTGCAAACATACTAAAGGAAGTATAACTGTCTTAATTTTCAAACGAACATCTGAACTCACTGAAAGTTTTAATATTCATTACGCTCGCATATGAGACTCTGTGTCCCAGAAGGCTTTAGGACAAACATTGCACTGAGCACACGCCCACTGGGGGCAGAATTGTGAATAAAACGTGCCTGAAATGAAAAATGCGTGCTATCAGGTGTTCCTTGTGACGTGCCCAAGAAGAAGAGGTTCCTGACCTTGAAACGCGTTGGCAGAAGTAAAAAGTAATGTGGAGCAGGAGAGCAGTTTGAAAGTGTAGGCCGGATGGCAGAGCGCTATCGTGTGCTCTCCCAAATGCTTCAGGGCACTTTGTTGGACATTATTTATACACGGCAGCCTGGCCGTGGGGAAGATGCACCATCGCCGGCTGGAGACGAAATAAGACTACCGGCTGGCTGAGGCTGTGGTCTCTCAACTGTTGAAGGATCGTGTCAGCACAGCGCTCAAATGGAAAATAACCTGCGCTATCTGCTCTGCAAACCTACTAAAGAAAGTATAATTATCTTAATTTTCAAACAAACATCTGAACTCACTGAAAGTTTTAATAATCATTACGCTCGCATATGAGACTCTGTGTCCCAGAAGGCTTTAAGACAAACATTGCACTGAGCACACGCCCACTGGGGGCAGAATTGTGAATAAAACGTGCCTGAAATGAAAAATGCGTGCTATCAGGTGTTCCTTGTGACGTGCCCAAGAAGAAGAGGTTCCTGACCTTGAAACGCGTTGGCAGAAGTAAAAAGTAATGTGGAGCAGGAGAGCAGTTTGAAAGTGTAGGCCGGATGGCAGAGCGCTGTCGTGTGCTCTCCCAAATGCTTCAGGGCACTTTGTTGGACATTATTCATACACGGCAGCCTGGCCGTGGGGAAGATGCACCATCGCCGGCTGGAGACGAAATAAGACTACCGGCTGGCTGAGGCTGTGGTCTCTCAACTGTTGAAGGATCGTGTCAGCACAGCGCTCAAATGGAAAATAACCTGCGCTATCTGCTCTGCAAACCTACTAAAGGAAGTATAATTGTCTTAATTTTCAAACGAACATCTGAACTCACTGAAAGTTTTAATAATCATTACGCTCGCATATGAGACTCTGTGTCCCAGAAGGCTTTAGGACAAACATTGCACTGAGCACACGCCCACTGGGGGCAGAATTGTGAATAAAACGTGCCTGAAATGAAAAATGCGTGCTATCAGGTGTTCCTTGTGACGTGCCCAAGAAGAAGAGGTTCCTGACCTTGAAACGCGTTGGCAGAAGTAAAAAGTAATGTGGAGCAGGAGAGCAGTTTGAAAGTGTAGGCCGGATGGCAGAGCGCTGTCGTGTGCTCTCCCAAATGCTTCAGGGCACTTTGTTGGACATTATTCATACACGGCAGCCTGGCCGTGGGGAAGATGCACCATCGCCGGCTGGAGACGAAATAAGACTACCGGCTGGCTGAGGCTGTGGTCTCTCAACTGTTGAAGGATCGTGTCAGCACAGCGCTCAAATGGAAAATAACCTGCGCTATCTGCTCTGCAAACCTACTAAAGGAAGTATAATTGCCTTAATTTTCAAACGAACATCTGAACTCACTGAAAGTTTTAATAATCATTACGCTCGCATATGAGACTCTGTGTCCCAGAAAGCTTTAGGACAAACATTGCACTGAGCACACGCCCACTGGGGGCAGAATTGTGAATAAAACGTGCCTGAAATGAAAAATGCGTGCTATCAGGTGTTCCTTGTGACGTGCCCAAGAAGAAGAGGTTCCTGACCTTGAAACGCGTTGGCAGAAGTAAAAAGTAATGTGGAGCAGGAGAGCAGTTTGAAAGTGTAGGCCGGATGGCAGAGCGCTTTCGTGTGCTCTCCCAAATGCTTCAGGGCACTTTGTTGGACATTATTCATACACGGCAGCCTGGCCGTGGGGAAGATGCACCATCGCCGGCTGGAGACAAAATAAGACTACCGGCTGGCTGAGGCTGTGGTCTCTCAACTGTTGAAGGATCGTGTCAGCACAGCGCTCAAATGGAAAATAACCTGCGCTATCTGCTCTGCAAACCTACTAAAGGAAGTATAATTGTCTTAATTTTCAAACGAACATCTGAACTCACTGAAAGTTTTAATAATCATTACGCTCGCATATGAGACTCTGTGTCCCAGAAGGCTTTAGGACAAACATTGCACTGAGCACACGCCCACAGGGGGCAGAATTGTGAATAAAACTTGCCTGAAATGAAAAATGCGTGCTATCAGGTGTTCCTTGTGACGTGCCCAAGAAGAAGAGGTTCCTGACCTTGAAACGCGTTGGCAGAAGTAAAAAGTAATGTGGAGCAGGAGAGCAGTTTGAAAGTGTAGGCCGGATGGCAGAGCGCTGTCGTGTGCTCTCCCAAATGCTTCAGGGCACTTTGTTGGACATTATTCATACACGGCAGCCTGGCCGTGGGGAAGATGCACCATCGCCGGCTGGAGACGAAATAAGACTACCGGCTGGCTGAGGCTGTGGTCTCTCAACTGTTGAAGGATCGTGTCAGCACAGCGCTCAAATGGAAAATAACCTGCGCTATCTGCTCTGCAAACCTACTAAAGGAAGTATAATTGTCTTAATTTTCAAACGAACATCTGAACTCACTGAAAGTTTTAATAATCATTACGCTCGCATATGAGACTCTGTGTCCCAGAAGGCTTTAGGACAAACATTGCACTGAGCACACGCCCACTGGGGGCAGAATTGTGAATAAAACTTGCCTGAAATGAAAAATGCGTGCTATCAGGTGTTCCTTGTGACGTGCCCAAGAAGAAGAGGTTCCTGACCTTGAAACGCGTTAGCAGAAGTAAAAAGTAATGTGGAGCAGGAGAGCAGTTTGAAAGTGTAGGCCGGATGGCAGAGCGCTATCGTGTGCTCTCCCAAATGCTTCAGGGCACTTTGTTGGACATTATTCATACACGGCAGCCTGGCCGTGGGGAAGATGCACCATCGCCGGCTGGAGACGAAATAAGACTACCGGCTGGCTGAGGCTGTGGTCTCTCAACTGTTGAAGGATCGTGTCAGCACAGCGCTCAAATGGAAAATAACCTGCGCTATCTGCTCTGCAAACCTACTAAAGGAAATATATTTGTCTTAATTTTCAAACGAACATCTGAACTCACTGAAAGTTTTAATAATCATTACGCTCGCATATGAGACTCTGTGTCCCAGAAGGCTTTAGGACAAACATTGCACTGAGCACACGCCCACTGGGGGCAGAATTGTGAATAAAACGTGCCTGAAATGAAAAATGCGTGCTATCAGGTGTTCCTTGTGACGTGCCCAAGAAGAAGAGGTTCCTGACCTTGAAACGCGTTGGCAGAAGTAAAAAGTAATGTGGAGCAGGAGAGCAGTTTGAAAGTGTAGGCCGGATGGCAGAGCGCTGTCGTGTGCTCTCCCAAATGCTTCAGGGCACTTTGTTGGACATTATTCATACACGGCAGCCTGGCCGTGGGGAAGATGCACCATCGCCGGCTGGAGACGAAATAAGACTACCGGCTGGCTGAGGCTGTGGTCTCTCAACTGTTGAAGGATCGTGTCAGCACAGCGCTCAAATGGAAAATAACCTGCGCTATCTGCTCTGCAAACCTACTAAAGGAAGTATAATTGTCTTAATTTTCAAACGAACATCTGAACTCACTGAAAGTTTTAATAATCATTACGCTCGCATATGAGACTCTGTGTCCCAGAAGGCTTTAGGACAAACATTGCACTGAGCAAACGCCCACTGGGGGCAGAATTGTGAATAAAACTTGCCTGAAATGAAAAATGCGTGCTATCAGGTGTTCCTTGTGACGTGCCCAAGAAGAAGAGGTTCCTGACCTTGAAACGCGTTGGCAGAAGTAAAAAGTAATGTGGAGCAGGAGAGCAGTTTGAAAGTGTAGGCCAGATGGCAGAGCGCTATCGTGTGCTCTCCCAAATGCTTCAGGGCACTTTGTTGGACATTATTCATACACGGCAGCCTGGCCGTGGGGAAGATGCACCATCGCCGGCTGGCGACTAAATAAGACTACCGGCTGGCTGAGGCTGTGGTCTCTCAACTGTTGAAGGATCGTGTCAGCCCAGCGCTCAAATGGAAAATAACCTGTGCTATCTGCTCTGCAAACCTACTAAAGGAAGTATAATTGTCTTAATTTTCAAACGAACATCTGAACTCACTGAAAGTTTTAATAATCATTACGCTCGCATATGAGACTCTGTGTCCCAGAAGGCTTTAGGACAAACATTGCACTGAGCACACGCCCACTGGGGGCAGAATTGTGAATAAAACGTGCCTGAAATGAAAAATGCGTGCTATCAGGTGTTCCTTGTGACGTGCCCAAGAAGAAGAGGTTCCTGACCTTGAAACGCGTTGGCAGAAGTAAAAAGTAATGTGGAGCAGGAGAGCAGTTTGAAAGTGTAGGCCGGATGGCAGAGCGCTGTCGTGTGCTCTCCCAAATGCTTCAGGGCACTTTGTTGGACATTATTCATACACGGCAGCCTGGCCGTGGGGAAGATGCACCATCGACGGCTGGAGACGAAATAAGACTACCGGCTGGCTGAGGCTGTGGTCTCTCAACTGTTGAAGGATCGTGTCAGCACAGCGCTCAAATGGAAAATAACCTGCGCTATCTGCTCTGCAAACCTACTAAAGGAAGTATAATTGTCTTAATTTTCAAACGAACATCTGAACTCACTGAAAGTTTTAATAATCATTACGCTCGCATATGAGACTCTGTGTCCCAGAAGGCTTTAGGACAAACATTGCACTGAGCACACGCCCACTGGGGGCAGAATTATGAATAAAACTTGCCTGAAATGAAAAATGCGTGCTATCAGGTGTTCCTTGTGACGTGCCCAAGAAGAAGAGGTTCCTGACCTTGAAACGCGTTGGCAGGAGTAAAAAGTAATGTGGAGCAGGAGAGCAGTTTGAAAGTGTAGGCCGGATGGCAGAGCGCTGTCGTGTGCTCTCCCAAATGCTTCAGGGCACTTTGTTGGACATTATTCATACACGGAAGCCTGGCCGTGGGAAAGATGCACCATCGCCGGCTGGAGACGAAATAAGACTACCGGCTGGCTGAGGCTGTGGTCTCTCAACTGTTGAAGGATCGTGTCAGCACAGCGCTCAAATGGAAAATAACCTGCGCTATCTGCTCTGCAAACATACTAAAGGAAGTATAACTGTCTTAATTTTCAAACGAACATCTGAACTCACTGAAAGTTTTAATATTCATTACGCTCGCATATGAGACTCTGTGTCCCAGAAGGCTTTAGGACAAACATTGCACTGAGCACACGCCCACTGGGGGCAGAATTGTGAATAAAACGTGCCTGAAATGAAAAATGCGTGCTATCAGGTGTTCCTTGTGATGTGCCCAAGAAGAAGAGGTTCCTGACCTTGAAACGCGTTGGCAGAAGTAAAAAGTAATGTGGAGCAGGAGAGCAGTTTGAAAGTGTAGGCCGGATGGCAGAGCGCTATCGTGTGCTCTCCCAAATGCTTCAGGGCACTTTGTTGGACATTATTTATACACGGCAGCCTGGCCGTGGGGAAGATGCACCATCGCCGGCTGGAGACGAAATAAGACTACCGGCTGGCTGAGGCTGTGGTCTCTCAACTGTTGAAGGATCGTGTCAGCACAGCGCTCAAATGGAAAATAACCTGCGCTATCTGCTCTGCAAACCTACTAAAGAAAGTATAATTATCTTAATTTTCAAACAAACATCTGAACTCACTGAAAGTTTTAATAATCATTACGCTCGCATATGAGACTCTGTGTCCCAGAAGGCTTTAGGACAAACATTGCACTGAGCACACGCCCACTGGGGGCAGAATTGTGAATAAAACGTGCCTGAAATGAAAAATGCGTGCTATCAGGTGTTCCTTGTGACGTGCCCAAGAAGAAGAGGTTCCTGACCTTGAAACGCGTTGGCAGAAGTAAAAAGTAATGTGGAGCAGGAGAGCAGTTTGAAAGTGTAGGCCGGATGGCAGAGCGCTGTCGTGTGCTCTCCCAAATGCTTCAGGGCACTTTGTTGGACATTATTCATACACGGCAGCCTGGCCGTGGGGAAGATGCACCATCGCCGGCTGGAGACGAAATAAGACTACCGGCTGGCTGAGGCTGTGGTCTCTCAACTGTTGAAGGATCGTGTCAGCACAGCGCTCAAATGGAAAATAACCTGCGCTATCTGCTCTGCAAACCTACTAAAGGAAGTATAATTGTCTTAATTTTCAAACGAACATCTGAACTCACTGAAAGTTTTAATAATCATTACGCTCGCATATGAGACTCTGTGTCCCAGAAGGCTTTAGGACAAACATTGCACTGAGCACACGCCCACTGGGGGCAGAATTATGAATAAAACTTGCCTGAAATGAAAAATGCGTGCTATCAGGTGTTCCTTGTGACATGCCCAAGAAGAAGAGGTTCCTGACCTTGAAACGCGTTGGCAGGAGTAAAAAGTAATGTGGAGCAGGAGAGCAGTTTGAAAGTGTAGGCCGGATGGCAGAGCGCTGTCGTGTGCTCTCCCAAATGCTTCAGGGCACTTTGTTGGACATTATTCATACACGGCAGCCTGGCCGTGGGAAAGATGCACCATCGCCGGCTGGAGACGAAATAAGACTACCGGCTGGCTGAGGCTGTGGTCTCTCAACTGTTGAAGGATCGTGTCAGCACAGCGCTCAAATGGAAAATAACCTGCGCTATCTGCTCTGCAAACATACTAAAGGAAGTATAATTGTCTTAATTTTCAAACGAACATCTGAACTCACTGAAAGTTTTAATATTCATTACGCTCGCAAATGAGACTCTGTGTCCCAGAAGGCTTTAGGACAAACATTGCACTGAGCACACGCCCACTGGGGGCAGAATTGTGAATAAAACGTGCCTGAAATGAAAAATGCGTGCTATCAGGTGTTCCTTGTGACGTGCCCAAGAAGAAGAGGTTCCTGACCTTGAAACGCGTTGGCAGAAGTAAAAAGTAATGTGGAGCAGGAGAGCAGTTTGAAAGTGTAGGCCGGATGGCAGAGCGCTATCGTGTGCTCTCCCAAATGCTTCAGGGCACTTTGTTGGACATTATTTATACACGGCAGCCTGGCCGTGGGGAAGATGCACCATCGCCGGCTGGAGACGAAATAAGACTACCGGCTGGCTGAGGCTGTGGTCTCTCAACTGTTGAAGGATCGTGTTAGCACAGCGCTCAAATGGAAAATAACCTGCGCTATCTGCTCTGCAAACCTACTAAAGAAAGTATAATTATCTTAATTTTCAAACAAACATCTGAACTCACTGAAAGTTTTAATAATCATTACGCTCGCATATGAGACTCTGTGTCCCAGAAGGCTTTAGGACAAACATTGCACTGAGCACACGCCCACTGGGGGCAGAATTGTGAATAAAACGTGCCTGAAATGAAAAATGCGTGCTATCAGGTGTTCCTTGTGACGTGCCCAAGAAGAAGAGGTTCCTGACCTTGAAACGCGTTGGCAGAAGTAAAAAGTAATGTGGAGCAGGAGAGCAGTTTGAAAGTGTAGGCCGGATGGCAGAGCGCTGTCGTGTGCTCTCCCAAATGCTTCAGGGCACTTTGTTGGACATTATTCATACACGGCAGCCTGGCCGTGGGGAAGATGCACCATCGCCGGCTGGAGACGAAATAAGACTACCGGCTGGCTGAGGCTGTGGTCTCTCAACTGTTGAAGGATCGTGTCAGCACAGCGCTCAAATGGAAAATAACCTGCGCTATCTGCTCTGCAAACCTACTAAAGGAAGTATAATTGTCTTAATTTTCAAACGAACATCTGAACTCACTGAAAGTTTTAATAATCATTACGCTCGCATATGAGACTCTGTGTCCCAGAAGGCTTTAGGACAAACATTGCACTGAGCACACGCCCACTGGGGGCAGAATTGTGAATAAAACGTGCCTGAAATGAAAAATGCGTGCTATCAGGTGTTCCTTGTGACGTGCCCAAGAAGAAGAGGTTCCTGACCTTGAAACGCGTTGGCAGAAGTAAAAAGTAATGTGGAGCAGGAGAGCAGTTTGAAAGTGTAGGCCGGATGGCAGAGCGCTGTCGTGTGCTCTCCCAAATGCTTCAGGGCACTTTGTTGGACATTATTCATACACGGCAGCCTGGCCATGGGGAAGATGCACCATCGCCGGCTGGAGACAAAATAAGACTACCGGCTGGCTGAGGCTGTGGTCTCTCAACTGTTGAAGGATCGTGTCAGCACAGCGCTCAAATGGAAAATAACCTGCGCTATCTGCTCTGCAAACCTACTAAAGGAAGTATAATTGTCTTAATTTTCAAACGAACATCTGAACTCACTGAAAGTTTTAATAATCATTACGCTCGCATATGAGACTCTGTGTCCCAGAAGGCTTTAGGACAAACATTGCACTGAGCACACGCCCACAGGGGGCAGAATTGTGAATAAAACTTGCCTGAAATGAAAAATGCGTGCTATCAGGTGTTCCTTCTGACGTGCCCAAGAAGAAGAGGTTCCTGACCTTGAAACGCGTTGGCAGAAGTA
This sequence comes from Triturus cristatus, assembly GCF_964204655.1. Lineage (NCBI taxonomy): Eukaryota > Metazoa > Chordata > Amphibia > Caudata > Salamandridae > Triturus > Triturus cristatus. Next base: position 131,989 of record NW_028188377.1, read on the forward strand.
AAAAGTAATGTGGAGCAGGAGAGCAGTTTGAAAGTGTAGGCCGGATGGCAGAGCGCTGTCGTGTGCTCTCCCAAATGCTTCAGGGCACTTTGTTGGACATTATTCATACACGGCAGCCTGGCCGTGGGGAAGATACACCATCGCCGGCTGGAGACGAAATAAGACTACCGGCTGGCTGAGGCTGTGGTCTCTCAACTGTTGAAGGATCGTGTCAGCACAGCGCTCAAATGGAAAATAACCTGCGCTATCTGCTCTGCAAACCTACTAAAGGAAGTATAATTGTCTTAATTTTCAAACGAACATCTGAACTCACTGAAAGTTTTAATAATCATTACGCTCGCATATGAGACTCTGTGTCCCAGAAGGCTTTAGGACAAACATTGCACTGAGCACTCGCCCACTGGGGGCAGAATTGTGAATAAAACGTGCCTGAAATGAAAAATGCGTGCTATCAGGTGTTCCTTGTGACGTGCCCAAGACAAAGAGGTTCCTGACCTTGAAACGCGTTGGCAGAAGTAAAAAGTAATGTGGAGCAGGAGAGCAGTTTGAAAGTGTAGGCCGGATGGCAGAGCGCTATCGTGTGCTCTCCCAAATGCTTCAGGGCACTTTGTTGGACATTATTCATACACGGCAGCCTGGCCGTGGGGAAGATGCACCATCGCCGGCTGGAGACGAAATAAGACTACCGGCTGGCTGAGGCTGTGGTCTCTCAACTCTTGAAGGATCGTGTCAGCACAGCGCTCAAATGGAAAATAACCTGCGCTATCTGCTCTGCAAACCTACTAAAGGAAGTATAATTGTCTTAATTTTCAAACGAACATCTGAACTCACTGAAAGTTTTAATAATCATTACGCTCGCATATGAGACTCGGTGTCCCAGAAGGCTTTAGGACAAACATTGCACTGAGCACACGCCCACTGGGGGCAGAATTGTGAATAAAACGTGCCTGAAATGAAAAATGCGTGCTATCAGGTGTTTCTGGTGATGTGCCCAAGAAGAAGAGGTTCCTGACCTTGAAACGCGTTGGCAGAAGTAAAAAGTAATGTGGAGCAGGAGAGCAGTTTGAAAGTGTAGGCCGGATGGCAGAGCGCTATCGTGTGCTCTCCCAAATGCTTCAGGGCACTTTGTTGGACATTATTCATACACGGCAGCCTGGCCGTGGGGAAGATGCACCATCGCCGGCTGGAGACGAAATAAGACTACCGGCTGGCTGAGGCTGTGGTCTCTCAACTGTTGAAGGATCGTGTCAGCACAGCGCTCAAATGGAAAATAACCTGCGCTATCTGCTCTGCAAACCTACTAAAGGAAGTATAATTGTCTTAATTTTCAAACGAACATCTGAACTCACTGAAAGTTTTAATAATCATTACGCTCGCATATGAGACTCTGTGTCCCAGAAGGCTTTAGGACAAACATTGCACTGAGCACACGCCCACTGGGGGCAGAATTGTGAATAAAACGTGCCTGAAATGAAAAATGCGTGCTATCAGGTGTTCCTTGTGACGTGCCCAAGAAGAAGAGGTTCCTGACCTTGAAACGCGTTGGCAGAAGTAAAAAGTAATGTGGAGCAGGAGAGCAGTTTGAAAGTGTAGGCCGGATGGCATAGCGCTGTCGTGTGCTCTCCCAAATGCTTCAGGGCACTTTGTTGGACATTATTCATACACGGCAGCCTGGCCGTGGGGAAGATGCACCATCGCCGGCTGGAGACGAAATAAGACTACCGGCTGGCTGAGGCTGTGGTCTCTCAACTGTTGAAGGATCGTGTCAGCACAGCGCTCAAATGGAAAATAACCTGCGCTATCTGCTCTGCAAACCTACTAAAGGAAGTATAATTGTCTTAATTTTCAAACGAACATCTGAACTCACTGAAAGTTTTAATAATCATTACGCTCGCATATGAGACTCTGTGTCCCACAAGGCTTTAGGACAAACATTGCACTGAGCACACGCCCACTGGGGGCAGAATTGTGAATAAAACGTGCCTGAAATGAAAAATGCGTGCGATCAGGTGTTCCTTGTGACGTGCCCAAGAAGAAGAGGTTCCTGACCTTGAAACGCGTTGGCAGAAGTAAAAAGTAATGTGGAGCAGGAGAGCAGTTTGAAAGTGTAGGCCGGATGGCAGAGCGCTGTCGTGTGCTCTCCCAAATGCTTCAGGGCACTTTGTTGGACATTATTCATACACGGCAGCCTGGCCGTGGGGAAGATGCACCATCGCCGGCTGGAGACAAAATAAGACTACCGGCTGGCTGAGGCTGTGGTCTCTCAACTGTTGAAGGATCGTGTCAGCACAGCGCTCAAATGGAAAATAACCTGCGCTATCTGCTCTGCAAACCTACTAAAGGAAGTATAATTGTCTTAATTTTCAAACCAACATCTGAACTCACTGAAAGTTTTAATAATCATTACGCTCGCATATGAGACTCTGTGTCCCAGAAGGCTTTAGGACAAACATTGCACTGAGCACACGCCCACAGGGGGCAGAATTGTGAATAAAACTTGCCTGAAATGAAAAATGCGTGCTATCAGGTGTTCCTTGTGACGTGCCCAAGAAGAAGAGGTTCCTGACCTTGAAACGCGTTGGCAGAAGTAAAAAGTAATGTGGAGCAGGAGAGCAGTTTGAAAGTGTAGGCCGGATGGCAGAGCGCTGTCGTGTGCTCTCCCAAATGCTTCAGGACACTTTGTTGGACATTATTCATACACGGCAGCCTGGCCGTGGGGAAGATGCACCATCGCCGGCTGGAGACGAAATAAGACTACCGGCTGGCTGAGGCTGTGGTCTCTCAACTGTTGAAGGATCGTGTCAGCACAGCGCTCAAATGGAAAATAACCTGCGCTATCTGCTCTGCAAACCTACTAAAGGAAGTATAATTGTCTTAATTTTCAAACGAACATCTGAACTCACTGAAAGTTTTAATAATCATTACGCTCGCATATGAGACTCTGTGTCCCAGAAGGCTTTAGGACAAACATTGCACTGAGCACACGCCCACTGGGGGCAGAATTGTGAATTAAACGTGCCTGAAATGAAAAATGCGTGCTATCAGGTGTTCCTTGTGACGTGCCCAAGAAGAAGAGGTTCCTGACCTTGAAACGCGTTGGCAGAAGTAAAAAGTAATGTGGAGCAGGAGAGCAGTTTGAAAAAGTAGGCCGGATATCAGAGCGCTGTCGTGTGCTCTCCCAAATGCTTCAGGGCACTTTGTTGGACATTATTCATACACGGCAGCCTGGCCGTGGGGAAGATGCACCATCGCCGGCTGGAGACGAAATAAGACTACCGGCTGGCTGAGGCTGTGGTCTCTTAACTGTTGAAGGATCGTGTCAGCACAGCGCTCAAATGGAAAATAACCTGCGCTATCTGCTCTGCAAACCTACTAAAGGAAGTATAATTGTCTTAATTTTCAAACGAACATCTGAACTCACTGAAAGTTTTAATAATCATTACGCTCGCATATGAGACTCTGTGTCCCAGAAGGCTTTAGGACAAACATTGCACTGAGCACACGCCCACTGGGGGCAGAATTGTGAATAAAACTTGCCTGAAATGAAAAATGCGTGCTATCAGGTGTTCCTTGTGACGTGCCCAAGAAGAAGAGGTTCCTGACCTTGAAACGCGTTGGCAGAAGTAAAAAGTAATGTGGAGCAGGAGAGCAGTTTGAAAGTGTAGGCCGGATGGCAGAGCGCTATCGTGTGCTCTCCCAAATGCTTCAGGGCACTTTGTTGGACATTATTCATACACGGCAGCCTGGCCGTGGGGAAGATGCACCATCGCCGGCTGGAGACGAAATAAGACTACCGGCTGGCTGAGGCTGTGGTCTCTCAACTGTTGAAGGATCGTGTCAGCACAGCGCTCAAATGGAAAATAACCTGCGCTATCTGCTCTGCAAACCTACTAAAGGAAATATAATTGTCTTAATTTTCAAACGAACATCTGAACTCACTGAAAGTTTTAATAATCATTACGCTCGCATATGAGACTCTGTGTCCCAGAAGGCTTTAGGACAAACATTGCACTGAGCACACGCCCACTGGGGGCAGAATTGTGAATAAAACGTGCCTGAAATGAAAAATGCGTGCTATCAGGTGTTCCTTGTGACGTGCCCAAGAAGAAGAGGTTCCTGACCTTGAAACGCGTTGGCAGAAGTAAAAAGTAATGTGGAGCAGGAGAGCAGTTTGAAAGTGTAGGCCGGATGGCAGAGCGCTGTCGTGTGCTCTCCCAAATGCTTCAGGGCACTTTGTTGGACATTATTCATACACGGCAGCCTGGCCGTGGGGAAGATGCACCATCGCCGGCTGGAGACGAAATAAGACTACCGGCTGGCTGAGGCTGTGGTCTCTCAACTGTTGAAGGATCGTGTCAGCACAGCGCTCAAATGGAAAATAACCTGCGCTATCTGCTCTGCAAACCTACTAAAGGAAGTATAATTGTCTTAATTTTCAAACGAACATCTGAACTCACTGAAAGTTTTAATAATCATTACGCTCGCATATGAGACTCTGTGTCCCAGAAGGCTTTAGGACAAACATTGCACTGAGCACACGCCCACTGGGGGCAGAATTGTGAATAAAACTTGCCTGAAATGAAAAATGCGTGCTATCAGGTGTTCCTTGTGACGTGCCCAAGAAGAAGAGGTTCCTGCCCTTGAAACGCGTTGGCAGAAGTAAAAAGTAATGTGGAGCAGGAGAGCAGTTTGAAAGTGTAGGCCAGATGGCAGAGCGCTATCGTGTGCTCTCCCAAATGCTTCAGGGCACTTTGTTGGACATTATTCATACACGGCAGCCTGGCCGTGGGGAAGATGCACCATCGCCGGCTGGAGACGAAATAAGACTACCGGCTGGCTGAGGCTGTGGTCTCTCAACTGTTGAAGGATCGTGTCAGCCCAGCGCTCAAATGGAAAATAACCTGCGCTATCTGCTCTGCAAACCTACTAAAGGAAGTATAATTGTCTTAATTTTCAAACGAACATCTGAACTCACTGAAAGTTTTAATAATCATTACGCTCGCATATGAGACTCTGTGTCCCAGAAGGCTTTAGGACAAACATTGCACTGAGCACACGCCCACTGGGGGCAGAATTGTGAATAAAACGTGCCTGAAATGAAAAATGCGTGCTATCAGGTGTTCCTTGTGACGTGCCCAAGAAGAAGAGGTTCCTGACCTTGAAACGCGTTGGCAGAAGTAAAAAGTAATGTGGAGCAGGAGAGCAGTTTGAAAGTGTAGGCCGGATGGCAGAGCGCTGTCGTGTGCTCTCCCAAATGCTTCAGGGCACTTTGTTGGACATTATTCATACACGGCAGCCTGGCCGTGGGGAAGATGCACCATCGCCGGCTGGAGACGAAATAAGACTACCGGCTGGCTGAGGCTGTGGTCTCTCAACTGTTGAAGGATCATGTCAGCACAGCGCTCAAATGGAAAATAACCTGCGCTATCTGCTCTGCAAACCTACTAAAGGAAGTATAATTGTCTTAATTTTCAAACGAACATCTGAACTCACTGAAAGTTTTAATAATCATTACGCTCGCATATGAGACTCTGTGTCCCAGAAGGCTTTAGGACAAACATTGCACTGAGCACACGCCCACTGGGGGCAGAATTGTGAATAAAACTTGCCTGAAATGAAAAATGCGTGCTATCAGGTGTTCCTTGTGACGTGCCCAAGAAGAAGAGGTTCCTGACCTTGAAACGCGTTGGCAGAAGTAAAAAGTAATGTGGAGCAGAAGAGCAGTTTGAAAGTGTAGGCCGGATGGCAGAGCGCTGTCGTGTGCTCTCCCAAATGCTTCAGGGCACTTTGTTGGACGTTATTCATACACTGCAGCCTGGCCGTGGGGAAGATGCACAATCGCCGGCTGGAGACGAAATAAGACTACCGGCTGGCTGAGGCTGTGGTCTCTCAACTGTTGAAGGATCGTGTCAGCACAGCGCTCAAATGGAAAATAACCTGCGCTATCTGCTCTGCAAACCTACTAAAGGAAGTATAATTGTCTTAATTTTCAAACGAACATCTGAACTCACTGAAAGTTTTAATAATCATTACGCTCGCATATGAGACTCTGTGTCCCAGAAGGCTTTAGGACAAACATTGCACTGAGCACACGCCCACTGGGGGCAGAATTATGAATAAAACTTGCCTGAAATGAAAAATGCGTGCTATCAGGTGTTCCTTGTGACGTGCCCAAGAAGAAGAGGTTCCTGACCTTGAAACGCGTTGGCAGGAGTAAAAAGTAATGTGGAGCAGGAGAGCAGTTTGAAAGTGTAGGCCGGATGGCAGAGCGCTGTCGTGTGCTCTCCCAAATGCTTCAGGGCACTTTGTTGGACATTATTCATACACGGCAGCCTGGCCGTGGGAAAGATGCACCATCGCCGGCTGGAGACGAAATAAGACTACCGGCTGGCTGAGGCTGTGGTCTCTCAACTGTTGAAGGATCGTGTCAGCACAGCGCTCAAATGGAAAATAACCTGCGCTATCTGCTCTGCAAACCTACTAAAGGAAGTATAATTGTCTTAATTTTCAAACGAACATCTGAACTCACTGAAAGTTTTAATAATCATTACGCTCGCATATGAGACTCTGTGTCCCAGAAGGCTTTAGGACAAACATTGCACTGAGCACACGCCCACTGGGGGCAGAATTGTGAATAAAACGTGCCTGAAATGAAAAATGCGTGCTATCAGGTGTTCCTTGTGACGTGCCCAAGAAGAAGAGGTTCCTGACCTTGAAACGCGTTGGCAGAAGTAAAAAGTAATGTGGAGCAGGAGAGCAGTTTGAAAGTGTAGGCCGGATGGCATAGCGCTGTCGTGTGCTCTCCCAAATGCTTCAGGGCACTTTGTTGGACATTATTCATACACGGCAGCCTGGCCGTGGGGAAGATGCACCATCGCCGGCTGGAGACGAAATAAGACTACCGGCTGGCTGAGGCTGTGGTCTCTCAACTGTTGAAGGATCGTGTCAGCACAGCGCTCAAATGGAAAATAACCTGCGCTATCTGCTCTGCAAACCTACTAAAGGAAGTATAATTGTCTTAATTTTCAAACGAACATCTGAACTCACTGAAAGTTTTAATAATCATTACGCTCGCATATGAGACTCTGTGTCCCAGAAGGCTTTAGGACAAACATTGCACTGAGCACACGCCCACTGGGGGCAGAATTGTGAATTAAACGTGCCTGAAATGAAAAATGCGTGCTATCAGGTGTTCCTTGTGACGTGCCCAAGAAGAAGAGGTTCCTGACCTTGAAACGCGTTGGCAGAAGTAAAAAGTAATGTGGAGCAGGAGAGCAGTTTGAAAAAGTAGGCCGGATATCAGAGCGCTGTCGTGTGCTCTCCCAAATGCTTCAGGGCACTTTGTTGGACATTATTCATACACGGCAGCCTGGCCGTGGGGAAGATGCACCATCGCCGGCTGGAGACGAAATAAGACTACCGGCTGGCTGAGGCTGTGGTCTCTCAACTGTTGAAGGATCGTGTCAGCACAGCGCTCAAATGGAAAATAACCTGCGCTATCTGCTCTGCAAACCTACTAAAGGAAGTATAATTGTCTTAATTTTCAAACGAACATCTGAACTCACTGAAAGTTTTAATAATCATTACGCTCGCATATGAGACTCTGTGTCCCAGAAGGCTTTAGGACAAACATTGCACTGAGCACACGCCCACTGGGGGCAGAATTGTGAATAAAACTTGCCTGAAATGAAAAATGCGTGCTATCAGGTGTTCCTTGTGACGTGCCCAAGAAGAAGAGGTTCCTGACCTTGAAACGCGTTGGCAGAAGTAAAAAGTAATGTGGAGCAGGAGAGCAGTTTGAAAGTGTAGGCCGGATGGCAGAGCGCTATCGTGTGCTCTCCCAAATGCTTCAGGGCACTTTGTTGGACATTATTCATACACGGCAGCCTGGCCGTGGGGAAGATGCACCATCGCCGGCTGGAGACGAAATAAGACTACCGGCTGGCTGAGGCTGTGGTCTCTCAACTGTTGAAGGATCGTGTCAGCACAGCGCTCAAATGGAAAATAACCTGCGCTATCTGCTCTGCAAACCTACTAAAGGAAATATAATTGTCTTAATTTTCAAACGAACATCTGAACTCACTGAAAGTTTTAATAATCATTACGCTCGCATATGAGACTCTGTGTCCCAGAAGGCTTTAGGACAAACATTGCACTGAGCACACGCCCACTGGGGGCAGAATTGTGAATAAAACGTGCCTGAAATGAAAAATGCGTGCTATCAGGTGTTCCTTGTGACGTGCCCAAGAAGAAGAGGTTCCTGACCTTGAAACGCGTTGGCAGAAGTAAAAAGTAATGTGGAGCAGGAGAGCAGTTTGAAAGTGTAGGCCGGATGGCAGAGCGCTGTCGTGTGCTCTCCCAAATGCTTCAGGGCACTTTGTTGGACATTATTCATACACGGCAGCCTGGCCGTGGGGAAGATGCACCATCGCCGGCTGGAGACGAAATAAGACTACCGGCTGGCTGAGGCTGTGGTCTCTCAACTGTTGAAGGATCGTGTCAGCACAGCGCTCAAATGGAAAATAACCTGCGCTATCTGCTCTGCAAACCTACTAAAGGAAGTATAATTGTCTTAATTTTCAAACGAACATCTGAACTCACTGAAAGTTTTAATAATCATTACGCTCGCATATGAGACTCTGTGTCCCAGAAGGCTTTAGGACAAACATTGCACTGAGCACACGCCCACTGGGGGCAGAATTGTGAATAAAACTTGCCTGAAATGAAAAATGCGTGCTATCAGGTGTTCCTTGTGACGTGCCCAAGAAGAAGAGGTTCCTGCCCTTGAAACGCGTTGGCAGAAGTAAAAAGTAATGTGGAGCAGGAGAGCAGTTTGAAAGTGTAGGCCAGATGGCAGAGCGCTATCGTGTGCTCTCCCAAATGCTTCAGGGCACTTTGTTGGACATTATTCATACACGGCAGCCTGGCCGTGGGGAAGATGCACCATCGCCGGCTGGAGACGAAATAAGACTACCGGCTGGCTGAGGCTGTGGTCTCTCAACTGTTGAAGGATCGTGTCAGCCCAGCGCTCAAATGGAAAATAACCTGCGCTATCTGCTCTGCAAACCTACTAAAGGAAGTATAATTGTCTTAATTTTCAAACGAACATCTGAACTCACTGAAAGTTTTAATAATCATTACGCTCGCATATGAGACTCTGTGTCCCAGAAGGCTTTAGGACAAACATTGCACTGAGCACACGCCCACTGGGGGCAGAATTGTGAATAAAACGTGCCTGAAATGAAAAATGCGTGCTATCAGGTGTTCCTTGTGACGTGCCCAAGAAGAAGAGGTTCCTGACCTTGAAACGCGTTGGCAGAAGTAAAAAGTAATGTGGAGCAGGAGAGCAGTTTGAAAGTGTAGGCCGGATGGCAGAGCGCTGTCGTGTGCTCTCCCAAATGCTTCAGGGCACTTTGTTGGACATTATTCATACACGGCAGCCTGGCCGTGGGGAAGATGCACCATCGCCGGCTGGAGACGAAATAAGACTACCGGCTGGCTGAGGCTGTGGTCTCTCAACTGTTGAAGGATCATGTCAGCACAGCGCTCAAATGGAAAATAACCTGCGCTATCTGCTCTGCAAACCTACTAAAGGAAGTATAATTGTCTTAATTTTCAAACGAACATCTGAACTCACTGAAAGTTTTAATAATCATTACGCTCGCATATGAGACTCTGTGTCCCAGAAGGCTTTAGGACAAACATTGCACTGAGCACACGCCCACTGGGGGCAGAATTGTGAATAAAACTTGCCTGAAATGAAAAATGCGTGCTATCAGGTGTTCCTTGTGACGTGCCCAAGAAGAAGAGGTTCCTGACCTTGAAACGCGTTGGCAGAAGTAAAAAGTAATGTGGAGCAGAAGAGCAGTTTGAAAGTGTAGGCCGGATGGCAGAGCGCTGTCGTGTGCTCTCCCAAATGCTTCAGGGCACTTTGTTGGACGTTATTCATACACTGCAGCCTGGCCGTGGGGAAGATGCACAATCGCCGGCTGGAGACGAAATAAGACTACCGGCTGGCTGAGGCTGTGGTCTCTCAACTGTTGAAGGATCGTGTCAGCACAGCGCTCAAATGGAAAATAACCTGCGCTATCTGCTCTGCAAACCTACTAAAGGAAGTATAATTGTCTTAATTTTCAAACGAACATCTGAACTCACTGAAAGTTTTAATAATCATTACGCTCGCATATGAGACTCTGTGTCCCAGAAGGCTTTAGGACAAACATTGCACTGAGCACACGCCCACTGGGGGCAGAATTATGAATAAAACTTGCCTGAAATGAAAAATGCGTGCTATCAGGTGTTCCTTGTGACGTGCCCAAGAAGAAGAGGTTCCTGACCTTGAAACGCGTTGGCAGGAGTAAAAAGTAATGTGGAGCAGGAGAGCAGTTTGAAAGTGTAGGCCGGATGGCAGAGCGCTGTCGTGTGCTCTCCCAAATGCTTCAGGGCACTTTGTTGGACATTATTCATACACGGCAGCCTGGCCGTGGGAAAGATGCACCATCGCCGGCTGGAGACGAAATAAGACTACCGGCTGGCTGAGGCTGTGGTCTCTCAACTGTTGAAGGATCGTGTCAGCACAGCGCTCAAATGGAAAATAACCTGCGCTATCTGCTCTGCAAACCTACTAAAGGAAGTATAATTGTCTTAATTTTCAAACGAACATCTGAACTCACTGAAAGTTTTAATAATCATTACGCTCGCATATGAGACTCTGTGTCCCAGAAGGCTTTAGGACAAACATTGCACTGAGCACACGCCCACTGGGGGCAGAATTGTGAATAAAACGTGCCTGAAATGAAAAATGCGTGCTATCAGGTGTTCCTTGTGACGTGCCCAAGAAGAAGAGGTTCCTGACCTTGAAACGCGTTGGCAGAAGTAAAAAGTAATGTGGAGCAGGAGAGCAGTTTGAAAGTGTAGGCCGGATGGCATAGCGCTGTCGTGTGCTCTCCCAAATGCTTCAGGGCACTTTGTTGGACATTATTCATACACGGCAGCCTGGCCGTGGGGAAGATGCACCATCGCCGGCTGGAGACGAAATAAGACTACCGGCTGGCTGAGGCTGTGGTCTCTCAACTGTTGAAGGATCGTGTCAGCACAGCGCTCAAATGGAAAATAACCTGCGCTATCTGCTCTGCAAACCTACTAAAGGAAGTATAATTGTCTTAATTTTCAAACGAACATCTGAACTCACTGAAAGTTTTAATAATCATTACGCTCGCATATGAGACTCTGTGTCCCACAAGGCTTTAGGACAAACATTGCACTGAGCACACGCCCACTGGGGGCAGAATTGTGAATAAAACGTGCCTGAAATGAAAAATGCGTGCGATCAGGTGTTCCTTGTGACGTGCCCAAGAAGAAGAGGTTCCTGACCTTGAAACGCGTTGGCAGAAGTAAAAAGTAATGTGGAGCAGGAGAGCAGTTTGAAAGTGTAGGCCGGATGGCAGAGCGCTGTCGTGTGCTCTCCCAAATGCTTCAGGGCACTTTGTTGGACATTATTCATACACGGCAGCCTGGCCGTGGGGAAGATGCACCATCGCCGGCTGGAGACAAAATAAGACTACCGGCTGGCTGAGGCTGTGGTCTCTCAACTGTTGAAGGATCGTGTCAGCACAGCGCTCAAATGGAAAATAACCTGCGCTATCTGCTCTGCAAACCTACTAAAGGAAGTATAATTGTCTTAATTTTCAAACGAACATCTGAACTCACTGAAAGTTTGAATAATCATTACGCTCGCATATGAGACTCTGTGTCCCAGAAGGCTTTAGGACAAACATTGCACTGAGCACACGCCCACAGGGGGCAGAATTGTGAATAAAACTTGCCTGAAATGAAAAATGCGTGCTATCAGGTGTTCCTTGTGACGTGCCCAAGAAGAAGAGGTTCCTGACCTTGAAACGCGTTGGCAGAAGTAAAAAGTAATGTGGAGCAGGAGAGCAGTTTGAAAGTGTAGGCCGGATGGCAGAGCGCTGTCGTGTGCTCTCCCAAATGCTTCAGGACACTTTGTTGGACATTATTCATACACGGCAGCCTGGCCGTGGGGAAGATGCACCATCGCCGGCTGGAGACGAAATAAGACTACCGGCTGGCTGAGGCTGTGGTCTCTCAACTGTTGAAGGATCGTGTCAGCACAGCGCTCAAATGGAAAATAACCTGCGCTATCTGCTCTGCAAACCTACTAAAGGAAGTATAATTGTCTTAATTTTCAAACGAACATCTGAACTCACTGAAAGTTTTAATAATCATTACGCTCGCATATGAGACTCTGTGTCCCAGAAGGCTTTAGGACAAACATTGCACTGAGCACACGCCCACTGGGGGCAGAATTGTGAATTAAACGTGCCTGAAATGAAAAATGCGTGCTATCAGGTGTTCCTTGTGACGTGCCCAAGAAGAAGAGGTTCCTGACCTTGAAACGCGTTGGCAGAAGTAAAAAGTAATGTGGAGCAGGAGAGCAGTTTGAAAAAGTAGGCCGGATATCAGAGCGCTGTCGTGTGCTCTCCCAAATGCTTCAGGGCACTTTGTTGGACATTATTCATACACGGCAGCATGGCCGTGGGGAAGATGCACCATCGCCGGCTGGAGACGAAATAAGACTACCGGCTGGCTGAGGCTGTGGTCTCTCAACTGTTGAAGGATCGTGTCAGCACAGCGCTCAAATGGAAAATAACCTGCGCTATCTGCTCTGCAAACCTACTAAAGGAAGTATAATTGTCTTAATTTTCAAACGAACATCTGAACTCACTGAAAGTTTTAATAATCATTACGCTCGCATATGAGACTCTGTGTCCCAGAAGGCTTTAGGACAAACATTGCACTGAGCACACGCCCACTGGGGGCAGAATTGTGAATAAAACGTGCCTGAAATGAAAAATGCGTGCTATCAGGTGTTCCTTGTGACGTGCCCAAGAAGAAGAGGTTCCTGACCTTGAAACGCGTTGGCAGAAGTAAAAAGTAATGTGGAGCAGGAGAGCAGTTTGAAAGTGTAGGCCGGATGGCAGAGCGCTATCGTGTGCTCTCCCAAATGCTTCAGGGCACTTTGTTGGACATTATTCATACTCGGCAGCCTGGCCGTGGGGAAGATGCACCATCGCCGGCTGGAGACGAAATAAGACTACCGGCTGGCTGAGGCTGTGGTCTCTCAACTGTTGAAGGATCGTGTCAGCACAGCGCTCAAATGGAAAATAACCTGCGCTATCTGCTCTGCAAACCTACTAAAGGAAATATAATTGTCTTAATTTTCAAACGAACATCTGAACTCACTGAAAGTTTTAATAATCATTACGCTCGCATATGAGACTCTGTGTCCCAGAAGGCTTTAGGACAAACATTGCACTGAGCACACGCCCACTGGGGGCAGAATTGTGAATAAAACGTGCCTGAAATGTAAAATGCGTGCTATCAGGTGTTCCTTGTGACGTGCCCAAGAAGAAGAGGTTCCTGACCTTGAAACGCGTTGGCAGAAGTAAAAAGTAATGTGGAGCAGGAGAGCAGTTTGAAAGTGTAGGCCGGATGGCAGAGCGCTGTCGTGTGCTCTCCCAAATGCTTCAGGGCACTTTGTTGGACATTATTCATACACTGCAGCCTGGCCGTGGGGAAGATGCACAATCGCCGGCTGGAGACGAAATAAGACTACCGGCTGGCTGAGGCTGTGGTCTCTCAACTGTTGAAGGATCGTGTCAGCACAGCGCTCAAATGGAAAATAACCTGCGCTATCTGCTCTGCAAACCTACTAAAGGAAGTATAATTGTCTTAATTTTCAAACGAACATCTGAACTCACTGAAAGTTTTAATAATCATTACGCTCGCATATGAGACTCTGTGTCCCAGAAGGCTTTAGGACAAACATTGCACTGAGCACACGCCCACTGGGGGCAGAATTATGAATAAAACTTGCCTGAAATGAAAAATGCGTGCTATCAGGTGTTCCTTGTGACGTGCCCAAGAAGAAGAGGTTCCTGACCTTGAAACGCGTTGGCAGGAGTAAAAAGTAATGTGGAGCAGGAGAGCAGTTTGAAAGTGTAGGCCGGATGGCAGAGCGCTGTCGTGTGCTCTCCCAAATGCTTCAGGGCACTTTGTTGGACATTATTCATACACGGCAGCCTGGCCGTGGGAAAGATGCACCATCGCCGGCTGGAGACGAAATAAGACTACCGGCTGGCTGTGGTCTCTCAACTGTTGAAGGATCGTGTCAGCACAGCGCTCAAATGGAAAATAACCTGCGCTATCTGCTCTGCAAACCTACTAAAGGAAGTATAATTATCTTAATTTTCAAACGAACATCTGAACTCACTGAAAGTTTTAATAATCATTACGCTCGCATATGAGACTCTGTGTCCCAGAAGGCTTTAGGAGAAACATTGCACTGAGCACACGCCCACTGGGGGCAGAATTGTGAATAAAACGTGCCTGAAATGAAAAATGCGTGCTATCAGGTGTTCCTTGTGACGTGCCCAAGAAGAAGAGGTTCCTGACCTTGAAACGCGTTGGCAGAAGTAAAAAGTAATGTGGAGCAGGAGAGCAGTTTGAAAGTGTAGGCCGGATGGCAGAGCGCTGTCGTGTGCTCTCCCAAATGCTTCAGGGCACTTTGTTGGACATTATTCATACACGGCAGCCTGGCCGTGGGGAAGATGCACCATCGCCGGCTGGAGACGAAATAAGACTACCGGCTGGCTGAGGCTGTGGTCTCTCAACTGTTGAAGGATCGTGTCAGCACAGCGCTCAAATAGAAAATAACCTGCGCTATCTGCTCTGCAAACCTACTAAAGGAAGTATAATTGTCTTAATTTTCAAACGAACATCTGAACTCACTGAAAGTTTTAATAATCATTACGCTCGCATATGAGACTCTGTGTCCCAGAAGGCTTTAGGACAAACATTGCACTGAGCACACGCCCACTGGGGGCAGAATTGTGAATTAAACGTGCCTGAAATGAAAAATGCGTGCTATCAGGTGTTCCTTGTGACGTGCCCAAGAAGAAGAGGTTCCTGACCTTGAAACGCGTTGGCAGAAGTAAAAAGTAATGTGGAGCAGGAGAGCAGTTTGAAAAAGTAGGCCGGATATCAGAGCGCTGTCGTGTGCTCTCCCAAATGCTTCAGGGCACTTTGTTGGACATTATTCATACACGGCAGTCTGGCCGTGGGGAAGATGCACCATCGCCGGCTGGAGACGAAATAAGACTACCGGCTGGCTGAGGCTGTGGTCTCTCAACTGTTGAAGGATCGTGTCAGCACAGCGCTCAAATGGAAAATAACCTGCGCTATCTGCTCTGCAAACCTACTAAAGGAAGTATAATTGTCTTAATTTTCAAACGAACATCTGAACTCACTGAAAGTTTTAATAATCATTACGCTCGCATATGAGACTCTGTGTCCCAGAAGGCTTTAGGACAAACATTGCACTGAGCACACGCCCACTGGGGGCAGAATTGTGAATAACACTTGCCTGAAATGAAAAATGCGTGCTATCAGGTGTTCCTTGTGACGTGCCCAAGAAGAAGAGGTTCCTGACCTTGAAACGCGTTGGCAGAAGTAAAAAGTAATGTGGAGCAGGAGAGCAGTTTGAAAGTGTAGGCCGGATGGCAGAGCGCTTTCGTGTGCTCTCCCAAATGCTTCAGGGCACTTTGTTGGACATTATTCATACACGGCAGCCTGGCCGTGGGGAAGATGCACCATCGCCGGCTGGAGACGAAATAAGACTACCGGCTGGCTGAGGCTGTGGTCTCTCAACTGTTGAAGGATCGTCTCAGCACAGCGCTCAAATGGAAAATAACCTGCGCTATCTGCTCTGCAAACCTACTAAAGGAAGTATAATTGTCTTAATTTTCAAACGAACATCTGAACTCACTGAAAGTTTTA
Organism: Triturus cristatus; assembly: GCF_964204655.1. NCBI lineage: Eukaryota > Metazoa > Chordata > Amphibia > Caudata > Salamandridae > Triturus > Triturus cristatus. The sequence goes on from NW_028188377.1 coordinate 147,847, forward strand.
ATAATCATTACGCTCGCATATGAGACTCTGTGTCCCACAAGGCTTTAGGACAAACATTGCACTGAGCACACGCCCACTGGGGGCAGAATTGTGAATAAAACGTGCCTGAAATGAAAAATGCGTGCGATCAGGTGTTCCTTGTGACGTGCCCAAGAAGAAGAGGTTCCTGACCTTGAAACGCGTTGGCAGAAGTAAAAAGTAATGTGGAGCAGGAGAGCAGTTTGAAAGTGTAGGCCGGATGGCAGAGCGCTGTCGTGTGCTCTCCCAAATGCTTCAGGACACTTTGTTGGACATTATTCATACACGGCAGCCTGGCCGTGGGGAAGATGCACCATCGCCGGCTGGAGACGAAATAAGACTACCGGCTGGCTGAGGCTGTGGTCTCTCAACTGTTGAAGGATCGTGTCAGCACAGCGCTCAAATGGAAAATAACCTGCGCTATCTGCTCTGCAAACCTACTAAAGGAAGTATAATTGTCTTAATTTTCAAACGAACATCTGAACTCACTGAAAGTTTTAATAATCATTACGCTCGCATATGAGACTCTGTGTCCCAGAAGGCTTTAGGACAAACATTGCACTGAGCACACGCCCACTGGGGGCAGAATTGTGAATTAAACGTGCCTGAAATGAAAAATGCGTGCTATCAGGTGTTCCTTGTGACGTGCCCAAGAAGAAGAGGTTCCTGACCTTGAAACGCGTTGGCAGAAGTAAAAAGTAATGTGGAGCAGGAGAGCAGTTTGAAAAAGTAGGCCGGATATCAGAGCGCTGTCGTGTGCTCTCCCAAATGCTTCAGGGCACTTTGTTGGACATTATTCATACACGGCAGCCTGGCCGTGGGGAAGATGCACCATCGCCGGCTGGAGACGAAATAAGACTACCGGCTGGCTGAGGCTGTGGTCTCTCAACTGTTGAAGGATCGTGTCAGCACAGCGCTCAAATGGAAAATAACCTGCGCTATCTGCTCTGCAAACCTACTAAAGGAAGTATAATTGTCTTAATTTTCAAACGAACATCTGAACTCACTGAAAGTTTTAATAATCATTACGCTCGCATATGAGACTCTGTGTCCCAGAAGGCTTTAGGACAAACATTGCACTGAGCACACGCCCACTGGGGGCAGAATTGTGAATAAAACTTGCCTGAAATGAAAAATGCGTGCTATCAGGTGTTCCTTGTGACGTGCCCAAGAAGAAGAGGTTCCTGACCTTGAAACGCGTTGGCAGAAGTAAAAAGTAATGTGGAGCAGGAGAGCAGTTTGAAAGTGTAGGCCGGATGGCAGAGCGCTATCGTGTGCTCTCCCAAATGCTTCAGGGCACTTTGTTGGACATTATTCATACACGGCAGCCTGGCCGTGGGGAAGATGCACCATCGCCGGCTGGAGACGAAATAAGACTACCGGCTGGCTGAGGCTGTGGTCTCTCAACTGTTGAAGGATCGTGTCAGCACAGTGCTCAAATGGAAAATAACCTGCGCTATCTGCTCTGCAAACCTACTAAAGGAAATATAATTGTCTTAATTTTCAAACGAACATCTGAACTCACTGAAAGTTTTAATAATCATTACGCTCGCATATGAGACTCTGTGTCCCAGAAGGCTTTAGGACAAACATTGCACTGAGCACACGCCCACTGGGGGCAGAATTGTGAATTAAACGTGCCTGAAATGAAAAATGCGTGCTATCAGGTGTTCCTTGTGACGTGCCCAAGAAGAAGAGGTTCCTGACCTTGAAACGCGTTGGCAGAAGTAAAAAGTAATGTGGAGCAGGAGAGCAGTTTGAAAAAGTAGGCCGGATATCAGAGCGCTGTCGTGTGCTCTCCCAAATGCTTCAGGGCACTTTGTTGGACATTATTCATACACGGCAGTCTGGCCGTGGGGAAGATGCACCATCGCCGGCTGGAGACGAAATAAGACTACCGGCTGGCTGAGGCTGTGGTCTCTCAACTGTTGAAGGATCGTGTCAGCACAGCGCTCAAATGGAAAATAACCTGCGCTATCTGCTCTGCAAACCTACTAAAGGAAGTATAATTGTCTTAATTTTCAAACGAACATCTGAACTCACTGAAAGTTTTAATAATCATTACGCTCGCATATGAGACTCTGTGTCCCAGAAGGCTTTAGGACAAACATTGCACTGAGCACACGCCCACTGGGGGCAGAATTGTGAATAACACTTGCCTGAAATGAAAAATGCGTGCTATCAGGTGTTCCTTGTGACGTGCCCAAGAAGAAGAGGTTCCTGACCTTGAAACGCGTTGGCAGAAGTAAAAAGTAATGTGGAGCAGGAGAGCAGTTTGAAAGTGTAGGCCGGATGGCAGAGCGCTGTCGTGTGCTCTCCCAAATGCTTCAGGGCACTTTGTTGGACATTATTCATACACGGCAGCCTGGCCGTGGGGAAGATGCACCATCGCCGGCTGGAGACGAAATAAGACTACCGGCTGGCTGAGGCTGTGGTCTCTCAACTGTTGAAGGATCGTCTCAGCACAGCGCTCAAATGGAAAATAACCTGCGCTATCTGCTCTGCAAACCTACTAAAGGAAGTATAATTGTCTTAATTTTCAAACGAACATCTGAACTCACTGAAAGTTTTAATAATCATTACGCTCGCATATGAGACTCTGTGTCCCAGAAGGCTTTAGGACAAACATTGCACTGAGCACACGCCCACTGGGGGCAGAATTGTGAATAAAACGTGCCTGAAATGAAAAATGCGTGCTATCAGGTGTTCCTTGTGACGTGCCCAAGAAGAAGAGGTTCCTGACCTTGAAACGCGTTGGCAGAAGTAAAAAGTAATGTGGAGCAGGAGAGCAGTTTGAAAGTGTAGGCCGGATGGCAGAGCGCTTTCGTGTGCTCTCCCAAATGCTTCAGGGCACTTTGTTGGACATTATTCATACACGGCAGCCTGGCCGTGGGGAAGATGCACCATCGCCGGCTGGAGACAAAATAAGACTACCGGCTGGCTGAGGCTGTGGTCTCTCAACTGTTGAAGGATCGTGTCAGCACAGCGCTCAAATGGAAAATAACCTGCGCTATCTGCTCTGCAAACCTACTAAAGGAAGTATAATTGTCTTAATTTTCAAACGAACATCTGAACTCACTGAAAGTTTTAATAATCATTACGCTCGCATATGAGACTCTGTGTCCCACAAGGCTTTAGGACAAACATTGCACTGAGCACACGCCCACTGGGGGCAGAATTGTGAATAAAACGTGCCTGAAATGAAAAATGCGTGCGATCAGGTGTTCCTTGTGACGTGCCCAAGAAGAAGAGGTTCCTGACCTTGAAACGCGTTGGCAGAAGTAAAAAGTAATGTGGAGCAGGAGAGCAGTTTGAAAGTGTAGGCCGGATGGCAGAGCGCTGTCGTGTGCTCTCCCAAATGCTTCAGGACACTTTGTTGGACATTATTCATACACGGCAGCCTGGCCGTGGGGAAGATGCACCATCGCCGGCTGGAGACGAAATAAGACTACCGGCTGGCTGAGGCTGTGGTCTCTCAACTGTTGAAGGATCGTGTCAGCACAGCGCTCAAATGGAAAATAACCTGCGCTATCTGCTCTGCAAACCTACTAAAGGAAGTATAATTGTCTTAATTTTCAAACGAACATCTGAACTCACTGAAAGTTTTAATAATCATTACGCTCGCATATGAGACTCTGTGTCCCAGAAGGCTTTAGGACAAACATTGCACTGAGCACACGCCCACTGGGGGCAGAATTGTGAATTAAACGTGCCTGAAATGAAAAATGCGTGCTATCAGGTGTTCCTTGTGACGTGCCCAAGAAGAAGAGGTTCCTGACCTTGAAACGCGTTGGCAGAAGTAAAAAGTAATGTGGAGCAGGAGAGCAGTTTGAAAGTGTAGGCCGGATGGCAGAGCGCTGTCGTGTGCTCTCCCAAATGCTTCAGGGCACTTTGTTGGACATTATTCATACACGGCAGCCTGGCCGTGGGGAAGATGCACCATCGCCGGCTGGAGACGAAATAAGACTACCGGCTGGCTGAGGCTGTGGTCTCTCAACTGTTGAAGGATCGTGTCAGCACAGCGCTCAAATGGAAAATAACCTGCGCTATCTGCTCTGCAAACCTACTAAAGGAAGTATAATTGTCTTAATTTTCAAACGAACATCTGAACTCACTGAAAGTTTTAATAATCATTACGCTCGCATATGAGACTCTGTGTCCCAGAAGGCTTTAGGACAAACATTGCACTGAGCACACGCCCACTGGGGGCAGAATTGTGAATAAAACTTGCCTGAAATGAAAAATGCGTGCTATCAGGTGTTCCTTGTGACGTGCCCAAGAAGAAGAGGTTCCTGCCCTTGAAACGCGTTGGCAGAAGTAAAAAGTAATGTGGAGCAGGAGAGCAGTTTGAAAGTGTAGGCCAGATGGCAGAGCGCTATCGTGTGCTCTCCCAAATGCTTCAGGGCACTTTGTTGGACATTATTCATACACGGCAGCCTGGCCGTGGGGAAGATGCACCATCGCCGGCTGGAGACGAAATAAGACTACCGGCTGGCTGAGGCTGTGGTCTCTCAACTGTTGAAGGATCGTGTCAGCCCAGCGCTCAAATGGAAAATAACCTGCGCTATCTGCTCTGCAAACCTACTAAAGGAAGTATAATTGTCTTAATTTTCAAACGAACATCTGAACTCACTGAAAGTTTTAATAATCATTACGCTCGCATATGAGACTCTGTGTCCCAGAAGGCTTTAGGACAAACATTGCACTGAGCACACGCCCACTGGGGGCAGAATTGTGAATAAAACGTGCCTGAAATGAAAAATGCGTGCTATCAGGTGTTCCTTGTGACGTGCCCAAGAAGAAGAGGTTCCTGACCTTGAAACGCGTTGGCAGAAGTAAAAAGTAATGTGGAGCAGGAGAGCAGTTTGAAAGTGTAGGCCGGATGGCAGAGCGCTGTCGTGTGCTCTCCCAAATGCTTCAGGGCACTTTGTTGGACATTATTCATACACGGCAGCCTGGCCGTGGGGAAGATGCACCATCGCCGGCTGGAGACGAAATAAGACTACCGGCTGGCTGAGGCTGTGGTCTCTCAACTGTTGAAGGATCATGTCAGCACAGCGCTCAAATGGAAAATAACCTGCGCTATCTGCTCTGCAAACCTACTAAAGGAAGTATAATTGTCTTAATTTTCAAACGAACATCTGAACTCACTGAAAGTTTTAATAATCATTACGCTCGCATATGAGACTCTGTGTCCCAGAAGGCTTTAGGACAAACATTGCACTGAGCACACGCCCACTGGGGGCAGAATTGTGAATAAAACTTGCCTGAAATGAAAAATGCGTGCTATCAGGTGTTCCTTGTGACGTGCCCAAGAAGAAGAGGTTCCTGACCTTGAAACGCGTTGGCAGAAGTAAAAAGTAATGTGGAGCAGAAGAGCAGTTTGAAAGTGTAGGCCGGATGGCAGAGCGCTGTCGTGTGCTCTCCCAAATGCTTCAGGGCACTTTGTTGGACGTTATTCATACACTGCAGCCTGGCCGTGGGGAAGATGCACAATCGCCGGCTGGAGACGAAATAAGACTACCGGCTGGCTGAGGCTGTGGTCTCTCAACTGTTGAAGGATCGTGTCAGCACAGCGCTCAAATGGAAAATAACCTGCGCTATCTGCTCTGCAAACCTACTAAAGGAAGTATAATTGTCTTAATTTTCAAACGAACATCTGAACTCACTGAAAGTTTTAATAATCATTACGCTCGCATATGAGACTCTGTGTCCCAGAAGGCTTTAGGACAAACATTGCACTGAGCACACGCCCACTGGGGGCAGAATTATGAATAAAACTTGCCTGAAATGAAAAATGCGTGCTATCAGGTGTTCCTTGTGACGTGCCCAAGAAGAAGAGGTTCCTGACCTTCAAACGCGTTGGCAGGAGTAAAAAGTAATGTGGAGCAGGAGAGCAGTTTGAAAGTGTAGGCTGGATGGCAGAGCGCTGTCGTGTGCTCTCCCAAATGCTTCAGGGCACTTTGTTGGACATTATTCATACACGGCAGCCTGGCCGTGGGAAAGATGCACCATCGCCAGCTGGAGACGAAATAAGACTACCGGCTGGCTGAGGCTGTGGTCTCTCAACTGTTGAAGGATCGTGTCAGCACAGCGCTCAAATGGAAAATAACCTGCGCTATCTGCTCTGCAAACCTACTAAAGGAAGTATAATTATCTTAATTTTCAAACGAACATCTGAACTCACTGAAAGTTTTAATAATCATTACGCTCGCATATGAGACTCTGTGTCCCAGAAGGCTTTAGGACAAACATTGCACTGAGCACACGCCCACTGGGGGCAGAATTGTGAATAAAACTTGCCTGAAATGAAAAATGCGTGCTATCAGGTGTTCCTTGTGACGTGCCCAAGAAGAAGAGGTTCCTGACCTTGAAACGCGTTGGCAGAAGTAAAAAGTAATGTGGAGCAGGAGAGCAGTTTGAAAGTGTAGGCCGGATGGCAGAGCGCTGTCGTGTGCTCTCCCAAATGCTTCAGGGCACTTTGTTGGACATTATTCATACACGGCAGCCTGGCCGTGGGGAAGATGCACCATCGCCGGCTGGAGACGAAATAAGACTACCGGCTGGCTGAGGCTGTGGTCTCTCAACTGTTGAAGGATCGTCTCAGCACAGCGCTCAAATGGAAAATAACCTGCGCTATCTGCTCTGCAAACCTACTAAAGGAAGTATAATTGTCTTAATTTTCAAACGAACATCTGAACTCACTGAAAGTTTTAATAATCATTACGCTCGCATATGAGACTCTGTGTCCCAGAAGGCTTTAGGACAAACATTGCACTGAGCACACGCCCACTGGGGGCAGAATTGTGAATAAAACTTGCCTGAAATGAAAAATGCGTGCTATCAGGTGTTCCTTGTGACGTGCCCAAGAAGAAGAGGTTCCTGACCTTGAAACGCGTTGGCAGAAGTAAAAAGTAATGTGGAGCAGGAGAGCAGTTTGAAAGTGTAGGCCGGATGGCAGAGCGCTATCGTGTGCTCTCCCAAATGCTTCAGGGCACTTTGTTGGACATTATTCATACACGGCAGCCTGGCCGTGGGGAAGATGCACCATCGCCGGCTGGAGACGAAATAAGACTACCGGCTGGCTGAGGCTGTGGTCTCTCAACTGTTGAAGGATCGTGTCAGCACAGCGCTCAAATGGAAAATAACCTGCGCTATCTGCTCTGCAAACCTACTAAAGGAAATATAATTGTCTTAATTTTCAAACGAACATCTGAACTCACTGAAAGTTTTAATAATCATTACGCTCGCATATGAGACTCTGTGTCCCAGAAGGCTTTAGGACAAACATTGCACTGAGCACACGCCCACTGGGGGCAGAATTGTGAATAAAACGTGCCTGAAATGAAAAATGCGTGCTATCAGGTGTTCCTTGTGACGTGCCCAAGAAGAAGAGGTTCCTGACCTTGAAACGCGTTGGCAGAAGTAAAAAGTAATGTGGAGCAGGAGAGCAGTTTGAAAGTGTAGGCCGGATGGCAGAGCGCTGTCGTGTGCTCTCCCAAATGCTTCAGGGCACTTTGTTGGACATTATTCATACACGGCAGCCTGGCCGTGGGGAAGATGCACCATCGCCGGCTGGAGACGAAATAAGACTACCGGCTGGCTGAGGCTGTGGTCTCTCAACTGTTGAAGGATCGTGTCAGCACAGCGCTCAAATGGAAAATAACCTGCGCTATCTGCTCTGCAAACCTACTAAAGGAAGTATAATTGTCTTAATTTTCAAACGAACATCTGAACTCACTGAAAGTTTTAATAATCATTACGCTCGCATATGAGACTCTGTGTCCCAGAAGGCTTTAGGACAAACATTGCACTGAGCATACGCCCACTGGGGGCAGAATTGTGAATAAAACTTGCCTGAAATGAAAAATGCGTGCTATCAGGTGTTCCTTGTGACGTGCCCAAGAAGAAGAGGTTCCTGACCTTGAAACGCGTTGGCAGAAGTAAAAAGTAATGTGGAGCAGGAGAGCAGTTTGAAAGTGTAGGCCAGATGGCAGAGCTCTATCGTGTGCTCTCCCAAATGCTTCAGGGCACTTTGTTGGACATTATTCATACACGGCAGCCTGGCCGTGGGGAAGATGCACCATCGCCGGCTGGAGACGAAATAAGACTACCGGCTGGCTGAGGCTGTGGTCTCTCAACTGTTGAAGGATCGTGTCAGCCCAGCGCTCAAATGGAAAATAACCTGCGCTATCTGCTCTGCAAACCTACTAAAGGAAGTATAATTGTCTTAATTTTCAAACGAACATCTGAACTCACTGAAAGTTTTAATAATCATTACGCTCGCATATGAGACTCTGTGTCCCAGAAGGCTTTAGGACAAACATTGCACTGAGCACACGCCCACTGGGGGCAGAATTGTGAATAAAACGTGCCTGAAATGAAAAATGCGTGCTATCAGGTGTTCCTTGTGACGTGCCCAAGAAGAAGAGGTTCCTGACCTTGAAACGCGTTGGCAGAAGTAAAAAGTAATGTGGAGCAGGAGAGCAGTTTGAAAGTGTAGGCCGGATGGCAGAGCGCTGTCGTGTGCTCTCCCAAATGCTTCAGGGCACTTTGTTGGACATTATTCATACACGGCAGCCTGGCCGTGGGGAAGATGCACCATCGCCGGCTGGAGACGAAATAAGACTACCGGCTGGCTGAGGCTGTGGTCTCTCAACTGTTGAAGGATCATGTCAGCACAGCGCTCAAATGGAAAATAACCTGCGCTATCTGCTCTGCAAACCTACTAAAGGAAGTATAATTGTCTTAATTTTCAAACGAACATCTGAACTCACTGAAAGTTTTAATAATCATTACGCTCGCATATGAGACTCTGTGTCCCAGAAGGCTTTAGGACAAACATTGCACTGAGCACACGCCCACTGGGGGCAGAATTGTGAATAAAACTTGCCTGAAATGAAAAATGCGTGCTATCAGGTGTTCCTTGTGACGTGCCCAAGAAGAAGAGGTTCCTGACCTTGAAACGCGTTGGCAGAAGTAAAAAGTAATGTGGAGCAGAAGAGCAGTTTGAAAGTGTAGGCCGGATGGCAGAGCGCTGTCGTGTGCTCTCCCAAATGCTTCAGGGCACTTTGTTGGACATTATTCATACACTGCAGCCTGGCCGTGGGGAAGATGCACAATCGCCGGCTGGAGACGAAATAAGACTACCGGCTGGCTGAGGCTGTGGTCTCTCAACTGTTGAAGGATCGTGTCAGCACAGCGCTCAAATGGAAAATAACCTGCGCTATCTGCTCTGCAAACCTACTAAAGGAAGTATAATTGTCTTAATTTTCAAACGAACATCTGAACTCACTGAAAGTTTTAATAATCATTACGCTCGCATATGAGACTCTGTGTCCCAGAAGGCTTTAGGACAAACATTGCACTGAGCACACGCCCACTGGGGGCAGAATTATGAATAAAACTTGCCTGAAATGAAAAATGCGTGCTATCAGGTGTTCCTTGTGACGTGCCCAAGAAGAAGAGGTTCCTGACCTTGAAACGCGTTGGCAGGAGTAAAAAGTAATGTGGAGCAGGAGAGCAGTTTGAAAGTGTAGGCCGGATGGCAGAGCGCTGTCGTGTGCTCTCCCAAATGCTTCAGGGCACTTTGTTGGACATTATTCATACACGGCAGCCTGGCCGTGGGAAAGATGCACCATCGCCGGCTGGAGACGAAATAAGACTACCGGCTGGCTGTGGTCTCTCAACTGTTGAAGGATCGTGTCAGCACAGCGCTCAAATGGAAAATAACCTGCGCTATCTGCTCTGCAAACCTACTAAAGGAAGTATAATTATCTTAATTTTCAAACGAACATCTGAACTCACTGAAAGTTTTAATAATCATTACGCTCGCATATGAGACTCTGTGTCCCAGAAGGCTTTAGGAGAAACATTGCACTGAGCACACGCCCACTGGGGGCAGAATTGTGAATAAAACGTGCCTGAAATGAAAAATGCGTGCTATCAGGTGTTCCTTGTGACGTGCCCAAGAAGAAGAGGTTCCTGACCTTGAAACGCGTTGGCAGAAGTAAAAAGTAATGTGGAGCAGGAGAGCAGTTTGAAAGTGTAGGCCGGATGGCAGAGCGCTGTCGTGTGCTCTCCCAAATGCTTCAGGGCACTTTGTTGGACATTATTCATACACGGCAGCCTGGCCGTGGGGAAGATGCACCATCGCCGGCTGGAGACGAAATAAGACTACCGGCTGGCTGAGGCTGTGGTCTCTCAACTGTTGAAGGATCGTGTCAGCACAGCGCTCAAATAGAAAATAACCTGCGCTATCTGCTCTGCAAACCTACTAAAGGAAGTATAATTGTCTTAATTTTCAAACGAACATCTGAACTCACTGAAAGTTTTAATAATCATTACGCTCGCATATGAGACTCTGTGTCCCAGAAGGCTTTAGGACAAACATTGCACTGAGCACACGCCCACTGGGGGCAGAATTGTGAATTAAACGTGCCTGAAATGAAAAATGCGTGCTATCAGGTGTTCCTTGTGACGTGCCCAAGAAGAAGAGGTTCCTGACCTTGAAACGCGTTGGCAGAAGTAAAAAGTAATGTGGAGCAGGAGAGCAGTTTGAAAAAGTAGGCCGGATATCAGAGCGCTGTCGTGTGCTCTCCCAAATGCTTCAGGGCACTTTGTTGGACATTATTCATACACGGCAGTCTGGCCGTGGGGAAGATGCACCATCGCCGGCTGGAGACGAAATAAGACTACCGGCTGGCTGAGGCTGTGGTCTCTCAACTGTTGAAGGATCGTGTCAGCACAGCGCTCAAATGGAAAATAACCTGCGCTATCTGCTCTGCAAACCTACTAAAGGAAGTATAATTGTCTTAATTTTCAAACGAACATCTGAACTCACTGAAAGTTTTAATAATCATTACGCTCGCATATGAGACTCTGTGTCCCAGAAGGCTTTAGGACAAACATTGCACTGAGCACACACCCACTGGGGGCAGAATTGTGAATAACACTTGCCTGAAATGAAAAATGCGTGCTATCAGGTGTTCCTTGTGACGTGCCCAAGAAGAAGAGGTTCCTGACCTTGAAACGCGTTGGCAGAAGTAAAAAGTAATGTGGAGCAGGAGAGCAGTTTGAAAGTGTAGGCCGGATGGCAGAGCGCTGTCGTGTGCTCTCCCAAATGCTTCAGGGCACTTTGTTGGACATTATTCATACACGGCAGCCTGGCCGTGGGGAAGATGCACCATCGCCGGCTGGAGACGAAATAAGACTACCGGCTGGCTGAGGCTGTGGTCTCTCAACTGTTGAAGGATCGTCTCAGCACAGCGCTCAAATGGAAAATAACCTGCGCTATCTGCTCTGCAAACCTACTAAAGGAAGTATAATTGTCTTAATTTTCAAACGAACATCTGAACTCACTGAAAGTTTTAATAATCATTACGCTCGCATATGAGACTCTGTGTCCCAGAAGGCTTTAGGACAAACATTGCACTGAGCACACGCCCACTGGGGGCAGAATTGTGAATAAAACGTGCCTGAAATGAAAAATGCGTGCTATCAGGTGTTCCTTGTGACGTGCCCAAGAAGAAGAGGTTCCTGACCTTGAAACGCGTTGGCAGAAGTAAAAAGTAATGTGGAGCAGGAGAGCAGTTTGAAAGTGTAGGCCGGATGGCAGAGCGCTTTCGTGTGCTCTCCCAAATGCTTCAGGGCACTTTGTTGGACATTATTCATACACGGCAGCCTGGCCGTGGGGAAGATGCACCATCGCCGGCTGGAGACAAAATAAGACTACCGGCTGGCTGAGGCTGTGGTCTCTCAACTGTTGAAGGATCGTGTCAGCACAGCGCTCAAATGGAAAATAACCTGCGCTATCTGCTCTGCAAACCTACTAAAGGAAGTATAATTGTCTTAATTTTCAAACGAACATCTGAACTCACTGAAAGTTTTAATAATCATTACGCTCGCATATGAGACTCTGTGTCCCACAAGGCTTTAGGACAAACATTGCACTGAGCACACGCCCACTGGGGGCAGAATTGTGAATAAAACGTGCCTGAAATGAAAAATGCGTGCGATCAGGTGTTCCTTGTGACGTGCCCAAGAAGAAGAGGTTCCTGACCTTGAAACGCGTTGGCAGAAGTAAAAAGTAATGTGGAGCAGGAGAGCAGTTTGAAAGTGTAGGCCGGATGGCAGAGCGCTGTCGTGTGCTCTCCCAAATGCTTCAGGACACTTTGTTGGACATTATTCATACACGGCAGCCTGGCCGTGGGGAAGATGCACCATCGCCGGCTGGAGACGAAATAAGACTACCGGCTGGCTGAGGCTGTGGTCTCTCAACTGTTGAAGGATCGTGTCAGCACAGCGCTCAAATGGAAAATAACCTGCGCTATCTGCTCTGCAAACCTACTAAAGGAAGTATAATTGTCTTAATTTTCAAACGAACATCTGAACTCACTGAAAGTTTTAATAATCATTACGCTCGCATATGAGACTCTGTGTCCCAGAAGGCTTTAGGACAAACATTGCACTGAGCACACGCCCACTGGGGGCAGAATTGTGAATTAAACGTGCCTGAAATGAAAAATGCGTGCTATCAGGTGTTCCTTGTGACGTGCCCAAGAAGAAGAGGTTCCTGACCTTGAAACGCGTTGGCAGAAGTAAAAAGTAATGTGGAGCAGGAGAGCAGTTTGAAAAAGTAGGCCGGATATCAGAGCGCTGTCGTGTGCTCTCCCAAATGCTTCAGGGCACTTTGTTGGACATTATTCATACACGGCAGCCTGGCCGTGGGGAAGATGCACCATCGCCGGCTGGAGACGAAATAAGACTACCGGCTGGCTGAGGCTGTGGTCTCTCAACTGTTGAAGGATCGTGTCAGCACAGCGCTCAAATGGAAAATAACCTGCGCTATCTGCTCTGCAAACCTACTAAAGGAAGTATAATTGTCTTAATTTTCAAACGAACATCTGAACTCACTGAAAGTTTTAATAATCATTACGCTCGCATATGAGACTCTGTGTCCCAGAAGGCTTTAGGACAAACATTGCACTGAGCACACGCCCACTGGGGGCAGAATTGTGAATAAAACTTGCCTGAAATGAAAAATGCGTGCTATCAGGTGTTCCTTGTGACGTGCCCAAGAAGAAGAGGTTCCTGACCTTGAAACGCGTTGGCAGAAGTAAAAAGTAATGTGGAGCAGGAGAGCAGTTTGAAAGTGTAGGCCGGATGGCAGAGCGCTATCGTGTGCTCTCCCAAATGCTTCAGGGCACTTTGTTGGACATTATTCATACACGGCAGCCTGGCCGTGGGGAAGATGCACCATCGCCGGCTGGAGACGAAATAAGACTACCGGCTGGCTGAGGCTGTGGTCTCTCAACTGTTGAAGGATCGTGTCAGCACAGCGCTCAAATGGAAAATAACCTGCGCTATCTGCTCTGCAAACCTACTAAAGGAAATATAATTGTCTTAATTTTCAAACGAACATCTGAACTCACTGAAAGTTTTAATAATCATTACGCTCGCATATGAGACTCTGTGTCCCAGAAGGCTTTAGGACAAACATTGCACTGAGCACACGCCCACTGGGGGCAGAATTGTGAATAAAACGTGCCTGAAATGAAAAATGCGTGCTATCAGGTGTTCCTTGTGACGTGCCCAAGAAGAAGAGGTTCCTGACCTTGAAACGCGTTGGCAGAAGTAAAAAGTAATGTGGAGCAGGAGAGCAGTTTGAAAGTGTAGGCCGGATGGCAGAGCGCTGTCGTGTGCTCTCCCAAATGCTTCAGGGCACTTTGTTGGACATTATTCATACACGGCAGCCTGGCCGTGGGGAAGATGCACCATCGCCGGCTGGAGACGAAATAAGACTACCGGCTGGCTGAGGCTGTGGTCTCTCAACTGTTGAAGGATCGTGTCAGCACAGCGCTCAAATGGAAAATAACCTGCGCTATCTGCTCTGCAAACCTACTAAAGGAAGTATAATTGTCTTAATTTTCAAACGAACATCTGAACTCACTGAAAGTTTTAATAATCATTACGCTCGCATATGAGACTCTGTGTCCCAGAAGGCTTTAGGACAAACATTGCACTGAGCACACGCCCACTGGGGGCAGAATTGTGAATAAAACTTGCCTGAAATGAAAAATGCGTGCTATCAGGTGTTCCTTGTGACGTGCCCAAGAAGAAGAGGTTCCTGCCCTTGAAACGCGTTGGCAGAAGTAAAAAGTAATGTGGAGCAGGAGAGCAGTTTGAAAGTGTAGGCCAGATGGCAGAGCGCTATCGTGTGCTCTCCCAAATGCTTCAGGGCACTTTGTTGGACATTATTCATACACGGCAGCCTGGCCGTGGGGAAGATGCACCATCGCCGGCTGGAGACGAAATAAGACTACCGGCTGGCTGAGGCTGTGGTCTCTCAACTGTTGAAGGATCGTGTCAGCCCAGCGCTCAAATGGAAAATAACCTGCGCTATCTGCTCTGCAAACCTACTAAAGGAAGTATAATTGTCTTAATTTTCAAACGAACATCTGAACTCACTGAAAGTTTTAATAATCATTACGCTCGCATATGAGACTCTGTGTCCCAGAAGGCTTTAGGACAAACATTGCACTGAGCACACGCCCACTGGGGGCAGAATTGTGAATAAAACTTGCCTGAAATGAAAAATGCGTGCTATCAGGTGTTCCTTGTGACGTGCCCAAGAAGAAGAGGTTCCTGACCTTGAAACGCGTTGGCAGAAGTAAAAAGTAATGTGGAGCAGAAGAGCAGTTTGAAAGTGTAGGCCGGATGGCAGAGCGCTGTCGTGTGCTCTCCCAAATGCTTCAGGGCACTTTGTTGGACGTTATTCATACACTGCAGCCTGGCCGTGGGGAAGATGCACAATCGCCGGCTGGAGACGAAATAAGACTACCGGCTGGCTGAGGCTGTGGTCTCTCAACTGTTGAAGGATCGTGTCAGCACAGCGCTCAAATGGAAAATAACCTGCGCTATCTGCTCTGCAAACCTACTAAAGGAAGTATAATTGTCTTAATTTTCAAACGAACATCTGAACTCACTGAAAGTTTTAATAATCATTACGCTCGCATATGAGACTCTGTGTCCCAGAAGGCTTTAGGACAAACATTGCACTGAGCACACGCCCACTGGGGGCAGAATTATGAATAAAACTTGCCTGAAATGAAAAATGCGTGCTATCAGGTGTTCCTTGTGACGTGCCCAAGAAGAAGAGGTTCCTGACCTTGAAACGCGTTGGCAGGAGTAAAAAGTAATGTGGAGCAGGAGAGCAGTTTGAAAGTGTAGGCCGGATGGCAGAGCGCTGTCGTGTGCTCTCCCAAATGCTTCAGGGCACTTTGTTGGACATTATTCATACACGGCAGCCTGGCCGTGGGAAAGATGCACCATCGCCGGCTGGAGACGAAATAAGACTACCGGCTGGCTGAGGCTGTGGTCTCTCAACTGTTGAAGGATCGTGTCAGCACAGCGCTCAAATGGAAAATAACCTGCGCTATCTGCTCTGCAAACCTACTAAAGGAAGTATAATTATCTTAATTTTCAAACGAACATCTGAACTCACTGAAAGTTTTAATAATCATTACGCTCGCATATGAGACTCTGTGTCCCAGAAGGCTTTAGGACAAACATTGCACTGAGCACACGCCCACTGGGGGCAGAATTGTGAATAAAACTTGCCTGAAATGAAAAATGCGTGCTATCAGGTGTTCCTTGTGACGTGCCCAAGAAGAAGAGGTTCCTGACCTTGAAACGTGTTGGCAGAAGTAAAAAGTAATGTGGAGCAGGAGAGCAGTTTGAAAGTGTAGGCCGGATGGCAGAGCGCTGTCGTGTGCTCTCCCAAATGCTTCAGGGCACTTTGTTGGACATTATTCATACACGGCAGCCTGGCCATGGGGAAGATGCACCATCGCCGGCTGGAGACGAAATAAGACTACCGGCTGGCTGAGGCTGTGGTCTCTCAACTGTTGAAGGATCGTCTCAGCACAGCGCTCAAATGGAAAATAACCTGCGCTATCTGCTCTGCAAACCTACTAAAGGAAGTATAATTGTCTTAATTTTCAAACGAACATCTGAACTCACTGAAAGTTTTAATAATCATTACGCTCGCATATGAGACTCTGTGTCCCAGAAGGCTTTAGGACAAACATTGCACTGAGCACACGCCCACTGGGGGCAGAATTGTGAATAAAACTTGCCTGAAATGAAAAATGCGTGCTATCAGGTGTTCCTTGTGACGTGCCCAAGAAGAAGAGGTTCCTGACCTTGAAACGCGTTGGCAGAAGTAAAAAGTAATGTGGAGCAGGAGAGCAGTTTGAAAGTGTAGGCCGGATGGCAGAGCGCTATCGTGTGCTCTCCCAAATGCTTCAGGGCACTTTGTTGGACATTATTCATACACGGCAGCCTGGCCGTGGGGAAGATGCACCATCGCCGGCTGGAGACGAAATAAGACTACCGGCTGGCTGAGGCTGTGGTCTCTCAACTGTTGAAGGATCGTGTCAGCACAGCGCTCAAATGGAAAATAACCTGCGCTATCTGCTCTGCAAACCTACTAAAGGAAATATAATTGTCTTAATTTTCAAACGAACATCTGAACTCACTGAAAGTTTTAATAATCATTATGCTCGCATATGAGACTCTGTGTCCCAGAAGGCTTTAGGACAAACATTGCACTGAGCACACGCCCACTGGGGGCAGAATTGTGAATAAAACGTGCCTGAAATGAAAAATGCGTGCTATCAGGTGTTCCTTGTGACGTGCCCAAGAAGAAGAGGTTCCTGACCTTGAAACGCGTTGGCAGAAGTAAAAAGTAATGTGGAGCAGGAGAGCAGTTTGAAAGTGTAGGCCGGATGGCAGAGCGCTGTCGTGTGCTCTCCCAAATGCTTCAGGGCACTTTGTTGGACATTATTCATACACGGCAGCCTGGCCGTGGGGAAGATGCACCATCGCCGGCTGGAGACGAAATAAGACTACCGGCTGGCTGAGGCTGTGGTCTCTCAACTGTTGAAGGATCGTGTCAGCACAGCGCTCAAATGGAAAATAACCTGCGCTATCTGCTCTGCAAACCTACTAAA
This sequence comes from Triturus cristatus, assembly GCF_964204655.1. Taxonomy (NCBI): domain Eukaryota; kingdom Metazoa; phylum Chordata; class Amphibia; order Caudata; family Salamandridae; genus Triturus; species Triturus cristatus. The sequence continues at coordinate 164,880 of NW_028188377.1, forward strand.
GGAAGTATAATTGTCTTAATTTTCAAACGAACATCTGAACTCACTGAAAGTTTTAATAATCATTACGCTCGCATATGAGACTCTGTGTCCCAGAAGGCTTTAGGACAAACATTGCACTGAGCACACGCCCACTGGGGGCAGAATTGTGAATAAAACGTGCCTGAAATGAAAAATGCGTGCTATCAGGTGTTCCTTGTGACGTGCCCAAGAAGAAGAGGTTCCTGACCTTGAAACGCGTTGGCAGAAGTAAAAAGTAATGTGGAGCAGGAGAGCAGTTTGAAAGTGTAGGCCGGATGGCAGAGCGCTGTCGTGTGCTCTCCCAAATGCTTCAGGGCACTTTGTTGGACATTATTCATACACGGCAGCCTGGCCGTGGGGAAGATGCACCATCGCCGGCTGGAGACGAAATAAGACTACCGGCTGGCTGAGGCTGTGGTCTCTCAACTGTTGAAGGATCGTGTCAGCACAGCGCTCAAATGGAAAATAACCTGCGCTATCTGCTCTGCAAACCTACTAAAGGAAGTATAATTGTCTTAATTTTCAAACGAACATCTGAACTCACTGAAAGTTTTAATAATCATTACGCTCGCATATGAGACTCTGTGTCCCAGAAGGCTTTAGGACAAACATTGCACTGAGCACACGCCCACTGGGGGCAGAATTGTGAATAAAACTTGCCTGAAATGAAAAATGCGTGCTATCAGGTGTTCCTTGTGACGTGCCCAAGAAGAAGAGGTTCCTGCCCTTGAAACGCGTTGGCAGAAGTAAAAAGTAATGTGGAGCAGGAGAGCAGTTTGAAAGTGTAGGCCAGATGGCAGAGCGCTATCGTGTGCTCTCCCAAATGCTTCAGGGCACTTTGTTGGACATTATTCATACACGGCAGCCTGGCCGTGGGGAAGATGCACCATCGCCGGCTGGAGACGAAATAAGACTACCGGCTGGCTGAGGCTGTGGTCTCTCAACTGTTGAAGGATCGTGTCAGCCCAGCGCTCAAATGGAAAATAACCTGCGCTATCTGCTCTGCAAACCTACTAAAGGAAGTATAATTGTCTTAATTTTCAAACGAACATCTGAACTCACTGAAAGTTTTAATAATCATTACGCTCGCATATGAGACTCTGTGTCCCAGAAGGCTTTAGGACAAACATTGCACTGAGCACACGCCCACTGGGGGCAGAATTGTGAATAAAACGTGCCTGAAATGAAAAATGCGTGCTATCAGGTGTTCCTTGTGACGTGCCCAAGAAGAAGAGGTTCCTGACCTTGAAACGCGTTGGCAGAAGTAAAAAGTAATGTGGAGCAGGAGAGCAGTTTGAAAGTGTAGGCCGGATGGCAGAGCGCTGTCGTGTGCTCTCCCAAATGCTTCAGGGCACTTTGTTGGACATTATTCATACACGGCAGCCTGGCCGTGGGGAAGATGCACCATCGCCGGCTGGAGACGAAATAAGACTACCGGCTGGCTGAGGCTGTGGTCTCTCAACTGTTGAAGGATCATGTCAGCACAGCGCTCAAATGGAAAATAACCTGCGCTATCTGCTCTGCAAACCTACTAAAGGAAGTATAATTGTCTTAATTTTCAAACGAACATCTGAACTCACTGAAAGTTTTAATAATCATTACGCTCGCATATGAGACTCTGTGTCCCAGAAGGCTTTAGGACAAACATTGCACTGAGCACACGCCCACTGGGGGCAGAATTGTGAATAAAACTTGCCTGAAATGAAAAATGCGTGCTATCAGGTGTTCCTTGTGACGTGCCCAAGAAGAAGAGGTTCCTGACCTTGAAACGCGTTGGCAGAAGTAAAAAGTAATGTGGAGCAGAAGAGCAGTTTGAAAGTGTAGGCCGGATGGCAGAGCGCTGTCGTGTGCTCTCCCAAATGCTTCAGGGCACTTTGTTGGACGTTATTCATACACTGCAGCCTGGCCGTGGGGAAGATGCACAATCGCCGGCTGGAGACGAAATAAGACTACCGGCTGGCTGAGGCTGTGGTCTCTCAACTGTTGAAGGATCGTGTCAGCACAGCGCTCAAATGGAAAATAACCTGCGCTATCTGCTCTGCAAACCTACTAAAGGAAGTATAATTGTCTTAATTTTCAAACGAACATCTGAACTCACTGAAAGTTTTAATAATCATTACGCTCGCATATGAGACTCTGTGTCCCAGAAGGCTTTAGGACAAACATTGCACTGAGCACACGCCCACTGGGGGCAGAATTATGAATAAAACTTGCCTGAAATGAAAAATGCGTGCTATCAGGTGTTCCTTGTGACGTGCCCAAGAAGAAGAGGTTCCTGACCTTGAAACGCGTTGGCAGGAGTAAAAAGTAATGTGGAGCAGGAGAGCAGTTTGAAAGTGTAGGCCGGATGGCAGAGCGCTGTCGTGTGCTCTCCCAAATGCTTCAGGGCACTTTGTTGGACATTATTCATACACGGCAGCCTGGCCGTGGGAAAGATGCACCATCGCCGGCTGGAGACGAAATAAGACTACCGGCTGGCTGAGGCTGTGGTCTCTCAACTGTTGAAGGATCGTGTCAGCACAGCGCTCAAATGGAAAATAACCTGCGCTATCTGCTCTGCAAACCTACTAAAGGAAGTATAATTATCTTAATTTTCAAACGAACATCTGAACTCACTGAAAGTTTTAATAATCATTACGCTCGCATATGAGACTCTGTGTCCCAGAAGGCTTTAGGACAAACATTGCACTGAGCACACGCCCACTGGGGGCAGAATTGTGAATAAAACTTGCCTGAAATGAAAAATGCGTGCTATCAGGTGTTCCTTGTGACGTGCCCAAGAAGAAGAGGTTCCTGACCTTGAAACGCGTTGGCAGAAGTAAAAAGTAATGTGGAGCAGGAGAGCAGTTTGAAAGTGTAGGCCGGATGGCAGAGCGCTGTCGTGTGCTCTCCCAAATGCTTCAGGGCACTTTGTTGGACATTATTCATACACGGCAGCCTGGCCGTGGGGAAGATGCACCATCGCCGGCTGGAGACGAAATAAGACTACCGGCTGGCTGAGGCTGTGGTCTCTCAACTGTTGAAGGATCGTCTCAGCACAGCGCTCAAATGGAAAATAACCTGCGCTATCTGCTCTGCAAACCTACTAAAGGAAGTATAATTGTCTTAATTTTCAAACGAACATCTGAACTCACTGAAAGTTTTAATAATCATTACGCTCGCATATGAGACTCTGTGTCCCAGAAGGCTTTAGGACAAACATTGCACTGAGCACACGCCCACTGGGGGCAGAATTGTGAATAAAACGTGCCTGAAATGAAAAATGCGTGCTATCAGGTGTTCCTTGTGACGTGCCCAAGAAGAAGAGGTTCCTGACCTTGAAACGCGTTGGCAGAAGTAAAAAGTAATGTGGAGCAGGAGAGCAGTTTGAAAGTGTAGGCCGGATGGCAGAGCGCTGTCGTGTGCTCTCCCAAATGCTTCAGGGCACTTTGTTGGACATTATTCATACACGGCAGCCTGGCCGTGGGGAAGATGCACCATCGCCGGCTGGAGACGAAATAAGACTACCGGCTGGCTGAGGCTGTGGTCTCTCAACTGTTGAAGGATCGTGTCAGCACAGCGCTCAAATGGAAAATAACCTGCGCTATCTGCTCTGCAAACCTACTAAAGGAAGTATAATTGTCTTAATTTTCAAACGAACATCTGAACTCACTGAAAGTTTTAATAATCATTACGCTCGCATATGAGACTCTGTGTCCCAGAAGGCTTTAGGACAAACATTGCACTGAGCATACGCCCACTGGGGGCAGAATTGTGAATAAAACTTGCCTGAAATGAAAAATGCGTGCTATCAGGTGTTCCTTGTGACGTGCCCAAGAAGAAGAGGTTCCTGACCTTGAAACGCGTTGGCAGAAGTAAAAAGTAATGTGGAGCAGGAGAGCAGTTTGAAAGTGTAGGCCAGATGGCAGAGCTCTATCGTGTGCTCTCCCAAATGCTTCAGGGCACTTTGTTGGACATTATTCATACACGGCAGCCTGGCCGTGGGGAAGATGCACCTTTGCCGGCTGGAGACGAAATAAGACTACCGGCTGGCTGAGGCTGTGGTCTCTCAACTGTTGAAGGATCGTGTCAGCACAGCGCTCAAATGGAAAATAACCTGCGCTATCTGCTCTGCAAACCTACTAAAGGAAGTATAATTGTCTTAATTTTCAAACGAACATCTGAACTCACTGAAAGTTTTAATAATCATTACGCTCGCATATGAGACTCTGTGTCCCAGAAGGCTTTAGGACAAACATTGCACTGAGCACACGCCCACTGGGGGCAGAATTGTGAATTAAACGTGCCTGAAATGAAAAATGCGTGCTATCAGGTGTTCCTTGTGACGTGCCCAAGAAGAAGAGGTTCCTGACCTTGAAACGCGTTGGCAGAAGTAAAAAGTAATGTGGAGCAGGAGAGCAGTTTGAAAAAGTAGGCCGGATATCAGAGCGCTGTCGTGTGCTCTCCCAAATGCTTCAGGGCACTTTGTTGGACATTATTCATACACGGCAGCCTGGCCGTGGGGAAGATGCACCATCGCCGGCTGGAGACGAAAGAAGACTACCGGCTGGCTGAGGCTGTGGTCTCTCAACTGTTGAAGGATCGTGTCAGCACAGCGCTCAAATGGAAAATAACCTGCGCTATCTGCTCTGCAAACCTACTAAAGGAAGTATAATTGTCTTAATTTTCAAACGAACATCTGAACTCACTGAAAGTTTTAATAATCATTACGCTCGCATATGAGACTCTGTGTCCCAGAAGGCTTTAGGACAAACATTGCACTGAGCACACGCCCACTGGGGGCAGAATTGTGAATAAAACTTGCCTGAAATGAAAAATGCGTGCTATCAGGTGTTCCTTGTGACGTGCCCAAGAAGAAGAGGTTCCTGACCTTGAAACGCGTTGGCAGAAGTAAAAAGTAATGTGGAGCAGGAGAGCAGTTTGAAAGTGTAGGCCGGATGGCAGAGCGCTATCGTGTGCTCTCCCAAATGCTTCAGGGCACTTTGTTGGACATTATTCATACACGGCAGCCTGGCCGTGGGGAAGATGCACCATCGCCGGCTGGAGACGAAATAAGACTACCGGCTGGCTGAGGCTGTGGTCTCTCAACTGTTGAAGGATCGTGTCAGCACAGCGCTCAAATGGAAAATAACCTGCGCTATCTGCTCTGCAAACCTACTAAAGGAAATATAATTGTCTTAATTTTCAAACGAACATCTGAACTCACTGAAAGTTTTAATAATCATTACGCTCGCATATGAGACTCTGTGTCCCAGAAGGCTTTAGGACAAACATTGCACTGAGCACACGCCCACTGGGGGCAGAATTGTGAATAAAACGTGCCTGAAATGAAAAATGCGTGCTATCAGGTGTTCCTTGTGACGTGCCCAAGAAGAAGAGGTTCCTGACCTTGAAACGCGTTGGCAGAAGTAAAAAGTAATGTGGAGCAGGAGAGCAGTTTGAAAGTGTAGGCCGGATGGCAGAGCGCTGTCGTGTGCTCTCCCAAATGCTTCAGGGCACTTTGTTGGACATTATTCATACACGGCAGCCTGGCCGTGGGGAAGATGCACCATCGCCGGCTGGAGACGAAATAAGACTACCGGCTGGCTGAGGCTGTGGTCTCTCAACTGTTGAAGGATCGTGTCAGCACAGCGCTCAAATGGAAAATAACCTGCGCTATCTGCTCTGCAAACCTACTAAAGGAAGTATAATTGTCTTAATTTTCAAACGAACATCTGAACTCACTGAAAGTTTTAATAATCATTACGCTCGCATATGAGACTCTGTGTCCCAGAAGGCTTTAGGACAAACATTGCACTGAGCACACGCCCACTGGGGGCAGAATTGTGAATAAAACTTGCCTGAAATGAAAAATGCGTGCTATCAGGTGTTCCTTGTGACGTGCCCAAGAAGAAGAGGTTCCTGCCCTTGAAACGCGTTGGCAGAAGTAAAAAGTAATGTGGAGCAGGAGAGCAGTTTGAAAGTGTAGGCCAGATGGCAGAGCGCTATCGTGTGCTCTCCCAAATGCTTCAGGGCACTTTGTTGGACATTATTCATACACGGCAGCCTGGCCGTGGGGAAGATGCACCATCGCCGGCTGGAGACGAAATAAGACTACCGGCTGGCTGAGGCTGTGGTCTCTCAACTGTTGAAGGATCGTGTCAGCCCAGCGCTCAAATGGAAAATAACCTGCGCTATCTGCTCTGCAAACCTACTAAAGGAAGTATAATTGTCTTAATTTTCAAACGAACATCTGAACTCACTGAAAGTTTTAATAATCATTACGCTCGCATATGAGACTCTGTGTCCCAGAAGGCTTTAGGACAAACATTGCACTGAGCACACGCCCACTGGGGGCAGAATTGTGAATAAAACTTGCCTGAAATGAAAAATGCGTGCTATCAGGTGTTCCTTGTGACGTGCCCAAGAAGAAGAGGTTCCTGACCTTGAAACGCGTTGGCAGAAGTAAAAAGTAATGTGGAGCAGAAGAGCAGTTTGAAAGTGTAGGCCGGATGGCAGAGCGCTGTCGTGTGCTCTCCCAAATGCTTCAGGGCACTTTGTTGGACGTTATTCATACACTGCAGCCTGGCCGTGGGGAAGATGCACAATCGCCGGCTGGAGACGAAATAAGACTACCGGCTGGCTGAGGCTGTGGTCTCTCAACTGTTGAAGGATCGTGTCAGCACAGCGCTCAAATGGAAAATAACCTGCGCTATCTGCTCTGCAAACCTACTAAAGGAAGTATAATTGTCTTAATTTTCAAACGAACATCTGAACTCACTGAAAGTTTTAATAATCATTACGCTCGCATATGAGACTCTGTGTCCCAGAAGGCTTTAGGACAAACATTGCACTGAGCACACGCCCACTGGGGGCAGAATTATGAATAAAACTTGCCTGAAATGAAAAATGCGTGCTATCAGGTGTTCCTTGTGACGTGCCCAAGAAGAAGAGGTTCCTGACCTTGAAACGCGTTGGCAGGAGTAAAAAGTAATGTGGAGCAGGAGAGCAGTTTGAAAGTGTAGGCCGGATGGCAGAGCGCTGTCGTGTGCTCTCCCAAATGCTTCAGGGCACTTTGTTGGACATTATTCATACACGGCAGCCTGGCCGTGGGAAAGATGCACCATCGCCGGCTGGAGACGAAATAAGACTACCGGCTGGCTGAGGCTGTGGTCTCTCAACTGTTGAAGGATCGTGTCAGCACAGCGCTCAAATGGAAAATAACCTGCGCTATCTGCTCTGCAAACCTACTAAAGGAAGTATAATTATCTTAATTTTCAAACGAACATCTGAACTCACTGAAAGTTTTAATAATCATTACGCTCGCATATGAGACTCTGTGTCCCAGAAGGCTTTAGGACAAACATTGCACTGAGCACACGCCCACTGGGGGCAGAATTGTGAATAAAACTTGCCTGAAATGAAAAATGCGTGCTATCAGGTGTTCCTTGTGACGTGCCCAAGAAGAAGAGGTTCCTGACCTTGAAACGTGTTGGCAGAAGTAAAAAGTAATGTGGAGCAGGAGAGCAGTTTGAAAGTGTAGGCCGGATGGCAGAGCGCTGTCGTGTGCTCTCCCAAATGCTTCAGGGCACTTTGTTGGACATTATTCATACACGGCAGCCTGGCCATGGGGAAGATGCACCATCGCCGGCTGGAGACGAAATAAGACTACCGGCTGGCTGAGGCTGTGGTCTCTCAACTGTTGAAGGATCGTCTCAGCACAGCGCTCAAATGGAAAATAACCTGCGCTATCTGCTCTGCAAACCTACTAAAGGAAGTATAATTGTCTTAATTTTCAAACGAACATCTGAACTCACTGAAAGTTTTAATAATCATTACGCTCGCATATGAGACTCTGTGTCCCAGAAGGCTTTAGGACAAACATTGCACTGAGCACACGCCCACTGGGGGCAGAATTGTGAATAAAACTTGCCTGAAATGAAAAATGCGTGCTATCAGGTGTTCCTTGTGACGTGCCCAAGAAGAAGAGGTTCCTGACCTTGAAACGCGTTGGCAGAAGTAAAAAGTAATGTGGAGCAGGAGAGCAGTTTGAAAGTGTAGGCCGGATGGCAGAGCGCTATCGTGTGCTCTCCCAAATGCTTCAGGGCACTTTGTTGGACATTATTCATACACGGCAGCCTGGCCGTGGGGAAGATGCACCATCGCCGGCTGGAGACGAAATAAGACTACCGGCTGGCTGAGGCTGTGGTCTCTCAACTGTTGAAGGATCGTGTCAGCACAGCGCTCAAATGGAAAATAACCTGCGCTATCTGCTCTGCAAACCTACTAAAGGAAATATAATTGTCTTAATTTTCAAACGAACATCTGAACTCACTGAAAGTTTTAATAATCATTATGCTCGCATATGAGACTCTGTGTCCCAGAAGGCTTTAGGACAAACATTGCACTGAGCACACGCCCACTGGGGGCAGAATTGTGAATAAAACGTGCCTGAAATGAAAAATGCGTGCTATCAGGTGTTCCTTGTGACGTGCCCAAGAAGAAGAGGTTCCTGACCTTGAAACGCGTTGGCAGAAGTAAAAAGTAATGTGGAGCAGGAGAGCAGTTTGAAAGTGTAGGCCGGATGGCAGAGCGCTGTCGTGTGCTCTCCCAAATGCTTCAGGGCACTTTGTTGGACATTATTCATACACGGCAGCCTGGCCGTGGGGAAGATGCACCATCGCCGGCTGGAGACGAAATAAGACTACCGGCTGGCTGAGGCTGTGGTCTCTCAACTGTTGAAGGATCGTGTCAGCACAGCGCTCAAATGGAAAATAACCTGCGCTATCTGCTCTGCAAACCTACTAAAGGAAGTATAATTGTCTTAATTTTCAAACGAACATCTGAACTCACTGAAAGTTTTAATAATCATTACGCTCGCATATGAGACTCTGTGTCCCAGAAGGCTTTAGGACAAACATTGCACTGAGCACACGCCCACTGGGGGCAGAATTGTGAATAAAACGTGCCTGAAATGAAAAATGCGTGCTATCAGGTGTTCCTTGTGACGTGCCCAAGAAGAAGAGGTTCCTGACCTTGAAACGCGTTGGCAGAAGTAAAAAGTAATGTGGAGCAGGAGAGCAGTTTGAAAGTGTAGGCCGGATGGCAGAGCGCTGTCGTGTGCTCTCCCAAATGCTTCAGGGCACTTTGTTGGACATTATTCATACACGGCAGCCTGGCCGTGGGGAAGATGCACCATCGCCGGCTGGAGACGAAATAAGACTACCGGCTGGCTGAGGCTGTGGTCTCTCAACTGTTGAAGGATCGTGTCAGCACAGCGCTCAAATGGAAAATAACCTGCGCTATCTGCTCTGCAAACCTACTAAAGGAAGTATAATTGTCTTAATTTTCAAACGAACATCTGAACTCACTGAAAGTTTTAATAATCATTACGCTCGCATATGAGACTCTGTGTCCCAGAAGGCTTTAGGACAAACATTGCACTGAGCACACGCCCACTGGGGGCAGAATTGTGAATAAAACTTGCCTGAAATGAAAAATGCGTGCTATCAGGTGTTCCTTGTGACGTGCCCAAGAAGAAGAGGTTCCTGCCCTTGAAACGCGTTGGCAGAAGTAAAAAGTAATGTGGAGCAGGAGAGCAGTTTGAAAGTGTAGGCCAGATGGCAGAGCGCTATCGTGTGCTCTCCCAAATGCTTCAGGGCACTTTGTTGGACATTATTCATACACGGCAGCCTGGCCGTGGGGAAGATGCACCATCGCCGGCTGGAGACGAAATAAGACTACCGGCTGGCTGAGGCTGTGGTCTCTCAACTGTTGAAGGATCGTGTCAGCCCAGCGCTCAAATGGAAAATAACCTGCGCTATCTGCTCTGCAAACCTACTAAAGGAAGTATAATTGTCTTAATTTTCAAACGAACATCTGAACTCACTGAAAGTTTTAATAATCATTACGCTCGCATATGAGACTCTGTGTCCCAGAAGGCTTTAGGACAAACATTGCACTGAGCACACGCCCACTGGGGGCAGAATTGTGAATAAAACGTGCCTGAAATGAAAAATGCGTGCTATCAGGTGTTCCTTGTGACGTGCCCAAGAAGAAGAGGTTCCTGACCTTGAAACGCGTTGGCAGAAGTAAAAAGTAATGTGGAGCAGGAGAGCAGTTTGAAAGTGTAGGCCGGATGGCAGAGCGCTGTCGTGTGCTCTCCCAAATGCTTCAGGGCACTTTGTTGGACATTATTCATACACGGCAGCCTGGCCGTGGGGAAGATGCACCATCGCCGGCTGGAGACGAAATAAGACTACCGGCTGGCTGAGGCTGTGGTCTCTCAACTGTTGAAGGATCATGTCAGCACAGCGCTCAAATGGAAAATAACCTGCGCTATCTGCTCTGCAAACCTACTAAAGGAAGTATAATTGTCTTAATTTTCAAACGAACATCTGAACTCACTGAAAGTTTTAATAATCATTACGCTCGCATATGAGACTCTGTGTCCCAGAAGGCTTTAGGACAAACATTGCACTGAGCACACGCCCACTGGGGGCAGAATTGTGAATAAAACTTGCCTGAAATGAAAAATGCGTGCTATCAGGTGTTCCTTGTGACGTGCCCAAGAAGAAGAGGTTCCTGACCTTGAAACGCGTTGGCAGAAGTAAAAAGTAATGTGGAGCAGAAGAGCAGTTTGAAAGTGTAGGCCGGATGGCAGAGCGCTGTCGTGTGCTCTCCCAAATGCTTCAGGGCACTTTGTTGGACGTTATTCATACACTGCAGCCTGGCCGTGGGGAAGATGCACAATCGCCGGCTGGAGACGAAATAAGACTACCGGCTGGCTGAGGCTGTGGTCTCTCAACTGTTGAAGGATCGTGTCAGCACAGCGCTCAAATGGAAAATAACCTGCGCTATCTGCTCTGCAAACCTACTAAAGGAAGTATAATTGTCTTAATTTTCAAACGAACATCTGAACTCACTGAAAGTTTTAATAATCATTACGCTCGCATATGAGACTCTGTGTCCCAGAAGGCTTTAGGACAAACATTGCACTGAGCACACGCCCACTGGGGGCAGAATTATGAATAAAACTTGCCTGAAATGAAAAATGCGTGCTATCAGGTGTTCCTTGTGACGTGCCCAAGAAGAAGAGGTTCCTGACCTTGAAACGCGTTGGCAGGAGTAAAAAGTAATGTGGAGCAGGAGAGCAGTTTGAAAGTGTAGGCCGGATGGCAGAGCGCTGTCGTGTGCTCTCCCAAATGCTTCAGGGCACTTTGTTGGACATTATTCATACACGGCAGCCTGGCCGTGGGAAAGATGCACCATCGCCGGCTGGAGACGAAATAAGACTACCGGCTGGCTGAGGCTGTGGTCTCTCAACTGTTGAAGGATCGTGTCAGCACAGCGCTCAAATGGAAAATAACCTGCGCTATCTGCTCTGCAAACCTACTAAAGGAAGTATAATTATCTTAATTTTCAAACGAACATCTGAACTCACTGAAAGTTTTAATAATCATTACGCTCGCATATGAGACTCTGTGTCCCAGAAGGCTTTAGGACAAACATTGCACTGAGCACACGCCCACTGGGGGCAGAATTGTGAATAAAACTTGCCTGAAATGAAAAATGCGTGCTATCAGGTGTTCCTTGTGACGTGCCCAAGAAGAAGAGGTTCCTGACCTTGAAACGCGTTGGCAGAAGTAAAAAGTAATGTGGAGCAGGAGAGCAGTTTGAAAGTGTAGGCCGGATGGCAGAGCGCTGTCGTGTGCTCTCCCAAATGCTTCAGGGCACTTTGTTGGACATTATTCATACACGGCAGCCTGGCCGTGGGGAAGATGCACCATCGCCGGCTGGAGACGAAATAAGACTACCGGCTGGCTGAGGCTGTGGTCTCTCAACTGTTGAAGGATCGTCTCAGCACAGCGCTCAAATGGAAAATAACCTGCGCTATCTGCTCTGCAAACCTACTAAAGGAAGTATAATTGTCTTAATTTTCAAACGAACATCTGAACTCACTGAAAGTTTTAATAATCATTACGCTCGCATATGAGACTCTGTGTCCCAGAAGGCTTTAGGACAAACATTGCACTGAGCACACGCCCACTGGGGGCAGAATTGTGAATAAAACGTGCCTGAAATGAAAAATGCGTGCTATCAGGTGTTCCTTGTGACGTGCCCAAGAAGAAGAGGTTCCTGACCTTGAAACGCGTTGGCAGAAGTAAAAAGTAATGTGGAGCAGGAGAGCAGTTTGAAAGTGTAGGCCGGATGGCAGAGCGCTGTCGTGTGCTCTCCCAAATGCTTCAGGGCACTTTGTTGGACATTATTCATACACGGCAGCCTGGCCGTGGGGAAGATGCACCATCGCCGGCTGGAGACGAAATAAGACTACCGGCTGGCTGAGGCTGTGGTCTCTCAACTGTTGAAGGATCGTGTCAGCACAGCGCTCAAATGGAAAATAACCTGCGCTATCTGCTCTGCAAACCTACTAAAGGAAGTATAATTGTCTTAATTTTCAAACGAACATCTGAACTCACTGAAAGTTTTAATAATCATTACGCTCGCATATGAGACTCTGTGTCCCAGAAGGCTTTAGGACAAACATTGCACTGAGCATACGCCCACTGGGGGCAGAATTGTGAATAAAACTTGCCTGAAATGAAAAATGCGTGCTATCAGGTGTTCCTTGTGACGTGCCCAAGAAGAAGAGGTTCCTGACCTTGAAACGCGTTGGCAGAAGTAAAAAGTAATGTGGAGCAGGAGAGCAGTTTGAAAGTGTAGGCCAGATGGCAGAGCTCTATCGTGTGCTCTCCCAAATGCTTCAGGGCACTTTGTTGGACATTATTCATACACGGCAGCCTGGCCGTGGGGAAGATGCACCTTTGCCGGCTGGAGACGAAATAAGACTACCGGCTGGCTGAGGCTGTGGTCTCTCAACTGTTGAAGGATCGTGTCAGCCCAGCGCTCAAATGGAAAATAACCTGCGCTATCTGCTCTGCAAACCTACTAAAGGAAGTATAATTGTCTTAATTTTCAAACGAACATCTGAACTCACTGAAAGTTTTAATAATCATTACGCTCGCATATGAGACTCTGTGTCCCAGAAGGCTTTAGGACAAACATTGCACTGAGCACACGCCCACTGGGGGCAGAATTGTGAATAAAACGTGCCTGAAATGAAAAATGCGTGCTATCAGGTGTTCCTTGTGACGTGCCCAAGAAGAAGAGGTTCCTGACCTTGAAACGCGTTGGCAGAAGTAAAAAGTAATGTGGAGCAGGAGAGCAGTTTGAAAGTGTAGGCCAGATGGCAGAGCTCTATCGTGTGCTCTCCCAAATGCTTCAGGGCACTTTGTTGGACATTATTCATACACGGCAGCCTGGCCGTGGGGAAGATGCACCATCGCCGGCTGGAGACGAAATAAGACTACCGGCTGGCTGAGGCTGTGGTCTCTCAACTGTTGAAGGATCGTGTCAGCACAGCGCTCAAATGGAAAATAACCTGCGCTATCTGCTCTGCAAACCTACTAAAGGAAATATAATTGTCTTAATTTTCAAACGAACATCTGAACTCACTGAAAGTTTTAATAATCATTACGCTCGCATATGAGACTCTGTGTCCCAGAAGGCTTTAGGACAAACATTGCACTGAGCACACGCCCACTGGGGGCAGAATTGTGAATAAAACTTGCCTGAAATGAAAAATGCGTGCTATCAGGTGTTCCTTGTGACGTGCCCAAGAAGAAGAGGTTCCTGACCTTGAAACGCGTTGGCAGAAGTAAAAAGTAATGTGGAGCAGAAGAGCAGTTTGAAAGTGTAGGCCGGATGGCAGAGCGCTGTCGTGTGCTCTCCCAAATGCTTCAGGGCACTTTGTTGGACATTATTCATACACTGCAGCCTGGCCGTGGGGAAGATGCACAATCGCCGGCTGGAGACGAAATAAGACTACCGGCTGGCTGAGGCTGTGGTCTCTCAACTGTTGAAGGATCGTGTCAGCACAGCGCTCAAATGGAAAATAACCTGCGCTATCTGCTCTGCAAACCTACTAAAGGAAGTATAATTGTCTTAATTTTCAAACGAACATCTGAACTCACTGAAAGTTTTAATAATCATTACGCTCGCATATGAGACTCTGTGTCCCAGAAGGCTTTAGGACAAACATTGCACTGAGCACACGCCCACTGGGGGCAGAATTATGAATAAAACTTGCCTGAAATGAAAAATGCGTGCTATCAGGTGTTCCTTGTGACGTGCCCAAGAAGAAGAGGTTCCTGACCTTGAAACGCGTTGGCAGGAGTAAAAAGTAATGTGGAGCAGGAGAGCAGTTTGAAAGTGTAGGCCGGATGGCAGAGCGCTGTCGTGTGCTCTCCCAAATGCTTCAGGGCACTTTGTTGGACATTATTCATACACGGCAGCCTGGCCGTGGGAAAGATGCACCATCGCCGGCTGGAGACGAAATAAGACTACCGGCTGGCTGTGGTCTCTCAACTGTTGAAGGATCGTGTCAGCACAGCGCTCAAATGGAAAATAACCTGCGCTATCTGCTCTGCAAACCTACTAAAGGAAGTATAATTATCTTAATTTTCAAACGAACATCTGAACTCACTGAAAGTTTTAATAATCATTACGCTCGCATATGAGACTCTGTGTCCCAGAAGGCTTTAGGAGAAACATTGCACTGAGCACACGCCCACTGGGGGCAGAATTGTGAATAAAACGTGCCTGAAATGAAAAATGCGTGCTATCAGGTGTTCCTTGTGACGTGCCCAAGAAGAAGAGGTTCCTGACCTTGAAACGCGTTGGCAGAAGTAAAAAGTAATGTGGAGCAGGAGAGCAGTTTGAAAGTGTAGGCCGGATGGCAGAGCGCTGTCGTGTGCTCTCCCAAATGCTTCAGGGCACTTTGTTGGACATTATTCATACACGGCAGCCTGGCCGTGGGGAAGATGCACCATCGCCGGCTGGAGACGAAATAAGACTACCGGCTGGCTGAGGCTGTGGTCTCTCAACTGTTGAAGGATCGTGTCAGCACAGCGCTCAAATAGAAAATAACCTGCGCTATCTGCTCTGCAAACCTACTAAAGGAAGTATAATTGTCTTAATTTTCAAACGAACATCTGAACTCACTGAAAGTTTTAATAATCATTACGCTCGCATATGAGACTCTGTGTCCCAGAAGGCTTTAGGACAAACATTGCACTGAGCACACGCCCACTGGGGGCAGAATTGTGAATTAAACGTGCCTGAAATGAAAAATGCGTGCTATCAGGTGTTCCTTGTGACGTGCCCAAGAAGAAGAGGTTCCTGACCTTGAAACGCGTTGGCAGAAGTAAAAAGTAATGTGGAGCAGGAGAGCAGTTTGAAAAAGTAGGCCGGATATCAGAGCGCTGTCGTGTGCTCTCCCAAATGCTTCAGGGCACTTTGTTGGACATTATTCATACACGGCAGTCTGGCCGTGGGGAAGATGCACCATCGCCGGCTGGAGACGAAATAAGACTACCGGCTGGCTGAGGCTGTGGTCTCTCAACTGTTGAAGGATCGTGTCAGCACAGCGCTCAAATGGAAAATAACCTGCGCTATCTGCTCTGCAAACCTACTAAAGGAAGTATAATTGTCTTAATTTTCAAACGAACATCTGAACTCACTGAAAGTTTTAATAATCATTACGCTCGCATATGAGACTCTGTGTCCCAGAAGGCTTTAGGACAAACATTGCACTGAGCACACGCCCACTGGGGGCAGAATTGTGAATAACACTTGCCTGAAATGAAAAATGCGTGCTATCAGGTGTTCCTTGTGACGTGCCCAAGAAGAAGAGGTTCCTGACCTTGAAACGCGTTGGCAGAAGTAAAAAGTAATGTGGAGCAGGAGAGCAGTTTGAAAGTGTAGGCCGGATGGCAGAGCGCTGTCGTGTGCTCTCCCAAATGCTTCAGGGCACTTTGTTGGACATTATTCATACACGGCAGCCTGGCCGTGGGGAAGATGCACCATCGCCGGCTGGAGACGAAATAAGACTACCGGCTGGCTGAGGCTGTGGTCTCTCAACTGTTGAAGGATCGTCTCAGCACAGCGCTCAAATGGAAAATAACCTGCGCTATCTGCTCTGCAAACCTACTAAAGGAAGTATAATTGTCTTAATTTTCAAACGAACATCTGAACTCACTGAAAGTTTTAATAATCATTACGCTCGCATATGAGACTCTGTGTCCCAGAAGGCTTTAGGACAAACATTGCACTGAGCACACGCCCACTGGGGGCAGAATTGTGAATAAAACGTGCCTGAAATGAAAAATGCGTGCTATCAGGTGTTCCTTGTGACGTGCCCAAGAAGAAGAGATTCCTGACCTTGAAACGCGTTGGCAGAAGTAAAAAGTAATGTGGAGCAGGAGAGCAGTTTGAAAGTGTAGGCCGGATGGCAGAGCGCTTTCGTGTGCTCTCCCAAATGCTTCAGGGCACTTTGTTGGACATTATTCATACACGGCAGCCTGGCCGTGGGGAAGATGCACCATCGCCGGCTGGAGACAAAATAAGACTACCGGCTGGCTGAGGCTGTGGTCTCTCAACTGTTGAAGGATCGTGTCAGCACAGCGCTCAAATGGAAAATAACCTGCGCTATCTGCTCTGCAAACCTACTAAAGGAAGTATAATTGTCTTAATTTTCAAACGAACATCTGAACTCACTGAAAGTTTTAATAATCATTACGCTCGCATATGAGACTCTGTGTCCCAGAAGGCTTTAGGACAAACATTGCACTGAGCACACGCCCACAGGGGGCAGAATTGTGAATAAAACTTGCCTGAAATGAAAAATGCGTGCTATCAGGTGTTCCTTGTGACGTGCCCAAGAAGAAGAGGTTCCTGACCTTGAAACGCGTTGGCAGAAGTAAAAAGTAATGTGGAGCAGGAGAGCAGTTTGAAAGAGTAGGCCGGATGGCAGAGCGCTGTCGTGTGCTCTCCCAAATGCTTCAGGGCACTTTGTTGGACATTATTCATACACGGCAGCCTGGCCGTGGGGAAGATGCACCATCGCCGGCTGGAGACGAAATAAGACTACCGGCTGGCTGAGGCTGTGGTCTCTCAACTGTTGAAGGATCGTGTCAGCACAGCGCTCAAATGGAAAATAACCTGCGCTATCTGCTCTGCAAACCTACTAAAGGAAGTATAATTGTCTTAATTTTCAAACGAACATCTGAACTCACTGAAAGTTTTAATAATCATTACGCTCGCATATGAGACTCTGTGTCCCAGAAGGCTTTAGGACAAACATTGCACTGAGCACACTCCCACTGGGGGCAGAATTGTGAATTAAACGTGCCTGAAATGAAAAATGCGTGCTATCAGGTGTTCCTTGTGACGTGCCCAAGAAGAAGAGGTTCCTGACCTTGAAACGCGTTGGCAGAAGTAAAAAGTAATGTGGAGCAGGAGAGCAGTTTGAAAAAGTAGGCCGGATATCAGAGCGCTGTCGTGTGCTCTCCCAAATGCTTCAGGGCACTTTGTTGGACATTATTCATACACGGCAGCCTGGCCGTGGGGAAGATGCACCATCGCCGGCTGGAGACGAAATAAGACTACCGGCTGGCTGAGGCTGTGGTCTCTCAACTGTTGAAGGATCGTGTCAGCACAGTGCTCAAATGGAAAATAACCTGCGCTATCTGCTCTGCAAACCTACTAAAGGAAGTATAATTGTCTTAGTTTTCAAACGAACATCTGAACTCACTGAAAGTTTTAATAATCATTACGCTCGCATATGAGACTCTGTGTCCCAGAAGGCTTTAGGACAAACATTGCACTGAGCACACGCCCACTGGGGGCAGAATTGTGAATAAAACTTGCCTGAAATGAAAAATGCGTGCTATCAGGTGTTCCTTGTGACGTGCCCAAGAAGAAGAGGTTCCTGACCTTGAAACGCGTTGGCAGAAGTAAAAAGTAATGTGGAGCAGGAGAGCAGTTTGAAAGTGTAGGCCGGATGGCAGAGCGCTATCGTGTGCTCTCCCAAATGCTTCAGGGCACTTTGTTGGACATTATTCATACACGGCAGCCTGGCCGTGGGGAAGATGCACCATCGCCGGCTGGAGACGAAATAAGACTACCGGCTGGCTGAGGCTGTGGTCTCTCAACTGTTGAAGGATCGTGTCAGCACAGCGCTCAAATGGAAAATAACCTGCGCTATCTGCTCTGCAAACCTACTAAAGGAAATATAATTGTCTTAATTTTCAAACGAACATCTGAACTCACTGAAAGTTTTAATAATCATTACGCTCGCATATGAGACTCTGTGTCCCAGAAGGCTTTAGGACAAACATTGCACTGAGCACACGCCCACTGGGGGCAGAATTGTGAATAAAACGTGCCTGAAATGAAAAATGCGTGCTATCAGGTGTTCCTTGTGACGTGCCCAAGAAGAAGAGGTTCCTGACCTTGAAACGCGTTGGCAGAAGTAAAAAGTAATGTGGAGCAGGAGAGCAGTTTGAAAGTGTAGGCCGGATGGCAGAGCGCTGTCGTGTGCTCTCCCAAATGCTTCAGGGCACTAAGTTGGACATTATTCATACACGGCAGCCTGGCCGTGGGGAAGATGCACCATCGCCGGCTGGAGACGAAATAAGACTACCGGCTGGCAGAGGCTGTGGTCTCTCAACTGTTGAAGGATCGTGTCAGCACAGCGCTCAAATGGAAAATAACCTGCGCTATCTGCTCTGCAAACCTACTAAAGGAAGTATAATTGTCTTAATTTTCAAACGAACATCTGAACTCACTGAAAGTTTTAATAATCATTACGCTCGCATATGAGACTCTGTGTCCCAGAAGGCTTTAGGACAAACATTGCACTGAGCACACGCCCACTGGGGGCAGAATTGTGAATAAAACTTGCCTGAAATGAAAAATGCGTGCTATCAGGTGTTCCTTGTGACGTGCCCAAGAAGAAGAGGTTCCTGACCTTGAAACGCGTTGGCAGAAGTAAAAAGTAATGTGGAGCAGGAGAGCAGTTTGAAAGTGTAGGCCAGATGGCAGAGCGCTATCGTGTGCTCTCCCAAATGCTTCAGGGCACTTTGTTGGACATTATTCATACACGGCAGCCTGGCCGTGGGGAAGATGCACCATCGCCGGCTGGAGACGAAATAAGACTACCGGCTGGCTGAGGCTGTGGTCTCTCAACTGTTGAAGGATCGTGTCAGCCCAGCGCTCAATTGGAAAATAACCTGCGCTATCTGCTCTGCAAACCTACTAAAGGAAGTATAATTGTCTTAATTTTCAAACGAACATCTGAACTCACTGAAAGTTTTAATAATCATTACGCTCGCATATGAGACTCTGTGTCCCAGAAGGCTTTAGGACAAACATTGCACTGAGCACACGCCCACTGGGGGCAGAATTGTGAATAAAACGTGCCTGAAATGAAAAATGCGTGCTATCAGGTGTTCCTTGTGACGTGCCCAAGAAGAAGAGGTTCCTGACCTTGAAACGCGTTGGCAGAAGTAAAAAGTAATGTGGAGCAGGAGAGCAGTTTGAAAGTGTAGGCCGGATGCCAGAGCGCTGTCGTGTGCTCTCCCAAATGCTTCAGGGCACTTTGTTGGACATTATTCATACACGGCAGCCTGGCCGTGGGGAAGATGCACCATCGCCGGCTGGAGACGAAATAAGACTACCGGCTGGCTGAGGCTGTGGTCTCTCAACTGTTGAAGGATCATGTCAGCACAGCGCTCAAATGGAAAATAACCTGCGCTATCTGCTCTGCAAACCTACTAAAGGAAGTATAATTGTCTTAATTTTCAAACGAACATCTGAACTCACTGAAAGTTTTAATAATCATTACGCTCGCATATGAGACTCTGTGTCCCAGAAGGCTTTAGGACAAACATTGCACTGAGCACACGCCCACTGGGGGCAGAATTGTGAATAAAACGTGCCTGAAATGAAAAATGCGTGCTATCAGGTGTTCCTTGTGACGTGCCCAAGAAGAAGAGGTTCCTGACCTTGAAACGCGTTGGCAGAAGTAAAAAGTAATGTGGAGCAGGAGAGCAGTTTGAAAGTGTAGGCCGGATGGCAGAGCGCTGTCGTGTGCTCTCCCAAATGCTTCAGGGCACTTTGTTGGACATTATTCATACACGGCAGCCTGGCCGTGGGGAAGATGCACCATCGCCGGCTGGAGACGAAATAAGACTACCGGCTGGCTGAGGCTGTGGTCTCTCAACTGTTGAAGGATCATGTCAGCACAGCGCTCAAATGGAAAATAACCTGCGCTATCTGCTCTGCAAACCTACTAAAGGAAGTATAATTGTCTTAATTTTCAAACGAACATCTGAACTCACTGAAAGTTTTAATAATCATTACGCTCGCATATGAGACTCTGTGTCCCAGAAGGCTTTAGGACAAACATTGCACTGAGCACACGCCCACTGGGGGCAGAATTGTGAATAAAACTTGCCTGAAATGAAAAATGCGTGCTATCAGGTGTTCCTTGTGACGTGCCCAAGAAGAAGAGGTTCCTGACCTTGAAACGCGTTGGCAGAAGTAAAAAGTAATGTGGAGCAGAAGAGCAGTTTGAAAGTGTAGGCCGGATGGCAGAGCGCTGTCGTGTGCTCTCCCAAATGCTTCAGGGCACTTTGTTGGACGTTATTCATACACTGCAGCCTGGCCGTGGGGAAGATGCACAATCGCCGGCTGGAGACGAAATAAGACTACCGGCTGGCTGAGGCTGTGGTCTCTCAACTGTTGAAGGATCGTGTCAGCACAGCGCTCAAATGGAAAATAACCTGCGCTATCTGCTCTGCAAACCTACTAAAGGAAGTATAATTGTCTTAATTTTCAAACGAACATCTGAACTCACTGAAAGTTTTAATAATCATTACGCTCGCATATGAGACTCTGTGTCCCAGAAGGCTTTAGGACAAACATTGCACTGAGCACACGCCCACTGGGGGCAGAATTATGAATAAAACTTGCCTGAAATGAAAAATGCGTGCTATCAGGTGTTCCTTGTGACGTGCCCAAGAAGAAGAGGTTCCTGACCTTGAAACGCGTTGGCAGGAGTAAAAAGTAATGTGGAGCAGGAGAGCAGTTTGAAAGTGTAGGCCGGATGGCAGAGCGCTGTCGTGTGCTCTCCCAAATGCTTCAGGGCACTTTGTTGGACATTATTCATACACGGCAGCCTGGCCGTGGGAAAGATGCACCATCGCCGGCTGGAGACGAAATAAGACTACCGGCTGGCTGAGGCTGTGGTCTCTCAACTGTTGAAGGATCGTGTCAGCACAGCGCTCAAATGGAAAATAACCTGCGCTATCTGCTCTGCAAACCTACTAAAGGAAGTATAATTGTCTTAATTTTCAAACGAACATCTGAACTCACTGAAAGTTTTAATAATCATTACGCTCGCATATGAGACTCTGTGTCCCAGAAGGCTTTAGGACAAACATTGCACTGAGCACACGCCCACTGGGGGCAGAATTGTGAATAAAACTTGCCTGAAATGAAAAATGCGTGCTATCAGGTGTTCCTTGTGACGTGCCCAAGAAGAAGAGGTTCCTGACCTTGAAACGCGTTGGCAGAAGTAAAAAGTAATGTGGAGCAGGAGAGCAGTTTGAAAGTGTAGGCCGGATGGCAGAGCGCTGTCGTGTGCTCTCCCAAATGCTTCAGGGCACTTTGTTGGACATTATTCATACACGGCAGCCTGGCCATGGGGAAGATGCACCATCGCCGGCTGGAGACGAAATAAGACTACCGGCTGGCTGAGGCTGTGGTCTCTCAACTGTTGAAGGATCGTCTCAGCACAGCGCTCAAATGGAAAATAACCTGCGCTATCTGCTCTGCAAACCTACTAAAGGAAGTATAATTGTCTTAATTTTCAAACGAACATCTGAACTCACTGAAAGTTTTAATAATCATTACGCTCGCATATGAGACTCTGTGTCCCAGAAGGCTTTAGGACAAACATTGCACTGAGCACACGCCCACTGGGGGCAGAATTGTGAATAAAACTTGCCTGAAATGAAAAATGCGTGCTATCAGGTGTTCCTTGTGACGTGCCCAAGAAGAAGAGGTTCCTGACCTTGAAACGCGTTGGCAGAAGTAAAAAGTAATGTGGAGCAGGAGAGCAGTTTGAAAGTGTAGGCCGGATGGCAGAGCGCTATCGTGTGCTCTCCCAAATGCTTCAGGGCACTTTGTTGGACATTATTCATACACGGCAGCCTGGCCGTGGGGAAGATGCACCATCGCCGGCTGGAGACGAAATAAGACTACCGGCTGGCTGAGGCTGTGGTCTCTCAACTGTTGAAGGATCGTGTCAGCACAGCGCTCAAATGGAAAATAACCTGCGCTATCTGCTCTGCAAACCTACTAAAGGAAATATAATTGTCTTAATTTTCAAACGAACATCTGAACTCACTGAAAGTTTTAATAATCATTATGCTCGCATATGAGACTCTGTGTCCCAGAAGGCTTTAGGACAAACATTGCACTGAGCACACGCCCACTGGGGGCAGAATTGTGAATAAAACGTGCCTGAAATGAAAAATGCGTGCTATCAGGTGTTCCTTGTGACGTGCCCAAGAAGAAGAGGTTCCTGACCTTGAAACGCGTTGGCAGAAGTAAAAAGTAATGTGGAGCAGGAGAGCAGTTTGAAAGTGTAGGCCGGATGGCAGAGCGCTGTCGTGTGCTCTCCCAAATGCTTCAGGGCACTTTGTTGGACATTATTCATACACGGCAGCCTGGCCGTGGGGAAGATGCACCATCGCCGGCTGGAGACGAAATAAGACTACCGGCTGGCTGAGGCTGTGGTCTCTCAACTGTTGAAGGATCGTGTCAGCACAGCGCTCAAATGGAAAATAACCTGCGCTATCTGCTCTGCAAACCTACTAAAGGAAGTATAATTGTCTTAATTTTCAAACGAACATCTGAACTCACTGAAAGTTTTAATAATCATTACGCTCGCATATGAGACTCTGTGTCCCAGAAGGCTTTAGGACAAACATTGCACTGAGCACACGCCCACTGGGGGCAGAATTGTGAATAAAACGTGCCTGAAATGAAAAATGCGTGCTATCAGGTGTTCCTTGTGACGTGCCCAAGAAGAAGAGGTTCCTGACCTTGAAACGCGTTGGCAGAAGTAAAAAGTAATGTGGAGCAGGAGAGCAGTTTGAAAGTGTAGGCCGGATGGCAGAGCGCTGTCGTGTGCTCTCCCAAATGCTTCAGGGCACTTTGTTGGACATTATTCATACACGGCAGCCTGGCCGTGGGGAAGATGCACCATCGCCGGCTGGAGACGAAATAAGACTACCGGCTGGCTGAGGCTGTGGTCTCTCAACTGTTGAAGGATCGTGTCAGCACAGCGCTCAAATGGAAAATAACCTGCGCTATCTGCTCTGCAAACCTACTAAAGGAAGTATAATTGTCTTAATTTTCAAACGAACATCTGAACTCACTGAAAGTTTTAATAATCATTACGCTCGCATATGAGACTCTGTGTCCCAGAAGGCTTTAGGACGAACATTGCACTGAGCACACGCCCACTGGGGGCAGAATTATGAATAAAACTTGCCTGAAATGAAAAATGCGTGCTATCAGGTGTTCCTTGTGACGTGCCCAAGAAGAAGAGGTTCCTGACCTTGAAACGCGTTGGCAGGAGTAAAAAGTAATGTGGAGCAGGAGAGCAGTTTGAAAGTGTAGGCCGGATGGCAGAGCGCTGTCGTGTGCTCTCCCAAATGCTTCAGGGCACTTTGTTGGACATTATTCATACACGGCAGCCTGGCCGTGGGAAAGATGCACCATCGCCGGCTGGAGACGAAATAAGACTACCGGCTGGCTGTGGTCTCTCAACTGTTGAAGGATCGTGTCAGCACAGCGCTCAAATGGAAAATAACCTGCGCTATCTGCTCTGCAAACCTACTAAAGGAAGTATAATTATCTTAATTTTCAAACGAACATCTGAACTCACTGAAAGTTTTAATAATCATTACGCTCGCATATGAGACTCTGTGTCCCAGAAGGCTTTAGGAGAAACATTGCACTGAGCACACGCCCACTGGGGGCAGAATTGTGAATAAAACGTGCCTGAAATGAAAAATGCGTGCTATCAGGTGTTCCTTGTGACGTGCCCAAGAAGAAGAGGTTCCTGACCTTGAAACGCGTTGGCAGAAGTAAAAAGTAATGTGGAGCAGGAGAGCAGTTTGAAAGTGTAGGCCGGATGGCAGAGCGCTGTCGTGTGCTCTCCCAAATGCTTCAGGGCACTTTGTTGGACATTATTCATACACGGCAGCCTGGCCGTGGGGAAGATGCACCATCGCCGGCTGGAGACGAAATAAGACTACCGGCTGGCTGAGGCTGTGGTCTCTCAACTGTTGAAGGATCGTGTCAGCACAGCGCTCAAATAGAAAATAACCTGCGCTATCTGCTCTGCAAACCTACTAAAGGAAGTATAATTGTCTTAATTTTCAAACGAACATCTGAACTCACTGAAAGTTTTAATAATCATTACGCTCGCATATGAGACTCTGTGTCCCAGAAGGCTTTAGGACAAACATTGCACTGAGCACACGCCCACTGGGGGCAGAATTGTGAATAAAACTTGCCTGAAATGAAAAATGCGTGCTATCAGGTGTTCCTTGTGACGTGCCCAAGAAGAAGAGGTTCCTGACCTTGAAACGCGTTGGCAGAAGTAAAAAGTAATGTGGAGCAGGAGAGCAGTTTGAAAGTGTAGGCCGGATGGCAGAGCGCTGTCGTGTGCTCTCCCAAATGCTTCAGGGCACTTTGTTGGACATTATTCATACACGGCAGCCTGGCCATGGGGAAGATGCACCATCGCCGGCTGGAGACGAAATAAGACTACCGGCTGGCTGAGGCTGTGGTCTCTCAACTGTTGAAGGATCGTGTCAGCACAGCGCTCAAATGGAAAATAACCTGCGCTATCTGCTCTGCAAACCTACTAAAGGAAGTATAATTGTCTTAATTTTCAAACGAACATCTGAACTCACTGAAAGTTTTAATAATCATTACGCTCGCATATGAGACTCTGTGTCCCAGAAGGCTTTAGGACAAACATTGCACTGAGCACACGCCCACTGGGGGCAGAATTGTGAATAAAACGTGCCTGAAATGAAAAATGCGTGCTATCAGGTGTTCCTTGTGACGTGCCCAAGAAGAAGAGGTTCCTGACCTTGAAACGCGTTGGCAGAAGTAAAAAGTAATGTGGAGCAGGAGAGCAGTTTGAAAGTGTAGGCCGGATGGCAGAGCGCTTTCGTGTGCTCTCCCAAATGCTTCAGGGCACTTTGTTGGACATTATTCATACACGGCAGCCTGGCCGTGGGGAAGATGCACCATCGCCGGCTGGAGACAAAATAAGACTACCGGCTGGCTGAGGCTGTGGTCTCTCAACTGTTGAAGGATCGTGTCAGCACAGCGCTCAAATGGAAAATAACCTGCGCTATCTGCTCTGCAAACCTACTAAAGGAAGTATAATTGTCTTAATTTTCAAACGAACATCTGAACTCACTGAAAGTTTTAATAATCATTACGCTCGCATATGAGACTCTGTGTCCCACAAGGCTTTAGGACAAACATTGCACTGAGCACACGCCCACTGGGGGCAGAATTGTGAATAAAACGTGCCTGAAATGAAAAATGCGTGCGATCAGGTGTTCCTTGTGACGTGCCCAAGAAGAAGAGGTTCCTGACCTTGAAACGCGTTGGCAGAAGTAAAAAGTAATGTGGAGCAGGAGAGCAGTTTGAAAGTGTAGGCCGGATGGCAGAGCGCTGTCGTGTGCTCTCCCAAATGCTTCAGGACACTTTGTTGGACATTATTCATACACGGCAGCCTGGCCGTGGGGAAGATGCACCATCGCCGGCTGGAGACGAAATAAGACTACCGGCTGGCTGAGGCTGTGGTCTCTCAACTGTTGAAGGATCGTGTCAGCACAGCGCTCAAATGGAAAATAACCTGCGCTATCTGCTCTGCAAACCTACTAAAGGAAGTATAATTGTCTTAATTTTCAAACGAACATCTGAACTCACTGAAAGTTTTAATAATCATTACGCTCGCATATGAGACTCTGTGTCCCAGAAGGCTTTAGGACAAACATTGCACTGAGCACACGCCCACTGGGGGCAGAATTGTGAATTAAACGTGCCTGAAATGAAAAATGCGTGCTATCAGGTGTTCCTTGTGACGTGCCCAAGAAGAAGAGGTTCCTGACCTTGAAACGCGTTGGCAGAAGTAAAAAGTAATGTGGAGCAGGAGAGCAGTTTGAAAAAGTAGGCCGGATATCAGAGCGCTGTCGTGTGCTCTCCCAAATGCTTCAGGGCACTTTGTTGGACATTATTCATACACGGCAGCCTGGCCGTGGGGAAGATGCA
This sequence comes from Triturus cristatus, assembly GCF_964204655.1. Lineage (NCBI taxonomy): Eukaryota > Metazoa > Chordata > Amphibia > Caudata > Salamandridae > Triturus > Triturus cristatus. Next base: position 191,154 of record NW_028188377.1, read on the forward strand.
CCATCGCCGGCTGGAGACGAAATAAGACTACCGGCTGGCTGAGGCTGTGGTCTCTCAACTGTTGAAGGATCGTGTCAGCACAGCGCTCAAATGGAAAATAACCTGCGCTATCTGCTCTGCAAACCTACTAAAGGAAGTATAATTGTCTTAATTTTCAAACGAACATCTGAACTCACTGAAAGTTTTAATAATCATTACGCTCGCATATGAGACTCTGTGTCCCAGAAGGCTTTAGGACAAACATTGCACTGAGCACACGCCCACTGGGGGCAGAATTGTGAATAAAACTTGCCTGAAATGAAAAATGAGTGCTATCAGGTGTTCCTTGTGACGTGCCCAAGAAGAAGAGGTTCCTGACCTTGAAACGCGTTGGCAGAAGTAAAAAGTAATGTGGAGCAGGAGAGCAGTTTGAAAGTGTAGGCCGGATGGCAGAGCGCTATCGTGTGCTCTCCCAAATGCTTCAGGGCACTTTGTTGGACATTATTCATACACGGCAGCCTGGCCGTGGTGAAGATGCACCATCGCCGGCTGGAGACGAAATAAGACTACCGGCTGGCTGAGGCTGTGGTCTCTCAACTGTTGAAGGATCGTGTCAGCACAGCGCTCAAATGGAAAATAACCTGCGCTATCTGCTCTGCAAACCTACTAAAGGAAATATAATTGTCTTAATTTTCAAACGAACATCTGAACTCACTGAAAGTTTTAATAATCATTACGCTCGCATATGAGACTCTGTGTCCCAGAAGGCTTTAGGACAAACATTGCACTGAGCACACGCCCACTGGGGGCAGAATTGTGAATAAAACGTGCCTGAAATGAAAAATGCGTGCTATCAGGTGTTCCTTGTGACGTGCCCAAGAAGAAGAGGTTCCTGACCTTGAAACGCGTTGGCAGAAGTAAAAAGTAATGTGGAGCAGGAGAGCAGTTTGAAAGTGTAGGCCGGATGGCAGAGCGCTGTCGTGTGCTCTCCCAAATGCTTCAGGGCACTTTGTTGGACATTATTCATACACGGCAGCCTGGCCGTGGGGAAGATGCACCATCGTCGGCTGGAGACGAAATAAGACTACCGGCAGGCTGAGGCTGTGGTCTCTCAACTGTTGAAGGATCGTGTCAGCACAGCGCTCAAATGGAAAATAACCTGCGCTATCTGCTCTGCAAACCTACTAAAGGAAGTATAATTGTCTTAATTTTCAAACGAACATCTGAACTCACTGAAAGTTTTAATAATCATTACGCTCGCATATGAGACTCTGTGTCCCAGAAGGCTTTAGGACAAACATTGCACTGAGCACACGCCCACTGGGGGCAGAATTGTGAATAAAACTTGCCTGAAATGAAAAATGCGTGCTATCAGGTGTTCCTTGTGACGTGCCCAAGAAGAAGAGGTTCCTGCCCTTGAAACGCGTTGGCAGAAGTAAAAAGTAATGTGGAGCAGGAGAGCAGTTTGAAAGTGTAGGCCAGATGGCAGAGCGCTATCGTGTGCTCTCCCAAATGCTTCAGGGCACTTTGTTGGACATTATTCATACACGGCAGCCTGGCCGTGGGGAAGATGCACCATCGCCGGCTGGAGACGAAATAAGACTACCGGCTGGCTGAGGCTGTGGTCTCTCAACTGTTGAAGGATCGTGTCAGCCCAGCGCTCAAATGGAAAATAACCTGCGCTATCTGCTCTGCAAACCTACTAAAGGAAGTATAATTGTCTTAATTTTCAAACGAACATCTGAACTCACTGAAAGTTTTAATAATCATTACGCTCGCATATGAGACTCTGTGTCCCAGAAGGCTTTAGGACAAACATTGCACTGAGCACACGCCCACTGGGGGCAGAATTGTGAATAAAACGTGCCTGAAATGAAAAATGCGTGCTATCAGGTGTTCCTTGTGACGTGCCCAAGAAGAAGAGGTTCCTGACCTTGAAACGCGTTGGCAGAAGTAAAAAGTAATGTGGAGCAGGAGAGCAGTTTGAAAGTGTAGGCCGGATGGCAGAGCGCTGTCGTGTGCTCTCCCAAATGCTTCAGGGCACTTTGTTGGACATTATTCATACACGGCAGCCTGGCCGTGGGGAAGATGCACCATCGCCGGCTGGAGACGAAATAAGACTACCGGCTGGCTGAGGCTGTGGTCTCTCAACTGTTGAAGGATCATGTCAGCACAGCGCTCAAATGGAAAATAACCTGCGCTATCTGCTCTGCAAACCTACTAAAGGAAGTATAATTGTCTTAATTTTCAAACGAACATCTGAACTCACTGAAAGTTTTAATAATCATTACGCTCGCATATGAGACTCTGTGTCCCAGAAGGCTTTAGGACAAACATTGCACTGAGCACACGCCCACTGGGGGCAGAATTGTGAATAAAACTTGCCTGAAATGAAAAATGCGTGCTATCAGGTGTTCCTTGTGACGTGCCCAAGAAGAAGAGGTTCCTGACCTTGAAACGCGTTGGCAGAAGTAAAAAGTAATGTGGAGCAGAAGAGCAGTTTGAAAGTGTAGGCCGGATGGCAGAGCGCTGTCGTGTGCTCTCCCAAATGCTTCAGGGCACTTTGTTGGACGTTATTCATACACTGCAGCCTGGCCGTGGGGAAGATGCACAATCGCCGGCTGGAGACGAAATAAGACTACCGGCTGGCTGAGGCTGTGGTCTCTCAACTGTTGAAGGATCGTGTCAGCACAGCGCTCAAATGGAAAATAACCTGCGCTATCTGCTCTGCAAACCTACTAAAGGAAGTATAATTGTCTTAATTTTCAAACGAACATCTGAACTCACTGAAAGTTTTAATAATCATTACGCTCGCATATGAGACTCTGTGTCCCAGAAGGCTTTAGGACAAACATTGCACTGAGCACACGCCCACTGGGGGCAGAATTATGAATAAAACTTGCCTGAAATGAAAAATGCGTGCTATCAGGTGTTCCTTGTGACGTGCCCAAGAAGAAGAGGTTCCTGACCTTGAAACGCGTTGGCAGGAGTAAAAAGTAATGTGGAGCAGGAGAGCAGTTTGAAAGTGTAGGCCGGATGGCAGAGCGCTGTCGTGTGCTCTCCCAAATGCTTCAGGGCACTTTGTTGGACATTATTCATACACGGCAGCCTGGCCGTGGGAAAGATGCACCATCGCCGGCTGGAGACGAAATAAGACTACCGGCTGGCTGAGGCTGTGGTCTCTCAACTGTTGAAGGATCGTGTCAGCACAGCGCTCAAATGGAAAATAACCTGCGCTATCTGCTCTGCAAACCTACTAAAGGAAGTATAATTATCTTAATTTTCAAACGAACATCTGAACTCACTGAAAGTTTTAATAATCATTACGCTCGCATATGAGACTCTGTGTCCCAGAAGGCTTTAGGACAAACATTGCACTGAGCACACGCCCACTGGGGGCAGAATTGTGAATAAAACTTGCCTGAAATGAAAAATGCGTGCTATCAGGTGTTCCTTGTGACGTGCCCAAGAAGAAGAGGTTCCTGACCTTGAAACGTGTTGGCAGAAGTAAAAAGTAATGTGGAGCAGGAGAGCAGTTTGAAAGTGTAGGCCGGATGGCAGAGCGCTGTCGTGTGCTCTCCCAAATGCTTCAGGGCACTTTGTTGGACATTATTCATACACGGCAGCCTGGCCGTGGGGAAGATGCACCATCGCCGGCTGGAGACGAAATAAGACTACCGGCTGGCTGAGGCTGTGGTCTCTCAACTGTTGAAGGATCGTCTCAGCACAGCGCTCAAATGGAAAATAACCTGCGCTATCTGCTCTGCAAACCTACTAAAGGAAGTATAATTGTCTTAATTTTCAAACGAACATCTGAACTCACTGAAAGTTTTAATAATCATTACGCTCGCATATGAGACTCTGTGTCCCAGAAGGCTTTAGGACAAACATTGCACTGAGCACACGCCCACTGGGGGCAGAATTGTGAATAAAACTTGCCTGAAATGAAAAATGCGTGCTATCAGGTGTTCCTTGTGACGTGCCCAAGAAGAAGAGGTTCCTGACCTTGAAACGCGTTGGCAGAAGTAAAAAGTAATGTGGAGCAGGAGAGCAGTTTGAAAGTGTAGGCCGGATGGCAGAGCGCTATCGTGTGCTCTCCCAAATGCTTCAGGGCACTTTGTTGGACATTATTCATACACGGCAGCCTGGCCGTGGGGAAGATGCACCATCGCCGGCTGGAGACGAAATAAGACTACCGGCTGGCTGAGGCTGTGGTCTCTCAACTGTTGAAGGATCGTGTCAGCACAGCGCTCAAATGGAAAATAACCTGCGCTATCTGCTCTGCAAACCTACTAAAGGAAATATAATTGTCTTAATTTTCAAACGAACATCTGAACTCACTGAAAGTTTTAATAATCATTACGCTCGCATATGAGACTCTGTGTCCCAGAAGGCTTTAGGACAAACATTGCACTGAGCACACGCCCACTGGGGGCAGAATTGTGAATAAAACGTGCCTGAAATGAAAAATGCGTGCTATCAGGTGTTCCTTGTGACGTGCCCAAGAAGAAGAGGTTCCTGACCTTGAAACGCGTTGGCAGAAGTAAAAAGTAATGTGGAGCAGGAGAGCAGTTTGAAAGTGTAGGCCGATGGCAGAGCGCTGTCGTGTGCTCTCCCAAATGCTTCAGGGCACTTTGTTGGACATTATTCATACACGGCAGCCTGGCCGTGGGGAAGATGCACCATCGCCGGCTGGAGACGAAATAAGACTACCGGCTGGCTGAGGCTGTGGTCTCTCAACTGTTGAAGGATCGTGTCAGCACAGCGCTCAAATGGAAAATAACCTGCGCTATCTGCTCTGCAAACCTACTAAAGGAAGTATAATTGTCTTAATTTTCAAACGAACATCTGAACTCACTGAAAGTTTTAATAATCATTACGCTCGCATATGAGACTCTGTGTCCCAGAAGGCTTTAGGACAAACATTGCACTGAGCATACGCCCACTGGGGGCAGAATTGTGAATAAAACTTGCCTGAAATGAAAAATGCGTGCTATCAGGTGTTCCTTGTGACGTGCCCAAGAAGAAGAGGTTCCTGACCTTGAAACGCGTTGGCAGAAGTAAAAAGTAATGTGGAGCAGGAGAGCAGTTTGAAAGTGTAGGCCAGATGGCAGAGCTCTATCGTGTGCTCTCCCAAATGCTTCAGGGCACTTTGTTGGACATTATTCATACACGGCAGCCTGGCCGTGGGGAAGATGCACCATCGCCGGCTGGAGACGAAATAAGACTACCGGCTGGCTGAGGCTGTGGTCTCTCAACTGTTGAAGGATCGTGTCAGCCCAGCGCTCAAATGGAAAATAACCTGCGCTATCTGCTCTGCAAACCTACTAAAGGAAGTATAATTGTCTTAATTTTCAAACGAACATCTGAACTCACTGAAAGTTTTAATAATCATTACGCTCGCATATGAGACTCTGTGTCCCAGAAGGCTTTAGGACAAACATTGCACTGAGCACACGCCCACTGGGGGCAGAATTGTGAATAAAACGTGCCTGAAATGAAAAATGCGTGCTATCAGGTGTTCCTTGTGACGTGCCCAAGAAGAAGAGGTTCCTGACCTTGAAACGCGTTGGCAGAAGTAAAAAGTAATGTGGAGCAGGAGAGCAGTTTGAAAGTGTAGGCCGGATGGCAGAGCGCTGTCGTGTGCTCTCCCAAATGCTTCAGGGCACTTTGTTGGACATTATTCATACACGGCAGCCTGGCCGTGGGGAAGATGCACCATCGCCGGCTGGAGACGAAATAAGACTACCGGCTGGCTGAGGCTGTGGTCTCTCAACTGTTGAAGGATCATGTCAGCACAGCGCTCAAATGGAAAATAACCTGCGCTATCTGCTCTGCAAACCTACTAAAGGAAGTATAATTGTCTTAATTTTCAAACGAACATCTGAACTCACTGAAAGTTTTAATAATCATTACGCTCGCATATGAGACTCTGTGTCCCAGAAGGCTTTAGGACAAACATTGCACTGAGCACACGCCCACTGGGGGCAGAATTGTGAATAAAACTTGCCTGAAATGAAAAATGCGTGCTATCAGGTGTTCCTTGTGACGTGCCCAAGAAGAAGAGGTTCCTGACCTTGAAACGCGTTGGCAGAAGTAAAAAGTAATGTGGAGCAGAAGAGCAGTTTGAAAGTGTAGGCCGGATGGCAGAGCGCTGTCGTGTGCTCTCCCAAATGCTTCAGGGCACTTTGTTGGACATTATTCATACACTGCAGCCTGGCCGTGGGGAAGATGCACAATCGCCGGCTGGAGACGAAATAAGACTACCGGCTGGCTGAGGCTGTGGTCTCTCAACTGTTGAAGGATCGTGTCAGCACAGCGCTCAAATGGAAAATAACCTGCGCTATCTGCTCTGCAAACCTACTAAAGGAAGTATAATTGTCTTAATTTTCAAACGAACATCTGAACTCACTGAAAGTTTTAATAATCATTACGCTCGCATATGAGACTCTGTGTCCCAGAAGGCTTTAGGACAAACATTGCACTGAGCACACGCCCACTGGGGGCAGAATTATGAATAAAACTTGCCTGAAATGAAAAATGCGTGCTATCAGGTGTTCCTTGTGACGTGCCCAAGAAGAAGAGGTTCCTGACCTTGAAACGCGTTGGCAGGAGTAAAAAGTAATGTGGAGCAGGAGAGCAGTTTGAAAGTGTAGGCCGGATGGCAGAGCGCTGTCGTGTGCTCTCCCAAATGCTTCAGGGCACTTTGTTGGACATTATTCATACACGGCAGCCTGGCCGTGGGAAAGATGCACCATCGCCGGCTGGAGACGAAATAAGACTACCGGCTGGCTGTGGTCTCTCAACTGTTGAAGGATCGTGTCAGCACAGCGCTCAAATGGAAAATAACCTGCGCTATCTGCTCTGCAAACCTACTAAAGGAAGTATAATTATCTTAATTTTCAAACGAACATCTGAACTCACTGAAAGTTTTAATAATCATTACGCTCGCATATGAGACTCTGTGTCCCAGAAGGCTTTAGGAGAAACATTGCACTGAGCACACGCCCACTGGGGGCAGAATTGTGAATAAAACGTGCCTGAAATGAAAAATGCGTGCTATCAGGTGTTCCTTGTGACGTGCCCAAGAAGAAGAGGTTCCTGACCTTGAAACGCGTTGGCAGAAGTAAAAAGTAATGTGGAGCAGGAGAGCAGTTTGAAAGTGTAGGCCGGATGGCAGAGCGCTGTCGTGTGCTCTCCCAAATGCTTCAGGGCACTTTGTTGGACATTATTCATACACGGCAGCCTGGCCGTGGGGAAGATGCACCATCGCCGGCTGGAGACGAAATAAGACTACCGGCTGGCTGAGGCTGTGGTCTCTCAACTGTTGAAGGATCGTGTCAGCACAGCGCTCAAATAGAAAATAACCTGCGCTATCTGCTCTGCAAACCTACTAAAGGAAGTATAATTGTCTTAATTTTCAAACGAACATCTGAACTCACTGAAAGTTTTAATAATCATTACGCTCGCATATGAGACTCTGTGTCCCAGAAGGCTTTAGGACAAACATTGCACTGAGCACACGCCCACTGGGGGCAGAATTGTGAATTAAACGTGCCTGAAATGAAAAATGCGTGCTATCAGGTGTTCCTTGTGACGTGCCCAAGAAGAAGAGGTTCCTGACCTTGAAACGCGTTGGCAGAAGTAAAAAGTAATGTGGAGCAGGAGAGCAGTTTGAAAAAGTAGGCCGGATATCAGAGCGCTGTCGTGTGCTCTCCCAAATGCTTCAGGGCACTTTGTTGGACATTATTCATACACGGCACTCTGGCCGTGGGGAAGATGCACCATCGCCGGCTGGAGACGAAATAAGACTACCGGCTGGCTGAGGCTGTGGTCTCTCAACTGTTGAAGGATCGTGTCAGCACAGCGCTCAAATGGAAAATAACCTGCGCTATCTGCTCTGCAAACCTACTAAAGGAAGTATAATTGTCTTAATTTTCAAACGAACATCTGAACTCACTGAAAGTTTTAATAATCATTACGCTCGCATATGAGACTCTGTGTCCCAGAAGGCTTTAGGACAAACATTGCACTGAGCACACGCCCACTGGGGGCAGAATTGTGAATAACACTTGCCTGAAATGAAAAATGCGTGCTATCAGGTGTTCCTTGTGACGTGCCCAAGAAGAAGAGGTTCCTGACCTTGAAACGCGTTGGCAGAAGTAAAAAGTAATGTGGAGCAGGAGAGCAGTTTGAAAGTGTAGGCCGGATGGCAGAGCGCTGTCGTGTGCTCTCCCAAATGCTTCAGGGCACTTTGTTGGACATTATTCATACACGGCAGCCTGGCCGTGGGGAAGATGCACCATCGCCGGCTGGAGACGAAATAAGACTACCGGCTGGCTGAGGCTGTGGTCTCTCAACTGTTGAAGGATCGTCTCAGCACAGCGCTCAAATGGAAAATAACCTGCGCTATCTGCTCTGCAAACCTACTAAAGGAAGTATAATTGTCTTAATTTTCAAACGAACATCTGAACTCACTGAAAGTTTTAATAATCATTACGCTCGCATATGAGACTCTGTGTCCCAGAAGGCTTTAGGACAAACATTGCACTGAGCACACGCCCACTGGGGGCAGAATTGTGAATAAAACGTGCCTGAAATGAAAAATGCGTGCTATCAGGTGTTCCTTGTGACGTGCCCAAGAAGAAGAGGTTCCTGACCTTGAAACGCGTTGGCAGAAGTAAAAAGTAATGTGGAGCAGGAGAGCAGTTTGAAAGTGTAGGCCGGATGGCAGAGCGCTTTCGTGTGCTCTCCCAAATGCTTCAGGGCACTTTGTTGGACATTATTCATACACGGCAGCCTGGCCGTGGGGAAGATGCACCATCGCCGGCTGGAGACAAAATAAGACTACCGGCTGGCTGAGGCTGTGGTCTCTCAACTGTTGAAGGATCGTGTCAGCACAGCGCTCAAATGGAAAATAACCTGCGCTATCTGCTCTGCAAACCTACTAAAGGAAGTATAATTGTCTTAATTTTCAAACGAACATCTGAACTCACTGAAAGTTTTAATAATCATTACGCTCGCATATGAGACTCTGTGTCCCAGAAGGCTTTAGGACAAACATTGCACTGAGCACACGCCCACAGGGGGCAGAATTGTGAATAAAACTTGCCTGAAATGAAAAATGCGTGCTATCAGGTGTTCCTTGTGACGTGCCCAAGAAGAAGAGGTTCCTGACCTTGAAACGCGTTGGCAGAAGTAAAAAGTAATATGGAGCAGGAGAGCAGTTTGAAAGTGTAGGCCGGATGGCAGAGCGCTGTCGTGTGCTCTCCCAAATGCTTCAGGGCACTTTGTTGGACATTATTCATACACGGCAGCCTGGCCGTGGGGAAGATGCACCATCGCCGGCTGGAGACGAAATAAGACTACCGGCTGGCTGAGGCTGTGGTCTCTCAACTGTTGAAGGATCGTGTCAGCACAGCGCTCAAATGGAAAATAACCTACGCTATCTGCTCTGCAAACCTACTAAAGGAAGTATAATTGTCTTAATTTTCAAACGAACATCTGAACTCACTGAAAGTTTTAATAATCATTACGCTCGCATATGGACTCTGTGTCCCAGAAGGCTTTAGGACAAACATTGCACTGAGCACACGCCCACAGGGGGCAGAATTGTGAATAAAACTTGCCTGAAATGAAAAATGCGTGCTATCAGGTGTTCCTTGTGACGTGCCCAAGAAGAAGAGGTTCCTGACCTTGAAACGCGTTGGCAGAAGTAAAAAGTAATGTGGAGCAGGAGAGCAGTTTGAAAGTGTAGGCCGGATGGCAGAGCGCTGTCGTGTGCTCTCCCAAATGCTTCAGGACACTTTGTTGGACATTATTCATACACGGCAGCCTGGCCGTGGGGAAGATGCACCATCGCCGGCTGGAGACGAAATAAGACTACCGGCTGGCTGAGGCTGTGGTCTCTCAACTGTTGAAGGATCGTGTCAGCACAGCGCTCAAATGGAAAATAACCTGCGCTATCTGCTCTGCAAACCTACTAAAGGAAGTATAATTGTCTTAATTTTCAAACGAACATCTGAACTCACTGAAAGTTTTAATAATCATTACGCTCGCATATGAGACTCTGTGTCCCAGAAGGCTTTAGGACAAACATTGCACTGAGCACACTCCCACTGGGGGCAGAATTGTGAATTAAACGTGCCTGAAATGAAAAATGCGTGCTATCAGGTGTTCCTTGTGACGTGCCCAAGAAGAAGAGGTTCCTGACCTTGAAACGCGTTGGCAGAAGTAAAAAGTAATGTGGAGCAGGAGAGCAGTTTGAAAAAGTAGGCCGGATATCAGAGCGCTGTCGTGTGCTCTCCCAAATGCTTCAGGGCACTTTGTTGGACATTATTCATACACGGCAGCCTGGCTGTGGGGAAGATGCACCATCGCCGGCTGGAGACGAAATAAGACTACCGGCTGGCTGAGGCTGTGGTCTCTCAACTGTTGAAGGATCGTGTCAGCACAGTGCTCAAATGGAAAATAACCTGCGCTATCTGCTCTGCAAACCTACTAAAGGAAGTATAATTGTCTTAGTTTTCAAACGAACATCTGAACTCACTGAAAGTTTTAATAATCATTACGCTCGCATATGAGACTCTGTGTCCCAGAAGGCTTTAGGACAAACATTGCACTGAGCACACGCCCACTGGGGGCAGAATTGTGAATAAAACTTGCCTGAAATGAAAAATGCGTGCTATCAGGTGTTCCTTGTGACGTGCCCAAGAAGAAGAGGTTCCTGACCTTGAAACGCGTTGGCAGAAGTAAAAAGTAATGTGGAGCAGGAGAGCAGTTTGAAAGTGTAGGCCGGATGGCAGAGCGCTATCGTGTGCTCTCCCAAATGCTTCAGGGCACTTTGTTGGACATTATTCATACACGGCAGCCTGGCCGTGGGGAAGATGCACCATCGCCGGCTGGAGACGAAATTAGACTACCGGCTGGCTGAGGCTGTGGTCTCTCAACTGTTGAAGGATCGTGTCAGCACAGCGCTCAAATGGAAAATAACCTGCGCTATCTGCTCTGCAAACCTACTAAAGGAAATATAATTGTCTTAATTTTCAAACGAACATCTGAACTCACTGAAAGTTTTAATAATCATTACGCTCGCATATGAGACTCTGTGTCCCAGAAGGCTTTAGGACAAACATTGCACTGAGCACACGCCCACTGGGGGCAGAATTGTGAATAAAACGTGCCTGAAATGAAAAATGCGTGCTATCAGGTGTTCCTTGTGACGTGCCCAAGAAGAAGAGGTTCCTGACCTTGAAACGCGTTGGCAGAAGTAAAAAGTAATGTGGAGCAGGAGAGCAGTTTGAAAGTGTAGGCCGGATGGCAGAGCGCTGTCGTGTGCTCTCCCAAATGCTTCAGGGCACTTTGTTGGACATTATTCATACACGGCAGCCTGGCCGTGGGGAAGATGCACCATCGCCGGCTGGAGACGAAATAAGACTACCGGCTGGCAGAGGCTGTGGTCTCTCAACTGTTGAAGGATCGTGTCAGCACAGCGCTCAAATGGAAAATAACCTGCGCTATCTGCTCTGCAAACCTACTAAAGGAAGTATAATTGTCTTAATTTTCAAACGAACATCTGAACTCACTGAAAGTTTTAATAATCATTACGCTCGCATATGAGACTCTGTGTCCCAGAAGGCTTTAGGACAAACATTGCACTGAGCACACGCCCACTGGGGGCAGAATTGTGAATAAAACTTGCCTGAAATGAAAAATGCGTGCTATCCGGTGTTCCTTGTGACGTGCCCAAGAAGAAGAGGTTCCTGACCTTGAAACGCGTTGGCAGAAGTAAAAAGTAATGTGGAGCAGGAGAGCAGTTTGAAAGTGTAGGCCAGATGGCAGAGCGCTATCGTGTGCTCTCCCAAATGCTTCAGGGCACTTTGTTGGACATTATTCATACACGGCAGCCTGGCCGTGGGGAAGATGCACCATCGCCGGCTGGAGACGAAATAAGACTACCGGCTGGCTGAGGCTGTGGTCTCTCAACTGTTGAAGGATCGTGTCAGCCCAGCGCTCAAATGGAAAATAACCTGCGCTATCTGCTCTGCAAACCTACTAAAGGAAGTATAATTGTCTTAATTTTCAAACGAACATCTGAACTCACTGAAAGTTTTAATAATCATTACGCTCGCATATGAGACTCTGTGTCCCAGAAGGCTTTAGGACAAACATTGCACTGAGCACACGCCCACTGGGGGCAGAATTGTGAATAAAACGTGCCTGAAATGAAAAATGCGTGCTATCAGGTGTTCCTTGTGACGTGCCCAAGAAGAAGAGGTTCCTGACCTTGAAACGCGTTGGCAGAAGTAAAAAGTAATGTGGAGCAGGAGAGCAGTTTGAAAGTGTAGGCCGGATGCCAGAGCGCTGTCGTGTGCTCTCCCAAATGCTTCAGGGCACTTTGTTGGACATTATTCATACACGGCAGCCTGGCCGTGGGGAAGATGCACCATCGCCGGCTGGAGACGAAATAAGACTACCGGCTGGCTGAGGCTGTGGTCTCTCAACTGTTGAAGGATCATGTCAGCACAGCGCTCAAATGGAAAATAACCTGCGCTATCTGCTCTGCAAACCTACTAAAGGAAGTATAATTGTCTTAATTTTCAAACGAACATCTGAACTCACTGAAAGTTTTAATAATCATTACGCTCGCATATGAGACTCTGTGTCCCAGAAGGCTTTAGGACAAACATTGCACTGAGCACACGCCCACTGGGGGCAGAATTGTGAATAAAACTTGCCTGAAATGAAAAATGCGTGCTATCAGGTGTTCCTTGTGACGTGCCCAAGAAGAAGAGGTTCCTGACCTTGAAACGCGTTGGCAGAAGTAAAAAGTAATGTGGAGCAGAAGAGCAGTTTGAAAGTGTAGGCCGGATGGCAGAGCGCTGTCGTGTGCTCTCCCAAATGCTTCAGGGCACTTTGTTGGACATTATTCATACACTGCAGCCTGGCCGTGGGGAAGATGCACAATCGCCGGCTGGAGACGAAATAAGACTACCGGCTGGCTGAGGCTGTGGTCTCTCAACTGTTGAAGGATCGTGTCAGCACAGCGCTCAAATGGAAAATAACCGGCGCTATCTGCTCTGCAAACCTACTAAAGGAAGTATAATTGTCTTAATTTTCAAACGAACATCTGAACTCACTGAAAGTTTTAATAATCATTACGCTCGCATATGAGACTCTGTGTCCCAGAAGGCTTTAGGACAAACATTGCACTGAGCACACGCCCACTGGGGGCAGAATTGTGAATAAAACGTGCCTGAAATGAAAAATGCGTGCTATCAGGTGTTCCTTGTGACGTGCCCAAGAAGAAGAGGTTCCTGACCTTGAAACGCGTTGGCAGAAGTAAAAAGTAATGTGGAGCAGGAGAACAGTTTGAAAGTGTAGGCCGGATGGCAGAGCGCTGTCGTGTGCTCTCCCAAATGCTTCAGGGCACTTTGTTGGACATTATTCATACACGGCAGCCTGGCCGTGGGGAAGATGCACCATCGCCGGCTGGAGACAAAATAAGACTACCGGCTGGCTGAGGCTGTGGTCTCTCAACTGTTGAAGGATCGTGTCAGCACAGCGCTCAAATGGAAAATAACCTGCGCTATCTGCTCTGCAAACCTACTAAAGGAAGTATAATTGTCTTAATTTTCAAACGAACATCTGAACTCACTGAAAGTTTTAATAATCATTACGCTCGCATATGAGACTCTGTGTCCCAGAAGGCTTTAGGACAAACATTGCACTGAGCACACGCCCACAGGGGGCAGAATTGTGAATAAAACTTGCCTGAAATGAAAAATGCGTGCTATCAGGTGTTCCTTGTGACGTGCCTAAGAAGAAGAGGTTCCTGACCTTGAAACGCGTTGGCAGAAGTAAAAAGTAATGTGGAGCAGGAGAGCAGTTTGAAAGTGTAGGCCGGATGGCAGAGCGCTGTCGTGTGCTCTCCCAAATGCTTCAGGGCACTTTGTTGGACATTATTCATACACGGCAGCCTGGCCGTGGGGAAGATGCACCATCGCCGGCTGGAGACGAAATAAGACTACCGGCTGGCTGAGGCTGTGGTCTCTCAACTGTTGAAGGATCGTGTCAGCACAGCGCTCAAATGGAAAATAACCTGCGCTATCTGCTCTGCAAACCTACTAAAGGAAGTATAATTGTCTTAATTTTGAAACGAACATCTGAACTCACTGAAAGTTTTAATAATCATTACGCTCGCATATGAGACTCTGTGTCCCAGAAGGCTTTAGGACAAACATTGCACTGAGCACACGCCCACTGGGGGCAGAATTGTGAATAAAACGTGCCTGAAATGAAAAATGCGTGCTATCAGGTGTTCCTTGTGACGTGCCCAAGACGAAGAGGTTCCTGACCTTGAAACGCGTTGGCAGAAGTAAAAAGTAATGTGGAGCAGGAGAGCAGTTTGAAAGTGTAGGCCGGATGGCAGAGCGCTGTCGTGTGCTCTCCCGAATGCTTCAGGGCACTTTGTTGGACATTATTCATACACGGCAGCCTGGCCGTGGGGAAGATGCACCATCGCCGGCTGGAGACGAAATAAGACTACCGGCTGGCTGAGGCTGTGGTCTCTCAACTGTTGAAGGATCGTGTCAGCACAGCGCTCAAATGGAAAATAACCTGCGCTATCTGCTCTGCAAACCTACTAAAGGAAGTATAATTGTCTTACTTTTCAAACGAACATCTGAACTCACTGAAAGTTTTAATAATCATTACGCTCGCATATGAGACTCTGTGTCCCAGAAGGCTTTAGGACAAACATTGCACTGAGCACACGCCCACTGGGGGCAGAATTGTGAATAAAACTTGCCTGAAATGAAAAATGCGTGCTATCAGGTGTTCCTTGTGACGTGCCCAAGAAGAAGAGGTTCCTGACCTTGAAACGCGTTGGCAGAAGTAAAAAGTAATGTGGAGCAGAAGAGCAGTTTGAAAGTGTAGGCCGGATGGCAGAGCGCTGTCGTGTGCTCTCCCAAATGCTTCAGGGCACTTTGTTGGACATTATTCATACACTGCAGCCTGGCCGTGGGGAAGATGCACAATCGCCGGCTGGAGACGAAATAAGACTACCGGCTGGCTGAGGCTGTGGTCTCTCAACTGTTGAAGGATCGTGTCAGCACAGCGCTCAAATGGAAAATAACCTGCGCTATCTGCTCTGCAAACCTACTAAAGGAAATATAATTGTCTTAATTTTCAAACGAACATCTGAACTCACTGAAAGTTTTAATAATCATTACGCTCGCATATGAGACTCTGTGTCCCAGGAAGGCTTTAGGACAAACATTGCACTGAGCACACGCCCACTGGGGGCAGAATTGTGAATAAAACGTGCCTGAAATGAAAAATGCGTGCTATCAGGTGTTCCTTGTGACGTGCCCAAGAAGAAGAGGTTCCTGACCTTGAAACGCGTTGGCAGAAGTAAAAAGTAATGTGGAGCAGGAGAGCAGTTTGAAAGTGTAGGCCGGATGGCAGAGCGCTGTCGTGTGCTCTCCCAAATGCTTCAGGGCACTTTGTTGGACATTATTCATACACGGCAGCCTGGCCGTGGGGAAGATGCACCATCGCCGGCTGGAGACGAAATAAGACTACCGGCTGGCAGAGGCTGTGGTCTCTCAACTGTTGAAGGATCGTGTCAGCACAGCGCTCAAATGGAAAATAACCTGCGCTATCTGCTCTGCAAACCTACTAAAGGAAGTATAATTGTCTTAATTTTCAAACGAACATCTGAACTCACTGAAAGTTTTAATAATCATTACGCTCGCATATGAGACTCTGTGTCCCAGAAGGCTTTAGGACAAACATTGCACTGAGCACACGCCCACTGGGGGCAGAATTGTGAATAAAACTTGCCTGAAATGAAAAATGCGTGCTATCAGGTGTTCCTTGTGACGTGCCCAAGAAGAAGAGGTTCCTGACCTTGAAACGCGTTGGCAGAAGTAAAAAGTAATGTGGAGCAGGAGAGCAGTTTGAAAGTGTAGGCCAGATGGCAGAGCGCTATCGTGTGCTCTCCCAAATGCTTCAGGGCACTTTGTTGGACATTATTCATACACGGCAGCCTGGCCGTGGGGAAGATGCACCATCGCCGGCTGGAGACGAAATAAGACTACCGGCTGGCTGAGGCTGTGGTCTCTCAACTGTTGAAGGATCGTGTCAGCCCAGCGCTCAAATGGAAAATAACCTGCGCTATCTGCTCTGCAAACCTACTAAAGGAAGTATAATTGTCTTAATTTTCAAACGAACATCTGAACTCACTGAAAGTTTTAATAATCATTACGCTCGCATATAAGACTCTGTGTCCCAGAAGGCTTTAGGACAAACATTGCACTGAGCACACGCCCACTGGGGGCAGAATTGTGAATAAAACGTGCCTGAAATGAAAAATGCGTGCTATCAGGTGTTCCTTGTGACGTGCCCAAGAAGAAGAGGTTCCTGACCTTGAAACGCGTTGGCAGAAGTAAAAAGTAATGTGGAGCAGGAGAGCAGTTTGAAAGTGTAGGCCGGATGCCAGAGCGCTGTCGTGTGCTCTCCCAAATGCTTCAGGGCACTTTGTTGGACATTATTCATACACGGCAGCCTGGCCGTGGGGAAGATGCACCATCGCCGGCTGGAGACGAAATAAGACTACCGGCTGGCTGAGGCTGTGGTCTCTCAACTGTTGAAGGATCATGTCAGCACAGCGCTCAAATGGAAAATAACCTGCGCTATCTGCTCTGCAAACCTACTAAAGGAAGTATAATTGTCTTAATTTTCAAACGAACATCTGAACTCACTGAAAGTTTTAATAATCATTACGCTCGCATATGAGACTCTGTGTCCCAGAAGGCTTTAGGACAAACATTGCACTGAGCACACGCCCACTGGGGGCAGAATTGTGAATAAAACGTGCCTGAAATGAAAAATGCGTGCTATCAGGTGTTCCTTGTGACGTGCCCAAGAAGAAGAGGTTCCTGACCTTGAAACGCGTTGGCAGAAGTAAAAAGTAATGTGGAGCAGGAGAGCAGTTTGAAAGTGTAGGCCGGATGCCAGAGCGCTGTCGTGTGCTCTCCCAAATGCTTCAGGGCACTTTGTTGGACATTATTCATACACGGCAGCCTGGCCGTGGGGAAGATGCACCATCGCCGGCTGGAGACGAAATAAGACTACCGGCTGGCTGAGGCTGTGGTCTCTCAACTGTTGAAGGATCATGTCAGCACAGCGCTCAAATGGAAAATAACCTGCGCTATCTGCTCTGCAAACCTACTAAAGGAAGTATAATTGTCTTAATTTTCAAACGAACATCTGAACTCACTGAAAGTTTTAATAATCATTACGCTCGCATATGAGACTCTGTGTCCCAGAAGGCTTTAGGACAAACATTGCACTGAGCACACGCCCACTGGGGGCAGAATTGTGAATAAAACTTGCCTGAAATGAAAAATGCGTGCTATCAGGTGTTCCTTGTGACGTGCCCAAGAAGAAGAGGTTCCTGACCTTGAAACGCGTTGGCAGAAGTAAAAAGTAATGTGGAGCAGAAGAGCAGTTTGAAAGTGTAGGCCGGATGGCAGAGCGCTGTCGTGTGCTCTCTCAAATGCTTCAGGGCACTTTGTTGGACATTATTCATACACTGCAGCCTGGCCGTGGGGAAGATGCACAATCGCCGGCTGGAGACGAAATAAGACTACCGGCTGGCTGAGGCTGTGGTCTCTCAACTGTTGAAGGATCGTGTCAGCACAGCGCTCAAATGGAAAATAACCTGCGCTATCTGCTCTGCAAACCTACTAAAGGAAGTATAATTGTCTTAATTTTCAAACGAACATCTGAACTCACTGAAAGTTTTAATAATCATTACGCTCGCATATGAGACTCTGTGTCCCAGAAGGCTTTAGGACAAACATTGCACTGAGCACACGCCCACTGGGGGCAGAATTATGAATAAAACTTGCCTGAAATGAAAAATGCGTGCTATCAGGTGTTCCTTGTGACGTGCCCAAGAAGAAGAGGTTCCTGACCTTGAAACGCGTTGGCAGGAGTAAAAAGTAATGTGGAGCAGGAGAGCAGTTTGAAAGTGTAGGCCGGATGGCAGAGCGCTGTCGTGTGCTCTCCCAAATGCTTCAGGGCACTTTGTTGGACATTATTCATACACGGCAGCCTGGCCGTGGGAAAGATGCACCATCGCCGGCTGGAGACGAAATAAGACTACCGGCTGGCTGTGGTCTCTCAACTGTTGAAGGATCGTGTCAGCACAGCGCTCAAATGGAAAATAACCTGCGCTATGTACTCTGCAAACCTACTAAAGGAAGTATAATTATCTTAATTTTCAAACGAACATCTGAACTCACTGAAAGTTTTAATAATCATTACGCTCGCATATGAGACTCTGTGTCCCAGAAGGCTTTAGGAGAAACATTGCACTGAGCACACGCCCACTGGGGGCAGAATTGTGAATAAAACGTGCCTGAAATGAAAAATGCGTGCTATCAGGTGTTCCTTGTGACGTGCCCAAGAAGAAGAGGTTCCTGACCTTGAAACGCGTTGGCAGAAGTAAAAAGTAATGTGGAGCAGGAGAGCAGTTTGAAAGTGTAGGCCGGATGGCAGAGCGCTGTCGTGTGCTCTCCCAAATGCTTCAGGGCACTTTGTTGGACATTATTCATACACGGCAGCCTGGCCGTGGGGAAGATGCACCATCGCCGGCTGGAGACGAAATAAGACTACCGGCTGGCTGAGGCTGTGGTCTCTCAACTGTTAAAGGATCGTCTCAGCACAGCGCTCAAATGGAAAATAACCTGCGCTATCTGCTCTGCAAACCTACTAAAGGAAGTATAATTGTCTTAATTTTCAAACGAACATCTGAACTCACTGAAAGTTTTAATAATCATTACGCTCGCATATGAGACTCTGTGTCCCAGAAGGCTTTAGGACAAACATTGCACTGAGCACACGCCCACTGGGGGCAGAATTGTGAATAAAACGTGCCTGAAATGAAAAATGCGTGCTATCAGGTGTTCCTTGTGACGTGCCCAAGAAGAAGAGGTTCCTGACCTTGAAACGCGTTGGCAGAAGTAAAAAGTAATGTGGAGCAGGAGAACAGTTTGAAAGTGTAGGCCGGATGGCAGAGCGCTGTCGTGTGCTCTCCCAAATGCTTCAGGGCACTTTGTTGGACATTATTCATACACGGCAGCCTGGCCGTGGGGAAGATGCACCATCGCCGGCTGGAGACAAAATAAGACTACCGGCTGGCTGAGGCTGTGGTCTCTCAACTGTTGAAGGATCGTGTCAGCACAGCGCTCAAATGGAAAATAACCTGCGCTATCTGCTCTGCAAACCTACTAAAGGAAGTATAATTGTCTTAATTTTCAAACGAACATCTGAACTCACTGAAAGTTTTAATAATCATTACGCTCGCATATGAGACTCTGTGTCCCAGAAGGCTTTAGGACAAACATTGCACTGAGCACACGCCCACAGGGGGCAGAATTGTGAATAAAACTTGCCTGAAATGAAAAATGCGTGCTATCAGGTGTTCCTTGTGACGTGCCTAAGAAGAAGAGGTTCCTGACCTTGAAACGCGTTGGCAGAAGTAAAAAGTAATGTGGAGCAGGAGAGCAGTTTGAAAGTGTAGGCCGGATGGCAGAGCGCTGTCGTGTGCTCTCCCAAATGCTTCAGGGCACTTTGTTGGACATTATTCATACACGGCAGCCTGGCCGTGGGGAAGATGCACCATCGCCGGCTGGAGACGAAATAAGACTACCGGCTGGCTGAGGCTGTGGTCTCTCAACTGTTGAAGGATCGTGTCAGCACAGCGCTCAAATGGAAAATAACCTGCGCTATCTGCTCTGCAAACCTACTAAAGGAAGTATAATTGTCTTAATTTTGAAACGAACATCTGAACTCACTGAAAGTTTTAATAATCATTACGCTCGCATATGAGACTCTGTGTCCCAGAAGGCTTTAGGACAAACATTGCACTGAGCACACGCCCATTGGGGGCAGAATTGTGAATAAAACGTGCCTGAAATGAAAAATGCGTGCTATCAGGTGTTCCTTGTGACGTGCCCAAGACGAAGAGGTTCCTGACCTTGAAACGCGTTGGCAGAAGTAAAAAGTAATGTGGAGCAGGAGAGCAGTTTGAAAGTGTAGGCCGGATGGCAGAGCGCTGTCGTGTGCTCTCCCGAATGCTTCAGGGCACTTTGTTGGACATTATTCATACACGGCAGCCTGGCCGTGGGGAAGATGCACCATCGCCGGCTGGAGACGAAATAAGACTACCGGCTGGCTGAGGCTGTGGTCTCTCAACTGTTGAAGGATCGTGTCAGCACAGCGCTCAAATGGAAAATAACCTGCGCTATCTGCTCTGCAAACCTACTAAAGGAAGTATAATTGTCTTACTTTTCAAACGAACATCTGAACTCACTGAAAGTTTTAATAATCATTACGCTCGCATATGAGACTCTGTGTCCCAGAAGGCTTTAGGACAAACATTGCACTGAGCACACGCCCACTGGGGGCAGAATTGTGAATAAAACTTGCCTGAAATGAAAAATGCGTGCTATCAGGTGTTCCTTGTGACGTGCCCAAGAAGAAGAGGTTCCTGACCTTGAAACGCGTTGGCAGAAGTAAAAAGTAATGTGGAGCAGAAGAGCAGTTTGAAAGTGTAGGCCGGATGGCAGAGCGCTGTCGTGTGCTCTCCCAAATGCTTCAGGGCACTTTGTTGGACATTATTCATACACTGCAGCCTGGCCGTGGGGAAGATGCACAATCGCCGGCTGGAGACGAAATAAGACTACCGGCTGGCTGAGGCTGTGGTCTCTCAACTGTTGAAGGATCGTGTCAGCACAGCGCTCAAATGGAAAATAACCTGCGCTATCTGCTCTGCAAACCTACTAAAGGAAGTATAATTGTCTTAATTTTCAAACGAACATCTGAACTCACTGAAAGTTTTAATAATCATTACGCTCGCATATGAGACTCTGTGTCCCAGAAGGCTTTAGGACAAACATTGCACTGAGCCCACGCCCACTGGGGGCAGAATTATGAATAAAACTTGCCTGAAATGAAAAATGCGTGCTATCAGGTGTTCCTTGTGACGTGCCCAAGAAGAAGAGGTTCCTGACCTTGAAACGCGTTGGCAGGAGTAAAAAGTAATGTGGAGCAGGAGAGCAGTTTGAAAGTGTAGGCCGGATGGCAGAGCGCTGTCGTGTGCTCTCCCAAATGCTTCAGGGCACTTTGTTGGACATTATTCATACACGGCAGCCTGGCCGTGGGGAAGATGCACCATCGCCGGCTGGAGACGAAATAAGACTACCGGCTGGCTGAGGCTGTGGTCTCTCAACTGTTGAAGGATCGTGTCAGCACAGCGCTCAAATGGAAAATAACCTGCGCTATCTGCTCTGCAAACCTACTAAAGGAAGTATAATTGTCTTAATTTTCAAACGAACATCTGAACTCACTGAAAGTTTTAATAATCATTACGCTCGCATATGAGACTCTGTGTCCCAGAAGGCTTTAGGACAAACATTGCACTGAGCACACGCCCACTGGGGGCAGAATTGTGAATAAAACGTGCCTGAAATGAAAAATGCGTGCTATCAGGTGTTCCTTGTGACGTGCCCAAGAAGAAGAGGTTCCTGACCTTGAAACGCGTTGGCAGAAGTAAAAAGTAATGTGGAGCAGGAGAGCAGTTTGAAAGTGTAGGCCGGATGGCAGAGCGCTTTCGTGTGCTCTCCCAAATGCTTCAGGGCACTTTGTTGGACATTATTCATACACGGCAGCCTGGCCGTGGGGAAGATGCACCATCGCCGGCTGGAGACAAAATAAGACTACCGGCTGGCTGAGGCTGTGGTCTCTCAACTGTTGAAGGATCGTGTCAGCACAGCGCTCAAATGGAAAATAACCTGCGCTATCTGCTCTGCAAACCTACTAAAGGAAGTATAATTGTCTTAATTTTCAAACGAACATCTGAACTCACTGAAAGTTTTAATAATCATTACGCTCGCATATGAGACTCTGTGTCCCAGAAGGCTTTAGGACAAACATTGCACTGAGCACACGCCCACAGGGGGCAGAATTGTGAATAAAACTTGCCTGAAATGAAAAATGCGTGCTATCAGGTGTTCCTTGTGACGTGCCCAAGAAGAAGAGGTTCCTGACCTTGAAACGCGTTGGCAGAAGTAAAAAGTAATGTGGAGCAGGAGAGCAGTTTGAAAGTGTAGGCCGGATGGCAGAGCGCTGTCGTGTGCTCTCCCAAATGCTTCAGGGCACTTTGTTGGACATTATTCATACACGGCAGCCTGGCCGTGGGGAAGATGCACCATCGCCGGCTGGAGACGAAATAAGACTACCGGCTGGCTGAGGCTGTGGTCTCTCAACTGTTGAAGGATCGTGTCAGCACAGCGCTCAAATGGAAAATAACCTGCGCTATCTGCTCTGCAAACCTACTAAAGGAAGTATAATTGTCTTAATTTTCAAACGAACATCTGAACTCACTGAAAGTTTTAATAATCATTACGCTCGCATATGAGACTCTGTGTCCCAGAAGGCTTTAGGACAACCATTGCACTGAGCACACGCCCACTGGGGGCAGAATTGTGAATAAAACGTGCCTGAAATGAAAAATGCGTGCTATCAGGTGTTCCTTGTGACGTGCCCAAGACGAAGAGGTTCCTGACCTTGAAACGCGTTGGCAGAAGTAAAAAGTAATGTGGAGCAGGAGAGCAGTTTGAAAGTGTAGGCCGGATGGCAGAGCGCTATCGTGTGCTCTCCCAAATGCTTCAGGGCACTTTGTTGGACATTATTCATACACGGCAGCCTGGCCGTGGGGAAGATGCACCATCGCCGGCTGGAGACGAAATAAGACTACCGGCTGGCTGAGGCTGTGGTCTCTCAACTGTTGAAGGATCGTGTCAGCACAGCGCTCAAATGGAAAATAACTTGCGCTATCTGCTCTGCAAACCTACTAAAGGAAGTATAATTGTCTTAATTTTCAAACGAACATCTGAACTCACTGAAAGTTTTAATAATCATTACGCTCGCATATGAGACTCGGTGTCCCAGAAGGCTTTAGGACAAACATTGCACTGAGCACACGCCCACTGGGGGCAGAATTGTGAATAAAACTTGCCTGAAATGAAAAATGCGTGCTATCAGGTGTTCCTTGTGACGTGCCCAAGAAGAAGAGGTTCCTGACCTTGAAACGCGTTGGCAGAAGTAAAAAGTAATGTGGAGCAGGAGAGCAGTTTGAAAGTGTAGGCCGGATGGCAGAGCGCTGTCGTGTGCTCTCCCAAATGCTTCAGGGCACTTTGTTGGACATTATTCATACACGGCAGCCTGGCCGTGGGGAAGATGCACCATCGCCGGCTGGAGACGAAATAAGACTACCGGCTGGCTGAGGCTGTGGTCTCTCAACTGTTGAAGGATCGTGTCAGCACAGCGCTCAAATGGAAAATAACCTACGCTATCTGCTCTGCAAACCTACTAAAGGAAGTATAATTGTCTTAATTTTCAAACGAACATCTGAATTCACTGAAAGTTTTAATAATCATTACGCTCGCATATGGACTCTGTGTCCCAGAAGGCTTTAGGACAAACATTGCACTGAGCACACGCCCACAGGGGGCAGAATTGTGAATAAAACTTGCCTGAAATGAAAAATGCGTGCTATCAGGTGTTCCTTGTGACGTGCCCAAGAAGAAGAGGTTCCTGACCTTGAAACGCGTTGGCAGAAGTAAAAAGTAATGTGGAGCAGGAGAGCAGTTTGAAAGTGTAGGCCGGATGGCAGAGCGCTGTCGTGTGCTCTCCCAAATGCTTCAGGACACTTTGTTGGACATTATTCATACACGGCAGCCTGGCCGTGGGGAAGATGCACCATCGCCGGCTGGAGACGAAATAAGACTACCGGCTGGCTGAGGCTGTGGTCTCTCAACTGTTGAAGGATCGTGTCAGCACAGCGCTCAAATGGAAAATAACCTGCGCTATCTGCTCTGCAAACCTACTAAAGGAAGTATAATTGTCTTAATTTTCAAACGAACATCTGAACTCACTGAAAGTTTTAATAATCATTACGCTCGCATATGAGACTCTGTGTCCCAGAAGGCTTTAGGACAAACATTGCACTGAGCACACGCCCACTGGGGGCAGAATTGTGAATTAAACGTGCCTGAAATGAAAAATGCGTGCTATCAGGTGTTCCTTGTGACGTGCCCAAGAAGAAGAGGTTCCTGACCTTGAAACGCGTTGGCAGAAGTAAAAAGTAATGTGGAGCAGGAGAGCAGTTTGAAAAAGTAGGCCGGATATCAGAGCGCTGTCGTGTGCTCTCCCAAATGCTTCAGGGCACTTTGTTGGACATTATTCATACACGGCAGCCTGGCCGTGGGGAAGATGCACCATCGCCGGCTGGAGACGAAATAAGACTACCGGCTGGCTGAGGCTGTGGTCTCTCAACTGTTGAAGGATCGTGTCAGCACAGTGCTCAAATGGAAAATAACCTGCGCTATCTGCTCTGCAAACCTACTAAAGGAAGTATAATTGTCTTAATTTTCAAACGAACATCTGAACTCACTGAAAGTTTTAATAATCATTACGCTCGCATATGAGACTCTGTGTCCCAGAAGGCTTTAGGACAAACATTGCACTGAGCACACGCCCACTGGGGGCAGAATTGTGAATAAAACTTGCCTGAAATGAAAAATGCGTGCTATCAGGTGTTCCTTGTGACGTGCCCAAGAAGAAGAGGTTCCTGACCTTGAAACGCGTTGGCAGAAGTAAAAAGTAATGTGGAGCAGGAGAGCAGTTTGAAAGTGTAGGCCGGATGGCAGAGCGCTATCGTGTGCTCTCCCAAATGCTTCAGGGCACTTTGTTGGACATTATTCATACACGGCAGCCTGGCCGTGGGGAAGATGCACCATCGCCGGCTGGAGACGAAATAAGACTACCGGCTGGCTGAGGCTGTGGTCTCTCAACTGTTGAAGGATCGTGTCAGCACAGCGCTCAAATGGAAAATAACCTGCGCTATCTGCTCTGCAAACCTACTAAAGGAAATATAATTGTCTTAATTTTCAAACGAACATCTGAACTCACTGAAAGTTTTAATAATCATTACGCTCGCATATGAGACTCTGTGTCCCAGAAGGCTTTAGGACAAACATTGCACTGAGCACACGCCCACTGGGGGCAGAATTGTGAATAAAACGTGCCTGAAATGAAAAATGCGTGCTATCAGGTGTTCCTTGTGACGTGCCCAAGACGAAGAGGTTCCTGACCTTGAAACGCGTTGGCAGAAGTAAAAAGTAATGTGGAGCAGAAGAGCAGTTTGAAAGTGTAGGCCGGATGGCAGAGCGCTGTCGTGTGCTCTCCCAAATGCTTCAGGGCACTTTGTTGGACATTATTCATACACTGCAGCCTGGCCGTGGGGAAGATGCACAATCGCCGGCTGGAGACGAAATAAGACTACCGGCTGGCTGAGGCTGTGGTCTCTCAACTGTTGAAGGATCGTGTCAGCACAGCGCTCAAATGGAAAATAACCTGCGCTATCTGCTCTGCAAACCTACTAAAGGAAATATAATTGTCTTAATTTTCAAACGAACATCTGAACTCACTGAAAGTTTTAATAATCATTACGCTCGCATATGAGACTCTGTGTCCCAGAAGGCTTTAGGACAAACATTGCACTGAGCACACGCCCACTGGGGGCAGAATTGTGAATAAAACGTGCCTGAAATGAAAAATGCGTGCTATCAGGTGTTCCTTGTGACGTGCCCAAGAAGAAGAGGTTCCTGACCTTGAAACGCGTTGGCAGAAGTAAAAAGTAATGTGGAGCAGGAGAGCAGTTTGAAAGTGTAGGCCAGATGGCAGAGCGCTGTCGTGTGCTCTCCCAAATGCTTCAGGGCACTTTGTTGGACATTATTCATACACGGCAGCCTGGCCGTGGGGAAGATGCACCATCGCCGGCTGGAGACGAAATAAGACTACCGGCTGGCAGAGGCTGTGGTCTCTCAACTGTTGAAGGATCGTGTCAGCACAGCGCTCAAATGGAAAATAACCTGCGCTATCTGCTCTGCAAACCTACTAAAGGAAGTATAATTGTCTTAATTTTCAAACGAACATCTGAACTCACTGAAAGTTTTAATAATCATTACGCTCGCATATGAGACTCTGTGTCCCAGAAGGCTTTAGGACAAACATTGCACTGAGCACACGCCCACTGGGGGCAGAATTGTGAATAAAACTTGCCTGAAATGAAAAATGCGTGCTATCAGGTGTTCCTTGTGACGTGCCCAAGAAGAAGAGGTTCCTGACCTTGAAACGCGTTGGCAGAAGTAAAAAGTAATGTGGAGCAGGAGAGCAGTTTGAAAGTGTAGGCCAGATGGCAGAGCGCTATCGTGTGCTCTCCCAAATGCTTCAGGGCACTTTGTTGGACATTATTCATACACGGCAGCCTGGCCGTGGGGAAGATGCACCATCGCCGGCTGGAGACGAAATAAGACTACCGGCTGGCTGAGGCTGTGGTCTCTCAACTGTTGAAGGATCGTGTCAGCCCAGCGCTCAAATGGAAAATAACCTGCGCTATCTGCTCTGCAAACCTACTAAAGGAAGTATAATTGTCTTAATTTTCAAACGAACATCTGAACTCACTGAAAGTTTTAATAATCATTACGCTCGCATATGAGACTCTGTGTCCCAGAAGGCTTTAGGACAAACATTGCACTGAGCACACGCCCACTGGGGGCAGAATTGTGAATAAAACGTGCCTGAAATGAAAAATGCGTGCTATCAGGTGTTCCTTGTGACGTGCCCAAGAAGAAGAGGTTCCTGACCTTGAAACGCGTTGGCAGAAGTAAAAAGTAATGTGGAGCAGGAGAGCAGTTTGAAAGTGTAGGCCGGATGCCAGAGCGCTGTCGTGTGCTCTCCCAAATGCTTCAGGGCACTTTGTTGGACATTATTCATACACGGCAGCCTGGCCGTGGGGAAGATGCACCATCGCCGGCTGGAGACGAAATAAGACTACCGGCTGGCTGAGGCTGTGGTCTCTCAACTGTTGAAGGATCATGTCAGCACAGCGCTCAAATGGAAAATAACCTGCGCTATCTGCTCTGCAAACCTACTAAAGGAAGTATAATTGTCTTAATTTTCAAACGAACATCTGAACTCACTGAAAGTTTTAATAATCATTACGCTCGCATATGAGACTCTGTGTCCCAGAAGGCTTTAGGACAAACATTGCACTGAGCACACGCCCACTGGGGGCAGAATTGTGAATAAAACTTGCCTGAAATGAAAAATGCGTGCTATCAGGTGTTCCTTGTGACGTGCCCAAGAAGAAGAGGTTCCTGACCTTGAAACGCGTTGGCAGAAGTAAAAAGTAATGTGGAGCAGAAGAGCAGTTTGAAAGTGTAGGCCGGATGGCAGAGCGCTGTCGTGTGCTCTCCCAAATGCTTCAGGGCACTTTGTTGGACATTATTCATACACTGCAGCCTGGCCGTGGGGAAGATGCACAATCGCCGGCTGGAGACGAAATAAGACTACCGGCTGGCTGAGGCTGTGGTCTCTCAACTGTTGAAGGATCGTGTCAGCACAGCGCTCAAATGGAAAATAACCTGCGCTATCTGCTCTGCAAACCTACTAAAGGAAGTATAATTGTCTTAATTTTCAAACGAACATCTGAACTCACTGAAAGTTTTAATAATCATTACGCTCGCATATGAGACTCTGTGTCCCAGAAGGCTTTAGGACAAACATTGCACTGAGCACACGCCCACTGGGGGCAGAATTATGAATAAAACTTGCCTGAAATGAAAAATGCGTGCTATCAGGTGTTCCTTGTGACGTGCCCAAGAAGAAGAGGTTCCTGACCTTGAAACGCGTTGGCAGGAGTAAAAAGTAATGTGGAGCAGGAGAGCAGTTTGAAAGTGTAGGCCGGATGGCAGAGCGCTGTCGTGTGCTCTCCCAAATGCTTCAGGGCACTTTGTTGGACATTATTCATACACGGCAGCCTGGCCGTGGGAAAGATGCACCATCGCCGGCTGGAGACGAAATAAGACTACCGGCTGGCTGTGGTCTCTCAACTGTTGAAGGATCGTGTCAGCACAGCGCTCAAATGGAAAATAACCTGCGCTATGTACTCTGCAAACCTACTAAAGGAAGTATAATTATCTTAATTTTCAAACGAACATCTGAACTCACTGAAAGTTTTAATAATCATTACGCTCGCATATGAGACTCTGTGTCCCAGAAGGCTTTAGGAGAAACATTGCACTGAGCACACGCCCACTGGGGGCAGAATTGTGAATAAAACGTGCCTGAAATGAAAAATGCGTGCTATCAGGTGTTCCTTGTGACGTGCCCAAGAAGAAGAGGTTCCTGACCTTGAAACGCGTTGGCAGAAGTAAAAAGTAATGTGGAGCAGGAGAGCAGTTTGAAAGTGTAGGCCGGATGGCAGAGCGCTGTCGTGTGCTCTCCCAAATGCTTCAGGGCACTTTGTTGGACATTATTCATACACGGCAGCCTGGCCGTGGGGAAGATGCACCATCGCCGGCTGGAGACGAAATAAGACTACCGGCTGGCTGAGGCTGTGGTCTCTCAACTGTTAAAGGATCGTCTCAGCACAGCGCTCAAATGGAAAATAACCTGCGCTATCTGCTCTGCAAACCTACTAAAGGAAGTATAATTGTCTTAATTTTCAAACGAACATCTGAACTCACTGAAAGTTTTAATAATCATTACGCTCGCATATGAGACTCTGTGTCCCAGAAGGCTTTAGGACAAACATTGCACTGAGCACACGCCCACTGGGGGCAGAATTGTGAATAAAACGTGCCTGAAATGAAAAATGCGTGCTATCAGGTGTTCCTTGTGACGTGCCCAAGAAGAAGAGGTTCCTGACCTTGAAACGCGTTGGCAGAAGTAAAAAGTAATGTGGAGCAGGAGAACAGTTTGAAAGTGTAGGCCGGATGGCAGAGCGCTGTCGTGTGCTCTCCCAAATGCTTCAGGGCACTTTGTTGGACATTATTCATACACGGCAGCCTGGCCGTGGGGAAGATGCACCATCGCCGGCTGGAGACAAAATAAGACTACCGGCTGGCTGAGGCTGTGGTCTCTCAACTGTTGAAGGATCGTGTCAGCACAGCGCTCAAATGGAAAATAACCTGCGCTATCTGCTCTGCAAACCTACTAAAGGAAGTATAATTGTCTTAATTTTCAAACGAACATCTGAACTCACTGAAAGTTTTAATAATCATTACGCTCGCATATGAGACTCTGTGTCCCAGAAGGCTTTAGGACAAACATTGCACTGAGCACACGCCCACAGGGGGCAGAATTGTGAATAAAACTTGCCTGAAATGAAAAATGCGTGCTATCAGGTGTTCCTTGTGACGTGCCTAAGAAGAAGAGGTTCCTGACCTTGAAACGCGTTGGCAGAAGTAAAAAGTAATGTGGAGCAGGAGAGCAGTTTGAAAGTGTAGGCCGGATGGCAGAGCGCTGTCGTGTGCTCTCCCAAATGCTTCAGGGCACTTTGTTGGACATTATTCATACACGGCAGCCTGGCCGTGGGGAAGATGCACCATCGCCGGCTGGAGACGAAATAAGACTACCGGCTGGCTGAGGCTGTGGTCTCTCAACTGTTGAAGGATCGTGTCAGCACAGCGCTCAAATGGAAAATAACCTGCGCTATCTGCTCTGCAAACCTACTAAAGGAAGTATAATTGTCTTAATTTTGAAACGAACATCTGAACTCACTGAAAGTTTTAATAATCATTACGCTCGCATATGAGACTCTGTGTCCCAGAAGGCTTTAGGACAAACATTGCACTGAGCACACGCCCACTGGGGGCAGAATTGTGAATAAAACGTGCCTGAAATGAAAAATGCGTGCTATCAGGTGTTCCTTGTGACGTGCCCAAGACGAAGAGGTTCCTGACCTTGAAACGCGTTGGCAGAAGTAAAAAGTAATGTGGAGCAGGAGAGCAGTTTGAAAGTGTAGGCCGGATGGCAGAGCGCTGTCGTGTGCTCTCCCGAATGCTTCAGGGCACTTTGTTGGACATTATTCATACACGGCAGCCTGGCCGTGGGGAAGATGCACCATCGCCGGCTGGAGACGAAATAAGACTACCGGCTGGCTGAGGCTGTGGTCTCTCAACTGTTGAAGGATCGTGTCAGCACAGCGCTCAAATGGAAAATAACCTGCGCTATCTGCTCTGCAAACCTACTAAAGGAAGTATAATTGTCTTACTTTTCAAACGAACATCTGAACTCACTGAAAGTTTTAATAATCATTACGCTCGCATATGAGACTCTGTGTCCCAGAAGGCTTTAGGACAAACATTGCACTGAGCACACGCCCACTGGGGGCAGAATTGTGAATAAAACTTGCCTGAAATGAAAAATGCGTGCTATCAGGTGTTCCTTGTGACGTGCCCAAGAAGAAGAGGTTCCTGACCTTGAAACGCGTTGGCAGAAGTAAAAAGTAATGTGGAGCAGAAGAGCAGTTTGAAAGTGTAGGCCGGATGGCAGAGCGCTGTCGTGTGCTCTCCCAAATGCTTCAGGGCACTTTGTTGGACATTATTCATACACTGCAGCCTGGCCGTGGGGAAGATGCACAATCGCCGGCTGGAGACGAAATAAGACTACCGGCTGGCTGAGGCTGTGGTCTCTCAACTGTTGAAGGATCGTGTCAGCACAGCGCTCAAATGGAAAATAACCTGCGCTATCTGCTCTGCAAACCTACTAAAGGAAGTATAATTGTCTTAATTTTCAAACGAACATCTGAACTCACTGAAAGTTTTAATAATCATTACGCTCGCATATGAGACTCTGTGTCCCAGAAGGCTTTAGGACAAACATTGCACTGAGCCCACGCCCACTGGGGGCAGAATTATGAATAAAACTTGCCTGAAATGAAAAATGCGTGCTATCAGGTGTTCCTTGTGACGTGCCCAAGAAGAAGAGGTTCCTGACCTTGAAACGCGTTGGCAGGAGTAAAAAGTAATGTGGAGCAGGAGAGCAGTTTGAAAGTGTAGGCCGGATGGCAGAGCGCTGTCGTGTGCTCTCCCAAATGCTTCAGGGCACTTTGTTGGACATTATTCATACACGGCAGCCTGGCCGTGGGGAAGATGCACCATCGCCGGCTGGAGACGAAATAAGACTACCGGCTGGCTGAGGCTGTGGTCTCTCAACTGTTGAAGGATCGTGTCAGCACAGCGCTCAAATGGAAAATAACCTGCGCTATCTGCTCTGCAAACCTACTAAAGGAAGTATAATTGTCTTAATTTTCAAACGAACATCTGAACTCACTGAAAGTTTTAATAATCATTACGCTCGCATATGAGACTCTGTGTCCCAGAAGGCTTTAGGACAAACATTGCACTGAGCACACGCCCACTGGGGGCAGAATTGTGAATAAAACGTGCCTGAAATGAAAAATGCGTGCTATCAGGTGTTCCTTGTGACGTGCCCAAGAAGAAGAGGTTCCTGACCTTGAAACGCGTTGGCAGAAGTAAAAAGTAATGTGGAGCAGGAGAGCAGTTTGAAAGTGTAGGCCGGATGGCAGAGCGCTTTCGTGTGCTCTCCCAAATGCTTCAGGGCACTTTGTTGGACATTATTCATACACGGCAGCCTGGCCGTGGGGAAGATGCACCATCGCCGGCTGGAGACAAAATAAGACTACCGGCTGGCTGAGGCTGTGGTCTCTCAACTGTTGAAGGATCGTGTCAGCACAGCGCTCAAATGGAAAATAACTTGCGCTATCTGCTCTGCAAACCTACTAAAGGAAGTATAATTGTCTTAATTTTCAAACGAACATCTGAACTCACTGAAAGTTTTAATAATCATTACGCTCGCATATGAGACTCGGTGTCCCAGAAGGCTTTAGGACAAACATTGCACTGAGCACACGCCCACTGGGGGCAGAATTGTGAATAAAACTTGCCTGAAATGAAAAATGCGTGCTATCAGGTGTTCCTTGTGACGTGCCCAAGAAGAAGAGGTTCCTGACCTTGAAACGCGTTGGCAGAAGTAAAAAGTAATGTGGAGCAGGAGAGCAGTTTGAAAGTGTAGGCCGGATGGCAGAGCGCTATCGTGTGCTCTCCCAAATGCTTCAGGGCACTTTGTTGGACATTATTCATACACGGCAGCCTGGCCGTGGGGAAGATGCACCATCGCCGGCTGGAGACGAAATAAGACTACCGGCTGGCTGAGGCTGTGGTCTCTCAACTGTTGAAGGATCGTGTCAGCACAGCGCTCAAATGGAAAATAACCTGCGCTATCTGCTCTGCAAACCTACTAAAGGAAATATAATTGTCTTAATTTTCAAACGAACATCTGAACTCACTGAAAGTTTTAATAATCATTACGCTCGCATATGAGACTCTGTGTCCCAGAAGGCTTTAGGACAAACATTGCACTGAGCACACGCCCACTGGGGGCAGAATTGTGAATAAAACGTGCCTGAAATGAAAAATGCGTGCTATCAGGTGTTCCTTGTGACGTGCCCAAGACGAAGAGGTTCCTGACCTTGAAACGCGTTGGCAGAAGTAAAAAGTAATGTGGAGCAGAAGAGCAGTTTGAAAGTGTAGGCCGGATGGCAGAGCGCTGTCGTGTGCTCTCCCAAATGCTTCAGGGCACTTTGTTGGACATTATTCATACACTGCAGCCTGGCCGTGGGGAAGATGCACAATCGCCGGCTGGAGACGAAATAAGACTACCGGCTGGCTGAGGCTGTGGTCTCTCAACTGTTGAAGGATCGTGTCAGCACAGCGCTCAAATGGAAAATAACCTGCGCTATCTGCTCTGCAAACCTACTAAAGGAAATATAATTGTCTTAATTTTCAAACGAACATCTGAACTCACTGAAAGTTTTAATAATCATTACGCTCGCATATGAGACTCTGTGTCCCAGAAGGCTTTAGGACAAACATTGCACTGAGCACACGCCCACTGGGGGCAGAATTGTGAATAAAACGTGCCTGAAATGAAAAATGCGTGCTATCAGGTGTTCCTTGTGACGTGCCCAAGAAGAAGAGGTTCCTGACCTTGAAACGCGTTGGCAGAAGTAAAAAGTAATGTGGAGCAGGAGAGCAGTTTGAAAGTGTAGGCCGGATGGCAGAGCGCTGTCGTGTGCTCTCCCAAATGCTTCAGGGCACTTTGTTGGACATTATTCATACACGGCAGCCTGGCCGTGGGGAAGATGCACCATCGCCGGCTGGAGACGAAATAAGACTACCGGCTGGCAGAGGCTGTGGTCTCTCAACTGTTGAAGGATCGTGTCAGCACAGCGCTCAAATGGAAAATAACCTGCGCTATCTGCTCTGCAAACCTACTAAAGGAAGTATAATTGTCTTAATTTTCAAACGAACATCTGAACTCACTGAAAGTTTTAATAATCATTACGCTCGCATATGAGACTCTGTGTCCCAGAAGGCTTTAGGACAAACATTGCACTGAGCACACGCCCACTGGGGGCAGAATTGTGAATAAAACTTGCCTGAAATGAAAAATGCGTGCTATCAGGTGTTCCTTGTGACGTGCCCAAGAAGAAGAGGTTCCTGACCTTGAAACGCGTTGGCAGAAGTAAAAAGTAATGTGGAGCAGGAGAGCAGTTTGAAAGTGTAGGCCAGATGGCAGAGCGCTATCGTGTGCTCTCCCAAATGCTTCAGGGCACTTTGTTGGACATTATTCATACACGGCAGCCTGGCCGTGGGGAAGATGCACCATCGCCGGCTGGAGACGAAATAAGACTACCGGCTGGCTGAGGCTGTGGTCTCTCAACTGTTGAAGGATCGTGTCAGCCCAGCGCTCAAATGGAAAATAACCTGCGCTATCTGCTCTGCAAACCTACTAAAGGAAGTATAATTGTCTTAATTTTCAAACGAACATCTGAACTCACTGAAAGTTTTAATAATCATTACGCTCGCATATGAGACTCTGTGTCCCAGAAGGCTTTAGGACAAACATTGCACTGAGCACACGCCCACTGGGGGCAGAATTGTGAATAAAACGTGCCTGAAATGAAAAATGCGTGCTATCAGGTGTTCCTTGTGACGTGCCCAAGAAGAAGAGGTTCCTGACCTTGAAACGCGTTGGCAGAAGTAAAAAGTAATGTGGAGCAGGAGAGCAGTTTGAAAGTGTAGGCCGGATGCCAGAGCGCTGTCGTGTGCTCTCCCAAATGCTTCAGGGCACTTTGTTGGACATTATTCATACACGGCAGCCTGGCCGTGGGGAAGATGCACCATCGCCGGCTGGAGACGAAATAAGACTACCGGCTGGCTGAGGCTGTGGTCTCTCAACTGTTGAAGGATCATGTCAGCACAGCGCTCAAATGGAAAATAACCTGCGCTATCTGCTCTGCAAACCTACTAAAGGAAGTATAATTGTCTTAATTTTCAAACGAACATCTGAACTCACTGAAAGTTTTAATAATCATTACGCTCGCATATGAGACTCTGTGTCCCAGAAGGCTTTAGGACAAACATTGCACTGAGCACACGCCCACTGGGGGCAGAATTGTGAATAAAACTTGCCTGAAATGAAAAATGCGTGCTATCAGGTGTTCCTTGTGACGTGCCCAAGAAGAAGAGGTTCCTGACCTTGAAACGCGTTGGCAGAAGTAAAAAGTAATGTGGAGCAGAAGAGCAGTTTGAAAGTGTAGGCCGGATGGCAGAGCGCTGTCGTGTGCTCTCCCAAATGCTTCAGGGCACTTTGTTGGACATTATTCATACACTGCAGCCTGGCCGTGGGGAAGATGCACAATCGCCGGCTGGAGACGAAATAAGACTACCGGCTGGCTGAGGCTGTGGTCTCTCAACTGTTGAAGGATCGTGTCAGCACAGCGCTCAAATGGAAAATAACCTGCGCTATCTGCTCTGCAAACCTACTAAAGGAAGTATAATTGTCTTAATTTTCAAACGAACATCTGAACTCACTGAAAGTTTTAATAATCATTACGCTCGCATATGAGACTCTGTGTCCCAGAAGGCTTTAGGACAAACATTGCACTGAGCACACGCCCACTGGGGGCAGAATTATGAATAAAACTTGCCTGAAATGAAAAATGCGTGCTATCAGGTGTTCCTTGTGACGTGCCCAAGAAGAAGAGGTTCCTGACCTTGAAACGCGTTGGCAGGAGTAAAAAGTAATGTGGAGCAGGAGAGCAGTTTGAAAGTGTAGGCCGGATGGCAGAGCGCTGTCGTGTGCTCTCCCAAATGCTTCAGGGCACTTTGTTGGACATTATTCATACACGGCAGCCTGGCCGTGGGAAAGATGCACCATCGCCGGCTGGAGACGAAATAAGACTACCGGCTGGCTGTGGTCTCTCAACTGTTGAAGGATCGTGTCAGCACAGCGCTCAAATGGAAAATAACCTGCGCTATGTACTCTGCAAACCTACTAAAGGAAGTATAATTATCTTAATTTTCAAACGAACATCTGAACTCACTGAAAGTTTTAATAATCATTACGCTCGCATATGAGACTCTGTGTCCCAGAAGGCTTTAGGAGAAACATTGCACTGAGCACACGCCCACTGGGGGCAGAATTGTGAATAAAACGTGCCTGAAATGAAAAATGCGTGCTATCAGGTGTTCCTTGTGACGTGCCCAAGAAGAAGAGGTTCCTGACCTTGAAACGCGTTGGCAGAAGTAAAAAGTAATGTGGAGCAGGAGAGCAGTTTGAAAGTGTAGGCCGGATGGCAGAGCGCTGTCGTGTGCTCTCCCAAATGCTTCAGGGCACTTTGTTGGACATTATTCATACACGGCAGCCTGGCCGTGGGGAAGATGCACCATCGCCGGCTGGAGACGAAATAAGACTACCGGCTGGCTGAGGCTGTGGTCTCTCAACTGTTAAAGGATCGTCTCAGCACAGCGCTCAAATGGAAAATAACCTGCGCTATCTGCTCTGCAAACCTACTAAAGGAAGTATAATTGTCTTAATTTTCAAACGAACATCTGAACTCACTGAAAGTTTTAATAATCATTACGCTCGCATATGAGACTCTGTGTCCCAGAAGGCTTTAGGACAAACATTGCACTGAGCACACGCCCACTGGGGGCAGAATTGTGAATAAAACGTGCCTGAAATGAAAAATGCGTGCTATCAGGTGTTCCTTGTGACGTGCCCAAGAAGAAGAGGTTCCTGACCTTGAAACGCGTTGGCAGAAGTAAAAAGTAATGTGGAGCAGGAGAACAGTTTGAAAGTGTAGGCCGGATGGCAGAGCGCTGTCGTGTGCTCTCCCAAATGCTTCAGGGCACTTTGTTGGACATTATTCATACACGGCAGCCTGGCCGTGGGGAAGATGCACCATCGCCGGCTGGAGACAAAATAAGACTACCGGCTGGCTGAGGCTGTGGTCTCTCAACTGTTGAAGGATCGTGTCAGCACAGCGCTCAAATGGAAAATAACCTGCGCTATCTGCTCTGCAAACCTACTAAAGGAAGTATAATTGTCTTAATTTTCAAACGAACATCTGAACTCACTGAAAGTTTTAATAATCATTACGCTCGCATATGAGACTCTGTGTCCCAGAAGGCTTTAGGACAAACATTGCACTGAGCACACGCCCACAGGGGGCAGAATTGTGAATAAAACTTGCCTGAAATGAAAAATGCGTGCTATCAGGTGTTCCTTGTGACGTGCCTAAGAAGAAGAGGTTCCTGACCTTGAAACGCGTTGGCAGAAGTAAAAAGTAATGTGGAGCAGGAGAGCAGTTTGAAAGTGTAGGCCGGATGGCAGAGCGCTGTCGTGTGCTCTCCCAAATGCTTCAGGGCACTTTGTTGGACATTATTCATACACGGCAGCCTGGCCGTGGGGAAGATGCACCATCGCCGGCTGGAGACGAAATAAGACTACCGGCTGGCTGAGGCTGTGGTCTCTCAACTGTTGAAGGATCGTGTCAGCACAGCGCTCAAATGGAAAATAACCTGCGCTATCTGCTCTGCAAACCTACTAAAGGAAGTATAATTGTCTGAATTTTGAAACGAACATCTGAACTCACTGAAAGTTTTAATAATCATTACGCTCGCATATGAGACTCTGTGTCCCAGAAGGCTTTAGGACAAACATTGCACTGAGCACACGCCCACTGGGGGCAGAATTGTGAATAAAACGTGCCTGAAATGAAAAATGCGTGCTATCAGGTGTTCCTTGTGACGTGCCCAAGACGAAGAGGTTCCTGACCTTGAAACGCGTTGGCAGAAGTAAAAAGTAATGTGGAGCAGGAGAGCAGTTTGAAAGTGTAGGCCGGATGGCAGAGCGCTGTCGTGTGCTCTCCCGAATGCTTCAGGGCACTTTGTTGGACATTATTCATACACGGCAGCCTGGCCGTGGGGAAGATGCACCATCGCCGGCTGGAGACGAAATAAGACTACCGGCTGGCTGAGGCTGTGGTCTCTCAACTGTTGAAGGATCGTGTCAGCACAGCGCTCAAATGGAAAATAACCTGCGCTATCTGCTCTGCAAACCTACTAAAGGAAGTATAATTGTCTTACTTTTCAAACGAACATCTGAACTCACTGAAAGTTTTAATAATCATTACGCTCGCATATGAGACTCTGTGTCCCAGAAGGCTTTAGGACAAACATTGCACTGAGCACACGCCCACTGGGGGCAGAATTGTGAATAAAACTTGCCTGAAATGAAAAATGCGTGCTATCAGGTGTTCCTTGTGACGTGCCCAAGAAGAAGAGGTTCCTGACCTTGAAACGCGTTGGCAGAAGTAAAAAGTAATGTGGAGCAGAAGAGCAGTTTGAAAGTGTAGGCCGGATGGCAGAGCGCTGTCGTGTGCTCTCCCAAATGCTTCAGGGCACTTTGTTGGACATTATTCATACACTGCAGCCTGGCCGTGGGGAAGATGCACAATCGCCGGCTGGAGACGAAATAAGACTACCGGCTGGCTGAGGCTGTGGTCTCTCAACTGTTGAAGGATCGTGTCAGCACAGCGCTCAAATGGAAAATAACCTGCGCTATCTGCTCTGCAAACCTACTAAAGGAAGTATAATTGTCTTAATTTTCAAACGAACATCTGAACTCACTGAAAGTTTTAATAATCATTACGCTCGCATATGAGACTCTGTGTCCCAGAAGGCTTTAGGACAAACATTGCACTGAGCCCACGCCCACTGGGGGCAGAATTATGAATAAAACTTGCCTGAAATGAAAAATGCGTGCTATCAGGTGTTCCTTGTGACGTGCCCAAGAAGAAGAGGTTCCTGACCTTGAAACGCGTTGGCAGGAGTAAAAAGTAATGTGGAGCAGGAGAGCAGTTTGAAAGTGTAGGCCGGATGGCAGAGCGCTGTCGTGTGCTCTCCCAAATGCTTCAGGGCACTTTGTTGGACATTATTCATACACGGCAGCCTGGCCGTGGGGAAGATGCACCATCGCCGGCTGGAGACGAAATAAGACTACCGGCTGGCTGAGGCTGTGGTCTCTCAACTGTTGAAGGATCGTGTCAGCACAGCGCTCAAATGGAAAATAACCTGCGCTATCTGCTCTGCAAACCTACTAAAGGAAGTATAATTGTCTTAATTTTCAAACGAACATCTGAACTCACTGAAAGTTTTAATAATCATTACGCTCGCATATGAGACTCTGTGTCCCAGAAGGCTTTAGGACAAACATTGCACTGAGCACACGCCCACTGGGGGCAGAATTGTGAATAAAACGTGCCTGAAATGAAAAATGCGTGCTATCAGGTGTTCCTTGTGACGTGCCCAAGAAGAAGAGGTTCCTGACCTTGAAACGCGTTGGCAGAAGTAAAAAGTAATGTGGAGCAGGAGAGCAGTTTGAAAGTGTAGGCCGGATGGCAGAGCGCTTTCGTGTGCTCTCCCAAATGCTTCAGGGCACTTTGTTGGACATTATTCATACACGGCAGCCTGGCCGTGGGGAAGATGCACCATCGCCGGCTGGAGACAAAATAAGACTACCGGCTGGCTGAGGCTGTGGTCTCTCAACTGTTGAAGGATCGTGTCAGCACAGCGCTCAAATGGAAAATAACTTGCGCTATCTGCTCTGCAAACCTACTAAAGGAAGTATAATTGTCTTAATTTTCAAACGAACATCTGAACTCACTGAAAGTTTTAATAATCATTACGCTCGCATATGAGACTCGGTGTCCCAGAAGGCTTTAGGACAAACATTGCACTGAGCACACGCCCACTGGGGGCAGAATTGTGAATAAAACTTGCCTGAAATGAAAAATGCGTGCTATCAGGTGTTCCTTGTGACGTGCCCAAGAAGAAGAGGTTCCTGACCTTGAAACGCGTTGGCAGAAGTAAAAAGTAATGTGGAGCAGGAGAGCAGTTTGAAAGTGTAGGCCGGATGGCAGAGCGCTGTCGTGTGCTCTCCCAAATGCTTCAGGGCACTTTGTTGGACATTATTCATACACGGCAGCCTGGCCGTGGGGAAGATGCACCATCGCCGGCTGGAGACGAAATAAGACTACCGGCTGGCTGAGGCTGTGGTCTCTCAACTGTTGAAGGATCGTGTCAGCACAGCGCTCAAATGGAAAATAACCTACGCTATCTGCTCTGCAAACCTACTAAAGGAAGTATAATTGTCTTAATTTTCAAACGAACATCTGAATTCACTGAAAGTTTTAATAATCATTACGCTCGCATATGGACTCTGTGTCCCAGAAGGCTTTAGGACAAACATTGCACTGAGCACACGCCCACAGGGGGCAGAATTGTGAATAAAACTTGCCTGAAATGAAAAATGCGTGCTATCAGGTGTTCCTTGTGACGTGCCCAAGAAGAAGAGGTTCCTGACCTTGAAACGCGTTGGCAGAAGTAAAAAGTAATGTGGAGCAGGAGAGCAGTTTGAAAGTGTAGGCCGGATGGCAGAGCGCTGTCGTGTGCTCTCCCAAATGCTTCAGGACACTTTGTTGGACATTATTCATACACGGCAGCCTGGCCGTGGGGAAGATGCACCATCGCCGGCTGGAGACGAAATAAGACTACCGGCTGGCTGAGGCTGTGGTCTCTCAACTGTTGAAGGATCGTGTCAGCACAGCGCTCAAATGGAAAATAACCTGCGCTATCTGCTCTGCAAACCTACTAAAGGAAGTATAATTGTCTTAATTTTCAAACGAACATCTGAACTCACTGAAAGTTTTAATAATCATTACGCTCGCATATGAGACTCTGTGTCCCAGAAGGCTTTAGGACAAACATTGCACTGAGCACACGCCCACTGGGGGCAGAATTGTGAATTAAACGTGCCTGAAATGAAAAATGCGTGCTATCAGGTGTTCCTTGTGACGTGCCCAAGAAGAAGAGGTTCCTGACCTTGAAACGCGTTGGCAGAAGTAAAAAGTAATGTGGAGCAGGAGAGCAGTTTGAAAAAGTAGGCCGGATATCAGAGCGCTGTCGTGTGCTCTCCCAAATGCTTCAGGGCACTTTGTTGGACATTATTCATACACGGCAGCCTGGCCGTGGGGAAGATGCACCATCGCCGGCTGGAGACGAAATAAGACTACCGGCTGGCTGAGGCTGTGGTCTCTCAACTGTTGAAGGATCGTGTCAGCACAGTGCTCAAATGGAAAATAACCTGCGCTATCTGCTCTGCAAACCTACTAAAGGAAGTATAATTGTCTTAATTTTCAAACAAACATCTGAACTCACTGAAAGTTTTAATAATCATTACGCTCGCATATGAGACTCTGTGTCCCAGAAGGCTTTAGGACAAACATTGCACTGAGCACACGCCCACTGGGGGCAGAATTGTGAATAAAACTTGCCTGAAATGAAAAATGCGTGCTATCAGGTGTTCCTTGTGACGTGCCCAAGAAGAAGAGGTTCCTGACCTTGAAACGCGTTGGCAGAAGTAAAAAGTAATGTGGAGTAGGAGAGCAGTTTGAAAGTGTAGGCCGGATGGCAGAGCGCTATCGTGTGCTCTCCCAAATGCTTCAGGGCACTTTGTTGGACATTATTCATACACGGCAGCCTGGCCGTGGGGAAGATGCACCATCGCCGGCTGGAGACGAAATAAGACTACCGGCTGGCTGAGGCTGTGGTCTCTCAACTGTTGAAGGATCGTGTCAGCACAGCGCTCAAATGGAAAATAACCTGCGCTATCTGCTCTGCAAACCTACTAAAGGAAATATAATTGTCTTAATTTTCAAACGAACATCTGAACTCACTGAAAGTTTTAATAATCATTACGCTCGCATATGAGACTCTGTGTCCCAGAAGGCTTTAGGACAAACATTGCACTGAGCACACGCCCACTGGGGGCAGAATTGTGAATAAAACGTGCCTGAAATAAAAAATGCGTGCTATCAGGTGTTCCTTGTGACGTGCCCAAGAAGAAGAGGTTCCTGACCTTGAAAC
This sequence comes from Triturus cristatus, assembly GCF_964204655.1. Classification (NCBI taxonomy): domain Eukaryota; kingdom Metazoa; phylum Chordata; class Amphibia; order Caudata; family Salamandridae; genus Triturus; species Triturus cristatus. Next base: position 232,415 of record NW_028188377.1, read on the forward strand.
GCGTTGGCAGAAGTAAAAAGTAATGTGGAGCAGGAGAGCAGTTTGAAAGTGTAGGCCGGATGGCAGAGCGCTGTCGTGTGCTCTCCCAAATGCTTCAGGGCACTTTGTTGGACATTATTCATACACGGCAGCCTGGCCGTGGGGAAGATGCACCATCGCCGGCTGGAGACAAAATAAGACTACCGGCTGGCTGAGGCTGTGGTCTCTCAACTGTTGAAGGATCGTGTCAGCACAGCGCTCAAATGGAAAATAACCTGCGCTATCTGCTCTGCAAACCTACTAAAGGAAGTATAATTGTCTTAATTTTCAAACGAACATCTGAACTCACTGAAAGTTTTAATAATCATTACGCTCGCATATGAGACTCTGTGTCCCAGAAGGCTTTAGGACAAACATTGCACTGAGCACACGCCCACTGGGGGCAGAATTGTGAATAAAACGTGCCTGAAATGAAAAATGCGTGCTATCAGGTGTTCCTTGTGACGTGCCCAAGACGAAGAGGTTCCTGACCTTGAAACTCGTTGGCAGAAGTAAAAAGTAATGTGGAGCAGGAGAGCAGTTTGAAAGTGTAGGCCGGATGGCAGAGCGCTATCGTGTGCTCTCCCAAATGCTTCAGGGCACTTTGTTGGACATTATTCATACACGGCAGCCTGGCCGTGGGGAAGATGCACCATCGCCGGCTGGAGACGAAATAAGACTACCGGCTGGCTGAGGCTGTGGTCTCTCAACTGTTGAAGGATCGTGTCAGCACAGCGCTCAAATGGAAAATAACCTACGCTATCTGCTCTGCAAACCTACTAAAGGAAGTATAATTGTCTTAATTTTCAAACGAACATCTGAACTCACTGAAAGTTTTAATAATCATTACGCTCGCATATGGACTCTGTGTCCCAGAAGGCTTTAGGACAAACATTGCACTGAGCACACGCCCACAGGGGGCAGAATTGTGAATAAAACTTGCCTGAAATGAAAAATGCGTGCTATCAGGTGTTCCTTGTGACGTGCCCAAGAAGAAGAGGTTCCTGACCTTGAAACGCGTTGGCAGAAGTAAAAAGTAATGTGGAGCAGGAGAGCAGTTTGAAAGTGTAGGCCGGATGGCAGAGCGCTGTCGTGTGCTCTCCCAAATGCTTCAGGACACTTTGTTGGACATTATTCATACACGGCAGCCTGGCCGTGGGGAAGATGCACCATCGCCGGCTGGAGACGAAATAAGACTACCGGCTGGCTGAGGCTGTGGTCTCTCAACTGTTGAAGGATCGTGTCAGCACAGCGCTCAAATGGAAAATAACCTGCGCTATCTGCTCTGCAAACCTACTAAAGGAAGTATAATTGTCTTAATTTTCAAACGAACATCTGAACTCACTGAAAGTTTTAATAATCATTACGCTCGCATATGAGACTCTGTGTCCCAGAAGGCTTTAGGACAAACATTGCACTGAGCACACGCCCACTGGGGGCAGAATTGTGAATAAAACGTGCCTGAAATGAAAAATGCGTGCTATCAGGTGTTCCTTGTGACGTGCCCAAGAAGAAGAGGTTCCTGACCTTGAAACGCGTTGGCAGAAGTAAAAAGTAATGTGGAGCAGGAGAGCAGTTTGAAAGTGTAGGCCGGATGGCAGAGCGCTGTCGTGTGCTCTCCCAAATGCTTCAGGGCACTTTGTTGGACATTATTCATACACGGCAGCCTGGCCGTGGGGAAGATGCACCATCGCCGGCTGGAGACGAAATAAGACTACCGGCTGGCTGAGGCTGTGGTCTCTCAACTGTTGAAGGATCGTGTCAGCACAGCGCTCAAATGGAAAATAACCTGCGCTATCTGCTCTGCAAACCTACTAAAGGAAGTATAATTGTCTTAATTTTCAAACGAACATCTGAACTCACTGAAAGTTTTAATAATCATTACGCTCGCATATGAGACTCTGTGTCCCAGAAGGCTTTAGGACAAACATTGCACTGAGCACACGCCCACTGGGGGCAGAATTGTGAATAAAACTTGCCTGAAATGAAAAATGCGTGCTATCAGGTGTTCCTTGTGACGTGCCCAAGAAGAAGAGGTTCCTGACCTTGAAACGCGTTGGCAGAAGTAAAAAGTAATGTGGAGCAGAAGAGCAGTTTGAAAGTGTAGGCCGGATGGCAGAGCGCTGTCGTGTGCTCTCCCAAATGCTTCAGGGCACTTTGTTGGACATTATTCATACACTGCAGCCTGGCCGTGGGGAAGATGCACAATCGCCGGCTGGAGACGAAATAAGACTACCGGCTGGCTGAGGCTGTGGTCTCTCAACTGTTGAAGGATCGTGTCAGCACAGCGCTCAAATGGAAAATAACCTGCGCTATCTGCTCTGCAAACCTACTAAAGGAAGTATAATTGTCTTAATTTTCAAACGAACATCTGAACTCACTGAAAGTTTTAATAATCATTACGCTCGCATATGAGACTCTGTGTCCCAGAAGGCTTTAGGACAAACATTGCACTGAGCACACGCCCACTGGGGGCAGAATTGTGAATAAAACTTGCCTGAAATGAAAAATGCGTGCTATCAGGTGTTCCTTGTGACGTGCCCAAGAAGAAGAGGTTCCTGACCTTGAAACGCGTTGGCAGAAGTAAAAAGTAATGTGGAGCAGAAGAGCAGTTTGAAAGTGTAGGCCGGATGGCAGAGCGCTGTCGTGTGCTCTCCCAAATGCTTCAGGGTACTTTGTTGGACATTATTCATACACTGCAGCCTGGCCGTGGGGAAGATGCACAATCGCCGGCTGGAGACGAAATAAGACTACCGGCTGGCTGAGGCTGTGGTCTCTCAACTGTTGAAGGATCGTGTCAGCACAGCGCTCAAATGGAAAATAACCTGCGCTATCTGCTCTGCAAACCTACTAAAGGAAGTATAATTGTCTTAATTTTCAAACGAACATCTGAACTCACTGAAAGTTTTAATAATCATTACGCTCGCATATGAGACTCTGTGTCTCAGAAGGCTTTAGGACAAACATTGCACTGAGCACACGCCCACTGGGGGCAGAATTATGAATAAAACTTGCCTGAAATGAAAAATGCGTGCTATCAGGTGTTCCTTGTGACGTGCCCAAGAAGAAGAGGTTCCTGACCTTGAAACGCGTTGGCAGGAGTAAAAAGTAATGTGGAGCAGGAGAGCAGTTTGAAAGTGTAGGCCGGATGGCAGAGCGCTGTCGTGTGCTCTCCCAAATGCTTCAGGGCACTTTGTTGGACATTATTCATACACGGCAGCCTGGCCGTGGGAAAGATGCACCATCGCCGGCTGGAGACGAAATAAGACTACCGGCTGGCTGAGGCTGTGGTCTCTCAACTGTTGAAGGATCGTGTCAGCACAGCGCTCAAATGGAAAATAACCTGCGCTATCTGCTCTGCAAACCTACTAAAGGAAGTATAATTATCTTAATTTTCAAACGAACATCTGAACTCACTGAAAGTTTTAATAATCATTACGCTCGCATATGAGACTCTGTGTCCCAGAAGGCTTTAGGACAAACATTGCACTGAGCACACGCCCACTGGGGGCAGAATTGTGAATAAAACTTGCCTGAAATGAAAAATGCGTGCTATCAGGTGTTCCTTGTGACGTGCCCAAGAAGAAGAGGTTCCTGACCTTGAAACGCGTTGGCAGAAGTAAAAAGTAATGTGGAGCAGGAGAGCAGTTTGAAAGTGTAGGCCAGATGGCAGAGCGCTGTCGTGTGCTCTCCCGAATGCTTCAGGGCACTTTGTTGGACATGATTCATACACGGCAGCCTGGCCGTGGGGAAGATGCACCATCGCCGGCTGGAGACGAAATAAGACTACCGGCTGGCTGAGGCTGTGGTCTCTCAACTGTTGAAGGATCGTGTCAGCACAGCGCTCAAATGGAAAATAACCTGCGCTATCTGCTCTGCAAACCTACTAAAGGAAGTATAATTGTCTTAATTTTCAAACGAACATCTGAACTCACTGAAAGTTTTAATAATCATTACGCTCGCATATGAGACTCTGTGTCCCAGAAGGCTTTAGGACAAACATTGCACTGAGCACACGCCCACTGGGGGCAGAATTGTGAATAAAACGTGCCTGAAATGAAAAATGCGTGCTATCAGGTGTTCCTTGTGACGTGCCCAAGAAGAAGAGGTTCCTGACCTTAAAACGCGTTGGCAGAAGTAAAAAGTAATGTGGAGCAGGAGAGCAGTTTGAAAGTGTAGGCCGGATGGCAGAGCGCTGTCGTGTGCTCTCCCAAATGCTTCAGGGCACTTTGTTGGACATTATTCATACACGGCAGCCTGGCCGTGGGGAAGATGCACCATCGCCGGCTGGAGACGAAATAAGACTACCGGCTGGCTGAGGCTGTGGTCTCTCAACTGTTGAAGGATCGTGTCAGCACAGCGCTCAAATGGAAAATAACCTACGCTATCTGCTCTGCAAACCTACTAAAGGAAGTATAATTGTCTTAATTTTCAAACGAACATCTGAACTCACTGAAAGTTTTAATAATCATTACGCTCGCATATGGACTCTGTGTCCCAGAAGGATTTGGACAAACATTGCACTGAGCACACGCCCACTGGGGGCAGAATTGTGAATAAAACGTGCCTGAAATGAAAAATGCGTGCTATCAGGTGTTCCTTGTGACGTGCCCAAGAAGAAGAGGTTCCTGACCTTGAAACGCGTTGGCAGAAGTAAAAAGTAATGTGGAGCAGGAGAGCAGTTTGAAAGTGTAGGCCGGATGGCAGAGCGCTGTCGTGTGCTCTCCCAAATGCTTCAGGGCACTTTGTTGGACATTATTCATACACGGCAGCCTGGCCGTGGGGAAGATGCACCATCGCCGGCTGGAGACAAAATAAGACTACCGGCTGGCTGAGGCTGTGGTCTCTCAACTGTTGAAGGACCGTGTCAGCACAGCGCTCAAATAGAAAATAACCTGCGCTATCTGCTCTGCAAACCTACTAAAGGAAGTATAATTGTCTTAATTTTCAAACGAACATCTGAACTCACTGAAAGTTTTAATAATCATTACGCTCGCATATGAGACTCTGTGTCCCAGAAGGCTTTAGGACAAACATTGCACTGAGCACACGCCCACTGGGGGCAGAATTGTGAATAAAACTTGCCTGAAATGAAAAATGCGTGCTATCAGGTGTTCCTTGTGACGTGCCCAAGAAGAAGAGGTTCCTGACCTTGAAACGCGTTGGCAGAAGTAAAAAGTAATGTGGAGCAGGAGAGCAGTTTGAAAGTGTAGGCCGGATGGCAGAGCGCTGTCGTGTGCTCTCCCAAATGCTTCAGGGCACTTTGTTGGACATTATTCATACACGTCAGCCTGGCCGTGGGGAAGATGCACCATCGCCGGCTGGAGACGAAATAAGACTACCGGCTGGCTGAGGCTGTGGTCTCTCAACTGTTGAAGGATCGTGTCAGCACAGCGCTCAAATGGAAAATAACCTGCGCTATCTGCTCTGCAAACCTACTAAAGGAAGTATAATTGTCTTAATTTTCAAACGAACATCTGAACTCACTGAAAGTTTTAATAATCATTACGCTCGCATATGGACTCTGTGTCCCAGAAGGCTTTAGGACAAACATTGCACTGAGCACACGCCCACAGGGGGCAGAATTGTGAATAAAACTTGCCTGAAATGAAAAATGCGTGCTATCAGGTGTTCCTTGTGACGTGCCCAAGAAGAAGAGGTTCCTGACCTTGAAACGCGTTGGCAGAAGTAAAAAGTAATGTGGAGCAGGAGAGCAGTTTGAAAGTGTAGGCCGGATGGCAGAGCGCTATCGTGTGCTCTCCCAAATGCTTCAGGGCACTTTGTTGGACATTATTCATACACGGCAGCCTGGCCGTGGGGAAGATGCACCATCGCCGGCTGGAGACGAAATAAGACTACCGGCTGGCTGAGGCTGTGGTCTCTCAACTGTTGAAGGATCGTGTCAGCACAGCGCTCAAATGGAAAATAACCTGCGCTATCTGCTCTGCAAACCTACTAAAGGAAATATAATTGTCTTAATTTTCAAACGAACATCTGAACTCACTGAAAGTTTTAATAATCATTACGCTCGCATATGAGACTCTGTGTCCCAGAAGGCTTTAGGACAAACATTGCACTGAGCACACGCCCACTGGGGGCAGAATTGTGAATAAAACGTGCCTGAAATGAAAAATGCGTGCTATCAGGTGTTCCTTGTGACGTGCCCAAGAAGAAGAGGTTCCTGACCTTGAAACGCGTTGGCAGAAGTAAAAAGTAATGTGGAGCAGGAGAGCAGTTTGAAAGTGTAGGCCGGATGGCAGAGCGCTGTCGTGTGCTCTCCCAAATGCTTCAGGGCACTTTGTTGGACATTATTCATACACGGCAGCCTGGCCGTGGGGAAGATGCACCATCGCCGGCTGGAGACGAAATAAGACTACCGGCTGGCTGAGGCTGTGGTCTCTCAACTGTTGAAGGATCGTGTCAGCACAGCGCTCAAATGGAAAATAACCTGCGCTATCTGCTCTGCAAACCTACTAAAGGAAGTATAATTGTCTTAATTTTCAAACGAACATCTGAACTCACTGAAAGTTTTAATAATCATTACGCTCGCATATGAGACTCTGTGTCCCAGAAGGCTTTAGGACAAACATTGCACTGAGCACACGCCCACTGGGGGCAGAATTGTGAATAAAACGTGCCTGAAATGAAAAATGCGTGCTATCAGGTGTTCCTTGTGACGTGCCCAAGACGAAGAGGTTCCTGACCTTGAAACGCGTTGGCAGAAGTAAAAAGTAATGTGGAGCAGGAGAGCAGTTTGAAAGTGTAGGCCGGATGGCAGAGCGCTATCGTGTGCTCTCCCAAATGCTTCAGGGCACTTTGTTGGACATTATTCATACACGGCAGCCTGGCCGTGGGGAAGATGCACCATCGCCGGCTGGAGACGAAATAAGACTACCGGCTGGCTGAGGCTGTGGTCTCTCAACTGTTGAAGGATCGTGTCAGCACAGCGCTCAAATGGAAAATAACCTTCGCTATCTGCTCTGCAAACCTACTAAAGGAAATATAATTGTCTTAATTTTCAAACGAACATCTGAACTCACTGAAAGTTTTAATAATCATTACGCTCGCATATGAGACTCTGTGTCCCAGAAGGCTTTAGGACAAACATTGCACTGAGCACACGCCCACTGGGGGCAGAATTGTGAATAAAACGTGCCTGAAATGAAAAATGCGTGCTATCAGGTGTTCCTTGTGACGTGCCCAAGAAGAAGAGGTTCCTGACCTTGAAACGCGTTGGCAGAAGTAAAAAGTAATGTGGAGCAGGAGAGCAGTTTGAAAGTGTAGGCCGGATGGCAGAGCGCTGTCGTGTGCTCTCCCAAATGCTTCAGGGCACTTTGTTGGACATTATTCATACACGGCAGCCTGGCCGTGGGGAAGATGCACCATCGCCGGCTGGAGACGAAATAAGACTACCGGCTGGCTGAGGCTGTGGTCTCTCAACTGTTGAAGGATCGTGTCAGCACAGCGCTCAAATGGAAAATAACCTGCGCTATCTGCTCTGCAAACCTACTAAAGGAAGTATAATTGTCTTAATTTTCAAACGAACATCTGAACTCACTGAAAGTTTTAATAATCATTACGCTCGCATATGAGACTCTGTGTCCCAGAAGGCTTTAGGACAAACATTGCACTGAGCACACGCCCACTGGGGGCAGAATTGTGAATAAAACTTGCCTGAAATGAAAAATGCGTGCTATCAGGTGTTCCTTGTGACGTGCCCAAGAAGAAGAGGTTCCTGACCTTGAAACGCGTTGGCAGAAGTAAAAAGTAATGTGGAGCAGGAGAGCAGTTTGAAAGTGTAGGCCAGATGGCAGAGCGCTATCATGTGCTCTCCCAAATGCTTCAGGGCACTTTGTTGGACATTATTCATACACGGCAGCCTGGCCGTGGGGAAGATGCACCATCGCCGGCTGGAGACGAAATAAGACTACCGGCTGGCTGAGGCTGTGGTCTCTCAACTGTTGAAGGATCGTGTCAGCCCAGCGCTCAAATGGAAAATAACCCGCGCTATCTGCTCTGCAAACCTACTAAAGGAAGTATAATTGTCTTAATTTTCAAACGAACATCTGAACTCACTGAAAGTTTTAATAATCATTACGCTCTTATATGAGACTCTGTGTCCCAGAAGGCTTTAGGACAAACATTGCACTGAGCACACGCCCACTGGGGGCAGAATTGTGAATAAAACGTGCCTGAAATGAAAAATGCGTGCTATCAGGTGTTCCTTGTGACGTGCCCAAGAAGAAGAGGTTCCTGACCTTGAAACGCGTTGGCAGAAGTAAAAAGTAATGTGGAGCAGGAGAGCAGTTTGAAAGTGTAGGCCGGATGGCAGAGCGCTGTCGTGTGCTCTCCCAAATGCTTCAGGGCACTTTGTTGGACATTATTCATACACGGCAGCCTGGCCGTGGGGAAGATGCACCATCACCGGCTGGAGACGAAATAAGACTACCGGCTGGCTGAGGCTGTGGTCTCTCAACTGTTGAAGGATCGTGTCAGCACAGCGCTCAAATGGAAAATAACCTGCGCTATCTGCTCTGCAAACCTACTAAAGGAAGTATAATTGTCTTAATTTTCAAACGAACATCTGAACTCACTGAAAGTTTTAATAATCATTACGCTCGCATATGAGACTCTGTGTCCCAGAAGGCTTTAGGACAAACATTGCACTGAGCACACGCCCACTGGGGGCAGAATTGTGAATAAAACTTGTCTGAAATGAAAAATGCGTGCTATCAGGTGTTCCTTGTGACGTGCCCAAGAAGAAGAGGTTCCTGACCTTGAAACGCGTTGGCAGAAGTAAAAAGTAATGTGGAGCAGAAGAGCAGTTTGAAAGTGTAGGCCGGATGGCAGAGCGCTGTCGTGTGCTCTCCCAAATGCTTCAGGGCACTTTGTTGGACATTATTCATACACTGCAGCCTGGCCGTGGGGAAGATGCACAATCGCCGGCTGGAGACGAAATAAGACTACCGGCTGGCTGAGGCTGTGGTCTCTCAACTGTTGAAGGATCGTGTCAGCACAGCGCTCAAATGGAAAATAACCTGCGCTATCTGCTCTGCAAACCTACTAAAGGAAGTATAATTGTCTTAATTTTCAAACGAACATCTGAACTCACTGAAAGTTTTAATAATCATTACGCTCGCATATGAGACTCTGTGTCCCAGAAGGCTTTAGGACAAACATTGCACTGAGCACACGCCCACTGGGGGCAGAATTATGAATAAAACTTGCCTGAAATGAAAAATGCGTGCTATCAGGTGTTCCTTGTGACATGCCCAAGAAGAAGAGGTTCCTGACCTTGAAACGCGTTGGCAGGAGTAAAAAGTAATGTGGAGCAGGAGAGCAGTTTGAAAGTGTAGGCCGGATGGCAGAGCGCTGTCGTGTGCTCTCCCAAATGCTTCAGGGCACTTTGTTGGACATTATTCATACACGGCAGCCTGGCCGTGGGAAAGATGCACCATCGCCGGCTGGAGACGAAATAAGACTACCGGCTGGCTGAGGCTGTGGTCTCTCAACTGTTGAAGGATCGTGTCAGCACAGCGCTCAAATGGAAAATAACCTGCGCTATCTGCTCTGCAAACCTACTAAAGGAAGTATAATTATCTTAATTTTCAAACGAACATCTGAACTCACTGAAAGTTTTAATAATCATTACGCTCGCATATGAGACTCTGTGTCCCAGAAGGCTTTAGGACAAACATTGCACTGAGCACACGCCCACTGGGGGCAGAATTGTGAATAAAACTTGCCTGAAATGAAAAATGCGTGCTATCAGGTGTTCCTTGTGACGTGCCCAAGAAGAAGAGGTTCCTGACCTTGAAACGCGTTGGCAGAAGTAAAAAGTAATGTGGAGCAGGAGAGCAGTTTGAAAGTGTAGGCCAGATGGCAGAGCGCTGTCGTGTGCTCTCCCGAATGCTTCAGGGCACTTTGTTGGACATTATTCATACACGGCAGCCTGGCCGTGGGGAAGATGCACCATCGCCGGCTGGAGACGAAATAAGACTACCGGCTGGCTGAGGCTGTGGTCTCTCAACTGTTGAAGGATCGTGTCAGCACAGCGCTCAAATGGAAAATAACCTGCGCTATCTGCTCTGCAAACCTACTAAAGGAAGTATAATTGTCTTAATTTTCAAACGAACATCTGAACTCACTGAAAGTTTTAATAATCATTACGCTCGCATATGAGACTCTGTGTCCCAGAAGGCTTTAGGACAAACATTGCACTGAGCACACGCCCACTGGGGGCAGAATTGTGAATAAAACGTGCCTGAAATGAAAAATGCGTGCTATCAGGTGTTCCTTGTGACGTGCCCAAGAAGAAGAGGTTCCTGACCTTGAAACGCGTTGGCAGAAGTAAAAAGTAATGTGGAGCAGGAGAGCAGTTTGAAAGTGTAGGCCGGATGGCAGAGCGCTGTCGTGTGCTCTCCCAAATGCTTCAGGGCACTTTGTTGGACATTATTCATACACGGCAGCCTGGCCGTGGGGAAGATGCACCATCGCCGGCTGGAGACAAAATAAGACTACCGGCTGGCTGAGGCTGTGGTCTCTCAACTGTTGAAGGATCGTGTCAGCACAGCGCTCAAATGGAAAATAACCTGCGCTATCTGCTCTGCAAACCTACTAAAGGAAGTATAATTGTCTTAATTTTCAAACGAACATCTGAACTCACTGAAAGTTTTAATAATCATTACGCTCGCATATGAGACTCTGTGTCCCACAAGGCTTTAGGACAAACATTGCACTGAGCACACGCCCACTGGGGGCAGAATTGTGAATAAAACGTGCCTGAAATGAAAAATGCGTGCTATCAGGTGTTCCTTGTGACGTGCCCAAGACGAAGAGGTTCCTGACCTTGAAACGCGTTGGCAGAAGTAAAAAGTAATGTGCAGCAGGAGAGCAGTTTGAAAGTGTAGGCCGGATGGCAGAGCGCTATCGTGTGCTCTCCCAAATGCTTCAGGGCACTTTGTTGGACATTATTCATACACGGCAGCCTGGCCGTGGGGAAGATGCACCATCGCCGGCTGGAGACGAAATAAGACTACCGGCTGGCTGAGGCTGTGGTCTCTCAACTGTTGAAGGATCGTGTCAGCACAGCGCTCAAATGGAAAATAACCTGCGCTATCTGCTCTGCAAACCTACTAAAGGAAGTATAATTGTCTTAATTTTCAAACGAACATCTGAACTCACTGAAAGTTTTAATAATCATTACGCTCGCATATGAGACTCGGTGTCCCAGAAGGCTTTAGGACAAACATTGCACTGAGCACACGCCCACTGGGGGCAGAATTGTGAATAAAACTTGCCTGAAATGAAAAATGCGTGCTATCAGGTGTTCCTTGTGACGTGCCCAAGAAGAAGAGGTTCCTGACCTTGAAACGCGTTGGCAGAAGTAAAAAGTAATGTGGAGCAGGAGAGCAGTTTGAAAGTGTAGGCCGGATGGCAGAGCGCTGTCGTGTGCTCTCCCAAATGCTTCAGGGCACTTTGTTGGACATTATTCATACACGGCAGCCTGGCCGTGGGGAAGATGCACCATCGCCGGCTGGAGACAAAATAAGACTACCGGCTGGCTGAGGCTGTGGTCTCTCAACTGTTGAAGGACCGTGTCAGCACAGCGCTCAAATAGAAAATAACCTGCGCTATCTGCTCTGCAAACCTACTAAAGGAAGTATAATTGTCTTAATTTTCAAACGAACATCTGAACTCACTGAAAGTTTTAATAATCATTACGCTCGCATATGAGACTCTGTGTCCCAGAAGGCTTTAGGACAAACATTGCACTGAGCACACGCCCACTGGGGGCAGAATTGTGAATAAAACTTGCCTGAAATGAAAAATGCGTGCTATCAGGTGTTCCTTGTGACGTGCCCAAGAAGAAGAGGTTCCTGACCTTGAAACGCGTTGGCAGAAGTAAAAAGTAATGTGGAGCAGGAGAGCAGTTTGAAAGTGTAGGCCGGATGGCAGAGCGCTGTCGTGTGCTCTCCCAAATGCTTCAGGGCACTTTGTTGGACATTATTCATACACGGCAGCCTGGCCGTGGGGAAGATGCACCATCGCCGGCTGGAGACGAAATAAGACTACCTGCTGGCTGAGGCTGTGGTCTCTCAACTGTTGAAGGATCGTGTCAGCACAGCGCTCAAATGGAAAATAACCTGCGCTATCTGCTCTGCAAACCTACTAAAGGAAGTATAATTGTCTTAATTTTCAAACGAACATCTGAACTCACTGAAAGTTTTAATAATCATTACGCTCGCATATGAGACTCTGTGTCCCAGAAGGCTTTAGGACAAACATTGCACTGAGCACACGTCCACTGGGGGCAGAATTGTGAATAAAACGTGCCTGAAATGAAAAATGCGTGCTATCAGGTGTTCCTTGTGACGTGCCCAAGAAAAAGAGGTTCCTGACCTTGAAACGCGTTGGCAGAAGTAAAAAGTAATGTGGAGCAGGAGAGCAGTTTGAAAGTGTAGGCCGGATGGCAGAGCGCAGTCGTGTACTCTCCCAAATGCTTCAGGGCACTTTGTTGGACATTATTCATACACGGCAGCCTGGCCGTGGGGAAGATGCACCATCGCCGGCTGGAGACGAAATAAGACTACCGGCTGGCTGAGGCTGTGGTCTCTCAACTGTTGAAGGATCGTGTCAGCACAGCGCTCAAATCGAAAATAACCTGCGCTATCTGCTCTGCAAACCTACTAAAGGAAGTATAATTGTCTTAATTTTCAAACGAACATCTGAACTCACTGAAAGTTTTAATAATCATTACGCTCGCATATGAGACTCTGTGTCCCAGAAGGCTTTAGGACAAACATTGCACTGAGCACACGCCCACTGGGGGCAGAATTGTGAATAAAACTTGCCTGAAATGAAAAATGCGTGCTATCAGGTGTTCCTTGTGACGTGCCCAAGAAGAAGAGGTTCCTGACCTTGAAACGCGTTGGCAGAAGTAAAAAGTAATGTGGAGCAGGAGAGCAGTTTGAAAGTGTAGGCCGGATGGCAGAGCGCTGTCGTGTGCTCTCCCAAATGCTTCAGGGCACTTTGTTGGACATTATTCATACACGGCAGCCTGGCCGTGGGGAAGATGCACCATCGCCGGCTGGAGACGAAATAAGACTACCGGCTGGCTGAGGCTGTGGTCTCTCAACTGTTGAAGGATCGTCTCAGCACAGCGCTCAAATGGAAAATAACTTGCGCTATCTGCTCTGCAAACCTACTAAAGGAAGTATAATTGTCTTAATTTTCAAACGAACATCTGAACTCACTGAAAGTTTTAATAATCATTACGCTCGCATATGAGACTCTGTGTCCCAGAAGGCTTTAGGACAAACATTGCACTGAGCACACGCCCACTGGGGGCAGAATTGTGAATAAAACGTGCCTGAAATGAAAAATGCGTGCTATCAGGTGTTCCTTGTGACGTGCCCAAGAAGAAGAGGTTCCTGACCTTGAAACGCGTTGGCAGAAGTAAAAAGTAATGTGGAGCAGGAGAGCAGTTTGAAAGTGTAGGCCGGATGGCAGAGCGCTGTCGTGTGCTCTCCCAAATGCTTCAGGGCACTTTGTTGGACATTATTCATACACGGCAGCCTGGCCGTGGGGAAGATGCACCATCGCCGGCTGGAGACGAAATAAGACTACCGGCTGGCTGAGGCTGTGGTCTCTCAACTGTTGAAGAATCGTGTCAGCACAGCGCTCAAATGGAAAATAACCTGCGCTATCTGCTCTGCAAACCTACTAAAGGAAATATAATTGTCTTAATTTTCAAACGAACATCTGAACTCACTGAAAGTTTTAATAATCATTACGCTCGCATATGAGACTCTGTGTCCCAGAAGGCTTTAGGACAAACATTGCACTGAGCACACGCCCACTGGGGGCAGAATTGTGAATAAAACGTGCCTGAAATGAAAAATGCATGCTATCAGGTGTTCCTTGTGGCGTGCCCAAGAAGAAGAGGTTCCTGACCTTGAAACGCGTTGGCAGGAGTAAAAAGTAATGTGGAGCAGGAGAGCAGTTTGAAAGTGTAGGCCGGATGGCAGAGAGCTGTCGTGTGCTCTCCCAAATGCTTCAGGGCACTTTGTTGGACATTATTCATACACGGCAGCCTGGCCGTGGGGAAGATGCACCATCGCCGGCTGGAAACGAAATAAGACTGCCGGCTGGCTGAGGCTGTGGTCTCTCAACTGTTGAAGGATCGTGTCAGCACAGCGCTCAAATGGAAAATAACCTGCGCTATCTGTTTTGCAAACCTACTAAAGGAAGTATAATTGTCTTAATTGTCAAACGAACATCTGAACTCACTGAAAGTTTTAATAATCATTACGCTCGCATATGAGACTCTGTGTCCCAGAAGGCTTTAGGACAAACATTGCACTGAGCACACGCCCACTGGGGGCAGAATTGTGAATAAAACTTGCCTGAAATGAAAAATGCGTGCTATCAGGTGTTCCTTGTGACGTGCCCAAGAAGAAGAGGTTCTTGACCTTGAAACGCGTTGGCAGAAGTAAAAAGTAATGTGGAGCAGGAGAGCAGTTTGAAAGTGTAGGCCGGATGGCAGAGCGCTGTTGTGTGCTCTCCCAAATGCTTCAGGGCACTTTGTTGGACATTATTCATACACGGCAGCCTGGCCGTGGGGAAGATGCACCATCGCCGGCTGGAGACGAAATAAGACTACCGGCTGGCTGAGGCTGTGGTCTCTCAACTGTTGAAGGATCGTGTCAGCACAGCGCTCAAATGGAAAATAACCTGCGCTATCTGCTCTGCAAACCTACTAAAGGAAGTATAATTGTCTTAATTTTCAAACGAACATCTGAACTCACTGAAAGTTTTAATAATCATTACGCTCGCATATGAGACTCCGTGTCCCAGAAGGCTTTAGGACAAACATTGCACTGAGCACACGCCCACTGGGGGCAGAATTGTGAATAAAACGTGCCTGAAATGAAAAATGCGTGCTATCAGGTGTTCCTTGTGACGTGCCCAAGACGAAGAGGTTCCTGACCTTGAAACGCGTTGGCAGAAGTAAAAAGTAATGTGGAGCAGGAGAGCAGTTTGAAAGTGTAGGCCGGATGGCAGAGCGCTATCGTGTGCTCTCCCAAATGCTTCAGGGCACTTTGTTGGACATTATTCATACACGGCAGCCTGGCCGTGGGGAAGATGCACCATCGCCGGCTGGAGACGAAATAAGACTACCGGCTGGCTGAGGCTGTGGTCTCTCAACTGTTGAAGGATCGTGTCAGCACAGCGCTCAAATGGAAAATAACCTGCGCTATCTGCTCTGCAAACCTACTAAAGGAAGTATAATTGTCTTAATTTTCAAACGAACATCTGAACTCACTGAAAGTTTTAATAATCATTACGCTCGCATATGAGACTCGGTGTCCCAGAAGGCTTTAGGACAAACATTGCACTGAGCACATGCCCACTGGGGGCAGAATTGTGAATAAAACTTGCCTGAAATGAAAAATGCGTGCTATCAGGTGTTCCTTGTGACGTGCCCAAGAAGAAGAGGTTCCTGACCTTGAAACGCGTTGGCAGAAGTAAAAAGTAATGTGGAGCAGGAGAGCAGTTTGAAAGTGTAGGCCGGATGGCAGAGCGCTGTCGTGTGCTCTCCCAAATGCTTCAGGGCACTTTGTTGGACATTATTCATACACGGCAGCCTGGCCGTGGGGAAGATGCACCATCGCCGGCTAAAGACGAAATAAGACTACCGGCTGGCTGAGGCTGTGGTCTCTCAACTGTTGAAGGATCGTGTCAGCACAGCGCTCAAATGGAAAATAACCTACGCTATCTGCTCTGCAAACCTACTAAAGGAAGTATAATTGTCTTAATTTTCAAACGAACATCTGAACTCACTGAAAGTTTTAATAATCATTACGCTCGCATATGGACTCTGTGTCCCAGAAGGCTTTAGGACAAACATTGCACTGAGCACACGCCCACTGGGGGCAGAATTGTGAATAAAACGTGCCTGAAATGAAAAATGCGTGCTATCAGGTGTTCCTTGTGACGTGCCCAAGAAGAAGAGGTTCCTGACCTTGAAACGCGTTGGCAGAAGTAAAAAGTAATGTGGAGCAGGAGAGCAGTTTGAAAGTGTAGGCCGGATGGCAGAGCGATGTCGTGTGCTCTCCCAAATGCTTCAGGGCACTTTGTTGGACATTATTCATACACGGCAGCCTGGCCGTGGGGAAGATGCACCATCGCCGGCTGGAGACAAAATAAGACTACCGGCTGGCTGAGGCTGTGGTCTCTCAACTGTTGAAGGATCGTGTCAGCACAGCGCTCAAATGGAAAATAACCTGCGCTATCTGCTCTGCAAACCTACTAAAGACAGTATAATTGTCTTAATTTTCAAACGAACATCTGAACTCACTGAAAGTTTTAATAATCATTACGCTCGCATATGAGACTCCGTGTCCCAGAAGGCTTTAGGACAAACATTGCACTGAGCACACGCCCACTGGGGGCAGAATTGTGAATAAAACTTGCCTGAAATGAAAAATGCGTGCTATCAGGTGTTCCTTGTGACGTGCCCAAGAAGAAGAGGTTCCTGACCTTGAAACGCGTTGGCAGAAGTAAAAAGTAATGTGGAGCAGGAGAGCAGTTTGAAAGTGTAGGCCGGATGGCAGAGCGCTGTCGTGTGCTCTCCCAAATGCTTCAGGGCACTTTGTTGGACATTATTCATACACGGCAGCCTGGCCGTGGGAAAGATGCACCATCGCCGGCTGGAGACGAAATAAGACTACCGGCTGGCTGAGGCTGTGGTCTCTCAACTGTTGAAGGATCGTGTCAGCACAGCGCTCAAATGGAAAATAACCTGCGCTATCTGCTCTGCAAACCTACTAAAGGAAGTATAATTGTCTTAATTTTCAAACGAACATCTGAACTCACTGAAAGTTTTAATAATCATTACGCTCGCATATGAGACTCTGTGTCCCAGAAGGCTTTAGGACAAACATTGCACTGAGCACACGCCCACTGGGGGCAGAATTGTGAATAAAACGTGCCTGAAATGAAAAATGCGTGCTATCAGGTGTTCCTTGTGACGTGCCCAAGACGAAGAGGTTCCTGACCTTGAAACGCGTTGGCAGAAGTAAAAAGTAATGTGGAGCAGGAGAGCAGTTTGAAAGTGTAGGCCGGATGGCAGAGCGCTATCGTGTGCTCTCCCAAATGCTTCAGGGCACTTTGTTGGACATTATTCATACACGGCAGCCTGGCCGTGGGGAAGATGCACCATCGCCGGCTGGAGACGAAATAAGACTACCGGCTGGCTGAGGCTGTGGTCTCTCAACTGTTGAAGGATCGTGTCAGCACAGCGCTCAAATGGAAAATAACCTGCGCTATCTGCTCTGCAAACCTACTAAAGGAAGTATAATTGTCTTAATTTTCAAACGAACATCTGAACTCACTGAAAGTTTTAATAATCATTACGCTCGCATATGAGACTCGGTGTCCCAGAAGGCTTTAGGACAAACATTGCACTGAGCACATGCCCACTGGGGGCAGAATTGTGAATAAAACTTGCCTGAAATGAAAAATGCGTGCTATCAGGTGTTCCTTGTGACGTGCCCAAGAAGAAGAGGTTCCTGACCTTGAAACGCGTTGGCAGAAGTAAAAAGTAATGTGGAGCAGGAGAGCAGTTTGAAAGTGTAGGCCGGATGGCAGAGCGCTATCGGGTGCTCTCCCAAATGCTTCAGGGCACTTTGTTGGACATTATTCATACACGGCAGCCTGGCCGTGGGGAAGATGCACCATCGCCGGCTAAAGACGAAATAAGACTACCGGCTGGCTGAGGCTGTGGTCTCTCAACTGTTGAAGGATCGTGTCAGCACAGCGCTCAAATGGAAAATAACCTACGCTATCTGCTCTGCAAACCTACTAAAGGAAGTATAATTGTCTTAATTTTCAAACGAACATCTGAACTCACTGAAAGTTTTAATAATCATTACGCTCGCATATGGACTCTGTGTCCCAGAAGGCTTTAGGACAAACATTGCACTGAGCACACGCCCACTGGGGGCACAATTGTGAATAAAACGTGCCTGAAATGAAAAATGCGTGCTATCAGGTGTTCCTTGTGACGTGCCCAAGAAGAAGAGGTTCCTGACCTTGAAACGCGTTGGCAGAAGTAAAAAGTAATGTGGAGCAGGAGAGCAGTTTGAAAGTGTAGGCCGGATGGCAGAGCGATGTCGTGTGCTCTCCCAAATGCTTCAGGGCACTTTGTTGGACATTATTCATACACGGCAGCCTGGCCGTGGGGAAGATGCACCATCGCCGGCTGGAGACAAAATAAGACTACCGGCTGGCTGAGGCTGTGGTCTCTCAACTGTTGAAGGATCGTGTCAGCACAGCGCTCAAATAGAAAATAACCTGCGCTATCTGCTCTGCAAACCTACTAAAGGAAGTATAATTGTCTTAATTTTCAAACGAACATCTGAACTCACTGAAAGTTTTAATAATCATTACGCTCGCATATGAGACTCTGTGTCCCAGAAGGCTTTAGGACAAACATTGCACTGAGCACACGCCCACTGGGGGCAGAATTGTGAATAAAACTTGCCTGAAATGAAAAATGCGTGCTATCAGGTGTTCCTTGTGACGTGCCCAAGAAGAAGAGGTTCCTGACCTTGAAACGCGTTGGCAGAAGTAAAAAGTAATGTGGAGCAGGAGAGCAGTTTGAAAGTGTAGGCCGGATGGCAGAGCGCTGTCGTGTGCTCTCCCAAATGCTTCAGGGCACTTTGTTGGACATTATTCATACACGGCAGCCTGGCCGTGGGGAAGATGCACCATCGCCGGCTGGAGACGAAATAAGACTACCGGCTGGCTGAGGCTGTGGTCTCTCAACTGTTGAAGGATCGTGTCAGCACAGCGCTCAAATGGAAAATAACCTGCGCTATCTGCTCTGCAAACCTACTAAAGGAAGTATAATTGTCTTAATTTTCAAACGAACATCTGAACTCACTGAAAGTTTTAATAATCATTACGCTCGCATATGAGACTCTGTGTGCCAGAAGGCTTTAGGACAAACATTGCACTGAGCACACGCCCACTGGGGGCAGAATTGTGAATAAAACGTCCCTGAAATGAAAAATGCGTGCTATCAGGTGTTCCTTGTGACGTGCCCAAGAAGAAGAGGTTCCTGACCTTGAAACGCGTTGGCAGAAGTAAAAAGTAATGTGGAGCAGGAGAGCAGTTTGAAAGTGTAGGCCGGATGGCAGAGCGCTGTCGTGTACTCTCCCAAATGCTTCAGGGCACTTTGTTGGACATTATTCATACACGGCAGCCTGGCCGTGGGGAAGATGCACCATCGCCGGCTGCAGACGAAATAAGACTACCGGCTGGCTGAGGCTGTGGTCTCTCAACTGTTGAAGGATCGTGTCAGCACAGCGCTCAAATGGAAAATAACCTGCGCTATCTGCTCTGCAAACCTACTAAAGGAAGTATAATTGTCTTAATTTTCAAACGAACATCTGAACTCACTGAAAGTTTTAATAATCATTACGCTCGCATATGAGACTCTGTGTGCCAGAAGGCTTTAGGACAAACATTGCACTGAGCACACGCCCACTGGGGGCAGAATTGTGAATAAAACGTCCCTGAAATGAAAAATGCGTGCTATCAGGTGTTCCTTGTGACGTGCCCAAGAAGAAGAGGTTCCTGACCTTGAAACGCGTTGGCAGAAGTAAAAAGTAATGTGGAGCAGGAGAGCAGTTTGAAAGTGTAGGCCGGATGGCAGAGCGCTGTCGTGTACTCTCCCAAATGCTTCAGGGCACTTTGTTGGACATTATTCATACACGGCAGCCTGGCCGTGGGGCAGATGCACCATCGCCGGCTGGAGACGAAATAAGACTACCGGCTGGCTGAGGCTGTGGTCTCTCAACTGTTGAAGGATCGTGTCAGCACAGCGCTCAAATCGAAAATAACCTGCGCTATCAGCTCGGCAAACCTACTAAAGGAAGTATAATTGTCTTAATTTTCAAACGAACATCTGAACTCACTGAAAGTTTTAATAATCATTACGCTCGCATATGAGACTCTGTGTCCCAGAAGGCTTTAGGACAAACATTGCACTGAGCACACGCCCACTGGGGGCAGAATTGTGAATAAAACTTGCCTGAAATGAAAAATGCGTGCTATCAGGTGTTCCTTGTGACGTGCCCAAGAAGAAGAGGTTCCTGACCTTGAAACGCGTTGGCAGAAGTAAAAAGTAATGTGGAGCAGGAGAGCAGTTTGAAAGTGTAGGCCGGATGGCAGAGCGATGTCGTGTGCTCTCCCAAATGCTTCAGGGCACTTTGTTGGACATTATTCATACACGGCAGCCTGGCCGTGGGGAAGATGCACCATCGCCGGCTGGAGACAAAATAAGACTACCGGCTGGCTGAGGCTGTGGTCTCTCAACTGTTGAAGGATCGTGTCAGCACAGCGCTCAAATGGAAAATAACCTGCGCTATCTGCTCTGCAAACCTACTAAAGGAAGTATAATTGTCTTAATTTTCAAACGAACATCTGAACTCACTGAAAGTTTTAATAATCATTACGCTCGCATATGAGACTCCGTGTCCCAGAAGGCTTTAGGACAAACATTGCACTGAGCACACGCCCACTGGGGGCAGAATTGTGAATAAAACTTGCCTGAAATGAAAAATGCGTGCTATCAGGTGTTCCTTGTGACGTGCCCAAGAAGAAGAGGTTCCTGACCTTGAAACGCGTTGGCAGAAGTAAAAAGTAATGTGGAGCAGGAGAGCAGTTTGAAAGTGTAGGCCGGATGGCAGAGCGCTGTCGTGTGCTCTCCCAAATGCTTCAGGGCACTTTGTTGGACATTATTCATACACGGCAGCCTGGCCGTGGGAAAGATGCACCATCGCCGGCTGGAGACAAAATAAGACTACCGGCTGGCTGAGGCTGTGGTCTCTCAACTGTTGAAGGATCGTGTCAGCACAGCGCTCAAATGGAAAATAACCTGCGCTATCTGCTCTGCAAACCTACTAAAGGAAGTATAATTGTCTTAATTTTCAAACGAACATCTGAACTCACTGAAAGTTTTAATAATCATTACGCTCGCATATGAGACTCTGTGTCCCAGAAGGCTTTAGGACAAACATTGCACTGAGCACACGCCCACTGGGGGCAGAATTGTGAATAAAACGTGCCTGAAATGAAAAATGCGTGCTATCAGGTGTTCCTTGTGACGTGCCCAAGACGAAGAGGTTCCTGACCTTGAAACGCGTTGGCAGAAGTAAAAAGTAATGTGGAGCAGGAGAGCAGTTTGAAAGTGTAGGCCGGATGGCAGAGCGCTATCGTGTGCTCTCCCAAATGCTTCAGGGCACTTTGTTGGACATTATTCATACACGGCAGCCTGGCCGTGGGGAAGATGCACCATCGCCGGCTGGAGACGAAATAAGACTACCGGCTGGCTGAGGCTGTGGTCTCTCAACTGTTGAAGGATCGTGTCAGCACAGCGCTCAAATGGAAAATAACCTGCGCTATCTGCTCTGCAAACCTACTAAAGGAAGTATAATTGTCTTAATTTTCAAACGAACATCTGAACTCACTGAAAGTTTTAATAATCATTACGCTCGCATATGAGACTCGGTGTCCCAGAAGGCTTTAGGACAAACATTGCACTGAGCACATGCCCACTGGGGGCAGAATTGTGAATAAAACTTGCCTGAAATGAAAAATGCGTGCTATCAGGTGTTCCTTGTGACGTGCCCAAGAAGAAGAGGTTCCTGACCTTGAAACGCGTTGGCAGAAGTAAAAAGTAATGTGGAGCAGGAGAGCAGTTTGAAAGTGTAGGCCGGATGGCAGAGCGCTGTCGTGTGCTCTCCCAAATGCTTCAGGGCACTTTGTTGGACATTATTCATACACGGCAGCCTGGCCGTGGGGAAGATGCACCATCGCCGGCTAAAGACGAAATAAGACTACCGGCTGGCTGAGGCTGTGGTCTCTCAACTGTTGAAGGATCGTGTCAGCACAGCGCTCAAATGGAAAATAACCTACGCTATCTGCTCTGCAAACCTACTAAAGGAAGTATAATTGTCTTAATTTTCAAACGAACATCTGAACTCACTGAAAGTTTTAATAATCATTACGCTCGCATATGGACTCTGTGTCCCAGAAGGCTTTAGGACAAACATTGCACTGAGCACACGCCCACTGGGGGCAGAATTGTGAATAAAACGTGCCTGAAATGAAAAATGCGTGCTATCAGGTGTTCCTTGTGACGTGCCCAAGAAGAAGAGGTTCCTGACCTTGAAACGCGTTGGCAGAAGTAAAAAGTAATGTGGAGCAGGAGAGCAGTTTGAAAGTGTAGGCCGGATGGCAGAGCGATGTCGTGTGCTCTCCCAAATGCTTCAGGGCACTTTGTTGGACATTATTCATACACGGCAGCCTAGCCGTGGGGAAGATGCACCATCGCCGGCTGGAGACGAAATAAGACTACCGGCTGGCTGAGGCTGTGGTCTCTCAACTGTTGAAGGATCGTCTCAGCACAGCGCTCAAATGGAAAATAACTTGCGCTATCTGCTCTGCAAACCTACTAAAGGAAGTATAATTGTCTTAATTTTCAAACGAACATCTGAACTCACTGAAAGTTTTAATAATCATTACGCTCGCATATGAGACTCTGTGTCCCAGAAGGCTTTAGGACAAACATTGCACTGAGCACACGCCCACTGGGGGCAGAATTGTGAATAAAACGTGCCTGAAATGAAAAATGCGTGCTATCAGGTGTTCCTTGTGACGTGCCCAAGAAGAAGAGGTTCCTGACCTTGAAACGCGTTGGCAGAAGTAAAAAGTAATGTGGAGCAGGAGAGCAGTTTGAAAGTGTAGGCCGGATGGCAGAGCGCTGTCGTGTGCTCTCCCAAATGCTTCAGGGCACTTTGTTGGACATTATTCATACACGGCAGCCTGGCCGTGGGGAAGATGCACCATCGCCGGCTGGAGACGAAATAAGACTACCGGCTGGCTGATGCTGTGGTCTCTCAACTGTTGAAGGATCGTGTCAGCACAGCGCTCAAATGGAAAATAACCTGCGCTATCTGCTCTGCAAACCTACTAAAGGAAGTATAATTGTCTTAATTTTCAAACGAACATCTGAACTCACTGAAAGTTTTAATAATCATTACGCTCGCATATGAGACTCTGTGTCCCAGAAGCTTTAGGACAAACATTGCACTGAGCACACGCCCACTGGGGGCAGAATTGTGAATAAAACGTGCCTGAAATGAAAAATGCGTGCTATCAGGTGTTCCTTGTGACGTGCCCAAGAAGAAGAGGTTCCTGACCTTGAAACGCGTTGGCAGAAGTAAAAAGTAATGTGGAGCAGGAGAGCAGTTTGAAAGTGTAGGCCGGATGGCAGAGCGCTGTCGTGTGCTCTCCCGAATGCTTCAGGGCACTTTGTTGGACATTATTCATACACAGCAGCCTGGCCGTGGAGAAGATGCACCATCGCCGGCTGGAAACGAAATAAGACTGCCGGCTGGCTGAGGCTGTGGTCTCTCAACTGTTGAAGGATCGTGTCAGCACAGCGCTCAAATGGAAAATAACCTGCGCTATCTGCTCTGCAAACCTACTAAAGGAAGTATAATTGTCTTAATGTTCAAGCGAACATCTGAACTCACTGAAAGTTTTAATAAACATTACGCTCGCATATGAGACTCTGTGTCCCAGAAGGCTTTAGGACAAACATTGCACTGAGCACACGCCCACTGGGGGCAGAATTGTGAATAAAACGTGCCTGAAATGAAAAATGCGTGCTATCAGGTGTTCCTTGTGACGTGCCCAAGAAGAAGAGGTTCCTGACCTTGAAACGCGTTGGCAGAAGTAAAAAGTAATGTGGAGCAGGAGAGCAGTTTGAAAGTGTAGGCCGGATGGCAGAGCGCTGTCGTGTGCTCTCCCAAATGCTTCAGGGCACTTTGTTGGACATTATTCATACACAGCAGCCTGGCCGTGGGGAAGATGCACCATCGCCGTCTGGAGACTAAATAAGACTACCGGCTGGCTGAGGCTGTGGTCTCTCAACTGTTGAAGGATCGTCTCAGCACAGCGCTCAAATGGAAAATAACTTGTGCTATCTGCTCTGCAAACCTACTAAAGGAAGTATAATGGTCTTAATTTTCAAACGAACATCTGAACTCACTGAAAGTTTTAATAATCATTACGCTCGCATATGAGACTCTGTGTCCCTGAAGGCTTTAGGACAAACATTGCACTGAGCACACGCCTACTGGGGGCAGAATTGTGACTAAAACGTGCCTGAAATGAAAAATGCGTGCTATCAGGTGTTCCTTGTAACGTGCCCAAGAAGAAGAGGTTCCTGACCTTGAAACGCGTTGGCAGAAGTAAAAAGTAATGTGGAGCAGGAGAGCAGTTTGAAAGTGTAGGCCGGATGGCAGAGCGCTGTCGTGTGCTCTCCCAAATGCTTCAGGGCACTTTGTTGGACATTATTCATACACGGCAGCCTGGCCGTGGGGAAGATGCACCATCGCCGGCTGGAGACGAAATAAGACTACCGGCTGGCTGAGGCTGTGGTCTCTCAACTGTTGAAGGATCGTGTCAGCACAGCGCTCAAATGGAAAATAACCTGCGCTATCTGCTCTGCAAACCTACTAAAGGAAGTATAATTGTCTTAATTTTCAAACGAACATCTGAACTCACTAAAAGTTTTAATAATCATTACGCTCGCATATGAGACTCTGTGTCCCAGAAGGCTTTAGGACAAACATTGCAATGAGCATACGCCCACTGGGGGCAGAATTGTGAATAAAACTTGCCTGAAATGAAAAATGCGTGCTATCAGGTGTTCCTTGTGACGTGCCCAAGAAGAAGAGGTTCTTGACCTTGAAACGCGTTGGCAGAAGTAAAAAGTACTGTGGAGCAGGAGAGCAGTTTGAAAGTGTAGGCCGGATGGCAGAGCGCTGTCGTGTGCTCTCCCAAATGCTTCAGGGCACTTTGTTGGACATTATTCATACACGGCAGCCTGGCCGTGGGGAAGATGCACCATCGCCGGCTGGAGACGAAATAAGACTACCGGCTGGCTGAGGCTGTGGTCTCTCAACTGTTGAAGGATCGTGTCAGCACAGCGCTCAAATGGAAAATAACCTGCGCTATCTGCTCTGCAAACCTACTAAAGGAAGTATAATTGTCTTAATTTTCAAACGAACATCTGAACTCACTGAAAGTTTTAATAATCATTACGCTCGCATATGAGACTCTGTGTCCCAGAAGGCTTTAGGACAAACATTGCACTGAGCACACGCCCACTGGGGGCAGAATTGTGAATAAAACGTGCCTGAAATGAAAAATGCGTGCTATCAGGTGTTCCTTGTGACGTGCCCAAGAAGAAGAGGTTCCTGACCTTGAAACGCGTTGGCAGAAGTAAAAAGTAATGTGGAGCAGGAGGGCAGTTTGAAAGTGTAGGCCGGATGGCAGAGCGCTGTTGTGTGCTCTCCCGAATGCTTCAGGGCACTTTGTTGGACATTATTCATACACGGCAGCCTGGCCGTGGGGAAGATGCACCATCGCCGGCTGGAGACGAAATAAGACTACCGGCTGGCTGAGGCTGTGGTCTCTCAACTGTTGAAGGATCGTGTCAGCACAGCGCTCAAATGGAAAATAACCTGCGCTATCTGCTCTGCAAACCTACTAAAGGAAATATAATTGTCTTAATTTTCAAACGAACATCTGAACTCACTGAAAGTTTTAATAATCATTACGCTCGCATATGAGACTCTGTGTCCCAGAAGGCTTTAGGACAAACATTGCACTGAGCACACGCCCACTGGGGGCAGAATTGTGAATAAAACTTGCCTGAAATGAAAAATGCGTGCTATCAGGTGTTCCTTGTGGCGCGCCCAAGAAGAAGAGGTTCCTGACCTTGAAACGCGTTGGCAGAAGTAAAAAGTAATGTGGAGCAGGAGAGCAGTTTGAAAGTGTAGGCCGGATGGCAGAGCGCTGTTGTGTGCTCTCCCAAATGCTTCAGGGCACTTTGTTGGACATTATTCATACACGGCAGCCTGGCCGTGGGGAAGATGCACCATCGCCGGCTGGAAACGAAATAAGACTGCCGGCTGGCTGAGGCTGTGGTCTCTCAACTGTTGAAGGATCGTGTCAGCACAGCGCTCAAATGGAAAATAACCTGCGCTATCTGCTCTGCAAACCTACTAAAGGAAGTATAATTGTCTTAATTTTCAAACGAACATCTGAACTCACTGAAAGTTTTAATAATCATTACGCTCGCATATGAGACTCTGTGTCCCAGAAGGCTTTAGGACAAACATTGCACTGAGCACACGCCCACTGGGGGCAGAATTGTGAATAAAACTTGCCTGAAATGAAAAATGCGTGCTATCAGGTGTTCCTTGTGGCGTGCCCAAGAAGAAGAGGTTCCTGACCTTGAAACGCGTTGGCAGAAGTAAAAAGTAATGTGGAGCAGGAGAGCAGTTTGAAAGTGTAGGCCGGATGGCAGAGCGCTGTCGTGTGCTCTCCCAAATGCTTCAGGGCACTTTGTTGGACATTATTCATACACGGCAGCCTGGCCGTGGGGAAGATGCACCATCGCCGGCTGGAAACGAAATAAGACTGCCGGCTGGCTGAGGCTGTGGTCTCTCAACTGTTGAAGGATCGTGTCAGCACAGCGCTCAAATGGAAAATAACCTGCGCTATCTGCTCTGCAAACCTACTAAAGGAAGTATAATTGTCTTAATTTTCAAACGAACATCTGAACTCACTGAAAGTTTTAATAATCATTACGCTCGCATATGAGACTCTGTGTCCCAGAAGGCTTTAGGACAAACATTGCACTGAGCACACGCCTACTGGGGGCAGAATTGTGAATAAAACGTGCCTGAAATGAAAAATGCGTTCTATCAGGTGTTCCTTGTGACGTGACCAAGAAGAAGAGGTTCCTGACCTTGAAACGCGTTGGCAGAAGTCAAAAGTAATGTGGAGCAGGAGAGCAGTTTGAAAGTGTAGGACGGATGGCAGAGCGCTGTCGTGTGCTCTCCCAAATGCTTCAGGGCACTTTGTTGGACATTATTCATACACAGCAGCCTGGCCGTGGGGAAGATGCACCATCGCCGTCTGGAGACGAAATAAGACTACCGGCTGGCTGAGGCTGTGGTCTCTCAACTGTTGAAGGATCGTGTCAGCACAGCGCTCAAATAGAAAATAACCTGCACTATCTGCTCTGCAAACCTACTAAAGGAAGTATAATTGTCTTAATTTTCAAACGAACATCTGAACTCACTGAAAGTTTTAATAATCATTACGCTCGCATATGAGACTCTGTGTCCCTGAAGGCTTTAGGACAAACATTGCACTGAGCACACGCCCACTGGGGGCAGAATTGTGAATAAAACGTGCCTGACATGAAAAATGCGTGCTATCAGGTGTTCCTTGTGACGTGCCCAAGAAGAAGAGGTTCCTGACCTTGAAACGCGTTGGCAGAAGTAAAAAGTAATGTGGAGCAGGAGAGCAGTTTGAAAGTGTAGGCCGGATGGCAGAGCGCTGTCGTGTGCTCTCCCAAATGCTTCAGGGCACTTTGTTGGACATTATTCATACACGGCAGCCTGGCCGTGGGGAAGATGCACCATCGACGGCTGGAGACGAAATAAGACTACCGGCTGGCTGAGGCTGTGGTCTCTCAACTGTTGAAGAATCGTGTCAGCACAGCGCTCAAATGGAAAATAACCTGCGCTATCTGCTCTGCAAACCTACTAAAGGAAATATAATTGTCTTAATTTTCAAACGAACATCTGAACTCACTGAAAGTTTTAATAATCATTACGCTCGCATATGAGACTCTGTGTCCCAGAAGGCTTTAGGACAAACATTGCACTGAGCACACGCCCACTGGGGGCAGAATTGTGAATAAAAAGTGCCTGAAATGAAAAATGCGTGCTATCAGGTGTTCCTTGTGGCGTGCCAAAGAAGAAGAGGTTCCTGACCTTGAAACGCGTTGGCAGGAGTAAAAAGTAATGTGGAGCAGGAGAGCAGTTTGAAAGTGAAGGCCGGATGGCAGAGCGCTGTTGTGTGCTCTCCCAAATGCTTCAGGGCACTTTGTTGGAGAATATTCATACACGGCAGCCTGGCCGTGGGGAAGATGCACCATCGCCGGCTGGAGACGAAATAAGACTACCGGCTGGCTGAGGCTGTGGTCTCTCAACTGTTGAAGGATCGTGTCAGCACAGCGCTCAAATGGAAAATAACCTGCGCTATCTGCTCTGCAAACCTACTAAAGGAAGTATAATTGTCTTAATTTTCAAACGAACATCTGAACTCACTGAAAGTTTTAATAATCATTACGCTCGCATATGAGACTCTGTGTCCCAGAAGGCTTTAGGACAAACATTGCACTGAACACACGCCCACTGGGGGCAGAATTGTGAATAAAACTTGCCTGAAATGAAAAATGCGTGCTATCAGGTGTTCCTTGTGACGTGCCCAAGAAGAAGAGGTTCCTGACCTTGAAACGCGTTGGCAGAAGTAAAAAGTAATGTGGAGCAGGAGAGCAGTTTGAAAGTGTAGGCCGGATGGCAGAGCGCTGTTGTGTGCTCTCCCAAATGCTTCAGGGCACTTTGTTGGACATTATTCATACACGCCAGCCTGGCCGTGGGGAAGATGCACCATCGCCGGCTGGAGACGAAATAAGACTACCGGCTGGCTGAGGCTGTGGTCTCTCAACTGTTGAAGAATCGTGTCAGCACAGCGCTCAAATGGAAAATAACCTGCGCTATCTGCTCTGCAAACCTACTAAAGGAAATATAATTGTCTTACTTTTCAAACGAACATCTGAACTCACTGAAAGTTTTAATAATCATTACGCTCGTATATGAGACTCTGTGTCCCAGAAGGCTTTAGGACAAACATTGCACTGAGCACACGCCCACTGGGGGCAGAATTGTGAATAAAACGTGCCTGAAATGAAAAATGCGTGCTATCAGGTGTTCCTTGTGGCGTGCCCAAGAAGAAGAGGTTCCTGACCTTGAAACGCGTTGGCAGGAGTAAAAAGTAATGTGGAGCAGGAGAGCAGTTTGAAAGTGTAGGCCGGATGGCAGAGCGCTGTCGTGTGCTCTCCCAAATGCTTCAGGGCACTTTGTTGGACATTATTCATACACGGCAGCCTGGCCGTGGGGAAGATGCACCATCGCCGGCTGGAAACGAAATAAGACTGCCGGCTGGCTGAGGCTGTGGTCTCTCAACTGTTGAAGGATCGTGTCAGCACAGCGCTCAAATGGAAAATAACCTGCGCTATCTGCTCTGCAAACCTACGAAAGGAAGTATAATTGTCTTAATTTTCAAACGAACATCTGAACTCACTGAAAGTTTTAATAATCATTACGCTCGCATATGAGACTCTGTGTCCCAGAAGGCTTTAGGACAAACATTGCAATGAGCATACGCCCACTGGGGGCAGAATTGTGAATAAAACTTGCCTGAAATGAAAAATGCGTGCTATCAGGTGTTCCTTGTGACGTGCCCAAGAAGAAGAGGTTCTTGACCTTGAAACGCGTTGGCAGAAGTAAAAAGCACTGTGGAGCAGGAGAGCAGTTTGAAAGTGTAGGCCGGATGGCAGAGCGCTGTCGTGTGCTCTCCCAAATGCTTCAGGGCACTTTGTTGGACATTATTCATACACGGCAGCCTGGCCGTGGGGAAGATGCACCATCGCCGGCTGGAGACGAAATAAGACTACCGGCTGGCTGAGGCTGTGGTCTCTCAACTGTTGAAGGATCGTGTCAGCACAGCGCTCAAATGGAAAATAACCTGCGCTATCTGCTCTGCAAACCTACTAAAGGAAGTATAATTGTCTTAATTTTCAAACGAACATCTGAACTCACTGAAAGTTTTAATAATCATTACGCTCGCATATGAGACTCTGTGTCCCAGAAGGCTTTAGGACAAACATTGCACTGAGCACACGCCCACTGGGGGCAGAATTGTGAATAAAACGTGCCTGAAATGAAAAATGCGTGCTATCAGGTGTTCCTTGTGACGTGCCCAAGAAGAAGAGGTTCCTGACCTTGAAACGCGTTGGCAGAAGTAAAAAGTAATGTGGAGCAGGAGAGCAGTTTGAAAGTGTAGGCCGGATGGCAGAGCGCTGTCGTGTGCTCTCCCAAATGCTTCAGGGCACTTTGTTGGACATTATTCATACACGGCAGCCTGGCCGTGGGGAAGATGCACCATCGCCGGCTGGAAACGAAATAAGACTGCCGGCTGGCTGAGGCTGTGGTCTCTCAACTGTTGAAGGATCGTGTCAGCACAGCGCTCAAATGGAAAATAACCTGCGCTATCTGCTCTGCAAACCTACTAAAGGAAGTATAATTGTCTTAATTTTCAAACGAACATCTGAACTCACTGAAAGTTTTAATAATCATTACGCTCGCATATGAGACTCTGTGTCCCAGAAGGCTTTAGGACAAACATTGCACTGAGCACACGCCTACTGGGGGCAGAATTGTGAATAAAACGTGCCTGAAATGAAAAATGCGTTCTATCAGGTGTTCCTTGTGACGTGACCAAGAAGAAGAGGTTCCTGACCTTGAAACGCGTTGGCAGAAGTCAAAAGTAATGTGGAGCAGGAGAGCAGTTTGAAAGTGTAGGACGGATGGCAGAGCGCTGTCGTGTGCTCTCCCAAATGCTTCAGGGCACTTTGTTGGACATTATTCATACACAGCAGCCTGGCCGTGGGGAAGATGCACCATCGCCGTCTGGAGACGAAATAAGACTACCGGCTGGCTGAGGCTGTGGTCTCTCAACTGTTGAAGGATCGTGTCAGCACAGCGCTCAAATAGAAAATAACCTGCACTATCTGCTCTGCAAACCTACTAAAGGAAGTATAATTGTCTTAATTTTCAAACGAACATCTGAACTCACTGAAAGTTTTAATAATCATTACGCTCGCATATGAGACTCTGTGTCCCTGAAGGCTTTAGGACAAACATTGCACTGAGCACACGCCCACTGGGGGCAGAATTGTGAATAAAACGTGCCTGAAATGAAAAATGCGTGCTATCAGGTGTTCCTTGTGACGTGCCCAAGAAGAAGAGGTTCCTGACCTTGAAACGCGTTGGCAGAAGTAAAAAGTAATGTGGAGCAGGAGAGCAGTTTGAAAGTGTAGGCCGGATGGCAGAGCGCTGTCGTGTGCTCTCCCAAATGCTTCAGGGCACTTTGTTGGACATTATTCATACACGGCAGCCTGGCCGTGGGGAAGATGCACCATCGACGGCTGGAGACGAAATAAGACTACCGGCTGGCTGAGGCTGTGGTCTCTCAACTGTTGAAGAATCGTGTCAGCACAGCGCTCAAATGGAAAATAACCTGCGCTATCTGCTCTGCAAACCTACTAAAGGAAATATAATTGTCTTAATTTTCAAACGAACATCTGAACTCACTGAAAGTTTTAATAATCATTACGCTCGCATATGAGACTCTGTGTCCCAGAAGGCTTTAGGACAAACATTGCACTGAGCACACGCCCACTGGGGGCAGAATTGTGAATAAAAAGTGCCTGAAATGAAAAATGCGTGCTATCAGGTGTTCCTTGTGGCGTGCCAAAGAAGAAGAGGTTCCTGACCTTGAAACGCGTTGGCAGGAGTAAAAAGTAATGTGGAGCAGGAGAGCAGTTTGAAAGTGAAGGCCGGATGGCAGAGCGCTGTCGTGTGCTCTCCCAAATGCTTCAGGGCACTTTGTTGGACATTATTCATACACGGCAGCCTGGCCGTGGGGAAGATGCACCATCGCCGGCTGGAAACGAAATAAGACTGCCGGCTGGCTGAGGCTGTGGTCTCTCAACTGTTGAAGGATCGTGTCAGCACAGCGCTCAAATGGAAAATAACCTGCGCTATCTGCTCTGCAAACCTACGAAAGGAAGTATAATTGTCTTAATTTTCAAACGAACATCTGAACTCACTGAAAGTTTTAATAATCATTACGCTCGCATATGAGACTCTGTGTCCCAGAAGGCTTTAGGACAAACATTGCAATGAGCATACGCCCACTGGGGGCAGAATTGTGAATAAAACTTGCCTGAAATGAAAAATGCGTGCTATCAGGTGTTCCTTGTGACGTGCCCAAGAAGAAGAGGTTCTTGACCTTGAAACGCGTTGGCAGAAGTAAAAAGTACTGTGGAGCAGGAGAGCAGTTTGAAAGTGTAGGCCGGATGGCAGAGCGCTGTCGTGTGCTCTCCCAAATGCTTCAGGGCACTTTGTTGGACATTATTCATACACGGCAGCCTGGCCGTGGGGAAGATGCACCATCGCCGGCTGGAGACGAAATAAGACTACCGGCTGGCTGAGGCTGTGGTCTCTCAACTGTTGAAGGATCGTGTCAGCACAGCGCTCAAATGGAAAATAACCTGCGCTATCTGCTCTGCAAACCTACTAAAGGAAGTATAATTGTCTTAATTTTCAAACGAACATCTGAACTCACTGAAAGTTTTAATAATCATTACGCTCGCATATGAGACTCTGTGTCCCAGAAGCTTTAGGACAAACATTGCACTGAGCACACGCCCACTGGGGGCAGAATTGTGAATAAAACGTGCCTGAAATGAAAAATGCGTGCTATCAGGTGTTCCTTGTGACGTGCCCAAGAAGAAGAGGTTCCTGACCTTGAAACGCGTTGGCAGAAGTAAAAAGTAATGTGGAGCAGGAGAGCAGTTTGAAAGTGTAGGCCGGATGGCAGAGCGCTGTCGTGTGCTCTCCCGAATGCTTCAGGGCACTTTGTTGGACATTATTCATACACAGCAGCCTGGCCGTGGAGAAGATGCACCATCGCCGGCTGGAAACGAAATAAGACTGCCGGCTGGCTGAGGCTGTGGTCTCTCAACTGTTGAAGGATCGTGTCAGCACAGCGCTCAAATGGAAAATAACCTGCGCTATCTGCTCTGCAAACCTACTAAAGGAAGTATAATTGTCTTAATGTTCAAGCGAACATCTGAACTCACTGAAAGTTTTAATAATCATTACGCTCGCATATGAGACTCTGTGTCCCAGAAGGCTTTAGGACAAACATTGCACTGAGCACACGCCCACTGGGGGCAGAATTGTGAATAAAACGTGCCTGAAATGAAAAATGCGTGCTATCAGGTGTTCCTTGTGACGTGCCCAAGAAGAAGAGGTTCCTGACCTTGAAACGCGTTGGCAGAAGTAAAAAGTAATGTGGAGCAGGAGAGCAGTTTGAAAGTGTAGGCCGGATGGCAGAGCGCTGTCGTGTGCTCTCCCAAATGCTTCAGGGCACTTTGTTGGACATTATTCATACACAGCAGCCTGGCCGTGGGGAAGATGCACCATCGCCGTCTGGAGACTAAATAAGACTACCGGCTGGCTGAGGCTGTGGTCTCTCAACTGTTGAAGGATCGTCTCAGCACAGCGCTCAAATGGAAAATAACTTGTGCTATCTGCTCTGCAAACCTACTAAAGGAAGTATAATGGTCTTAATTTGCAAACGAACATCTGAACTCACTGAAAGTTTTAATAATCATTACGCTCGCATATGAGACTCTGTGTCCCTGAAGGCTTTAGGACAAACATTGCACTGAGCACACGCCTACTGGGGGCAGAATTGTGACTAAAACGTGCCTGAAATGAAAAATGCGTGCTATCAGGTGTTCCTTGTAACGTGCCCAAGAAGAAGAGGTTCCTGACCTTGAAACGCGTTGGCAGAAGTAAAAAGTAATGTGGAGCAGGAGAGCAGTTTGAAAGTGTAGGCCGGATGGCAGAGCGCTGTCGTGTGCTCTCCCAAATGCTTCAGGGCACTTTGTTGGACATTATTCATACACGGCAGCCTGGCCGTGGGGAAGATGCACCATCGCCGGCTGGAGACGAAATAAGACTACCGGCTGGCTGAGGCTGTGGTCTCTCAACTGTTGAAGAATCGTGTCAGCACAGCGCTCAAATGGAAAATAACCTGCGCTATCTGCTCTGCAAACCTACTAAAGGAAATATAATTGCCTTACTTTTCAAACGAACATCTGAACTCACTGAAAGTTTAAATAATCATTACGCTCGCATATGAGACTCTGTGTCCCAGAAGGCTTTAGGACAAACATTGCACTGAGCACACGCCCACTGGGGGCAGAATTGTGAATAAAACGTGCCTGAAATGAAAAATGCGTGCTATCAGGTGTTCCTTGTGGCGTGCCCAAGAAGAAGAGGTTCCTGACCTTGAAACGCGTTGGCAGGAGTAAAAAGTAATGTGGAGCAGGAGAGCAGTTTGAAAGTGTAGGCCGGATGGCAGAGCGCTGTCGTGTGCTCTCCCAAATGCTTCAGGGCACTTTGTTGGACATTATTCATACACGGCAGCCTGGCCGTGGGGAAGATGCACCATCGCCGGCTGGAAACGAAATAAGACTGCCGGCTGGCTGAGGCTGTGGTCTCTCAACTGTTGAAGGATCGTGTCAGCACAGCGCTCAAATGGAAAATAACCTGCGCTATCTGCTCTGCAAACCTACTAAAGGAAGTATAATTGTCTTAATTTTCAAACGAACATCTGAACTCACTAAAAGTTTTAATAATCATTACGCTCGCATATGAGACTCTGTGTCCCAGAAGGCTTTAGGACAAACATTGCAATGAGCATACGCCCACTGGGGGCAGAATTGTGAATAAAACTTGCCTGAAATGAAAAATGCGTGCTATCAGGTGTTCCTTGTGACGTGCCCAAGAAGAAGAGGTTCTTGACCTTGAAACGCGTTGGCAGAAGTAAAAAGTACTGTGGAGCAGGAGAGCAGTTTGAAAGTGTAGGCCGGATGGCAGAGCGCTGTCGTGTGCTCTCCCAAATGCTTCAGGGCACTTTGTTGGACATTATTCATACACGGCAGCCTGGCCGTGGGGAAGATGCACCATCGCCGGCTGGAGACGAAATAAGACTACCGGCTGGCTGAGGCTGTGGTCTCTCAACTGTTGAAGGATCGTGTCAGCACAGCGCTCAAATGGAAAATAACCTGCGCTATCTGCTCTGCAAACCTACTAAAGGAAGTATAATTGTCTTAATTTTCAAACGAACATCTGAACTCACTGAAAGTTTTAATAATCATTACGCTCGCATATGAGACTCTGTGTCCCAGAAGGCTTTAGGACAAACATTGCACTGAGCACACGCCCACTGGGGGCAGAATTGTGAATAAAACGTGCCTGAAATGAAAAATGCGTGCTATCAGGTGTTCCTTGTGACGTGCCCAAGAAGAAGAGGTTCCTGACCTTGAAACGCGTTGGCAGAAGTAAAAAGTAATGTGGAGCAGGAGGGCAGTTTGAAAGTGTAGGCCGGATGGCAGAGCGCTGTTGTGTGCTCTCCCGAATGCTTCAGGGCACTTTGTTGGACATTATTCATACACGGCAGCCTGGCCGTGGGGAAGATGCACCATCGCCGGCTGGAGACGAAATAAGACTACCGGCTGGCTGAGGCTGTGGTCTCTCAACTGTTGAAGGATCGTGTCAGCACAGCGCTCAAATGGAAAATAACCTGCGCTATCTGCTCTGCAAACCTACTAAAGGAAATATAATTGTCTTAATTTTCAAACGAACATCTGAACTCACTGAAAGTTTTAATAATCATTACGCTCGCATATGAGACTCTGTGTCCCAGAAGGCTTTAGGACAAACATTGCACTGAGCACACGCCCACTGGGGGCAGAATTGTGAATAAAACTTGCCTGAAATGAAAAATGCGTGCTATCAGGTGTTCCTTGTGGCGCGCCCAAGAAGAAGAGGTTCCTGACCTTGAAACGCGTTGGCAGAAGTAAAAAGTAATGTGGAGCAGGAGAGCAGTTTGAAAGTGTAGGCCGGATGGCAGAGCGCTGTTGTGTGCTCTCCCAAATGCTTCAGGGCACTTTGTTGGACATTATTCATACACGGCAGCCTGGCCGTGGGGAAGATGCACCATCGCCGGCTGGAAACGAAATAAGACTGCCGGCTGGCTGAGGCTGTGGTCTCTCAACTGTTGAAGGATCGTGTCAGCACAGCGCTCAAATGGAAAATAACCTGCGCTATCTGCTCTGCAAACCTACTAAAGGAAGTATAATTGTCTTAATTTTCAAACGAACATCTGAACTCACTGAAAGTTTTAATAATCATTACGCTCGCATATGAGACTCTGTGTCCCAGAAGGCTTTAGGACAAACATTGCACTGAGCACACGCCCACTGGGGGCAGAATTGTGAATAAAACTTGCCTGAAATGAAAAATGCGTGCTATCAGGTGTTCCTTGTGGCGTGCCCAAGAAGAAGAGGTTCCTGACCTTGAAACGCGTTGGCAGAAGTAAAAAGTAATGTGGAGCAGGAGAGCAGTTTGAAAGTGTAGGCCGGATGGCAGAGCGCTGTCGTGTGCTCTCCCAAATGCTTCAGGGCACTTTGTTGGACATTATTCATACACGGCAGCCTGGCCGTGGGGAAGATGCACCATCGCCGGCTGGAAACGAAATAAGACTGCCGGCTGGCTGAGGCTGTGGTCTCTCAACTGTTGAAGGATCGTGTCAGCACAGCGCTCAAATGGAAAATAACCTGCGCTATCTGCTCTGCAAACCTACTAAAGGAAGTATAATTGTCTTAATTTTCAAACGAACATCTGAACTCACTGAAAGTTTTAATAATCATTACGCTCGCATATGAGACTCTGTGTCCCAGAAGGCTTTAGGACAAACATTGCACTGAGCACACGCCTACTGGGGGCAGAATTGTGAATAAAACGTGCCTGAAATGAAAAATGCGTTCTATCAGGTGTTCCTTGTGACGTGACCAAGAAGAAGAGGTTCCTGACCTTGAAACGCGTTGGCAGAAGTCAAAAGTAATGTGGAGCAGGAGAGCAGTTTGAAAGTGTAGGACGGATGGCAGAGCGCTGTCGTGTGCTCTCCCAAATGCTTCAGGGCACTTTGTTGGACATTATTCATACACAGCAGCCTGGCCGTGGGGAAGATGCACCATCGCCGTCTGGAGACGAAATAAGACTACCGGCTGGCTGAGGCTGTGGTCTCTCAACTGTTGAAGGATCGTGTCAGCACAGCGCTCAAATAGAAAATAACCTGCACTATCTGCTCTGCAAACCTACTAAAGGAAGTATAATTGTCTTAATTTTCAAACGAACATCTGAACTCACTGAAAGTTTTAATAATCATTACGCTCGCATATGAGACTCTGTGTCCCAGAAGGCTTTAGGACAAACATTGCACTGAGCACACGCCCACTGGGGGCAGAATTGTGAATAAAACGTGCCTGAAATGAAAAATGCGTGCTATCAGGTGTTCCTTGTGACGTGCCCAAGAAGAAGAGGTTCCTGACCTTGAAACGCGTTGGCAGAAGTAAAAAGTAATGTGGAGCAGGAGGGCAGTTTGAAAGTGTAGGCCGGATGGCAGAGCGCTGTTGTGTGCTCTCCCGAATGCTTCAGGGCACTTTGTTGGACATTATTCATACACGGCAGCCTGGCCGTGGGGAAGATGCACCATCGCCGGCTGGAGACGAAATAAGACTACCGGCTGGCTGAGGCTGTGGTCTCTCAACTGTTGAAGGATCGTGTCAGCACAGCGCTCAAATGGAAAATAACCTGCGCTATCTGCTCTGCAAACCTACTAAAGGAAATATAATTGTCTTAATTTTCAAACGAACATCTGAACTCACTGAAAGTTTTAATAATCATTACGCTCGCATATGAGACTCTGTGTCCCAGAAGGCTTTAGGACAAACATTGCACTGAGCACACGCCCACTGGGGGCAGAATTGTGAATAAAACTTGCCTGAAATGAAAAATGCGTGCTATCAGGTGTTCCTTGTGGCGCGCCCAAGAAGAAGAGGTTCCTGACCTTGAAACGCGTTGGCAGAAGTAAAAAGTAATGTGGAGCAGGAGAGCAGTTTGAAAGTGTAGGCCGGATGGCAGAGCGCTGTTGTGTGCTCTCCCAAATGCTTCAGGGCACTTTGTTGGACATTATTCATACACGGCAGCCTGGCCGTGGGGAAGATGCACCATCGCCGGCTGGAAACGAAATAAGACTGCCGGCTGGCTGAGGCTGTGGTCTCTCAACTGTTGAAGGATCGTGTCAGCACAGCGCTCAAATGGAAAATAACCTGCGCTATCTGCTCTGCAAACCTACTAAAGGAAGTATAATTGTCTTAATTTTCAAACGAACATCTGAACTCACTGAAAGTTTTAATAATCATTACGCTCGCATATGAGACTCTGTGTCCCAGAAGGCTTTAGGACAAACATTGCACTGAGCACACGCCCACTGGGGGCAGAATTGTGAATAAAACTTGCCTGAAATGAAAAATGCGTGCTATCAGGTGTTCCTTGTGGCGTGCCCAAGAAGAAGAGGTTCCTGACCTTGAAACGCGTTGGCAGAAGTAAAAAGTAATGTGGAGCAGGAGAGCAGTTTGAAAGTGTAGGCCGGATGGCAGAGCGCTGTCGTGTGCTCTCCCAAATGCTTCAGGGCACTTTGTTGGACATTATTCATACACGGCAGCCTGGCCGTGGGGAAGATGCACCATCGCCGGCTGGAAACGAAATAAGACTGCCGGCTGGCTGAGGCTGTGGTCTCTCAACTGTTGAAGGATCGTGTCAGCACAGCGCTCAAATGGAAAATAACCTGCGCTATCTGCTCTGCAAACCTACTAAAGGAAGTATAATTGTCTTAATTTTCAAACGAACATCTGAACTCACTGAAAGTTTTAATAATCATTACGCTCGCATATGAGACTCTGTGTCCCAGAAGGCTTTAGGACAAACATTGCACTGAGCACACGCCTACTGGGGGCAGAATTGTGAATAAAACGTGCCTGAAATGAAAAATGCGTTCTATCAGGTGTTCCTTGTGACGTGACCAAGAAGAAGAGGTTCCTGACCTTGAAACGCGTTGGCAGAAGTCAAAAGTAATGTGGAGCAGGAGAGCAGTTTGAAAGTGTAGGACGGATGGCAGAGCGCTGTCGTGTGCTCTCCCAAATGCTTCAGGGCACTTTGTTGGACATTATTCATACACAGCAGCCTGGCCGTGGGGAAGATGCACCATCGCCGTCTGGAGACGAAATAAGACTACCGGCTGGCTGAGGCTGTGGTCTCTCAACTGTTGAAGGATCGTGTCAGCACAGCGCTCAAATAGAAAATAACCTGCACTATCTGCTCTGCAAACCTACTAAAGGAAGTATAATTGTCTTAATTTTCAAACGAACATTTGAACTCACTGAAAGTTTTAATAATCATTACGCTCGCATATGAGACTCTGTGTCCCTGAAGGCTTTAGGACAAACATTGCACTGAGCACACGCCCACTGGGGGCAGAATTGTGAATAAAACGTGCCTGAAATGAAAAATGCGTGCTATCAGGTGTTCCTTGTGACGTGCCCAAGAAGAAGAGGTTCCTGACCTTGAAACGCGTTGGCAGAAGTAAAAAGTAATGTGGAGCAGGAGAGCAGTTTGAAAGTGTAGGCCGGATGGCAGAGCGCTGTCGTGTGCTCTCCCAAATGCTTCAGGGCACTTTGTTGGACATTATTCATACACGGCAGCCTGGCCGTGGGGAAGATGCACCATCGACGGCTGGAGACGAAATAAGACTACCGGCTGGCTGAGGCTGTGGTCTCTCAACTGTTGAAGAATCGTGTCAGCACAGCGCTCAAATGGAAAATAACCTGCGCTATCTGCTCTGCAAACCTACTAAAGGAAATATAATTGTCTTAATTTTCAAACGAACATCTGAACTCACTGAAAGTTTTAATAATCATTACGCTCGCATACTAGACTCTGTGTCCCAGAAGGCTTTAGGACAAACATTGCACTGAGCACACGCCCACTGGGGGCAGAATTGTGAATAAAAAGTGCCTGAAATGAAAAATGCCTGCTATCAGGTGTTCCTTGTGGCGTGCCAAAGAAGAAGAGGTTCCTGACCTTGAAACGCGTTGGCAGGAGTAAAAAGTAATGTGGAGCAGGAGAGCAGTTTGAAAGTGAAGGCCGGATGGCAGAGCGCTGTTGTGTGCTCTCCCAAATGCTTCAGGGCACTTTGTTGGAGAATATTCATACACGGCAGCCTGGCCGTGGGGAAGATGCACCATCGCCGGCTGGAGACGAAATAAGACTACCGGCTGGCTGAGGCTGTGGTCTCTCAACTGTTGAAGGATCGTGTCAGCACAGCGCTCAAATGGAAAATAACCTGCGCTATCTGCTCTGCAAACCTACTAAAGGAAGTATAATTGTCTTAATTTTCAAACGAACATCTGAACTCACTGAAAGTTTTAATAATCATTACGCTCGCATATGAGACTCTGTGTCCCAGAAGGCTTTAGGACAAACATTGCACTGAGCACACGCCCACTGGGGGCAGAATTGTGAATAAAACTTGCCTGAAATGAAAAATGCGTGCTATCAGGTGTTCCTTGTGACGTGCCCAAGAAGAAGAGGTTCCTGACCTTGAAACGCGTTGGCAGAAGTAAAAAGTAATGTGGAGCAGGAGAGCAGTTTGAAAGTGTAGGCCGGATGGCAGAGCGCTGTTGTGTGCTCTCCCAAATGCTTCAGGGCACTTTGTTGGACATTATTCATACACGCCAGCCTGGCCGTGGGGAAGATGCACCATCGCCGGCTGGAGACGAAATAAGACTACCGGCTGGCTGAGGCTGTGGTCTCTCAACTGTTGAAGAATCGTGTCAGCACAGCGCTCAAATGGAAAATAACCTGCGCTATCTGCTCTGCAAACCTACTAAAGGAAATATAATTGTCTTACTTTTCAAACGAACATCTGAACTCACTGAAAGTTTTAATAATCATTACGCTCGCATATGAGACTCTGTGTCCCAGAAGGCTTTAGGACAAACATTGCACTGAGCACACGCCCACTGGGGGCAGAATTGTGAATAAAACGTGCCTGAAATGAAAAATGCGTGCTATCAGGTGTTCCTTGTGGCGTGCCCAAGAAGAAGAGGTTCCTGACCTTGAAACGCGTTGGCAGGAGTAAAAAGTAATGTGGAGCAGGAGAGCAGTTTGAAAGTGTAGGCCGGATGGCAGAGCGCTGTCGTGTGCTCTCCCAAATGCTTCAGGGCACTTTGTTGGACATTATTCATACACGGCAGCCTGGCCGTGGGGAAGATGCACCATCGCCGGCTGGAAACGAAATAAGACTGCCGGCTGGCTGAGGCTGTGGTCTCTCAACTGTTGAAGGATCGTGTCAGCACAGCGCTCAAATGGAAAATAACCTGCGCTATCTGCTCTGCAAACCTACGAAAGGAAGTATAATTGTCTTAATTTTCAAACGAACATCTGAACTCACTGAAAGTTTTAATAATCATTACGCTCGCATATGAGACTCTGTGTCCCAGAAGGCTTTAGGACAAACATTGCAATGAGCATACGCCCACTGGGGGCAGAATTGTGAATAAAACTTGCCTGAAATGAAAAATGCGTGCTATCAGGTGTTCCTTGTGACGTGCCCAAGAAGAAGAGGTTCTTGACCTTGAAACGCGTTGGCAGAAGTAAAAAGCACTGTGGAGCAGGAGAGCAGTTTGAAAGTGTAGGCCGGATGGCAGAGCGCTGTCGTGTGCTCTCCCAAATGCTTCAGGGCACTTTGTTGGACATTATTCATACACGGCAGCCTGGCCGTGGGGAAGATGCACCATCGCCGGCTGGAGACGAAATAAGACTACCGGCTGGCTGAGGCTGTGGTCTCTCAACTGTTGAAGGATCGTGTCAGCACAGCGCTCAAATGGAAAATAACCTGCGCTATCTGCTCTGCAAACCTACTAAAGGAAGTATAATTGTCTTAATTTTCAAACGAACATCTGAACTCACTGAAAGTTTTAATAATCATTACGCTCGCATATGAGACTCTGTGTCCCAGAAGGCTTTAGGACAAACATTGCACTGAGCACACGCCCACTGGGGGCAGAATTGTGAATAAAACGTGCCTGAAATGAAAAATGCGTGCTATCAGGTGTTCCTTGTGACGTGCCCAAGAAGAAGAGGTTCCTGACCTTGAAACGCGTTGGCAGAAGTAAAAAGTACTGTGGAGCAGGAGAGCAGTTTGAAAGTGTAGGCCGGATGGCAGAGCGCTGTTGTGTGCTCTCCCAAATGCTTCAGGGCACTTTGTTGGACATTATTCATACACGGCAGCCTGGCCGTGGGGAAGATGCACCATCGCCGGCTGGAGACGAAATAAGACTACCGGCTGGCTGAGGCTGTGGTCTCTCAACTGTTGAAGGATCGTGTCAGCACAGCGCTCAAATGGAAAATAACCTGCGCTATCTGCTCTGCAAACCTACTAAAGGAAATATAATTGTCTTAATTTTCAAACGAACATCTGAACTCACTGAAAGTTTTAATAATCATTACGCTCGCATATGAGACTCTGTGTCCCAGAAGGCTTTAGGACAAACATTGCACTGAGCACACGCCCACTGGGGGCAGAATTGTGAATAAAACTTGCCTGAAATGAAAAATGCGTGCTATCAGGTGTTCCTTGTGGCGCGCCCAAGAAGAAGAGGTTCCTGACCTTGAAACGCGTTGGCAGAAGTAAAAAGTAATGTGGAGCAGGAGAGCAGTTTGAAAGTGTAGGCCGGATGGCAGAGCGCTGTTGTGTGCTCTCCCAAATGCTTCAGGGCACTTTGTTGGACATTATTCATACACGGCAGCCTGGCCGTGGGGAAGATGCACCATCGCCGGCTGGAAACGAAATAAGACTGCCGGCTGGCTGAGGCTGTGGTCTCTCAACTGTTGAAGGATCGTGTCAGCACAGCGCTCAAATGGAAAATAACCTGCGCTATCTGCTCTGCAAACCTACTAAAGGAAGTATAATTGTCTTAATTTTCAAACGAACATCTGAACTCACTGAAAGTTTTAATAATCATTACGCTCGCATATGAGACTCTGTGTCCCAGAAGGCTTTAGGACAAACATTGCACTGAGCACACGCCCACTGGGGGCAGAATTGTGAATAAAACTTGCCTGAAATGAAAAATGCGTGCTATCAGGTGTTCCTTGTGGCGTGCCCAAGAAGAAGAGGTTCCTGACCTTGAAACGCGTTGGCAGAAGTAAAAAGTAATGTGGAGCAGGAGAGCAGTTTGAAAGTGTAGGCCGGATGGCAGAGCGCTGTCGTGTGCTCTCCCAAATGCTTCAGGGCACTTTGTTGGACATTATTCATACACGGCAGCCTGGCCGTGGGGAAGATGCACCATCGCCGGCTGGAAACGAAATAAGACTGCCGGCTGGCTGAGGCTGTGGTCTCTCAACTGTTGAAGGATCGTGTCAGCACAGCGCTCAAATGGAAAATAACCTGCGCTATCTGCTCTGCAAACCTACTAAAGGAAGTATAATTGTCTTAATTTTCAAACGAACATCTGAACTCACTGAAAGTTTTAATAATCATTACGCTCGCATATGAGACTCTGTGTCCCAGAAGGCTTTAGGACAAACATTGCACTGAGCACACGCCTACTGGGGGCAGAATTGTGAATAAAACGTGCCTGAAATGAAAAATGCGTTCTATCAGGTGTTCCTTGTGACGTGACCAAGAAGAAGAGGTTCCTGACCTTGAAACGCGTTGGCAGAAGTCAAAAGTAATGTGGAGCAGGAGAGCAGTTTGAAAGTGTAGGACGGATGGCAGAGCGCTGTCGTGTGCTCTCCCAAATGCTTCAGGGCACTTTGTTGGACATTATTCATACACAGCAGCCTGGCCGTGGGGAAGATGCACCATCGCCGTCTGGAGACGAAATAAGACTACCGGCTGGCTGAGGCTGTGGTCTCTCAACTGTTGAAGGATCGTGTCAGCACAGCGCTCAAATAGAAAATAACCTGCACTATCTGCTCTGCAAACCTACTAAAGGAAGTATAATTGTCTTAATTTTCAAACGAACATCTGAACTCACTGAAAGTTTTA
This sequence comes from Triturus cristatus, assembly GCF_964204655.1. Classification (NCBI taxonomy): domain Eukaryota; kingdom Metazoa; phylum Chordata; class Amphibia; order Caudata; family Salamandridae; genus Triturus; species Triturus cristatus. Next base: position 276,257 of record NW_028188377.1, read on the forward strand.
ATAATCATTACGCTCGCATATGAGACTCTGTGTCCCTGAAGGCTTTAGGACAAACATTGCACTGAGCACACGCCCACTGGGGGCAGAATTGTGAATAAAACGTGCCTGAAATGAAAAATGCGTGCTATCAGGTGTTCCTTGTGACGTGCCCAAGAAGAAGAGGTTCCTGACCTTGAAACGCGTTGGCAGAAGTAAAAAGTAATGTGGAGCAGGAGAGCAGTTTGAAAGTGTAGGCCGGATGGCAGAGCGCTGTCGTGTGCTCTCCCAAATGCTTCAGGGCACTTTGTTGGACATTATTCATACACGGCAGCCTGGCCGTGGGGAAGATGCACCATCGACGGCTGGAGACGAAATAAGACTACCGGCTGGCTGAGGCTGTGGTCTCTCAACTGTTGAAGAATCGTGTCAGCACAGCGCTCAAATGGAAAATAACCTGCGCTATCTGCTCTGCAAACCTACTAAAGGAAATATAATTGTCTTAATTTTCAAACGAACATCTGAACTCACTGAAAGTTTTAATAATCATTACGCTCGCATATGAGACTCTGTGTCCCAGAAGGCTTTAGGACAAACATTGCACTGAGCACACGCCCACTGGGGGCAGAATTGTGAATAAAAAGTGCCTGAAATGAAAAATACGTGCTATCAGGTGTTCCTTGTGGCGTGCCAAAGAAGAAGAGGTTCCTGACCTTGAAACGCGTTGGCAGGAGTAAAAAGTAATGTGGAGCAGGAGAGCAGTTTGAAAGTGAAGGCCGGATGGCAGAGCGCTGTTGTGTGCTCTCCCAAATGCTTCAGGGCACTTTGTTGGAGAATATTCATACACGGCAGCCTGGCCGTGGGGAAGATGCACCATCGCCGGCTGGAGACGAAATAAGACTACCGGCTGGCTGAGGCTGTGGTCTCTCAACTGTTGAAGGATCGTGTCAGCACAGCGCTCAAATGGAAAATAACCTGCGCTATCTGCTCTGCAAACCTACTAAAGGAAGTATAATTGTCTTAATTTTCAAACGAACATCTGAACTCACTGAAAGTTTTAATAATCATTACGCTCGCATATGAGACTCTGTGTCCCAGAAGGCTTTAGGACAAACATTGCACTGAGCACACGCCCACTGGGGGCAGAATTGTGAATAAAACTTGCCTGAAATGAAAAATGCGTGCTATCAGGTGTTCCTTGTGACGTGCCCAAGAAGAAGAGGTTCCTGACCTTGAAACGCGTTGGCAGAAGTAAAAAGTAATGTGGAGCAGGAGAGCAGTTTGAAAGTGTAGGCCGGATGGCAGAGCGCTGTTGTGTGCTCTCCCAAATGCTTCAGGGCACTTTGTTGGACATTATTCATACACGCCAGCCTGGCCGTGGGGAAGATGCACCATCGCCGGCTGGAGACGAAATAAGACTACCGGCTGGCTGAGGCTGTGGTCTCTCAACTGTTGAAGAATCGTGTCAGCACAGCGCTCAAATGGAAAATAACCTGCGCTATCTGCTCTGCAAACCTACTAAAGGAAATATAATTGTCTTACTTTTCAAACGAACATCTGAACTCACTGAAAGTTTTAATAATCATTACGCTCGCATATGAGACTCTGTGTCCCAGAAGGCTTTAGGACAAACATTGCACTGAGCACACGCCCACTGGGGGCAGAATTGTGAATAAAACGTGCCTGAAATGAAAAATGCGTGCTATCAGGTGTTCCTTGTGGCGTGCCCAAGAAGAAGAGGTTCCTGACCTTGAAACGCGTTGGCAGGAGTAAAAAGTAATGTGGAGCAGGAGAGCAGTTTGAAAGTGTAGGCCGGATGGCAGAGCGCTGTCGTGTGCTCTCCCAAATGCTTCAGGGCACTTTGTTGGACATTATTCATACACGGCAGCCTGGCCGTGGGGAAGATGCACCATCGCCGGCTGGAAACGAAATAAGACTGCCGGCTGGCTGAGGCTGTGGTCTCTCAACTGTTGAAGGATCGTGTCAGCACAGCGCTCAAATGGAAAATAACCTGCGCTATCTGCTCTGCAAACCTACGAAAGGAAGTATAATTGTCTTAATTTTCAAACGAACATCTGAACTCACTGAAAGTTTTAATAATCATTATGCTCGCATATGAGACTCTGTGTCCCAGAAGGCTTTAGGACAAACATTGCAATGAGCATACGCCCACTGGGGGCAGAATTGTGAATAAAACTTGCCTGAAATGAAAAATGCGTGCTATCAGGTGTTCCTTGTGACGTGCCCAAGAAGAAGAGGTTCTTGACCTTGAAACGCGTTGGCAGAAGTAAAAAGCACTGTGGAGCAGGAGAGCAGTTTGAAAGTGTAGGCCGGATGGCAGAGCGCTGTCGTGTGCTCTCCCAAATGCTTCAGGGCACTTTGTTGGACATTATTCATACACGGCAGCCTGGCCGTGGGGAAGATGCACCATCGCCGGCTGGAGACGAAATAAGACTACCGGCTGGCTGAGGCTGTGGTCTCTCAACTGTTGAAGGATCGTGTCAGCACAGCGCTCAAATGGAAAATAACCTGCGCTATCTGCTCTGCAAACCTACTAAAGGAAGTATAATTGTCTTAATTTTCAAACGAACATCTGAACTCACTGAAAGTTTTAATAATCATTACGCTCGCATATGAGACTCTGTGTCCCAGAAGGCTTTAGGACAAACATTGCACTGAGCACACGCCCACTGGGGGCAGAATTGTGAATAAAACGTGCCTGAAATGAAAAATGCGTGCTATCAGGTGTTCCTTGTGACGTGCCCAAGAAGAAGAGGTTCCTGACCTTGAAACGCGTTGGCAGAAGTAAAAAGTAATGTGGAGCAGGAGAGCAGTTTGAAAGTGTAGGCCGGATGGCAGAGCGCTGTCGTGTGCTCTCCCAAATGCTTCAGGGCACTTTGTTGGACATTATTCATACACGGCAGCCTGGCCGTGGGGAAGATGCACCATCGCCGGCTGGAAACGAAATAAGACTGCCGGCTGGCTGAGGCTGTGGTCTCTCAACTGTTGAAGGATCGTGTCAGCACAGCGCTCAAATGGAAAATAACCTGCGCTATCTGCTCTGCAAACCTACTAAAGGAAGTATAATTGTCTTAATTTTCAAACGAACATCTGAACTCACTGAAAGTTTTAATAATCATTACGCTCGCATATGAGACTCTGTGTCCCAGAAGGCTTTAGGACAAACATTGCACTGAGCACACGCCTACTGGGGGCAGAATTGTGAATAAAACGTGCCTGAAATGAAAAATGCGTTCTATCAGGTGTTCCTTGTGACGTGACCAAGAAGAAGAGGTTCCTGACCTTGAAACGCGTTGGCAGAAGTCAAAAGTAATGTGGAGCAGGAGAGCAGTTTGAAAGTGTAGGACGGATGGCAGAGCGCTGTCGTGTGCTCTCCCAAATGCTTCAGGGCACTTTGTTGGACATTATTCATACACAGCAGCCTGGCCGTGGGGAAGATGCACCATCGCCGTCTGGAGACGAAATAAGACTACCGGCTGGCTGAGGCTGTGGTCTCTCAACTGTTGAAGGATCGTGTCAGCACAGCGCTCAAATAGAAAATAACCTGCACTATCTGCTCTGCAAACCTACTAAAGGAAGTATAATTGTCTTAATTTTCAAACGAACATCTGAACTCACTGAAAGTTTTAATAATCATTACGCTCGCATATGAGACTCTGTGTCCCTGAAGGCTTTAGGACAAACATTGCACTGAGCACACGCCCACTGGGGGCAGAATTGTGAATAAAACGTGCCTGAAATGAAAAATGCGTGCTATCAGGTGTTCCTTGTGACGTGCCCAAGAAGAAGAGGTTCCTGACCTTGAAACGCGTTGGCAGAAGTAAAAAGTAATGTGGAGCAGGAGAGCAGTTTGAAAGTGTAGGCCGGATGGCAGAGCGCTGTCGTGTGCTCTCCCAAATGCTTCAGGGCACTTTGTTGGACATTATTCATACACGGCAGCCTGGCCGTGGGGAAGATGCACCATCGACGGCTGGAGACGAAATAAGACTACCGGCTGGCTGAGGCTGTGGTCTCTCAACTGTTGAAGAATCGTGTCAGCACAGCGCTCAAATGGAAAATAACCTGCGCTATCTGCTCTGCAAACCTACTAAAGGAAATATAATTGTCTTAATTTTCAAACGAACATCTGAACTCACTGAAAGTTTTAATAATCATTACGCTCGCATATGAGACTCTGTGTCCCAGAAGGCTTTAGGACAAACATTGCACTGAGCACACGCCCACTGGGGGCAGAATTGTGAATAAAAAGTGCCTGAAATGAAAAATGCGTGCTATCAGGTGTTCCTTGTGGCGTGCCAAAGAAGAAGAGGTTCCTGACCTTGAAACGCGTTGGCAGGAGTAAAAAGTAATGTGGAGCAGGAGAGCAGTTTGAAAGTGAAGGCCGGATGGCAGAGCGCTGTTGTGTGCTCTCCCAAATGCTTCAGGGCACTTTGTTGGAGAATATTCATACACGGCAGCCTGGCCGTGGGGAAGATGCACCATCGCCGGCTGGAGACGAAATAAGACTACCGGCTGGCTGAGGCTGTGGTCTCTCAACTGTTGAAGGATCGTGTCAGCACAGCGCTCAAATGGAAAATAACCTGCGCTATCTGCTCTGCAAACCTACTAAAGGAAGTATAATTGTCTTAATTTTCAAACGAACATCTGAACTCACTGAAAGTTTTAATAATCATTACGCTCGCATATGAGACAATGTGTCCCAGAAGGCTTTAGGACAAACATTGCACTGAGCACACGCCCACTGGGGGCAGAATTGTGAATAAAACTTGCCTGAAATGAAAAATGCGTGCTATCAGGTGTTCCTTGTGACGTGCCCAAGAAGAAGAGGTTCCTGACCTTGAAACGCGTTGGCAGAAGTAAAAAGTAATGTGGAGCAGGAGAGCAGTTTGAAAGTGTAGGCCGGATGGCAGAGCGCTGTTGTGTGCTCTCCCAAATGCTTCAGGGCACTTTTTTGGACATTATTCATACACGCCAGCCTGGCCGTGGGGAAGATGCACCATCGCCGGCTGGAGACGAAATAAGACTACCGGCTGGCTGAGGCTGTGGTCTCTCAACTGTTGAAGAATCGTGTCAGCACAGCGCTCAAATGGAAAATAACCTGCGCTATCTGCTCTGCAAACCTACTAAAGGAAATATAATTGTCTTACTTTTCAAACGAACATCTGAACTCACTGAAAGTTTTAATAATCATTACGCTCGCATATGAGACTCTGTGTCCCAGAAGGCTTTAGGACAAACATTGCACTGAGCACACGCCCACTGGGGGCAGAATTGTGAATAAAACGTGCCTGAAATGAAAAATGCGTGCTATCAGGTGTTCCTTGTGGCGTGCCCAAGAAGAAGAGGTTCCTGACCTTGAAACGCGTTGGCAGGAGTAAAAAGTAATGTGGAGCAGGAGAGCAGTTTGAAAGTGTAGGCCGGATGGCAGAGCGCTGTCGTGTGCTCTCCCAAATGCTTCAGGGCACTTTGTTGGACATTATTCAAACACGGCAGCCTGGCCGTGGGGAAGATGCACCATCGCCGGCTGGAAACGAAATAAGACTGCCGGCTGGCTGAGGCTGTGGTCTCTCAACTGTTGAAGGATCGTGTCAGCACAGCGCTCAAATGGAAAATAACCTGCGCTATCTGCTCTGCAAACCTACGAAAGGAAGTATAATTGTCTTAATTTTCAAACGAACATCTGAACTCACTGAAAGTTTTAATAATCATTACGCTCGCATATGAGACTCTGTGTCCCAGAAGGCTTTAGGACAAACATTGCAATGAGCATACGCCCACTGGGGGCAGAATTGTGAATAAAACTTGCCTGAAATGAAAAATGCGTGCTATCAGGTGTTCCTTGTGACGTGCCCAAGAAGAAGAGGTTCTTGACCTTGAAACGCGTTGGCAGAAGTAAAAAGTACTGTGGAGCAGAAGAGCAGTTTGAAAGTGTAGGCCGGATGGCAGAGCGCTGTCGTGTGCTCTCCCAAATGCTTCAGGGCACTTTGTTGGACATTATTCATACACGGCAGCCTGGCCGTGGGGAAGATGCACCATCGCCGGCTGGAGACGAAATAAGACTACCGGCTGGCTGAGGCTGTGGTCTCTCAACTGTTGAAGGATCGTGTCAGCACAGCGCTCAAATGGAAAATAACCTGCGCTATCTGCTCTGCAAACCTACTAAAGGAAGTATAATTGTCTTAATTTTCAAACGAACATCTGAACTCACTGAAAGTTTTAATAATCATTACGCTCGCATATGAGACTCTGTGTCCCAGAAGGCTTTAGGACAAACATTGCACTGAGCACACGCCCACTGGGGGCAGAATTGTGAATAAAACGTGCCTGAAATGAAAAATGCGTGCTATCAGGTGTTCCTTGTGACGTGCCCAAGAAGAAGAGGTTCCTGACCTTGAAACGCGTTGGCAGAAGTAAAAAGTAATGTGGAGCAGGAGAGCAGTTTGAAAGTGTAGGCCGGATGGCAGAGCGCTGTCGTGTGCTCTCACAAATGCTTCAGGGCACTTTGTTGGACATTATTCATACACGGCAGCCTGGCCGTGGGGAAGATGCACCATCGCCGGCTGGAAACGAAATAAGACTGCCGGCTGGCTGAGGCTGTGGTCTCTCAACTGTTGAAGGATCGTCTCAGCACAGCGCTCAAATGGAAAATAACTTGCGCTATCTGCTCTGCAAACCTACTAAAGGAAGTATAATTGTCTTAATTTTCAAACGAACATCTGAACTCACTGAAAGTTTTAATAATCATTACGCTCGCATATGAGACTCTGTGTCCCTGAAGGCTTTAGGACAAACATTGCACTGAGCACACGCCCACTGGGGGCAGAATTGTGAATAAAACGTGCCTCAAATGAAAAATGCGTGCTATCAGGTGTTCCTTGTGACGTGCCCAAGAAGAAGAGGTTCCTGACCTTGAAACGCGTTGGCAGAAGTAAAAAGTAATGTGGAGCAGGAGAGCAGTTTGAAAGTGTAGGCCGGATGGCAGAGCGCTGTCGTGTGCTCTCCCAAATGCTTCAGGGCACTTTGTTGGACATTATTCATACACGGCAGCCTGGCCGTGGGGAAGATGCACCATCGCCGGCTGGAGACGAAATAAGACTACCGGCTGGCTGAGGCTGTGGTCTCTCAACTGTTGAAGAATCGTGTCAGCACAGCGCTCAAATGGAAAATAACCTGCGCTATCTGCTCTGAAAACCTACTAAAGGAAATATAACTGTCTTAATTTTCAAACGAACATCTGAACTCACTGAAAGTTTTAATAATCATTACGCTCGCATATGAGACTCTGTGTCCCAGAAGGCTTTAGGACAAACATTGCACTGAGCACACGCCCACTGGGGGCAGAATTGTGATGAAAACTTGCCTGAAATGAAAAATGCGTGCTATCAGGTGTTCCTTGTGGCGTGCCCAAGAAGAAGAGGTTCCTGACCTTGAAACGCGTTGGCAGGAGTAAAAAGTAATGTGGAGCAGGAGAGCAGTTTGAAAGTGTAGGCCGGATGGCAGAGCGCTGTCGTGTGCTCTCCCAAATGCTTCAGGGCACTTTGTTGGACATTATTCATACACGGCAGCCTGGCCGTGGGGAAGATGCACCATCGCCGGCTGGAAACGAAATAAGACTGCCGGCTGGCTGAGGCTGTGGTCTCTCAACTGTTGAAGGATCGTGTCAGCACAGCGCTCAAATGGAAAATAACCTGCGCTATCTGCTCTGCAAACCTACGAAAGGAAGTATAATTGTCTTAATTTTCAAACGAACATCTGAACTCACTGAAAGTTTTAATAATCATTACGCTCGCATATGAGACTCTGTGTCCCAGAAGGCTTTAGGACAAACATTGCAATGAGCATACGCCCACTGGGGGCAGAATTGTGAATAAAACTTGCCTGAAATGAAAAATGCGTGCTATCAGGTGTTCCTTGTGACGTGCCCAAGAAGAAGAGGTTCTTGACCTTGAAACGCGTTGGCAGAAGTAAAAAGCACTGTGGAGCAGGAGAGCAGTTTGAAAGTGTAGGCCGGATGGCAGAGCGCTGTCGTGTGCTCTCCCAAATGCTTCAGGGCACTTTGTTGGACATTATTCATACACGGCAGCCTGGCCGTGGGGAAGATGCACCATCGCCGGCTGGAGACGAAATAAGACTACCGGCTGGCTGAGGCTGTGGTCTCTCAACTGTTGAAGGATCGTGTCAGCACAGCGCTCAAATGGAAAATAACCTGCGCTATCTGCTCTGCAAACCTACTAAAGGAAGTATAATTGTCTTAATTTTCAAACGAACATCTGAACTCACTGAAAGTTTTAATAATCATTACGCTCGCATATGAGACTCTGTGTCCCAGAAGGCTTTAGGACAAACATTGCACTGAGCACACGCCCACTGGGGGCAGAATTGTGAATAAAACGTGCCTGAAATGAAAAATGCGTGCTATCAGGTGTTCCTTGTGACGTGCCCAAGAAGAAGAGGTTCCTGACCTTGAAACGCGTTGGCAGAAGTAAAAAGTACTGTGGAGCAGGAGAGCAGTTTGAAAGTGTAGGCCGGATGGCAGAGCGCTGTTGTGTGCTCTCCCAAATGCTTCAGGGCACTTTGTTGGACATTATTCATACACGGCAGCCTGGCCGTGGGGAAGATGCACCATCGCCGGCTGGAGACGAAATAAGACTACCGGCTGGCTGAGGCTGTGGTCTCTCAACTGTTGAAGGATCGTGTCAGCACAGCGCTCAAATGGAAAATAACCTGCGCTATCTGCTCTGCAAACCTACTAAAGGAAATATAATTGTCTTAATTTTCAAACGAACATCTGAACTCACTGAAAGTTTTAATAATCATTACGCTCGCATATGAGACTCTGTGTCCCAGAAGGCTTTAGGACAAACATTGCACTGAGCACACGCCCACTGGGGGCAGAATTGTGAATAAAACTTGCCTGAAATGAAAAATGCGTGCTATCAGGTGTTCCTTGTGGCGCGCCCAAGAAGAAGAGGTTCCTGACCTTGAAACGCGTTGGCAGAAGTAAAAAGTAATGTGGAGCAGGAGAGCAGTTTGAAAGTGTAGGCCGGATGGCAGAGCGCTGTTGTGTGCTCTCCCAAATGCTTCAGGGCACTTTGTTGGACATTATTCATACACGGCAGCCTGGCCGTGGGGAAGATGCACCATCGCCGGCTGGAAACGAAATAAGACTGCCGGCTGGCTGAGGCTGTGGTCTCTCAACTGTTGAAGGATCGTGTCAGCACAGCGCTCAAATGGAAAATAACCTGCGCTATCTGCTCTGCAAACCTACTAAAGGAAGTATAATTGTCTTAATTTTCAAACGAACATCTGAACTCACTGAAAGTTTTAATAATCATTACGCTCGCATATGAGACTCTGTGTCCCAGAAGGCTTTAGGACAAACATTGCACTGAGCACACGCCCACTGGGGGCAGAATTGTGAATAAAACTTGCCTGAAATGAAAAATGCGTGCTATCAGGTGTTCCTTGTGGCGTGCCCAAGAAGAAGAGGTTCCTGACCTTGAAACGCGTTGGCAGAAGTAAAAAGTAATGTGGAGCAGGAGAGCAGTTTGAAAGTGTAGGCCGGATGGCAGAGCGCTGTCGTGTGCTCTCCCAAATGCTTCAGGGCACTTTGTTGGACATTATTCATACACGGCAGCCTGGCCGTGGGGAAGATGCACCATCGCCGGCTGGAAACGAAATAAGACTGCCGGCTGGCTGAGGCTGTGGTCTCTCAACTGTTGAAGGATCGTGTCAGCACAGCGCTCAAATGGAAAATAACCTGCGCTATCTGCTCTGCAAACCTACTAAAGGAAGTATAATTGTCTTAATTTTCAAACGAACATCTGAACTCACTGAAAGTTTTAATAATCATTACGCTCGCATATGAGACTCTGTGTCCCAGAAGGCTTTAGGACAAACATTGCACTGAGCACACGCCTACTGGGGGCAGAATTGTGAATAAAACGTGCCTGAAATGAAAAATGCGTTCTATCAGGTGTTCCTTGTGACGTGACCAAGAAGAAGAGGTTCCTGACCTTGAAACGCGTTGGCAGAAGTCAAAAGTAATGTGGAGCAGGAGAGCAGTTTGAAAGTGTAGGACGGATGGCAGAGCGCTGTCGTGTGCTCTCCCAAATGCTTCAGGGCACTTTGTTGGACATTATTCATACACAGCAGCCTGGCCGTGGGGAAGATGCACCATCGCCGTCTGGAGACGAAATAAGACTACCGGCTGGCTGAGGCTGTGGTCTCTCAACTGTTGAAGGATCGTGTCAGCACAGCGCTCAAATAGAAAATAACCTGCACTATCTGCTCTGCAAACCTACTAAAGGAAGTATAATTGTCTTAATTTTCAAACGAACATCTGAACTCACTGAAAGTTTTAATAATCATTACGCTCGCATATGAGACTCTGTGTCCCTGAAGGCTTTAGGACAAACATTGCACTGAGCACACGCCCACTGGGGGCAGAATTGTGAATAAAACGTGCCTGAAATGAAAAATGCGTGCTATCAGGTGTTCCTTGTGACGTGCCCAAGAAGAAGAGGTTCCTGACCTTGAAACGCGTTGGCAGAAGTAAAAAGTAATGTGGAGCAGGAGAGCAGTTTGAAAGTGTAGGCCGGATGGCAGAGCGCTGTCGTGTGCTCTCCCAAATGCTTCAGGGCACTTTGTTGGACATTATTCATACACGGCAGCCTGGCCGTGGGGAAGATGCACCATCGACGGCTGGAGACGAAATAAGACTACCGGCTGGCTGAGGCTGTGGTCTCTCAACTGTTGAAGAATCGTGTCAGCACAGCGCTCAAATGGAAAATAACCTGCGCTATCTGCTCTGCAAACCTACTAAAGGAAATATAATTGTCTTAATTTTCAAACGAACATCTGAACTCACTGAAAGTTTTAATAATCATTACGCTCGCATATGAGACTCTGTGTCCCAGAAGGCTTTAGGACAAACATTGCACTGAGCACACGCCCACTGGGGGCAGAATTGTGAATAAAAAGTGCCTGAAATGAAAAATACGTGCTATCAGGTGTTCCTTGTGGCGTGCCAAAGAAGAAGAGGTTCCTGACCTTGAAACGCGTTGGCAGGAGTAAAAAGTAATGTGGAGCAGGAGAGCAGTTTGAAAGTGAAGGACGGATGGCAGAGCGCTGTTGTGTGCTCTCCCAAATGCTTCAGGGCACTTTGTTGGAGAATATTCATACACGGCAGCCTGGCCGTGGGGAAGATGCACCATCGCCGGCTGGAGACGAAATAAGACTACCGGCTGGCTGAGGCTGTGGTCTCTCAACTGTTGAAGGATCGTGTCAGCACAGCGCTCAAATGGAAAATAACCTGCGCTATCTGCTCTGCAAACCTACTAAAGGAAGTATAATTGTCTTAATTTTCAAACGAACATCTGAACTCACTGAAAGTTTTAATAATCATTACGCTCGCATATGAGACTCTGTGTCCCAGAAGGCTTTAGGACAAACATTGCACTGAGCACACGCCCACTGGGGGCAGAATTGTGAATAAAACTTGCCTGAAATGAAAAATGCGTGCTATCAGGTGTTCCTTGTGACGTGCCCAAGAAGAAGAGGTTCCTGACCTTGAAACGCGTTGGCAGAAGTAAAAAGTAATGTGGAGCAGGAGAGCAGTTTGAAAGTGTAGGCCGGATGGCAGAGCGCTGTTGTGTGCTCTCCCAAATGCTTCAGGGCACTTTGTTGGACATTATTCATACACGCCAGCCTGGCCGTGGGGAAGATGCACCATCGCCGGCTGGAGACGAAATAAGACTACCGGCTGGCTGAGGCTGTGGTCTCTCAACTGTTGAAGAATCGTGTCAGCACAGCGCTCAAATGGAAAATAACCTGCGCTATCTGCTCTGCAAACCTACTAAAGGAAATATAATTGTCTTACTTTTCAAACGAACATCTGAACTCACTGAAAGTTTTAATAATCATTACGCTCGCATATGAGACTCTGTGTCCCAGAAGGCTTTAGGACAAACATTGCACTGAGCACACGCCCACTGGGGGCAGAATTGTGAATAAAACGTGCCTGAAATGAAAAATGCGTGCTATCAGGTGTTCCTTGTGGCGTGCCCAAGAAGAAGAGGTTCCTGACCTTGAAACGCGTTGGCAGGAGTAAAAAGTAATGTGGAGCAGGAGAGCAGTTTGAAAGTGTAGGCCGGATGGCAGAGCGCTGTCGTGTGCTCTCCCAAATGCTTCAGGGCACTTTGTTGGACATTATTCATACACGGCAGCCTGGCCGTGGGGAAGATGCACCATCGCCGGCTGGAAACGAAATAAGACTGCCGGCTGGCTGAGGCTGTGGTCTCTCAACTGTTGAAGGATCGTGTCAGCACAGCGCTCAAATGGAAAATAACCTGCGCTATCTGCTCTGCAAACCTACGAAAGGAAGTATAATTGTCTTAATTTTCAAACGAACATCTGAACTCACTGAAAGTTTTAATAATCATTATGCTCGCATATGAGACTCTGTGTCCCAGAAGGCTTTAGGACAAACATTGCAATGAGCATACGCCCACTGGGGGCAGAATTGTGAATAAAACTTGCCTGAAATGAAAAATGCGTGCTATCAGGTGTTCCTTGTGACGTGCCCAAGAAGAAGAGGTTCTTGACCTTGAAACGCGTTGGCAGAAGTAAAAAGCACTGTGGAGCAGGAGAGCAGTTTGAAAGTGTAGGCCGGATGGAAGAGCGCTGTCGTGTGCTCTCCCAAATGCTTCAGGGCACTTTGTTGGACATTATTCATACACGGCAGCCTGGCCGTGGGGAAGATGCACCATCGCCAGCTGGAGACGAAATAAGACTACCGGCTGGCTGAGGCTGTGGTCTCTCAACTGTTGAAGGATCGTGTCAGCACAGCGCTCAAATGGAAAATAACCTGCGCTATCTGCTCTGCAAACCTACTAAAGGAAGTATAATTGTCTTAATTTTCAAACGAACATCTGAACTCACTGAAAGTTTTAATAATCATTACGCTCGCATATGAGACTCTGTGTCCCAGAAGGCTTTAGGACAAACATTGCACTGAGCACACGCCCACTGGGGGCAGAATTGTGAATAAAACGTGCCTGAAATGAAAAATGCGTGCTATCAGGTGTTCCTTGTGACGTGCCCAAGAAGAAGAGGTTCCTGACCTTGAAACGCGTTGGCAGAAGTAAAAAGTAATGTGGAGCAGGAGAGCAGTTTGAAAGTGTAGGCCGGATGGCAGAGCGCTGTCGTGTGCTCTCCCAAATGCTTCAGGGCACTTTGTTGGACATTATTCATACACGGCAGCCTGGCCGTGGGGAAGATGCACCATCGCCGGCTGGAAACGAAATAAGACTGCCGGCTGGCTGAGGCTGTGGTCTCTCAACTGTTGAAGGATCGTGTCAGCACAGCGCTCAAATGGAAAATAACCTGCGCTATCTGCTCTGCAAACCTACTAAAGGAAGTATAATTGTCTTAATTTTCAAACGAACATCTGAACTCACTGAAAGTTTTAATAATCATTACGCTCGCATATGAGACTCTGTGTCCCAGAAGGCTTTAGGACAAACATTGCACTGAGCACACGCCTACTGGGGGCAGAATTGTGAATAAAACGTGCCTGAAATGAAAAATGCGTTCTATCAGGTGTTCCTTGTGACGTGACCAAGAAGAAGAGGTTCCTGACCTTGAAACGCGTTGGCAGAAGTCAAAAGTAATGTGGAGCAGGAGAGCAGTTTGAAAGTGTAGGACGGATGGCAGAGCGCTGTCGTGTGCTCTCCCAAATGCTTCAGGGCACTTTGTTGGACATTATTCATACACAGCAGCCTGGCCGTGGGGAAGATGCACCATCGCCGTCTGGAGACGAAATAAGACTACCGGCTGGCTGAGGCTGTGGTCTCTCAACTGTTGAAGGATCGTGTCAGCACAGCGCTCAAATAGAAAATAACCTGCACTATCTGCTCTGCAAACCTACTAAAGGAAGTATAATTGTCTTAATTTTCAAACGAACATCTGAACTCACTGAAAGTTTTAATAATCATTACGCTCGCATATGAGACTCTGTGTCCCTGAAGGCTTTAGGACAAACATTGCACTGAGCACACGCCCACTGGGGGCAGAATTGTGAATAAAACGTGCCTGAAATGAAAAATGCGTGCTATCAGGTGTTCCTTGTGACGTGCCCAAGAAGAAGAGGTTCCTGACCTTGAAACGCGTTGGCAGAAGTAAAAAGTAATGTGGAGCAGGAGAGCAGTTTGAAAGTGTAGGCCGGATGGCAGAGCGCTGTCGTGTGCTCTCCCAAATGCTTCAGGGCACTTTGTTGGACATTATTCATACACGGCAGCCTGGCCGTGGGGAAGATGCACCATCGACGGCTGGAGACGAAATAAGACTACCGGCTGGCTGAGGCTGTGGTCTCTCAACTGTTGAAGAATCGTGTCAGCACAGCGCTCAAATGGAAAATAACCTGCGCTATCTGCTCTGCAAACCTACTAAAGGAAATATAATTGTCTTAATTTTCAAACGAACATCTGAACTCACTGAAAGTTTTAATAATCATTACGCTCGCATATGAGACTCTGTGTCCCAGAAGGCTTTAGGACAAACATTGCACTGAGCACACGCCCACTGGGGGCAGAATTGTGAATAAAAAGTGCCTGAAATGAAAAATGCGTGCTATCAGGTGTTCCTTGTGGCGTGCCAAAGAAGAAGAGGTTCCTGACCTTGAAACGCGTTGGCAGGAGTAAAAAGTAATGTGGAGCAGGAGAGCAGTTTGAAAGTGAAGGCCGGATGGCAGAGCGCTGTTGTGTGCTCTCCCAAATGCTTCAGGGCACTTTGTTGGAGAATATTCATACACGGCAGCCTGGCCGTGGGGAAGATGCACCATCGCCGGCTGGAGACGAAATAAGACTACCGGCTGGCTGAGGCTGTGGTCTCTCAACTGTTGAAGGATCGTGTCAGCACAGCGCTCAAATGGAAAATAACCTGCGCTATCTGCTCTGCAAACCTACTAAAGGAAGTATAATTGTCTTAATTTTCAAACGAACATCTGAACTCACTGAAAGTTTTAATAATCATTACGCTCGCATATGAGACAATGTGTCCCAGAAGGCTTTAGGACAAACATTGCACTGAGCACACGCCCACTGGGGGCAGAATTGTGAATAAAACGTGCCTGAAATGAAAAATGCGTGCTATCAGGTGTTCCTTGTGGCGTGCCCAAGAAGAAGAGGTTCCTGACCTTGAAACGCGTTGGCAGGAGTAAAAAGTAATGTGGAGCAGGAGAGCAGTTTGAAAGTGTAGGCCGGATGGCAGAGCGCTGTCGTGTGCTCTCCCAAATGCTTCAGGGCACTTTGTTGGACATTATTCAAACACGGCAGCCTGGCCGTGGGGAAGATGCACCATCGCCGGCTGGAAACGAAATAAGACTGCCGGCTGGCTGAGGCTGTGGTCTCTCAACTGTTGAAGGATCGTGTCAGCACAGCGCTCAAATGGAAAATAACCTGCGCTATCTGCTCTGCAAACCTACGAAAGGAAGTATAATTGTCTTAATTTTCAAACGAACATCTGAACTCACTGAAAGTTTTAATAATCATTACGCTCGCATATGAGACTCTGTGTCCCAGAAGGCTTTAGGACAAACATTGCAATGAGCATACGCCCACTGGGGGCAGAATTGTGAATAAAACTTGCCTGAAATGAAAAATGCGTGCTATCAGGTGTTCCTTGTGACGTGCCCAAGAAGAAGAGGTTCTTGACCTTGAAACGCGTTGGCAGAAGTAAAAAGTACTGTGGAGCAGAAGAGCAGTTTGAAAGTGTAGGCCGGATGGCAGAGCGCTGTCGTGTGCTCTCCCAAATGCTTCAGGGCACTTTGTTGGACATTATTCATACACGGCAGCCTGGCCGTGGGGAAGATGCACCATCGCCGGCTGGAGACGAAATAAGACTACCGGCTGGCTGAGGCTGTGGTCTCTCAACTGTTGAAGGATCGTGTCAGCACAGCGCTCAAATGGAAAATAACCTGCGCTATCTGCTCTGCAAACCTACTAAAGGAAGTATAATTGTCTTAATTTTCAAACGAACATCTGAACTCACTGAAAGTTTTAATAATCATTACGCTCGCATATGAGACTCTGTGTCCCAGAAGGCTTTAGGACAAACATTGCACTGAGCACACGCCCACTGGGGGCAGAATTGTGAATAAAACGTGCCTGAAATGAAAAATGCGTGCTATCAGGTGTTCCTTGTGACGTGCCCAAGAAGAAGAGGTTCCTGACCTTGAAACGCGTTGGCAGAAGTAAAAAGTAATGTGGAGCAGGAGAGCAGTTTGAAAGTGTAGGCCGGATGGCAGAGCGCTGTCGTGTGCTCTCACAAATGCTTCAGGGCACTTTGTTGGACATTATTCATACACGGCAGCCTGGCCGTGGGGAAGATGCACCATCGCCGGCTGGAAACGAAATAAGACTGCCGGCTGGCTGAGGCTGTGGTCTCTCAACTGTTGAAGGATCGTCTCAGCACAGCGCTCAAATGGAAAATAACTTGCGCTATCTGCTCTGCAAACCTACTAAAGGAAGTATAATTGTCTTAATTTTCAAACGAACATCTGAACTCACTGAAAGTTTTAATAATCATTACGCTCGCATATGAGACTCTGTGTCCCTGAAGGCTTTAGGACAAACATTGCACTGAGCACACGCCCACTGGGGGCAGAATTGTGAATAAAACGTGCCTCAAATGAAAAATGCGTGCTATCAGGTGTTCCTTGTGACGTGCCCAAGAAGAAGAGGTTCCTGACCTTGAAACGCGTTGGCAGAAGTAAAAAGTAATGTGGAGCAGGAGAGCAGTTTGAAAGTGTAGGCCGGATGGCAGAGCGCTGTCGTGTGCTCTCCCAAATGCTTCAGGGCACTTTGTTGGACATTATTCATACACGGCAGCCTGGCCGTGGGGAAGATGCACCATCGCCGGCTGGAGACGAAATAAGACTACCGGCTGGCTGAGGCTGTGGTCTCTCAACTGTTGAAGAATCGTGTCAGCACAGCGCTCAAATGGAAAATAACCTGCGCTATCTGCTCTGAAAACCTACTAAAGGAAATATAACTGTCTTAATTTTCAAACGAACATCTGAACTCACTGAAAGTTTTAATAATCATTACGCTCGCATATGAGACTCTGTGTCCCAGAAGGCTTTAGGACAAACATTGCACTGAGCACACGCCCACTGGGGGCAGAATTGTGATGAAAACTTGCCTGAAATGAAAAATGCGTGCTATCAGGTGTTCCTTGTGGCGTGCCCAAGAAGAAGAGGTTCCTGACCTTGAAACGCGTTGGCAGGAGTAAAAAGTAATGTGGAGCAGGAGAGCAGTTTGAAAGTGTAGGCCGGATGGCAGAGCGCTGTCGTGTGCTCTCCCAAATGCTTCAGGGCACTTTGTTGGACATTATTCATACACGGCAGCCTGGCCGTGGGGAAGATGCACCATCGCCGGCTGGAAACGAAATAAGACTGCCGGCTGGCTGAGGCTGTGGTCTCTCAACTGTTGAAGGATCGTGTCAGCACAGCGCTCAAATGGAAAATAACCTGCGCTATCTGCTCTGCAAACCTACGAAAGGAAGTATAATTGTCTTAATTTTCAAACGAACATCTGAACTCACTGAAAGTTTTAATAATCATTACGCTCGCATATGAGACTCTGTGTCCCAGAAGGCTTTAGGACAAACATTGCAATGAGCATACGCCCACTGGGGGCAGAATTGTGAATAAAACTTGCCTGAAATGAAAAATGCGTGCTATCAGGTGTTCCTTGTGACGTGCCCAAGAAGAAGAGGTTCTTGACCTTGAAACGCGTTGGCAGAAGTAAAAAGCACTGTGGAGCAGGAGAGCAGTTTGAAAGTGTAGGCCGGATGGCAGAGCGCTGTCGTGTGCTCTCCCAAATGCTTCAGGGCACTTTGTTGGACATTATTCATACACGGCAGCCTGGCCGTGGGGAAGATGCACCATCGCCGGCTGGAGACGAAATAAGACTACCGGCTGGCTGAGGCTGTGGTCTCTCAACTGTTGAAGGATCGTGTCAGCACAGCGCTCAAATGGAAAATAACCTGCGCTATCTGCTCTGCAAACCTACTAAAGGAAGTATAATTGTCTTAATTTTCAAACGAACATCTGAACTCACTGAAAGTTTTAATAATCATTACGCTCGCATATGAGACTCTGTGTCCCAGAAGGCTTTAGGACAAACATTGCACTGAGCACACGCCCACTGGGGGCAGAATTGTGAATAAAACGTGCCTGAAATGAAAAATGCGTGCTATCAGGTGTTCCTTGTGACGTGCCCAAGAAGAAGAGGTTCCTGACCTTGAAACGCGTTGGCAGAAGTAAAAAGTACTGTGGAGCAGGAGAGCAGTTTGAAAGTGTAGGCCGGATGGCAGAGCGCTGTTGTGTGCTCTCCCAAATGCTTCAGGGCACTTTGTTGGACATTATTCATACACGGCAGCCTGGCCGTGGGGAAGATGCACCATCGCCGGCTGGAGACGAAATAAGACTACCGGCTGGCTGAGGCTGTGGTCTCTCAACTGTTGAAGGATCGTGTCAGCACAGCGCTCAAATGGAAAATAACCTGCGCTATCTGCTCTGCAAACCTACTAAAGGAAATATAATTGTCTTAATTTTCAAACGAACATCTGAACTCACTGAAAGTTTTAATAATCATTACGCTCGCATATGAGACTCTGTGTCCCAGAAGGCTTTAGGACAAACATTGCACTGAGCACACGCCCACTGGGGGCAGAATTGTGAATAAAACTTGCCTGAAATGAAAAATGCGTGCTATCAGGTGTTCCTTGTGGCGCGCCCAAGAAGAAGAGGTTCCTGACCTTGAAACGCGTTGGCAGAAGTAAAAAGTAATGTGGAGCAGGAGAGCAGTTTGAAAGTGTAGGCCGGATGGCAGAGCGCTGTTGTGTGCTCTCCCAAATGCTTCAGGGCACTTTGTTGGACATTATTCATACACGGCAGCCTGGCCGTGGGGAAGATGCACCATCGCCGGCTGGAAACGAAATAAGACTGCCGGCTGGCTGAGGCTGTGGTCTCTCAACTGTTGAAGGATCGTGTCAGCACAGCGCTCAAATGGAAAATAACCTGCGCTATCTGCTCTGCAAACCTACTAAAGGAAGTATAATTGTCTTAATTTTCAAACGAACATCTGAACTCACTGAAAGTTTTAATAATCATTACGCTCGCATATGAGACTCTGTGTCCCAGAAGGCTTTAGGACAAACATTGCACTGAGCACACGCCCACTGGGGGCAGAATTGTGAATAAAACTTGCCTGAAATGAAAAATGCGTGCTATCAGGTGTTCCTTGTGGCGTGCCCAAGAAGAAGAGGTTCCTGACCTTGAAACGCGTTGGCAGAAGTAAAAAGTAATGTGGAGCAGGAGAGCAGTTTGAAAGTGTAGGCCGGATGGCAGAGCGCTGTCGTGTGCTCTCCCAAATGCTTCAGGGCACTTTGTTGGACATTATTCATACACGGCAGCCTGGCCGTGGGGAAGATGCACCATCGCCGGCTGGAAACGAAATAAGACTGCCGGCTGGCTGAGGCTGTGGTCTCTCAACTGTTGAAGGATCGTGTCAGCACAGCGCTCAAATGGAAAATAACCTGCGCTATCTGCTCTGCAAACCTACTAAAGGAAGTATAATTGTCTTAATTTTCAAACGAACATCTGAACTCACTGAAAGTTTTAATAATCATTACGCTCGCATATGAGACTCTGTGTCCCAGAAGGCTTTAGGACAAACATTGCACTGAGCACACGCCTACTGGGGGCAGAATTGTGAATAAAACGTGCCTGAAATGAAAAATGCGTTCTATCAGGTGTTCCTTGTGACGTGACCAAGAAGAAGAGGTTCCTGACCTTGAAACGCGTTGGCAGAAGTCAAAAGTAATGTGGAGCAGGAGAGCAGTTTGAAAGTGTAGGACGGATGGCAGAGCGCTGTCGTGTGCTCTCCCAAATGCTTCAGGGCACTTTGTTGGACATTATTCATACACAGCAGCCTGGCCGTGGGGAAGATGCACCATCGCCGTCTGGAGACGAAATAAGACTACCGGCTGGCTGAGGCTGTGGTCTCTCAACTGTTGAAGGATCGTGTCAGCACAGCGCTCAAATAGAAAATAACCTGCACTATCTGCTCTGCAAACCTACTAAAGGAAGTATAATTGTCTTAATTTTCAAACGAACATCTGAACTCACTGAAAGTTTTAATAATCATTACGCTCGCATATGAGACTCTGTGTCCCTGAAGGCTTTAGGACAAACATTGCACTGAGCACACGCCCACTGGGGGCAGAATTGTGAATAAAACGTGCCTGAAATGAAAAATGCGTGCTATCAGGTGTTCCTTGTGACGTGCCCAAGAAGAAGAGGTTCCTGACCTTGAAACGCGTTGGCAGAAGTAAAAAGTAATGTGGAGCAGGAGAGCAGTTTGAAAGTGTAGGCCGGATGGCAGAGCGCTGTCGTGTGCTCTCCCAAATGCTTCAGGGCACTTTGTTGGACATTATTCATACACGGCAGCCTGGCCGTGGGGAAGATGCACCATCGACGGCTGGAGACGAAATAAGACTACCGGCTGGCTGAGGCTGTGGTCTCTCAACTGTTGAAGAATCGTGTCAGCACAGCGCTCAAATGGAAAATAACCTGCGCTATCTGCTCTGCAAACCTACTAAAGGAAATATAATTGTCTTAATTTTCAAACGAACATCTGAACTCACTGAAAGTTTTAATAATCATTACGCTCGCATATGAGACTCTGTGTCCCAGAAGGCTTTAGGACAAACATTGCACTGAGCACACGCCCACTGGGGGCAGAATTGTGAATAAAAAGTGCCTGAAATGAAAAATACGTGCTATCAGGTGTTCCTTGTGGCGTGCCAAAGAAGAAGAGGTTCCTGACCTTGAAACGCGTTGGCAGGAGTAAAAAGTAATGTGGAGCAGGAGAGCAGTTTGAAAGTGAAGGCCGGATGGCAGAGCGCTGTTGTGTGCTCTCCCAAATGCTTCAGGGCACTTTGTTGGAGAATATTCATACACGGCAGCCTGGCCGTGGGGAAGATGCACCATCGCCGGCTGGAGACGAAATAAGACTACCGGCTGGCTGAGGCTGTGGTCTCTCAACTGTTGAAGGATCGTGTCAGCACAGCGCTCAAATGGAAAATAACCTGCGCTATCTGCTCTGCAAACCTACTAAAGGAAGTATAATTGTCTTAATTTTCAAACGAACATCTGAACTCACTGAAAGTTTTAATAATCATTACGCTCGCATATGAGACTCTGTGTCCCAGAAGGCTTTAGGACAAACATTGCACTGAGCACACGCCCACTGGGGGCAGAATTGTGAATAAAACTTGCCTGAAATGAAAAATGCGTGCTATCAGGTGTTCCTTGTGACGTGCCCAAGAAGAAGAGGTTCCTGACCTTGAAACGCGTTGGCAGAAGTAAAAAGTAATGTGGAGCAGGAGAGCAGTTTGAAAGTGTAGGCCGGATGGCAGAGCGCTGTTGTGTGCTCTCCCAAATGCTTCAGGGCACTTTGTTGGACATTATTCATACACGCCAGCCTGGCCGTGGGGAAGATGCACCATCGCCGGCTGGAGACGAAATAAGACTACCGGCTGGCTGAGGCTGTGGTCTCTCAACTGTTGAAGAATCGTGTCAGCACAGCGCTCAAATGGAAAATAACCTGCGCTATCTGCTCTGCAAACCTACTAAAGGAAATATAATTGTCTTACTTTTCAAACGAACATCTGAACTCACTGAAAGTTTTAATAATCATTACGCTCGCATATGAGACTCTGTGTCCCAGAAGGCTTTAGGACAAACATTGCACTGAGCACACGCCCACTGGGGGCAGAATTGTGAATAAAACGTGCCTGAAATGAAAAATGCGTGCTATCAGGTGTTCCTTGTGGCGTGCCCAAGAAGAAGAGGTTCCTGACCTTGAAACGCGTTGGCAGGAGTAAAAAGTAATGTGGAGCAGGAGAGCAGTTTGAAAGTGTAGGCCGGATGGCAGAGCGCTGTCGTGTGCTCTCCCAAATGCTTCAGGGCACTTTGTTGGACATTATTCATACACGGCAGCCTGGCCGTGGGGAAGATGCACCATCGCCGGCTGGAAACGAAATAAGACTGCCGGCTGGCTGAGGCTGTGGTCTCTCAACTGTTGAAGGATCGTGTCAGCACAGCGCTCAAATGGAAAATAACCTGCGCTATCTGCTCTGCAAACCTACGAAAGGAAGTATAATTGTCTTAATTTTCAAACGAACATCTGAACTCACTGAAAGTTTTAATAATCATTATGCTCGCATATGAGACTCTGTGTCCCAGAAGGCTTTAGGACAAACATTGCAATGAGCATACGCCCACTGGGGGCAGAATTGTGAATAAAACTTGCCTGAAATGAAAAATGCGTGCTATCAGGTGTTCCTTGTGACGTGCCCAAGAAGAAGAGGTTCTTGACCTTGAAACGCGTTGGCAGAAGTAAAAAGCACTGTGGAGCAGGAGAGCAGTTTGAAAGTGTAGGCCGGATGGCAGAGCGCTGTCGTGTGCTCTCCCAAATGCTTCAGGGCACTTTGTTGGACATTATTCATACACGGCAGCCTGGCCGTGGGGAAGATGCACCATCGCCGGCTGGAGACGAAATAAGACTACCGGCTGGCTGAGGCTGTGGTCTCTCAACTGTTGAAGGATCGTGTCAGCACAGCGCTCAAATGGAAAATAACCTGCGCTATCTGCTCTGCAAACCTACTAAAGGAAGTATAATTGTCTTAATTTTCAAACGAACATCTGAACTCACTGAAAGTTTTAATAATCATTACGCTCGCATATGAGACTCTGTGTCCCAGAAGGCTTTAGGACAAACATTGCACTGAGCACACGCCCACTGGGGGCAGAATTGTGAATAAAACGTGCCTGAAATGAAAAATGCGTGCTATCAGGTGTTCCTTGTGACGTGCCCAAGAAGAAGAGGTTCCTGACCTTGAAACGCGTTGGCAGAAGTAAAAAGTAATGTGGAGCAGGAGAGCAGTTTGAAAGTGTAGGCCGGATGGCAGAGCGCTGTCGTGTGCTCTCCCAAATGCTTCAGGGCACTTTGTTGGACATTATTCATACACGGCAGCCTGGCCGTGGGGAAGATGCACCATCGCCGGCTGGAAACGAAATAAGACTGCCGGCTGGCTGAGGCTGTGGTCTCTCAACTGTTGAAGGATCGTGTCAGCACAGCGCTCAAATGGAAAATAACCTGCGCTATCTGCTCTGCAAACCTACTAAAGGAAGTATAATTGTCTTAATTTTCAAACGAACATCTGAACTCACTGAAAGTTTTAATAATCATTACGCTCGCATATGAGACTCTGTGTCCCAGAAGGCTTTAGGACAAACATTGCACTGAGCACACGCCTACTGGGGGCAGAATTGTGAATAAAACGTGCCTGAAATGAAAAATGCGTTCTATCAGGTGTTCCTTGTGACGTGACCAAGAAGAAGAGGTTCCTGACCTTGAAACGCGTTGGCAGAAGTCAAAAGTAATGTGGAGCAGGAGAGCAGTTTGAAAGTGTAGGACGGATGGCAGAGCGCTGTCGTGTGCTCTCCCAAATGCTTCAGGGCACTTTGTTGGACATTATTCATACACAGCAGCCTGGCCGTGGGGAAGATGCACCATCGCCGTCTGGAGACGAAATAAGACTACCGGCTGGCTGAGGCTGTGGTCTCTCAACTGTTGAAGGATCGTGTCAGCACAGCGCTCAAATAGAAAATAACCTGCACTATCTGCTCTGCAAACCTACTAAAGGAAGTATAATTGTCTTAATTTTCAAACGAACATCTGAACTCACTGAAAGTTTTAATAATCATTACGCTCGCATATGAGACTCTGTGTCCCTGAAGGCTTTAGGACAAACATTGCACTGAGCACACGCCCACTGGGGGCAGAATTGTGAATAAAACGTGCCTGAAATGAAAAATGCGTGCTATCAGGTGTTCCTTGTGACGTGCCCAAGAAGAAGAGGTTCCTGACCTTGAAACGCGTTGGCAGAAGTAAAAAGTAATGTGGAGCAGGAGAGCAGTTTGAAAGTGTAGGCCGGATGGCAGAGCGCTGTCGTGTGCTCTCCCAAATGCTTCAGGGCACTTTGTTGGACATTATTCATACACGGCAGCCTGGCCGTGGGGAAGATGCACCATCGACGGCTGGAGACGAAATAAGACTACCGGCTGGCTGAGGCTGTGGTCTCTCAACTGTTGAAGAATCGTGTCAGCACAGCGCTCAAATGGAAAATAACCTGCGCTATCTGCTCTGCAAACCTACTAAAGGAAATATAATTGTCTTAATTTTCAAACGAACATCTGAACTCACTGAAAGTTTTAATAATCATTACGCTCGCATATGAGACTCTGTGTCCCAGAAGGCTTTAGGACAAACATTGCACTGAGCACACGCCCACTGGGGGCAGAATTGTGAATAAAAAGTGCCTGAAATGAAAAATGCGTGCTATCAGGTGTTCCTTGTGGCGTGCCAAAGAAGAAGAGGTTCCTGACCTTGAAACGCGTTGGCAGGAGTAAAAAGTAATGTGGAGCAGGAGAGCAGTTTGAAAGTGAAGGCCGGATGGCAGAGCGCTGTTGTGTGCTCTCCCAAATGCTTCAGGGCACTTTGTTGGAGAATATTCATACACGGCAGCCTGGCCGTGGGGAAGATGCACCATCGCCGGCTGGAGACGAAATAAGACTACCGGCTGGCTGAGGCTGTGGTCTCTCAACTGTTGAAGGATCGTGTCAGCACAGCGCTCAAATGGAAAATAACCTGCGCTATCTGCTCTGCAAACCTACTAAAGGAAGTATAATTGTCTTAATTTTCAAACGAACATCTGAACTCACTGAAAGTTTTAATAATCATTACGCTCGCATATGAGACAATGTGTCCCAGAAGGCTTTAGGACAAACATTGCACTGAGCACACGCCCACTGGGGGCAGAATTGTGAATAAAACTTGCCTGAAATGAAAAATGCGTGCTATCAGGTGTTCCTTGTGACGTGCCCAAGAAGAAGAGGTTCCTGACCTTGAAACGCGTTGGCAGAAGTAAAAAGTAATGTGGAGCAGGAGAGCAGTTTGAAAGTGTAGGCCGGATGGCAGAGCGCTGTTGTGTGCTCTCCCAAATGCTTCAGGGCACTTTTTTGGACATTATTCATACACGCCAGCCTGGCCGTGGGGAAGATGCACCATCGCCGGCTGGAGACGAAATAAGACTACCGGCTGGCTGAGGCTGTGGTCTCTCAACTGTTGAAGAATCGTGTCAGCACAGCGCTCAAATGGAAAATAACCTGCGCTATCTGCTCTGCAAACCTACTAAAGGAAATATAATTGTCTTACTTTTCAAACGAACATCTGAACTCACTGAAAGTTTTAATAATCATTACGCTCGCATATGAGACTCTGTGTCCCAGAAGGCTTTAGGACAAACATTGCACTGAGCACACGCCCACTGGGGGCAGAATTGTGAATAAAACGTGCCTGAAATGAAAAATGCGTGCTATCAGGTGTTCCTTGTGGCGTGCCCAAGAAGAAGAGGTTCCTGACCTTGAAACGCGTTGGCAGGAGTAAAAAGTAATGTGGAGCAGGAGAGCAGTTTGAAAGTGTAGGCCGGATGGCAGAGCGCTGTCGTGTGCTCTCCCAAATGCTTCAGGGCACTTTGTTGGACATTATTCAAACACGGCAGCCTGGCCGTGGGGAAGATGCACCATCGCCGGCTGGAAACGAAATAAGACTGCCGGCTGGCTGAGGCTGTGGTCTCTCAACTGTTGAAGGATCGTGTCAGCACAGCGCTCAAATGGAAAATAACCTGCGCTATCTGCTCTGCAAACCTACGAAAGGAAGTATAATTGTCTTAATTTTCAAACGAACATCTGAACTCACTGAAAGTTTTAATAATCATTACGCTCGCATATGAGACTCTGTGTCCCAGAAGGCTTTAGGACAAACATTGCAATGAGCATACGCCCACTGGGGGCAGAATTGTGAATAAAACTTGCCTGAAATGAAAAATGCGTGCTATCAGGTGTTCCTTGTGACGTGCCCAAGAAGAAGAGGTTCTTGACCTTGAAACGCGTTGGCAGAAGTAAAAAGTACTGTGGAGCAGAAGAGCAGTTTGAAAGTGTAGGCCGGATGGCAGAGCGCTGTCGTGTGCTCTCCCAAATGCTTCAGGGCACTTTGTTGGACATTATTCATACACGGCAGCCTGGCCGTGGGGAAGATGCACCATCGCCGGCTGGAGACGAAATAAGACTACCGGCTGGCTGAGGCTGTGGTCTCTCAACTGTTGAAGGATCGTGTCAGCACAGCGCTCAAATGGAAAATAACCTGCGCTATCTGCTCTGCAAACCTACTAAAGGAAGTATAATTGTCTTAATTTTCAAACGAACATCTGAACTCACTGAAAGTTTTAATAATCATTACGCTCGCATATGAGACTCTGTGTCCCAGAAGGCTTTAGGACAAACATTGCACTGAGCACACGCCCACTGGGGGCAGAATTGTGAATAAAACGTGCCTGAAATGAAAAATGCGTGCTATCAGGTGTTCCTTGTGACGTGCCCAAGAAGAAGAGGTTCCTGACCTTGAAACGCGTTGGCAGAAGTAAAAAGTAATGTGGAGCAGGAGAGCAGTTTGAAAGTGTAGGCCGGATGGCAGAGCGCTGTCGTGTGCTCTCACAAATGCTTCAGGGCACTTTGTTGGACATTATTCATACACGGCAGCCTGGCCGTGGGGAAGATGCACCATCGCCGGCTGGAAACGAAATAAGACTGCCGGCTGGCTGAGGCTGTGGTCTCTCAACTGTTGAAGGATCGTCTCAGCACAGCGCTCAAATGGAAAATAACTTGCGCTATCTGCTCTGCAAACCTACTAAAGGAAGTATAATTGTCTTAATTTTCAAACGAACATCTGAACTCACTGAAAGTTTTAATAATCATTACGCTCGCATATGAGACTCTGTGTCCCTGAAGGCTTTAGGACAAACATTGCACTGAGCACACGCCCACTGGGGGCAGAATTGTGAATAAAACGTGCCTCAAATGAAAAATGCGTGCTATCAGGTGTTCCTTGTGACGTGCCCAAGAAGAAGAGGTTCCTGACCTTGAAACGCGTTGGCAGAAGTAAAAAGTAATGTGGAGCAGGAGAGCAGTTTGAAAGTGTAGGCCGGATGGCAGAGCGCTGTCGTGTGCTCTCCCAAATGCTTCAGGGCACTTTGTTGGACATTATTCATACACGGCAGCCTGGCCGTGGGGAAGATGCACCATCGCCGGCTGGAGACGAAATAAGACTACCGGCTGGCTGAGGCTGTGGTCTCTCAACTGTTGAAGAATCGTGTCAGCACAGCGCTCAAATGGAAAATAACCTGCGCTATCTGCTCTGAAAACCTACTAAAGGAAATATAACTGTCTTAATTTTCAAACGAACATCTGAACTCACTGAAAGTTTTAATAATCATTACGCTCGCATATGAGACTCTGTGTCCCAGAAGGCTTTAGGACAAACATTGCACTGAGCACACGCCCACTGGGGGCAGAATTGTGATGAAAACTTGCCTGAAATGAAAAATGCGTGCTATCAGGTGTTCCTTGTGACGTGCCCAAGAAGAAGAGGTTCCTGACCTTGAAACGCGTTGGCAGAAGTAAAAAGTAATGTGGAGCAGGAGAGCAGTTTGAAAGTGTAGGCCGGATGGCAGAGCGCTGTCGTGTGCTCTCCCAAATGCTTCAGGGCACTTTGTTGGACATTATTCATACACGGCAGCCTGGCCGTGGGAAAGATGCACCATCGCCGGCTGGAGACGAAATAAGACTACCGGCTGGCTGAGGCTGTGGTCTCTCAACTGTTGAAGGATCGTGTCAGCACAGCGCTCAAATGGAAAATAACCTGCGCTATCTGCTCTGCAAACCTACAAAAGGAAGTATAATTGTCTTAATTTTCAAACGAACATCTGAACTCACTGAAAGTTTTAATAATCATTACGCTCGCATATGAGACTCTGTGTCCCAGAAGGCTTTAGGACAAACATTGCACTGAGCACACGCCCACTGGGGGCAGAATTGTGAATAAAACGTGCCTGAAATGAAAAATGCGTGCTATCAGGTGTTCCTTGTGACGTGCCCAAGAAGAAGAGGTTCCTGACCTTGAAACGCGTTGGCAGAAGTAAAAAGTAATGTGGAGCAGGAGGGCAGTTTGAAAGTGTCGGCCGGATGGCAGAGCGCTGTTGTGTGCTCTCCCGAATGCTTCAGGGCACTTTGTTGGACATTATTCATACACGGCAGCCTGGCCGTGGGGAAGATGCACCATCGCCGGCTGGAGACGAAATAAGACTACCGGCTGGCTGAGGCTGTGGTCTCTCAACTGTTGAAGGATCGTGTCAGCACAGCGCTCAAATGGAAAATAACCTGCGCTATCTGCTCTGCAAACCTACTAAAGGAAATATAATTGTCTTAATTTTCAAACGAACATCTGAACTCACTGAAAGTTTTAATAATCATTACGCTCGCATATGAGACTCTGTGTCCCAGAAGGCTTTAGGACAAACATTGCACTGAGCACACGCCCACTGGGGGCAGAATTGTGAATAAAACTTGCCTGAAATGAAAAATGCGTGCTATCAGGTGTTCCTTGTGGCGTGCCCAAGAAGAAGATGTTCCTGACCTTGAAACGTGTTGGCAGAAGTAAAAAGTAATGTGGAGCAGGAGAGCAGTTTGAAAGTGTAGGCCGGATGGCAGAGCGCTGTCGTGTGCTCTCCCAAATGCTTCAGGGCACTTTGTTGGACATTATTCATACACGGCAGCCTGGCCGTGGGGAAGATGCACCATCGCCGGCTGGAAACGAAATAAGACTGCCGGCTGGCTGAGGCTGTGGTCTCTCAACTGTTGAAGGATCGTCTCAGCACAGCGCTCAAATGGAAAATAACTTGCGCTATCTGCTCTGCAAACCTACTAAAGGAAGTATAATTGTCTTAATTTTCAAACGAACATCTGAACTCACTGAAAGTTTTAATAATCATTACGCTCGCATATGAGACTCTGTGTCCCTGAAGGCTTTAGGACAAACATTGCACTGAGCACACGCCCACTGGGGGCAGAATTGTGAATAAAACGTGCCTGAAATGAAAAATGCGTGCTATCAGGTGTTCCTTGTGACGTGCCCAAGAAGAAGAGGTTCCTGACCTTGAAACGCGTTGGCAGAAGTAAAAAGTAATGTGGAGCAGGAGAGCAGTTTGAAAGTGTAGGCCGGATGGCAGAGCGCTGTCGTGTGCTCTCCCAAATGCTTCAGGGCACTTTGTTGGACATTATTCATACACTGCAGCCTGGCCGTGGGGAAGATGCACCATCGCCGGCTGGAGACGAAATAAGACTACCGGCTGGCTGAGGCTGTGGTCTCTCAACTGTTGAAGAATCGTGTCAGCACAGCGCTCAAATGGAAAATAACCTGCGCTATCTGCTCTGCAAACCTACTAAAGGAAATATAATTGTCTTAATTTTCAAACGAACATCTGAACTCACTGAAAGTTTTAATAATCATTACGCTTGCATATGAGACTCTGTGTCCCAGAAGGCTTTAGGACAAACATTGCACTGAGCACACGCCCACTGGGGGCAGAATTGTGATGAAAACTTGCCTGAAATGAAAAATGCGTGCTATCAGGTGTTCCTTGTGACGTGCCCAAGAAGAAGAGGTTCCTGACCTTGAAACGCGTTGGCAGAAGTAAAAAGTAATGTGGAGCAGGAGAGCAGTTTGAAAGTGTAGGCCGGATGGCAGAGCGCTGTCGTGTGCTCTCCCAAATGCTTCAGGGCACTTTGTTGGACATTATTCATACACGGCAGCCTGGCCGTGGAGAAGATGCACCATCGCCGGCTGGAAACGAAATAAGACTGCCGGCTGGCTGAGGCTGTGGTCTCTCAACTGTTGAAGGATCGTGTCAGCACAGCGCTCAAATGGAAAATAACCTGCGCTATCTGCTCTGCAAACCTACTAAAGGAAGTATATTTGTCTTAATGTTCAAGCGAACATCTGAACTCACTGAAAGTTTTAATAATCATTACGCTCGTGTATGAGACTCTGTGTCCCAGAAGGCTTTAGGACAAACATTGCACTGAGCACACGCCCACTGGGGGCAGAATTGTGAATAAAACGTGCCTGAAATGAAAAATGCGTGCTATCAGGTGTTCCTTGTGACGTGCCCAAGAAGAAGAGGTTCCTGACCTTGAAACGCGTTGGCAGAAGTAAAAAGTAATGTGGAGCAGGAGAGCAGTTTGAAAGTGTATGCCGGATGGCAGAGCGCTGTCGTGTGCTCTCCCAAATGCTTCAGGGCACTTTGTTGGACATTATTCATACACAGCAGCCTGGCCGTGGGGAAGATGCACCATCGCCGTCTGGAGACGAAATAAGACTACCGGCTGGCTGAGGCTGTGGTCTCTCAACTGTTGAAGAATCGTGTCAGCACAGCGCTCAAATGGAAAATAACCTGCGCTATCTGCTCTGCAAACCTACTAAAGGAAATATAACTGTCTTAATTTTCAAACGAACATCTGAACTCACTGAAAGTTTTAATAATCATTACGCTCGCATATGAGACTCTGTGTCCCAGAAGGCTTTAGGACAAACATTGCACTGAGGACACGCCCACTGGGGGCAGAATTGTGATGAAAACTTGCCTGAAATGAAAAATGCGTGCTATCAGGTGTTCCTTGTGACGTGCCCAAGAAGAAGAGGTTCCTGACCTTGAAACGCGTTGGCAGAAGTAAAAAGTAATGTGGAGCAGGAGAGCAGTTTGAAAGTGTAGGCCGGATGGCAGAGCGCTGTCGTGTGCTCTCCCAAATGCTTCAGGGCACTTTGTTGGACATTATTCATACACGGCAGCCTGGCCGTGGGAAAGATGCACCATCGCCGGCTGGAGACGAAATAAGACTACCGGCTGGCTGAGGCTGTGGTCTCTCAACTGTTGAAGGATCGTGTCAGCACAGCGCTCAAATGGAAAATAACCTGCGCTATCTGCTCTGCAAACCTACAAAAGGAAGTATAATTGTCTTAATTTTCAAACGAACATCTGAACTCACTGAAAGTTCTAATAATCATTACGCTCGCATATGAGACTCTGTGTCCCAGAAGGCTTTAGGACAAACATTGCACTGAGCACACGCCCACTGGGGGCAGAATTGTGAATAAAACGTGCCTGAAATGAAAAATGCGTGCTATCAGGTGTTCCTTGTGACGTGCCCAAGAAGAAGAGGTTCCTGACCTTGAAACGCGTTGGCAGAAGTAAAAAGTAATGTGGAGCAGGAGGGCAGTTTGAAAGTGTAGGCCGGATGGCAGAGCGCTGTTGTGTGCTCTCCCGAATGCTTCAGGGCACTTTGTTGGACATTATTCATACACGGCAGCCTGGCCGTGGGGAAGATGCACCATCGCCGGCTGGAGACGAAATAAGACTACCGGCTGGCTGAGGCTGTGGTCTCTCAACTGTTGAAGGATCGTGTCAGCACAGCGCTCAAATGGAAAATAACCTGCGCTATCTGCTCTGCAAACCTACTAAAGGAAATATAATTGTCTTAATTTTCAAACGAACATCTGAACTCACTGAAAGTTTTAATAATCATTACGCTCGCATATGAGACTCTGCGTCCCAGAAGGCTTTAGGACAAACATTGCACTGAGCACACGCCCACTGGGGGCAGAATTGTGATGAAAACTTGCCTGAAATGAAAAATGCGTGCTATCAGGTGTTCCTTGTGACGTGCCCAAGAAGAAGAGGTTCCTGACCTTGAAACGCGTTGGCAGAAGTAAAAAGTAATGTGGAGCAGGAGAGCAGTTTGAAAGTGTAGGCCGGATGGCAGAGCGCTGTCGTGTGCTCTCCCAAATGCTTCAGGGCACTTTGTTGGACATTATTCATACACGGCAGCCTGGCCGTGGGAAAGATGCACCATCGCCGGCTGGAGACGAAATAAGACTACCGGCTGGCTGAGGCTGTGGTCTCTCAACTGTTGAAGGATCGTGTCAGCACAGCGCTCAAATGGAAAATAACCTGCGCTATCTGCTCTGCAAACCTACTAAAGGAAATATAATTGTCTTAATTTTCAAACGAACATCTGAACTCACTGAAAGTTTTAATAATCATTACGCTCGCATATGAGACTCTGTGTCCCAGAAGGCTTTAGGACAAACATTGCACTGAGCACACGCCCACTGGGGGCAGAATTGTGAATAAAACTTGCCTGAAATGAAAAATGCGTGCTATCAGGTGTTCCTTGTGGCGTGCCCAAGAAGAAGATGTTCCTGACCTTGAAACGCGTTGGCAGAAGTAAAAAGTAATGTGGAGCAGGAGAGCAGTTTGAAAGTGTAGGCCGGATGGCAGAGCGCTGTCGTGTGCTCTCCCAAATGCTTCAGGGCACTTTGTTGGACATTATTCATACACGGCAGCCTGGCCGTGGGGAAGATGCACCATCGCCGGCTGGAAACGAAATAAGACTGCCGGCTGGCTGAGGCTGTGGTCTCTCAACTGTTGAAGGATCGTCTCAGCACAGCGCTCAAATGGAAAATAACTTGCGCTATCTGCTCTGCAAACCTACTAAAGGAAGTATAATTGTCTTAATTTTCAAACGAACATCTGAACTCACTGAAAGTTTTAATAATCATTACGCTCGCATATGAGACTCTGTGTCCCTGAAGGCTTTAGGACAAACATTGCACTGAGCACACGCCCACTGGGGGCAGAATTGTGAATAAAACGTGCCTGAAATGAAAAATGCGTGCTATCAGGTGTTCCTTGTGACGTGCCCAAGAAGAAGAGGTTCCTGACCTTGAAACGCGTTGGCAGAAGTAAAAAGTAATGTGGAGCAGGAGAGCAGTTTGAAAGTGTAGGCCGGATGGCAGAGCGCTGTCGTGTGCTCTCCCAAATGCTTCAGGGCACTTTGTTGGACATTATTCATACACGGCAGCCTGGCCGTGGGGAAGATGCACCATCGCCGGCTGGAGACGAAATAAGACTACCGGCTGGCTGAGGCTGTGGTCTCTCAACTGTTGAAGAATCGTGTCAGCACAGCGCTCAAATGGAAAATAACCTGCGCTATCTGCTCTGCAAACCTACTAAAGGAAATATAATTGTCTTAATTTTCAAACGAACATCTGAACTCACTGAAAGTTTTAATAATCATTACGCTTGCATATGAGACTCTGTGTCCCAGAAGGCTTTAGGACAAACATTGCACTGAGCACACGCCCACTGGGGGCAGAATTGTGAATAAAACGTGCCTGAAATGAAAAATGCGTGCTATCAGGTGTTCCTTGTGGCGTGCCAAAGAAGAAGAGGTTCCTGACCTTGAAACGCGTTGGCAGGAGTAAAAAGTAATGTGGAGCAGGAGAGCAGTTTGAAAGTGTAGGCCGGATGGCAGAGCGCTGTCGTGTGCTCTCCCAAATGCTTCAGGGCACTTTGTTGGACATTATTTATACACGGCAGCCTGACCGTGGGGAAGATGCACCATCGCCGGCTGGAAACGAAATAAGACTGCCGGCTGGCTGAGGCTGTGGTCTCTCAACTGTTGAAGGATCGTGTCAGCACAGCGCTCAAATGGAAAATAACCTGCGCTATCTGCTCTACAAACCTACTAAAGGAAGTATAATTGTCTTAATTTTCAAACGAACATCTGAACTCACTGAAAGTTTTAATAATCATTACGCTCGCATATGAGACTCTGTGTCCCAGAAGGCCTTAGGACAAACATTGCAATGAGCACACGCCCACTGGGGGCAGAATTGTGAATAAAACTTGCCTGAAATGAAAAATGCGTGCTATCAGGTGTTCCTTGTGACGTGCCCAAGAAGAAGAGGTTCTTGACCTTGAAACGCGTTGGCAGAAGTAAAAAGTAATGTGGAGCAGGAGAGCAGTTTGAAAGTGTAGGCCGGATGGCAGAGCGCTGTCGTGTGCTCTCCCAAATGCTTCAGGGCACTTTGTTGGACATTATTCATACACGGCAGCCTGGCCGTGGGGAAGATGCACCATCGCCGGCTGGAGACGAAATAAGACTACCGGCTGGCTGAGGCTGTGGTCTCTCAACTGTTGAAGGATCGTGTCAGCACAGCGGTCAAATGGAAAATAACCTGCGCTATCTGCTCTGCAAACCTACTAAAGGAAGTATAATTGTCTTAATTTTCAAACGAACATCTGAACTCACTGAAAGTTTTAATAATCATTACGCTCGCATATGAGACTCTGTGTCCCAGAAGGCTTTAGGACAAACATTGCACCGAGCACACGTCCACTGGGGGCAGAATTGTGAATAAAACGTGCCTGAAATGAAAAATGCGTGCTATCAGGTGTTCCTTGTGACGTGCCCAAGAAGAAGAGGTTCCTGACCTTGAAACGCGTTGGCAGAAGTAAAAAGTAATGTGAAGCAGGAGAGCAGTTTGAAAGTGTAGGCCGGATGGCAGAGCGCTGTCGTGTGCTCTCCCGAATGCTTCAGGGCACTTTGTTGGACATTATTCATACACGGCAGCCTGGCCGTGGAGAAGATGCACCATCGCCGGCTGGAAACGAAATAAGACTGCCGGCTGGCTGAGGCTGTGGTCTCTCAACTGTTGAAGGATCGTGTCAGCACAGCGCTCAAATGGAAAATAACCTGCGCTATCTGCTCTGCAAACCTACTAAAGGAAGTATATTTGTCTTAATGTTCAAGCGAACATCTGAACTCACTGAAAGTTTTAATAATCATTACGCTCGCGTATGAGACTCTGTGTCCCAGAAGGCTTTAGGACAAACATTGCACTGAGCACACGCCCACTGGGGGCAGAATTGTGAATAAAACGTGCCTGAAATGAAAAATGCGTGCTATCAGGTGTTCCTTGTGACGTGCCCAAGAAGAAGAGGTTCCTGACCTTGAAACGCGTTGGCAGAAGTAAAAAGTAATGTGGAGCAGGAGAGCAGTTTGAAAGTGTATGCCGGATGGCAGAGCGCTGTCGTGTGCTCTCCCAAATGCTTCAGGGCACTTTGTTGGACATTATTCATACACAGCAGCCTGGCCGTGGGGAAGATGCACCATCGCCGTCTGGAGACGAAATAAGACTACCGGCTGGCTGAGGCTGTGGTCTCTCAACTGTTGAAGAATCGTGTCAGCACAGCGCTCAAATGGAAAATAACCTGCGCTATCTGCTCTGCAAACCTACTAAAGGAAATATAACTGTCTTAATTTTCAAACGAACATCTGAACTCACTGAAAGTTTTAATAATCATTACGCTCGCATATGAGACTCTGTGTCCCAGAAGGCTTTAGGACAAACATTGCACTGAGCACACGCCCACTGGGGGCAGAATTGTGAATAAAACTTGCCTGAAATGAAAAATGCGTGCTATCAGGTGTTCCTTGTGGCGTGCCCAAGAAGAAGAGGTTCCTGACCTTGAAACGCGTTGGCAGAAGTAAAAAGTAATGTGGAGCAGGAGAGCAGTTTGAAAGTGTAGGCCGGATGGCAGAGCGCTGTTGTGTGCTCTCCCAAATGCTTCAGGGCACTTTGTTGGACATTATTCATACACGGCAGCCTGGCCGTGGGGAAGATGCACCATCGCCGGCTGGAAACGAAATAAGACTGCCGGCTGGCTGAGGCTGTGGTCTCTCAACTGTTGAAGGATCGTGTCAGCACAGCGCTGAAATGGAAAATAACCTGCGCTATCTGCTCTGCAAACCTACTAAAGGAAGTATAATTGTCTTAATTTTCAAACGAACATCTGAACTCACTGAAAGTTTTAATAATCATTACGCTCGCATATGAGACTCTGTGTCCCAGAAGGCTTTAGGACAAACATTGCACTGAGCACACGCCCACTGGGGGCAGAATTGTGAATAAAACTTGCCTGAAATGAAAAATGCGTGCTATCAGGTGTTCCTTGTGGCGTGCCCAAGAAGAAGAGGTTCCTGACCTTGAAACGCGTTGGCAGAAGTAAAAAGTAATGTGGAGCAGGAGAGCAGTTTGAAAGTGTAGGCCGGATGGCAGAGCGCTGTCGTGTGCTCTCCCAAATGCTTCAGGGCACTTTGTTGGACATTATTCATACACGGCAGCCTGGCCGTGGGGAAGATGCACCATCGCCGGCTGGAAACGAAATAAGACTGCCGGCTGGCTGAGGCTGTGGTCTCTCAACTGTTGAAGGATCGTGTCAGCACAGCGCTCAAATGGAAAATAACCTGCGCTATCTGCTCTGCAAACCTACTAAAGGAAGTATAATTGTCTTAATTTTCAAACGAACATCTGAACTCACTGAAAGTTTTAATAATCATTACGCTCGCATATGAGACTCTGTGTCCCAGAAGGCTTTAGGACAAACATTGCACTGAGCACACGCCTACTGGGGGCAGAATTGTGAATAAAACGTGCCTGAAATGAAAAATGCGTTCTATCAGGTGTTCCTTGTGACGTGACCAAGAAGAAGAGGTTCCTGACCTTGAAACGCGTTGGCAGAAGTCAAAAGTAATGTGGAGCAGGAGAGCAGTTTGAAAGTGTAGGACGGATGGCAGAGCGCTGTCGTGTGCTCTCCCAAATGCTTCAGGGCACTTTGTTGGACATTATTCATACACAGCAGCCTGGCCGTGGGGAAGATGCACCATCGCCGTCTGGAGACGAAATAAGACTACCGGCTGGCTGAGGCTGTGGTCTCTCAACTGTTGAAGGATCGTGTCAGCACAGTGCTCAAATAGAAAATAACCTGCACTATCTGCTCTGCAAACCTACTAAAGGAAGTATAATTGTCTTAATTTTCAAACGAACATCTGAACTCACTGAAAGTTTTAATAATCATTACGCTCGCATATGAGACTCTGTGTCCCTGAAGGCTTTAGGACAAACATTGCACTGAGCACACGCCCACTGGGGGCAGAATTGTGAATAAAACGTGCCTGAAATGAAAAATGCGTGCTATCAGGTGTTCCTTGTGACGTGCCCAAGAAGAAGAGGTTCCTGACCTTGAAACGCGTTGGCAGAAGTAAAAAGTAATGTGGAGCAGGAGAGCAGTTTGAAAGTGTAGGCCGGATGGCAGAGCGCTGTCGTGTGCTCTCCCAAATGCTTCAGGGCACTTTGTTGGACATTATTCATACACGGCAGCCTGGCCGTGGGGAAGATGCACCATCGACGGCTGGAGACGAAATAAGACTACCGGCTGGCTGAGGCTGTGGTCTCTCAACTGTTGAAGAATCGTGTCAGCACAGCGCTCAAATGGAAAATAACCTGCGCTATCTGCTCTGCAAACCTACTAAAGGAAATATAATTGTCTTAATTTTCAAACGAACATCTGAACTCACTGAAAGTTTTAATAATCATTACGCTCGCATATGAGACTCTGTGTCCCAGAAGGCTTTAGGACAAACATTGCACTGAGCACACGCCCACTGGGGGCAGAATTGTGAATAAAAAGTGCCTGAAATGAAAAATGCGTGCTATCAGGTGTTCCTTGTGGCGTGCCAAAGAAGAAGAGGTTCCTGACCTTGAAACGCGTTGGCAGGAGTAAAAAGTAATGTGGAGCAGGAGAGCAGTTTGAAAGTGAAGGCCGGATGGCAGAGCGCTGTTGTGTGCTCTCCCAAATGCTTCAGGGCACTTTGTTGGAGAATATTCATACACGGCAGCCTGGCCGTGGGGAAGATGCACCATCGCCGGCTGGAGACGAAATAAGACTACCGGCTGGCTGAGGCTGTGGTCTCTCAACTGTTGAAGGATCGTGTCAGCACAGCGCTCAAATGGAAAATAACCTGCGCTATCTGCTCTGCAAACCTACTAAAGGAAGTATAATTGTCTTAATTTTCAAACGAACATCTGAACTCACTGAAAGTTTTAATAATCATTACGCTCGCATATGAGACTCTGTGTCCCAGAAGGCTTTAGGACAAACATTGCACTGAGCACACGCCCACTGGGGGCAGAATTGTGAATAAAACTTGCCTGAAATGAAAAATGCGTGCTATCAGGTGTTCCTTGTGACGTGCCCAAGAAGAAGAGGTTCCTGACCTTGAAACGCGTTGGCAGAAGTAAAAAGTAATGTGGAGCAGGAGAGCAGTTTGAAAGTGTAGGCCGGATGGCAGAGCGCTGTTGTGTGCTCTCCCAAATGCTTCAGGGCACTTTGTTGGACATTATTCATACACGCCAGCCTGGCCGTGGGGAAGATGCACCATCGCCGGCTGGAGACGAAATAAGACTACCGGCTGGCTGAGGCTGTGGTCTCTCAACTGTTGAAGAATCGTGTCAGCACAGCGCTCAAATGGAAAATAACCTGCGCTATCTGCTCTGCAAACCTACTAAAGGAAATATAATTGTCTTACTTTTCAAACGAACATCTGAACTCACTGAAAGTTTTAATAATCATTACGCTCGCATATGAGACTCTGTGTCCCAGAAGGCTTTAGGACAAACATTGCACTGAGCACACGCCCACTGGGGGCAGAATTGTGAATAAAACGTGCCTGAAATGAAAAATGCGTGCTATCAGGTGTTCCTTGTGGCGTGCCCAAGAAGAAGAGGTTCCTGACCTTGAAACGCGTTGGCAGGAGTAAAAAGTAATGTGGAGCAGGAGAGCAGTTTGAAAGTGTAGGCCGGATGGCAGAGCGCTGTCGTGTGCTCTCCCAAATGCTTCAGGGCACTTTGTTGGACATTATTCATACACGGCAGCCTGGCCGTGGGGAAGATGCACCATCGCCGGCTGGAAACGAAATAAGACTGCCGGCTGGCTGAGGCTGTGGTCTCTCAACTGTTGAAGGATCGTGTCAGCACAGCGCTCAAATGGAAAATAACCTGCGCTATCTGCTCTGCAAACCTACGAAAGGAAGTATAATTGTCTTAATTTTCAAACGAACATCTGAACTCACTGAAAGTTTTAATAATCATTACGCTCGCATATGAGACTCTGTGTCCCAGAAGGCTTTAGGACAAACATTGCAATGAGCATACGCCCACTGGGGGCAGAATTGTGAATAAAACTTGCCTGAAATGAAAAATGCGTGCTATCAGGTGTTCCTTGTGACGTGCCCAAGAAGAAGAGGTTCTTGACCTTGAAACGCGTTGGCAGAAGTAAAAAGTACTGTGGAGCAGGAGAGCAGTTTGAAAGTGTAGGCCGGATGGCAGAGCGCTGTCGTGTGCTCTCCCAAATGCTTCAGGGCACTTTGTTGGACATTATTCATACACGGCAGCCTGGCCGTGGGGAAGATGCACCATCGCCGGCTGGAGACGAAATAAGACTACCGGCTGGCTGAGGCTGTGGTCTCTCAACTGTTGAAGGATCGTGTCAGCACAGCGCTCAAATGGAAAATAACCTGCGCTATCTGCTCTGCAAACCTACTAAAGGAAGTATAATTGTCTTAATTTTGAAACGAACATCTGAACTCACTGAAAGTTTTAATAATCATTACGCTCGCATATGAGACTCTGTGTCCCAGAAGGCTTTAGGACAAACATTGCACTGAGCACACGCCCACTGGGGGCAGAATTGTGAATAAAACGTGCCTGAAATGAAAAATGCGTGCTATCAGGTGTTCCTTGTGACGTGCCCAAGAAGAAGAGGTTCCTGACCTTGAAACGCGTTGGCAGAAGTAAAAAGTAATGTGGAGCAGGAGAGCAGTTTGAAAGTGTAGGCCGGATGGCAGAGCGCTGTCGTGTGCTCTCCCAAATGCTTCAGGGCACTTTGTTGGACATTATTCATACACGGCAGCCTGGCCGTGGGAAAGATGCACCATCGCCGGCTGGAGACGAAATAAGACTACCGGCTGGCTGAGGCTGTGGTCTCTCAACTGTTGAAGGATCGTGTCAGCACAGCGCTCAAATGGAAAATAACCTGCGCTATCTGCTCTGCAAACCTACAAAAGGAAGTATAATTGTCTTAATTTTCAAACGAACATCTGAACTCACTGAAAGTTTTAATAATCATTACGCTCGCATATGAGACTCTGTGTCCCAGAAGGCTTTAGGACAAACATTGCACTGAGCACACGCCCACTGGGGGCAGAATTGTGAATAAAACGTGCCTGAAATGAAAAATGCGTGCTATCAGGTGTTCCTTGTGACGTGCCCAAGAAGAAGAGGTTCCTGACCTTGAAACGCGTTGGCAGAAGTAAAAAGTAATGTGGAGCAGGAGGGCAGTTTGAAAGTGTAGGCCGGATGGCAGAGCGCTGTTGTGTGCTCTCCCGAATGCTTCAGGGCACTTTGTTGGACATTATTCATACACGGCAGCCTGGCCGTGGGGAAGATGCACCATCGCCGGCTGGAGACGAAATAAGACTACCGGCTGGCTGAGGCTGTGGTCTCTCAACTGTTGAAGGATCGTGTCAGCACAGCGCTCAAATGGAAAATAACCTGCGCTATCTGCTCTGCAAACCTACTAAAGGAAATATAATTGTCTTAATTTTCAAACGAACATCTGAACTCACTGAAAGTTTTAATAATCATTACGCTCGCATATGAGACTCTGTGTCCCAGAAGGCTTTAGGACAAACATTGCACTGAGCACACGCCCACTGGGGGCAGAATTGTGAATAAAACTTGCCTGAAATGAAAAATGCGTGCTATCAGGTGTTCCTTGTGGCGTGCCCAAGAAGAAGATGTTCCTGACCTTGAAACGTGTTGGCAGAAGTAAAAAGTAATGTGGAGCAGGAGAGCAGTTTGAAAGTGTAGGCCGGATGGCAGAGCGCTGTCGTGTGCTCTCCCAAATGCTTCAGGGCACTTTGTTGGACATTATTCATACACGGCAGCCTGGCCGTGGGGAAGATGCACCATCGCCGGCTTGAAACTAAATAAGACTGCCGGCTGGCTGAGGCTGTGGTCTCTCAACTGTTGAAGGATCGTCTCAGCACAGCGCGCAAATGGAAAATAACTTGCGCTATCTGCTCTGCAAACCTACTAAAGGAAGTATAATTGTCTTAATTTTCAAACGAACATCTGAACTCACTGAAAGTTTTAATAATCATTACGCTCGCATATGAGACTCTGTGTCCCTGAAGGCTTTAGGACAAACATTGCACTGAGCACACGCCCACTGGGGGCAGAATTGTGAATAAAACGTGCCTGAAATGAAAAATGCGTGCTATCAGGTGTTCCTTGTGACGTGCCCAAGAAGAAGAGGTTCCTGACCTTGAAACGCGTTGGCAGAAGTAAAAAGTAATGTGGAGCAGGAGAGCAGTTTGAAAGTGTAGGCCGGATGGCAGAGCGCTGTCGTGTGCTCTCCCAAATGCTTCAGGGCACTTTGTTGGACATTATTCATACACGGCAGCCTGGCCGTGGGGAAGATGCACCATCGCCGGCTGGAGACGAAATAAGACTACCGGCTGGCTGAGGCTGTGGTCTCTCAACTGTTGAAGAATCGTGTCAGCACAGCGCTCAAATGGAAAATAACCTGCGCTATCTGCTCTGCAAACCTACTAAAGGAAATATAATTGTCTTAATTTTCAAACGAACATCTGAACTCACTGAAAGTTTTAATAATCATTACGCTTGCATATGAGACTCTGTGTCCCAGAAGGCTTTAGGACAAACATTGCACTGAGCACACGCCCACTGGGGGCAGAATTGTGATGAAAACTTGCCTGAAATGAAAAATGCGTGCTATCAGGTGTTCCTTGTGACGTGCCCAAGAAGAAGAGGTTCCTGACCTTGAAACGCGTTGGCAGAAGTAAAAAGTAATGTGGAGCAGGAGAGCAGTTTGAAAGTGTAGGCCGGATGGCAGAGCGCTGTCGTGTGCTCTCCCAAATGCTTCAGGGCACTTTGTTGGACATTATTCATACACGGCAGCCTGGCCGTGGGAAAGATGCACCATCGCCGGCTGGAGACGAAATAAGACTACCGGCTGGCTGAGGCTGTGGTCTCTCAACTGTTGAAGGATCGTCTCAGCACAGCGCTCAAATGGAAAATAACCTGCGCTATCTGCTCTGCAAACCTACTAAAGGAAGTATAATTGTCTTAATTTTCAAACGAACATCTGAACTCACTGAAAGTTTTAATAATCATTACGCTCGCATATGAGACTCTGTGTCCCAGAAGGCTTTAGGACAAACATTGCACCGAGCACACGCCCACTGGGGGCAGAATTGTGAATAAAACGTGCCTGAAATGAAAAATGCGTGCTATCAGGTGTTCCTTGTGACGTGCCCAAGAAGAAGAGGTTCCTGACCTTGAAACGCGTTGGCAGAAGTAAAAAGTAATGTGGAGCAGGAGAGCAGTTTGAAAGTGTAGGCCGGATGGCAGAGCGCTGTCGTGTGCTCTCCCGAATGCTTCAGGGCACTTTGTTGGACATTATTCATACACGGCAGCCTGGCCGTGGAGAAGATGCACCATCGCCGGCTGGAAACGAAATAAGACTGCCGGCTGGCTGAGGCTGTGGTCTCTCAACTGTTGAAGGATCGTGTCAGCACAGCGCTCAAATGGAAAATAACCTGCGCTATCTGCTCTGCAAACCTACTAAAGGAAG
Source organism: Triturus cristatus (assembly GCF_964204655.1). NCBI lineage: Eukaryota > Metazoa > Chordata > Amphibia > Caudata > Salamandridae > Triturus > Triturus cristatus. The sequence goes on from NW_028188377.1 coordinate 318,683, forward strand.
TATATTTGTCTTAATGTTCAAGCGAACATCTGAACTCACTGAAAGTTTTAATAATCATTACGCTCGTGTATGAGACTCTGTGTCCCAGAAGGCTTTAGGACAAACATTGCACTGAGCACACGCCCACTGGGGGCAGAATTGTGAATAAAACGTGCCTGAAATGAAAAATGCGTGCTATCAGGTGTTCCTTGTGACGTGCCCAAGAAGAAGAGGTTCCTGACCTTGAAACGCGTTGGCAGAAGTAAAAAGTAATGTGGAGCAGGAGAGCAGTTTGAAAGTGTATGCCGGATGGCAGAGCGCTGTCGTGTGCTCTCCCAAATGCTTCAGGGCACTTTGTTGGACATTATTCATACACAGCAGCCTGGCCGTGGGGAAGATGCACCATCGCCGTCTGGAGACGAAATAAGACTACCGGCTGGCTGAGGCTGTGGTCTCTCAACTGTTGAAGAATCGTGTCAGCACAGCGCTCAAATGGAAAATAACCTGCGCTATCTGCTCTGCAAACCTACTAAAGGAAATATAACTGTCTTAATTTTCAAACGAACATCTGAACTCACTGAAAGTTTTAATAATCATTACGCTCGCATATGAGACTCTGTGTCCCAGAAGGCTTTAGGACAAACATTGCACTGAGCACACGCCCACTGGGGGCAGAATTGTGATGAAAACTTGCCTGAAATGAAAAATGCGTGCTATCAGGTGTTCCTTGTGACGTGCCCAAGAAGAAGAGGTTCCTGACCTTGAAACGCGTTGGCAGAAGTAAAAAGTAATGTGGAGCAGGAGAGCAGTTTGAAAGTGTAGGCCGGATGGCAGAGCGCTGTCGTGTGCTCTCCCAAATGCTTCAGGGCACTTTGTTGGACATTATTCATACACGGCAGCCTGGCCGTGGGAAAGATGCACCATCGCCGGCTGGAGACGAAATAAGACTACCGGCTGGCTGAGGCTGTGGTCTCTCAACTGTTGAAGGATCGTGTCAGCACAGCGCTCAAATGGAAAATAACCTGCGCTATCTGCTCTGCAAACCTACAAAAGGAAGTATAATTGTCTTAATTTTCAAACGAACATCTGAACTCACTGAAAGTTTTAATAATCATTACGCTCGCATATGAGACTCTGTGTCCCAGAAGGCTTTAGGACAAACATTGCACTGAGCACACGCCCACTGGGGGCAGAATTGTGAATAAAACGTGCCTGAAATGAAAAATGCGTGCTATCAGGTGTTCCTTGTGACGTGCCCAAGAAGAAGAGGTTCCTGACCTTGAAACGCGTTGGCAGAAGTAAAAAGTAATGTGGAGCAGGAGAGCAGTTTGAAAGTGTAGGCCGGATGGCAGAGCGCTGTCGTGTGCTCTCCCAAATGCTTCAGGGCACTTTGTTGGACATTATTCATACACGGCAGCCTGGCCGTGGGAAAGATGCACCATCGCCGGCTGGAGACGAAATAAGACTACCGGCTGGCTGAGGCTGTGGTCTCTCAACTGTTGAAGGATCGTGTCAGCACAGCGCTCAAATGGAAAATAACCTGCGCTATCTGCTCTGCAAACCTACAAAAGGAAGTATAATTGTCTTAATTTTCAAACGAACATCTGAACTCACTGAAAGTTTTAATAATCATTACGCTCGCATATGAGACTCTGTGTCCCAGAAGGCTTTAGGACAAACATTGCACTGAGCACACGCCCACTGGGGGCAGAATTGTGAATAAAACGTGCCTGAAATGAAAAATGCGTGCTATCAGGTGTTCCTTGTGACGTGCCCAAGAAGAAGAGGTTCCTGACCTTGAAACGCGTTGGCAGAAGTAAAAAGTAATGTGGAGCAGGAGGGCAGTTTGAAAGTGTAGGCCGGATGGCAGAGCGCTGTTGTGTGCTCTCCCGAATGCTTCAGGGCACTTTGTTGACATTATTCATACACGGCAGCCTGGCCGTGGGGAAGATGCACCATCGCCGGCTGGAGACGAAATAAGACTACCGGCTGGCTGAGGCTGTGGTCTCTCAACTGTTGAAGGATCGTGTCAGCACAGCGCTCAAATGGAAAATAACCTGCGCTATCTGCTCTGCAAACCTACTAAAGGAAATATAATTGTCTTAATTTTCAAACGAACATCTGAACTCACTGAAAGTTTTAATAATCATTACGCTCGCATATGAGACTCTGTGTCCCAGAAGGCTTTAGGACAAACATTGCACTGAGCACACGCCCACTGGGGGCAGAATTGTGAATAAAACTTGCCTGAAATGAAAAATGCGTGCTATCAGGTGTTCCTTGTGGCGTGCCCAAGAAGAAGATGTTCCTGACCTTGAAACGTGTTGGCAGAAGTAAAAAGTAATGTGGAGCAGGAGAGCAGTTTGAAAGTGTAGGCCGGATGGCAGAGCGCTGTCGTGTGCTCTCCCAAATGCTTCAGGGCACTTTGTTGGACATTATTCATACACGGCAGCCTGGCCGTGGGGAAGATGCACCATCGCCGGCTTGAAACTAAATAAGACTGCCGGCTGGCTGAGGCTGTGGTCTCTCAACTGTTGAAGGATCGTCTCAGCACAGCGCGCAAATGGAAAATAACTTGCGCTATCTGCTCTGCAAACCTACTAAAGGAAGTATAATTGTCTTAATTTTCAAACGAACATCTGAACTCACTGAAAGTTTTAATAATCATTACGCTCGCATATGAGACTCTGTGTCCCTGAAGGCTTTAGGACAAACATTGCACTGAGCACACGCCCACTGGGGGCAGAATTGTGAATAAAACGTGCCTGAAATGAAAAATGCGTGCTATCAGGTGTTCCTTGTGACGTGCCCAAGAAGAAGAGGTTCCTGACCTTGAAACGCGTTGGCAGAAGTAAAAAGTAATGTGGAGCAGGAGAGCAGTTTGAAAGTGTAGGCCGGATGGCAGAGCGCTGTCGTGTGCTCTCCCAAATGCTTCAGGGCACTTTGTTGGACATTATTCATACACGGCAGCCTGGCCGTGGGGAAGATGCACCATCGCCGGCTGGAGACGAAATAAGACTACCGGCTGGCTGAGGCTGTGGTCTCTCAACTGTTGAAGAATCGTGTCAGCACAGCGCTCAAATGGAAAATAACCTGCGCTATCTGCTCTGCAAACCTACTAAAGGAAATATAATTGTCTTAATTTTCAAACGAACATCTGAACTCACTGAAAGTTTTAATAATCATTACGCTTGCATATGAGACTCTGTGTCCCAGAAGGCTTTAGGACAAACATTGCACTGAGCACACGCCCACTGGGGGCAGAATTGTGATGAAAACTTGCCTGAAATGAAAAATGCGTGCTATCAGGTGTTCCTTGTGACGTGCCCAAGAAGAAGAGGTTCCTGACCTTGAAACGCGTTGGCAGAAGTAAAAAGTAATGTGGAGCAGGAGAGCAGTTTGAAAGTGTAGGCCGGATGGCAGAGCGCTGTCGTGTGCTCTCCCAAATGCTTCAGGGCACTTTGTTGGACATTATTCATACACGGCAGCCTGGCCGTGGGAAAGATGCACCATCGCCGGCTGGAGACGAAATAAGACTACCGGCTGGCTGAGGCTGTGGTCTCTCAACTGTTGAAGGATCGTCTCAGCACAGCGCTCAAATGGAAAATAACCTGCGCTATCTGCTCTGCAAACCTACTAAAGGAAGTATAATTGTCTTAATTTTCAAACGGACATCTGAACTCACTGAAAGTTTTAATAATCATTACGCTCGCATATGAGACTCTGTGTCCCAGAAGGCTTTAGGACAAACATTGCACCGAGCACACGCCCACTGGGGGCAGAATTGTGAATAAAACGTGCCTGAAATGAAAAATGCGTGCTATCAGGTGTTCCTTGTGACGTGCCCAAGAAGAAGAGGTTCCTGACCTTGAAACGCGTTGGCAGAAGTAAAAAGTAATGTGGAGCAGGAGAGCAGTTTGAAAGTGTAGGCCGGATGGCAGAGCGCTGTCGTGTGCTCTCCCGAATGCTTCAGGGCACTTTGTTGGACATTATTCATACACGGCAGCCTGGCCGTGGAGAAGATGCACCATCGCCGGCTGGAAACGAAATAAGACTGCCGGCTGGCTGAGGCTGTGGTCTCTCAACTGTTGAAGGATCGTGTCAGCACAGCGCTCAAATGGAAAATAACCTGCGCTATCTGCTCTGCAAACCTACTAAAGGAAGTATATTTGTCTTAATGTTCAAGCGAACATCTGAACTCACTGAAAGTTTTAATAATCATTACGCTCGTGTATGAGACTCTGTGTCCCAGAAGGCTTTAGGACAAACATTGCACTGAGCACACGCCCACTGGGGGCAGAATTGTGAATAAAACGTGCCTGAAATGAAAAATGCGTGCTATCAGGTGTTCCTTGTGACGTGCCCAAGAAGAAGAGGTTCCTGACCTTGAAACGCGTTGGCAGAAGTAAAAAGTAATGTGGAGCAGGAGAGCAGTTTGAAAGTGTATGCCGGATGGCAGAGCGCTGTCGTGTGCTCTCCCAAATGCTTCAGGGCACTTTGTTGGACATTATTCATACACAGCAGCCTGGCCGTGGGGAAGATGCACCATCGCCGTCTGGAGACGAAATAAGACTACCGGCTGGCTGAGGCTGTGGTCTCTCAACTGTTGAAGAATCGTGTCAGCACAGCGCTCAAATGGAAAATAACCTGCGCTATCTGCTCTGCAAACCTACTAAAGGAAATATAACTGTCTTAATTTTCAAACGAACATCTGAACTCACTGAAAGTTTTAATAATCATTACGCTCGCATATGAGACTCTGTGTCCCAGAAGGCTTTAGGACAAACATTGCACTGAGCACACGCCCACTGGGGGCAGAATTGTGATGAAAACTTGCCTGAAATGAAAAATGCGTGCTATCAGGTGTTCCTTGTGACGTGCCCAAGAAGAAGAGGTTCCTGACCTTGAAACGCGTTGGCAGAAGTAAAAAGTAATGTGGAGCAGGAGAGCAGTTTGAAAGTGTAGGCCGGATGGCAGAGCGCTGTCGTGTGCTCTCCCAAATGCTTCAGGGCACTTTGTTGGACATTATTCATACACGGCAGCCTGGCCGTGGGAAAGATGCACCATCGCCGGCTGGAGACGAAATAAGACTACCGGCTGGCTGAGGCTGTGGTCTCTCAACTGTTGAAGGATCGTGTCAGCACAGCGCTCAAATGGAAAATAACCTGCGCTATCTGCTCTGCAAACCTACAAAAGGAAGTATAATTGTCTTAATTTTCAAACGAACATCTGAACTCACTGAAAGTTTTAATAATCATTACGCTCGCATATGAGACTCTGTGTCCCAGAAGGCTTTAGGACAAACATTGCACTGAGCACACGCCCACTGGGGGCAGAATTGTGAATAAAACGTGCCTGAAATGAAAAATGCGTGCTATCAGGTGTTCCTTGTGACGTGCCCAAGAAGAAGAGGTTCCTGACCTTGAAACGCGTTGGCAGAAGTAAAAAGTAATGTGGAGCAGGAGGGCAGTTTGAAAGTGTAGGCCGGATGGCAGAGCGCTGTTGTGTGCTCTCCCGAATGCTTCAGGGCACTTTGTTGGACATTATTCATACACGGCAGCCTGGCCGTGGGGAAGATGCACCATCGCCGGCTGGAGACGAAATAAGACTACCGGCTGGCTGAGGCTGTGGTCTCTCAACTGTTGAAGGATCGTGTCAGCACAGCGCTCAAATGGAAAATAACCTGCGCTATCTGCTCTGCAAACCTACTAAAGGAAATATAATTGTCTTAATTTTCAAACGAACATCTGAACTCACTGAAAGTTTTAATAATCATTACGCTCGCATATGAGACTCTGCGTCCCAGAAGGCTTTAGGACAAACATTGCACTGAGCACACGCCCACTGGGGGCAGAATTGTGATGAAAACTTGCCTGAAATGAAAAATGCGTGCTATCAGGTGTTCCTTGTGACGTGCCCAAGAAGAAGAGGTTCCTGACCTTGAAACGCGTTGGCAGAAGTAAAAAGTAATGTGGAGCAGGAGAGCAGTTTGAAAGTGTAGGCCGGATGGCAGAGCGCTGTCGTGTGCTCTCCCAAATGCTTCAGGGCACTTTGTTGGACATTATTCATACACGGCAGCCTGGCCGTGGGAAAGATGCACCATCGCCGGCTGGAGACGAAATAAAACTACCGGCTGGCTGAGGCTGTGGTCTCTCAACTGTTGAAGGATCGTGTCAGCACAGCGCTCAAATGGAAAATAACCTGCGCTATCTGCTCTGCAAACCTACAAAAGGAAGTATAATTGTCTTAATTTTCAAACGAACATCTGAACTCACTGAAAGTTTTAATAATCATTACGCTCGCATATGAGACTCTGTGTCCCAGAAGGCTTTAGGACAAACATTGCACTGAGCACACGCCCACTGGGGGCAGAATTGTGAATAAAACGTGCCTGAAATGAAAAATGCGTGCTATCAGGTGTTCCTTGTGACGTGCCCAAGAAGAAGAGGTTCCTGACCTTGAAACGAGTTGGCAGAAGTAAAAAGTAATGTGGAGCAGGAGGGCAGTTTGAAAGTGTAGGCCGGATGGCAGAGCGCTGTTGTGTGCTCTCCCGAATGCTTCAGGGCACTTTGTTGGACATTATTCATACACGGCAGCCTGGCCGTGGGGAAGATGCACCATCGCCGGCTGGAGACGAAATAAGACTACCAGCTGGCTGAGGCTGTGGTCTCTCAACTGTTGAAGGATCGTGTCAGCACAGCGCTCAAATGGAAAATAACCTGCGCTATCTGCTCTGCAAACCTACTAAAGGAAATATAATTGTCTTAATTTTCAAACGAACATCTGAACTCACTGAAAGTTTTAATAATCATTACGCTCGCATATGAGACTCTGTGTCCCAGAAGGCTTTAGGACAAACATTGCACTGAGCACACGCCCACTGGGGGCAGAATTGTGAATAAAAAGTGCCTGAAATGAAAAATGCGTGCTATCAGGTGTTCCTTGTGGCGTGCCAAAGAAGAAGAGGTTCCTGACCTTGAAACGCGTTGGCAGGAGTAAAAAGTAATGTGGAGCAGGAGAGCAGTTTGAAAGTGAAGGCCGGATGGCAGAGCGCTGTTGTGTGCTCTCCCAAATGCTTCAGGGCACTTTGTTGGAGAATATTCATACACGGCAGCCTGGCCGTGGGGAAGATGCACCATCGCCGGCTGGAGACGAAATAAGACTACCGGCTGGCTGAGGCTGTGGTCTCTCAACTGTTGAAGGATCGTGTCAGCACAGCGCTCAAATGGAAAATAACCTGCGCTATCTGCTCTGCAAACCTACTAAAGGAAGTATAATTGTCTTAATTTTCAAACGAACATCTGAACTCACTGAAAGTTTTAATAATCATTACGCTCGCATATGAGACTCTGTGTCCCAGAAGGCTTTAGGACAAACATTGCACTGAGCACACGCCCACTGGGGGCAGAATTGTGAATAAAACTTGCCTGAAATGAAAAATGCGTGCTATCAGGTGTTCCTTGTGACGTGCCCAAGAAGAAGAGGTTCCTGACCTTGAAACGCGTTGGCAGAAGTAAAAAGTAATGTGGAGCAGGAGAGCAGTTTGAAAGTGTAGGCCGGATGGCAGAGCGCTGTTGTGTGCTCTCCCAAATGCTTCAGGGCACTTTGTTGGACATTATTCATACACGCCAGCCTGGCCGTGGGGAAGATGCACCATCGCCGGCTGGAGACGAAATAAGACTACCGGCTGGCTGAGGCTGTGGTCTCTCAACTGTTGAAGAATCGTGTCAGCACAGCGCTCAAATGGAAAATAACCTGCGCTATCTGCTCTGCAAACCTACTAAAGGAAATATAATTGTCTTACTTTTCAAACGAACATCTGAACTCACTGAAAGTTTTAATAATCATTACGCTCGCATATGAGACTCTGTGTCCCAGAAGGCTTTAGGACAAACATTGCACTGAGCACACGCCCACTGGGGGCAGAATTGTGAATAAAACGTGCCTGAAATGAAAAATGCGTGCTATCAGGTGTTCCTTGTGGCGTGCCCAAGAAGAAGAGGTTCCTGACCTTGAAACGCGTTGGCAGGAGTAAAAAGTAATGTGGAGCAGGAGAGCAGTTTGAAAGTGTAGGCCGGATGGCAGAGCGCTGTCGTGTGCTCTCCCAAATGCTTCAGGGCACTTTGTTGGACATTATTCATACACGGCAGCCTGGCCGTGGGGAAGATGCACCATCGCCGGCTGGAAACGAAATAAGACTGCCGGCTGGCTGAGGCTGTGGTCTCTCAACTGTTGAAGGATCGTGTCAGCACAGCGCTCAAATGGAAAATAACCTGCGCTATCTGCTCTGCAAACCTACGAAAGGAAGTATAATTGTCTTAATTTTCAAACGAACATCTGAACTCACTGAAAGTTTTAATAATCATTACGCTCGCATATGAGACTCTGTGTCCCAGAAGGCTTTAGGACAAACATTGCAATGAGCATACGCCCACTGGGGGCAGAATTGTGAATAAAACTTGCCTGAAATGAAAAATGCGTGCTATCAGGTGTTCCTTGTGACGTGCCCAAGAAGAAGAGGTTCTTGACCTTGAAACGCGTTGGCAGAAGTAAAAAGTACTGTGGAGCAGGAGAGCAGTTTGAAAGTGTAGGCCGGATGGCAGAGCGCTGTCGTGTGCTCTCCCAAATGCTTCAGGGCACTTTGTTGGACATTATTCATACACGGCAGCCTGGCCGTGGGGAAGATGCACCATCGCCGGCTGGAGACGAAATAAGACTACCGGCTGGCTGAGGCTGTGGTCTCTCAACTGTTGAAGGATCGTGTCAGCACAGCGCTCAAATGGAAAATAACCTGCGCTATCTGCTCTGCAAACCTACTAAAGGAAGTATAATTGTCTTAATTTTCAAACGAACATCTGAACTCACTGAAAGTTTTAATAATCATTACGCTCGCATATGAGACTCTGTGTCCCAGAAGGCTTTAGGACAAACATTGCACTGAGCACACGCCCACTGGGGGCAGAATTGTGAATAAAACGTGCCTGAAATGAAAAATGCGTGCTATCAGGTGTTCCTTGTGACGTGCCCAAGAAGAAGAGGTTCCTGACCTTGAAACGCGTTGGCAGAAGTAAAAAGTAATGTGGAGCAGGAGAGCAGTTTGAAAGTGTAGGCCGGATGGCAGAGCGCTGTCGTGTGCTCTCCCAAATGCTTCAGGGCACTTTGTTGGACATTATTCATACACGGCAGCCTGGCCGTGGGAAAGATGCACCATCGCCGGCTGGAGACGAAATAAGACTACCGGCTGGCTGAGGCTGTGGTCTCTCAACTGTTGAAGGATCGTGTCAGCACAGCGCTCAAATGGAAAATAACCTGCGCTATCTGCTCTGCAAACCTACAAAAGGAAGTATAATTGTCTTAATTTTCAAACGAACATCTGAACTCACTGAAAGTTTTAATAATCATTACGCTCGCATATGAGACTCTGTGTCCCAGAAGGCTTTAGGACAAACATTGCACTGAGCACACGCCCACTGGGGGCAGAATTGTGAATAAAACGTGCCTGAAATGAAAAATGCGTGCTATCAGGTGTTCCTTGTGACGTGCCCAAGAAGAAGAGGTTCCTGACCTTGAAACGCGTTGGCAGAAGTAAAAAGTAATGTGGAGCAGGAGGGCAGTTTGAAAGTGTAGGCCGGATGGCAGAGCGCTGTTGTGTGCTCTCCCGAATGCTTCAGGGCACTTTGTTGGACATTATTCATACACGGCAGCCTGGCCATGGGGAAGATGCACCATCGCCGGCTGGAGACGAAATAAGACTACCGGCTGGCTGAGGCTGTGGTCTCTCAACTGTTGAAGGATCGTGTCAGCACAGCGCTCAAATGGAAAATAACCTGCGCTATCTGCTCTGCAAACCTACTAAAGGAAATATAATTGTCTTAATTTTCAAACGAACATCTGAACTCACTGAAAGTTTTAATAATCATTACGCTCGCATATGAGACTCTGTGTCCCAGAAGGCTTTAGGACAAACATTGCACTGAGCACACGCCCACTGGGGGCAGAATTGTGAATAAAACTTGCCTGAAATGAAAAATGCGTGCTATCAGGTGTTCCTTGTGGCGTGCCCAAGAAGAAGATGTTCCTGACCTTGAAACGTGTTGGCAGAAGTAAAAAGTAATGTGGAGCAGGAGAGCAGTTTGAAAGTGTAGGCCGGATGGCAGAGCGCTGTCGTGTGCTCTCCCAAATGCTTCAGGGCACTTTGTTGGACATTATTCATACACGGCAGCCTGGCCGTGGGGAAGATGCACCATCGCCGGCTGGAAACTAAATAAGACTGCCGGCTGGCTGAGGCTGTGGTCTCTCAACTGTTGAAGGATCGTCTCAGCACAGCGCTCAAATGGAAAATAACTTGCGCTATCTGCTCTGCAAACCTACTAAAGGAAGTATAATTGTCTTAATTTTCAAACGAACATCTGAACTCACTGAAAGTTTTAATAATCATTACGCTCGCATATGAGACTCTGTGTCCCTGAAGGCTTTAGGACAAACATTGCACTGAGCACACGCCCACTGGGGGCAGAATTGTGAATAAAACGTGCCTGAAATGAAAAATGCGTGCTATCAGGTGTTCCTTGTGACGTGCCCAAGAAGAAGAGGTTCCTGACCTTGAAACGCGTTGGCAGAAGTAAAAAGTAATGTGGAGCAGGAGAGCAGTTTGAAAGTGTAGGCCGGATGGCAGAGCGCTGTCGTGTGCTCTCCCAAATGCTTCAGGGCACTTTGTTGGACATTATTCATACACGGCAGCCTGGCCGTGGGGAAGATGCACCATCGCCGGCTGGAGACGAAATAAGACTACCGGCTGGCTGATGCTGTGGTCTCTCAACTGTTGAAGAATCGTGTCAGCACAGCGCTCAAATGGAAAATAACCTGCGCTATCTGCTCTGCAAACCTACTAAAGGAAATATAATTGTCTTAATTTTCAAACGAACATCTGAACTCACTGAAAGTTTTAATAATCATTACGCTTGCATATGAGACTCTGTGTCCCAGAAGGCTTTAGGACAAACATTGCACTGAGCACATGCCCACTGGGGGCAGAATTGTGATGAAAACTTGCCTGAAATGAAAAATGCGTGCTATCAGGTGTTCCTTGTGACGTGCCCAAGAAGAAGAGGTTCCTGACCTTGAAACGCGTTGGCAGAAGTAAAAAGTAATGTGGAGCAGGAGAGCAGTTTGAAAGTGTAGGCCGGATGGCAGAGCGCTGTCGTGTGCTCTCCCAAATGCTTCAGGGCACTTTGTTGGACATTATTCATACACGGCAGCCTGGCCGTGGGAAAGATGCACCATCGCCGGCTGGAGACGAAATAAGACTACCGGCTGGCTGAGGCTGTGGTCTCTCAACTGTTGAAGGATCGTCTCAGCACAGCGCTCAAATGGAAAATAACCTGCGCTATCTGCTCTGCAAACCTACTAAAGGAAGTATAATTGTCTTAATTTTCAAACGAACATCTGAACTCACTGAAAGTTTTAATAATCATTACGCTCGCATATGAGACTCTGTGTCCCAGAAGGCTTTAGGACAAACATTGCACCGAGCACACGCCCACTGGGGGCAGAATTGTGAATAAAACGTGCCTGAAATGAAAAATGCGTGCTATCAGGTGTTCCTTGTGACGTGCCCAAGAAGAAGAGGTTCCTGACCTTGAAACGCGTTGGCAGAAGTAAAAAGTAATGTGGAGCAGGAGAGCAGTTTGAAAGTGTAGGCCGGATGGCAGAGCGCTGTCGTGTGCTCTCCCGAATGCTTCAGGGCACTTTGTTGGACATTATTCATACACGGCAGCCTGGCCGTGGAGAAGATGCACCATCGCCGGCTGGAAACGAAATAAGACTGCCGGCTGGCTGAGGCTGTGGTCTCTCAACTGTTGAAGGATCGTGTCAGCACAGCGCTCAAATGGAAAATAACCTGCGCTATCTGCTCTGCAAACCTACTAAAGGAAGTATATTTGTCTTAATGTTCAAGCGAACATCTGAACTCACTGAAAGTTTTAATAATCATTACGCTCGTGTATGAGACTCTGTGTCCCAGAAGGCTTTAGGACAAACATTGCACTGAGCACACGCCCACTGGGGGCAGAATTGTGAATAAAACGTGCCTGAAATGAAAAATGCGTGCTATCAGGTGTTCCTTGTGACGTGCCCAAGAAGAAGAGGTTCCTGACCTTGAAACGCGTTGGCAGAAGTAAAAAGTAATGTGGAGCAGGAGAGCAGTTTGAAAGTGTATGCCGGATGGCAGAGCGCTGTCGTGTGCTCTCCCAAATGCTTCAGGGCACTTTGTTGGACATTATTCATACACAGCAGCCTGGCCGTGGGGAAGATGCACCATCGCCGTCTGGAGACGAAATAAGACTACCGGCTGGCTGAGGCTGTGGTCTCTCAACTGTTGAAGAATCGTGTCAGCACAGCGCTCAAATGGAAAATAACCTGCGCTATCTGCTCTGCAAACCTACTAAAGGAAATATAACTGTCTTAATTTTCAAACGAACATCTGAACACACTGAAAGTTTTAATAATCATTACGCTCGCATATGAGACTCTGTGTCCCAGAAGGCTTTAGGACAAACATTGCACTGAGCACACGCCCACTGGGGGCAGAATTGTGATGAAAACTTGCCTGAAATGAAAAATGCGTGCTATCAGGTGTTCCTTGTGACGTGCCCAAGAAGAAGAGGTTCCTGACCTTGAAACGCGTTGGCAGAAGTAAAAAGTAATGTGGAGCAGGAGAGCAGTTTGAAAGTGTAGGCCGGATGGCAGAGCGCTGTCGTGTGCTCTCCCAAATGCTTCAGGGCACTTTGTTGGACATTATTCATACACGGCAGCCTGGCCGTGGGAAAGATGCACCATCGCCGGCTGGAGACGAAATAAGACTACCGGCTGGCTGAGGCTGTGGTCTCTCAACTGTTGAAGGATCGTGTCAGCACAGCGCTCAAATGGAAAATAACCTGCGCTATCTGCTCTGCAAACCTACAAAAGGAAGTATAATTGTCTTAATTTTCAAACGAACATCTGAACTCACTGAAAGTTTTAATAATCATTACGCTCGCATATGAGACTCTGTGTCCCAGAAGGCTTTAGGACAAACATTGCACTGAGCACACGCCCACTGGGGGCAGAATTGTGAATAAAACGTGCCTGAAATGAAAAATGCGTGCTATCAGGTGTTCCTTGTGACGTGCCCAAGAAGAAGAGGTTCCTGACCTTGAAACGCGTTGGCAGAAGTAAAAAGTAATGTGGAGCAGGAGGGCAGTTTGAAAGTGTAGGCCGGATGGCAGAGCGCTGTTGTGTGCTCTCCCGAATGCTTCAGGGCACTTTGTTGGACATTATTCATACACGGCAGCCTGGCCGTGGGGAAGATGCACCATCGCCGGCTGGAGACGAAATAAGACTACCGGCTGGCTGAGGCTGTGGTCTCTCAACTGTTGAAGGATCATGTCAGCACAGCGCTCAAATGGAAAATAACCTGCGCTATCTGCTCTGCAAACCTACTAAAGGAAATATAATTGTCTTAATTTTCAAACGAACATCTGAACTCACTGAAAGTTTTAATAATCATTACGCTCGCATATGAGACTCTGCGTCCCAGAAGGCTTTAGGACAAACATTGCACTGAGCACACGCCCACTGGGGGCAGAATTGTGATGAAAACTTGCCTGAAATGAAAAATGCGTGCTATCAGGTGTTCCTTGTGACGTGCCCAAGAAGAAGAGGTTCCTGACCTTGAAACGCGTTGGCAGAAGTAAAAAGTAATGTGGAGCAGGAGAGCAGTTTGAAAGTGTAGGCCGGATGGCAGAGCGCTGTCGTGTGCTCTCCCAAATGCTTCAGGGCACTTTGTTGGACATTATTCATACACGGCAGCCTGGCCGTGGGAAAGATGCACCATCGCCGGCTGGAGACGAAATAAGACTACCGGCTGGCTGAGGCTGTGGTCTCTCAACTGTTGAAGGATCGTGTCAGCACAGCGCTCAAATGGAAAATAACCTGCGCTATCTGCTCTGCAAACCTACAAAAGGAAGTATAATTGTCTTAATTTTCAAACGAACATCTGAACTCACTGAAAGTTTTAATAATCATTACGCTCGCATATGAGACTCTGTGTCCCAGAAGGCTTTAGGACAAACATTGCACTGAGCACACGCCCACTGGGGGCAGAATTGTGAATAAAACGTGCCTGAAATGAAAAATGCGTGCTATCAGGTGTTCCTTGTGACGTGCCCAAGAAGAAGAGGTTCCTGACCTTGAAACGCGTTGGCAGAAGTAAAAAGTAATGTGGAGCAGGAGGGCAGTTTGAAAGTGTAGGCCGGATGGCAGAGCGCTGTTGTGTGCTCTCCCGAATGCTTCAGGGCACTTTGTTGGACATTATTCATACACGGCAGCCTGGCCGTGGGGAAGATGCACCATCGCCGGCTGGAGACGAAATAAGACTACCAGCTGGCTGAGGCTGTGGTCTCTCAACTGTTGAAGGATCGTGTCAGCACAGCGCTCAAATGGAAAATAACCTGCGCTATCTGCTCTGCAAACCTACTAAAGGAAATATAATTGTCTTAATTTTCAAACGAACATCTGAACTCACTGAAAGTTGTAATAATCATTACGCTCGCATATGAGACTCTGTGTCCCAGAAGGCTTTAGGACAAACATTGCACTGAGCACACGCCCACTGGGGGCAGAATTGTGAATAAAACTTGCCTGAAATGAAAAATGCGTGCTATCAGGTGTTCCTTGTGGCGTGCCAAAGAAGAAGAGGTTCCTGACCTTGAAACGCGTTGGCAGGAGTAAAAAGTAATGTGGAGCAGGAGAGCAGTTTGAAAGTGTAGGCCGGATGGCAGAGCGCTGTCGTGTGCTCTCCCAAATGCTTCAGGGCACTTTGTTGGACATTATTCATACACGGCAGCCTGGCCGTGGGGAAGATGCACCATCGCCGGCTGGAGACGAAATAAGACTACCGGCTGGCTGAGGCTGTGGTCTCTCAACTGTTGAAGAATCGTGTCAGCACAGCGCTCAAATGGAAAATAACCTGCGCTATCTGCTCTGCAAACCTACTAAAGGAAATATAATTGTCTTAATTTTCAAACGAACATCTGAACTCACTGAAAGTTTTAATAATCATTACGCTTGCATATGAGACTCTGTGTCCCAGAAGGCTTTAGGACAAACATTGCACTGAGCACACGCCCACTGGGGGCAGAACTGTGAATAAAACGTGCCTGAAATGAAAAATGCGTGCTATCAGGTGTTCCTTGTGGCGTGCCAAAGAAGAAGAGGTTCCTGACCTTGAAACGCGTTGGCAGGAGTAAAAAGTAATGTGGAGCAGGAGAGCAGTTTGAAAGTGTAGGCCGGATGGCAGAGCGCTGTCGGGTGCTCTCCCAAATGCTTCAGGGCACTTTGTTGGACATTATTTATACACGGCAGCCTGACCGTGGGGAAGATGCACCATCGCCGGCTGGAAACGAAATAAGACTGCCGGCTGGCTGAGGCTGTGGTCTCTCAACTGTTGAAGGATCGTGTCAGCACAGCGCTCAAATGGAAAATAACCTGCGCTATCTGCTCTACAAACCTACTAAAGGAAGTATAATTGTCTTAATTTTCAAACGAACATCTGAACTCACTGAAAGTTTTAATAATCATTACGCTCGCATATGAGACTCTGTGTCCCAGAAGGCTTTAGGACAAACATTGCAATGAGCACACGCCCACTGGGGGCAGAATTGTGAATAAAACTTGCCTGAAATGAAAAATGCGTGCTATCAGGTGTTCCTTGTGACGTGCCCAAGAAGAAGAGGTTCTTGACCTTGAAACGCGTTGGCAGAAGTAAAAAGTAATGTGGAGCAGGAGAGCAGTTTGAAAGTGTAGGCCGGATGGCAGAGCGCTGTCGTGTGCTCTCCCAAATGCTTCAGGGCACTTTGTTGGACATTATTCATACACGGCAGCCTGGCCGTGGGGAAGATGCACCATCGCCGGCTGGAGACGAAATAAGACTACCGGCTGGCTGAGGCTGTGGTCTCTCAACTGTTGAAGGATCGTGTCAGCACAGCGGTCAAATGGAAAATAACCTGCGCTATCTGCTCTGCAAACCTACTAAAGGAAGTATAATTGTCTTAATTTTCAAACGAACATCTGAACTCACTGAAAGTTTTAATAATCATTACGCTCGCATATGAGACTCTGTGTCCCAGAAGGCTTTAGGACAAACATTGCACTGAGCACACGCCCACTGGGGGCAGAATTGTGATGAAAACTTGCCTGAAATGAAAAATGCGTGCTATCAGGTGTTCCTTGTGACGTGCCCAAGAAGAAGAGGTTCCTGACCTTGAAACGCGTTGGCAGAAGTAAAAAGTAATGTGGAGCAGGAGAGCAGTTTGAAAGTGTAGGCCGGATGGCAGAGCGCTTTCGTGTGCTCTCCCAAATGCTTCAGGGCACTTTGTTGGACATTATTCATACACGGCAGCCTGGCCGTGGGAAAGATGCACCATCGCCGGCTGGAGACGAAATAAGACTACCGGCTGGCTGAGGCTGTGGTCTCTCAACTGTTGAAGGATCGTGTCAGCACAGCGCTCAAATGGAAAATAACCTGCGCTATCTGCTCTGCAAACCTACAAAAGGAAGTATAATTGTCTTAATTTTCAAACGAACATCTGAACTCACTGAAAGTTTTAATAATCATTACGCTCGCATATGAGACTCTGTGTCCCAGAAGGCTTTAGGACAAACATTGCACTGAGCACACGCCCACTGGGGGCAGAATTGTGAATAAAACTTGCCTGAAATGAAAAATGCGTGCTATCAGGTGTTCCTTGTGACGTGCCCAAGAAGAAGAGGTTCCTGACCTTGAAACGCGTTGGCAGAAGTAAAAAGTAATGTGGAGCAGGAGGGCAGTTTGAAAGTGTAGGCCGGATGGCAGAGCGCTGTTGTGTGCTCTCCCGAATGCTTCAGGGCACTTTGTTGGACATTATTCATACACGGCAGCCTGGCCGTGGGGAAGATCCACCATCGCCGGCTGGAGACGAAATAAGACTACCGGCTGGCTGAGGCTGTGGTCTCTCAACTGTTGAAGGATCGTGTCAGCACAGCGCTCAAATGGAAAATAACCTGCGCTATCTGCTCTGCAAACCTACTAAAGGAAATATAATTGTCTTAATTTTCAAACGAACATCTGAACTCACTGAAAGTTTTAATAATCATTACGCTCGCATATGAGACTCTGTGTCCCTGAAGGCTTTAGGACAAACATTGCACTGAGCACACGCCCACTGGGGGCAGAATTGTGAATAAAACGTGCCTGAAATGAAAAATGCGTGCTATCAGGTGTTCCTTGTGACGTGCCCAAGAAGAAGAGGTTCCTGACCTTGAAACGCGTTGGCAGAAGTAAAAAGTAATGTGGAGCAGGAGAGCAGTTTGAAAGTGTAGGCCGGATGGCAGAGCGCTGTCGTGTGCTCTCCCAAATGCTTCAGGGCACCTTGTTGGACATTATTCATACACGGCAGCCTGGCCGTGGGGAAGATGCACCATCGCCGGCTGGAGACGAAATAAGACTACCGGCTGGCTGAGGCTGTGGTCTCTCAACTGTTGAAGAATCGTGTCAGCACAGCGCTCAAATGGAAAATAACCTGCGCTATCTGCTCTGCAAACCTACTAAAGGAAATATAATTGTCTTAATTTTCAAACGAACATCTGAACTCACTGAAAGTTTTAATAATCATTACGCTCGCATATGAGACTCTGTGTCCCTGAAGGCTTTAGGACAAACATTGCACTGAGCACACGCCCACTGGGGGCAGAATTGTGAATAAAACGTGCCTGAAATGAAAAATGCGTGCTATCAGGTGTTCCTTGTGACGTGCCCAAGAAGAAGAGGTTCCTGACCTTGAAACGCGTTGGCAGAAGTAAAAAGTAATGTGGAGCAGGAGAGCAGTTTGAAAGTGTAGGCCGGATGGCAGAGCGCTGTCGTGTGCTCTCCCAAATGCTTCAGGGCACCTTGTTGGACATTATTCATACACGGCAGCCTGGCCGTGGGGAAGATGCACCATCGCCGGCTGGAGACGAAATAAGACTACCGGCTGGCTGAGGCTGTGGTCTCTCAACTGTTGAAGAATCGTGTCAGCACAGCGCTCAAATGGAAAATAACCTGCGCTATCTGCTCTGCAAACCTACTAAAGGAAATATAATTGTCTTAATTTTCAAACGAACATCTGAACTCACTGAAAGTTTTAATAATCATTACGCTTGCATATGAGACTCTGTGTCCCAGAAGGCTTTAGGACAAACATTGCACTGAGCACACGCCCACTGGGGGCAGAATTGTGAATAAAACGTGCCTGAAATGAAAAATGCATGCTATCAGGTGTTCCTTGTGGCGTGCCAAAGAAGAAGAGGTTCCTGACCTTGAAACGCGTTGGCAGGAGTAAAAAGTAATGTGGAGCAGGAGAGCAGTTTGAAAGTGTAGGCCGGATGGCAGAGCGCTGTCGTGTGCTCTCCCAAATGCTTCAGGGCACTTTGTTGGACATTATTTATACACGGCAGCCTGGCCGTGGGGAAGATGCACCATCGCCGGCTGGAAACGAAATAAGACTGCCGGCTGGCTGAGGCTGTGGTCTCTCAACTGTTGAAGGATCGTGTCAGCACAGCGCTCAAATGGAAAATAACCTGCGCTATCTGCTCTACAAACCTACTAAAGGAAGTATAATTGTCTTAATTTTCAAACGAACATCTGAACTCACTGAAAGTTTTAATAATCATTACGCTCGCATATGAGACTCTGTGTCCCAGAAGGCTTTAGGACAAACATTGCAATGAGCACACGCCCACTGGGGGCAGAATTGTGAATAAAACTTGCCTGAAATGAAAAATGCGTGCTATCAGGTGTTCCTTGTGACGTGCCCAAGAAGAAGAGGTTCTTGACCTTGAAACGCGTTGGCAGAAGTAAAAAGTACTGTGGAGCAGGAGAGCAGTTTGAAAGTGTAGGCCGGATGGCAGAGCGCTGTCGTGTGCTCTCCCAAATGCTTCAGGGCACTTTGTTGGACATTATTCATACACGGCAGCCTGGCCGTGGGGAAGATGCACCATCGCCGGCTGGAGACGAAATAAGACTACCGGCTGGCTGAGGCTGTGGTCTCTCAACTGTTGAAGGATCGTGTCAGCACAGCAGTCAAATGGAAAATAACCTGCGCTATCTGCTCTGCAAACCTACTAAAGGAAGTATAATTGTCTTAATTTTCAAACGAACATCTGAACTCACTGAAAGTTTTAATAATCATTACGCTCGCATATGAGACTCTGTGTCCCAGAAGGCTTTAGGACAAACATTGCACTGAGCACACGCCCACTGGGGGCAGAATTGTGATGAAAACTTGCCTGAAATGAAAAATGCGTGCTATCAGGTGTTCCTTGTGACGTGCCCAAGAAGAAGAGGTTCCTGACCTTGAAACGCGTTGGCAGAAGTAAAAAGTAATGTGGAGCAGGAGAGCAGTTTGAAAGTGTAAGCCGGATGGCAGAGCGCTGTCGTGTGCTCTCCCAAATGCTTCAGGGCACTTTGTTGGACATTATTCATACACGGCAGCCTGGCCGTGGGAAAGATGCACCATCGCCGGCTGGAGACGAAATAAGACTACCGGCTGGCTGAGGCTGTGGTCTCTCAACTGTTGAAGGATCGTGTCAGCACAGCGCTCAAATGGAAAATAACCTGCGCTATCTGCTCTGCAAACCTACTAAAGGAAGTATAATTGTCTTAATTTTCAAACGAACATCTGAACTCACTGAAAGTTTTAATAATCATTACGCTCGCATATGAGACTCTGTGTCCCAGAAGGCTTTAGGACAAACATTGCACCGAGCACACGCCCACTGGGGGCAGAATTGTGAATAAAACGTGCCTGAAATGAAAAATGCGTGCTATCAGGTGTTCCTTGTGACGTGCCCAAGAAGAAGAGGTTCCTGACCTTGAAACGCGTTGGCAGAAGTAAAAAGTAATGTGGAGCAGGAGAGCAGTTTGAAAGTGTAGGCCGGATGGCAGAGCGCTGTCGTGTGCTCTCCCGAATGCTTCAGGGCACTTTGTTGGACATTATTCATACATGGCAGCCTGGCCGTGGAGAAGATGCACCATCGCCGGCTGGAAACGAAATAAGACTGCCGGCTGGCTGAGGCTGTGGTCTCTCAACTGTTGAAGGATCGTGTCAGCACAGCGCTCAAATGGAAAATAACCTGCGCTATCTGCTCTGCAAACCTACTAAAGGAAGTATATTTGTCTTAATGTTCAAGCGAACATCTGAACTCACTGAAAGTTTTAATAATCATTACGCTCGCGTATGAGACTCTGTGTCCCAGAAGGCTTTAGGACAAACATTGCACTGAGCACACGCCCACTGGGGGCAGAATTGTGAATAAAACGTGCCTGAAATGAAAAATGCGTGCTATCAGGTGTTCCTTGTGACGTGCCGAAGAAGAAGAGGTTCCTGACCTTGAAACGCGTTGGCAGAAGTAAAAAGTAATGTGGAGCAGGAGAGCAGTTTGAAAGTGTAGGCCGGATGGCAGAGCGCTGTCGTGTGCTCTCCCAAATGCTTCAGGGCACTTTGTTGGACATTATTCATACACAGCAGCCTGGCCGTGGGGAAGATGCACCATCGCCGTCTGGAGACGAAATAAGACTACCTGCTGGCTGAGGCTGTGGTCTCTCAACTGTTGAAGGATCGTCTCAGCACAGCGCTCAAATGGAAAATAACTTGTGCTATCTGCTCTGCAAACCTACTAAAGGAAGTATAATTGTCTTAATTTTCAAACGAACATCTGAACTCACTGAAAGTTTTAATAATCATTACGCTCGCATATGAGACTCTGTGTCCCTGAAGGCTTTAGGACAAACATTGCACTGAGCACACGCCCACTGGGGGGCAGAATTGTGAATAAAACGTGCCCGAAATGAAAAATGCGTGCTATCAGGTGTTCCTTGTGGCGTGCCCAAGAAGAAGAGGTTCCTGACCTTGAAACGCGTTGGCAGGAGTAAAAAGTAATGTGGAGCAGGAGAGCAGTTTGAAAGTGTAGGCCGGATGGCAGAGCGCTGTCGTGTGCTCTCCCAAATGCTTCAGGGCACTTTGTTGGACATTATTCATACACGGCAGCCTGGCCGTGGGGAAGATGCACCATCGCCGGCTGGAAACGAAATAAGACTGCCGGCTGGCTGAGGCTGTGGTCTCTCAACTGTTGAAGGATCGTGTCAGCACAGCGCTCAAATGGAAAATAACCTGCGCTATCTGCTCTGCAAACCTACTAAAGGAAGTATAATTGTCTTAATTTTCAAACGAACATCTGAACTCACTAAAAGTTTTAATAATCATTACGCTCGCATATGAGACTCTGTGTCCCAGAAGGCTTTAGGACAAACATTGCAATGAGCATACGCCCACTGGGGGCAGAATTGTGAATAAAACTTGCCTGAAATGAAAAATGCGTGCTATCAGGTGTTCCTTGTGACGTGCCCAAGAAGAAGAGGTTCTTGACCTTGAAACGCGTTGGCAGAAGTAAAAAGTACTGTGGAGCAGGAGAGCAGTTTGAAAGTGTAGGCCGGATGGCAGAGCGCTGTCGTGTGCTCTCCCAAATGCTTCAGGGCACTTTGTTGGACATTATTCATACACGGCAGCCTGGCCGTGGGGAAGATGCACCATCGCTGGCTGGAGACGAAATAAGACTACCGGCTGGCTGAGGCTGTGGTCTCTCAACTGTTGAAGGATCGTGTCAGCACAGCGCTCAAATGGAAAATAACCTGCGCTATCTGCTCTGCAAACCTACTAAAGGAAGTATAATTGTCTTAATTTTCAAACGAACATCTGAACTCACTGGAAGTTTTAATAATCATTACGCTCGCATATGAGACTCTGTGTCCCAGAAGGCTTTAGGACAAACATTGCACTGAGCACACGCCTACTGGGGGCAGAATTGTGAATAAAACGTGCCTGAAATGAAAAATGCGTTCTATCAGGTGTTCCTTGTGACGTGACCAAGAAGAAGAGGTTCCTGACCTTGAAACGCGTTGGCAGAAGTCAAAAGTAATGTGGAGCAGGAGAGCAGTTTGAAAGTGTAGGACAGATGGCAGAGCGCTGTCGTGTGCTCTCCCAAATGCTTCAGGGCACTTTGTTGGACATTATTCATACACAGCAGCCTGGCCGTGGGGAAGATGCACCATCGCCGTCTGGAGACGAAATAAGACTACCGGCTGGCTGAGGCTGTGGTCTCTCAACTGTTGAAGGATCGTGTCAGCACAGCGCTCAAATAGAAAATAACCTGCACTATCTGCTCTGCAAACCTACTAAAGGAAGTATAATTGTCTTAATTTTCAAACGAACATCTGAACTCACTGAAAGTTTTAATAATCATTACGCTCGCATATGAGACTCTGTGTCCCTGAAGGCTTTAGGACAAACATTGCACTGAGCACACGCCCACTGGGGGCAGAATTGTGAATAAAACGTGCCTGAAATGAAAAATGCGTGCTATCAGGTGTTCCTTGTGGCGTGCCCAAGAAGAAGAGGTTCCTGACCTTGAAGCGCGTTGGCAGGAGTAAAAAGTAATGTGGAGCAGGAGAGCAGTTTGAAAGTGTAGGCCGGATGGCAGAGCGCTGTCGTGTGCTCTCCCAAATGCTTCAGGGCACTTTGTTGGACATTATTCATACACGGCAGCCTGGCCGTGGGGAAGATGCACCATCGCCGGCTGGAAACGAAATAAGACTGCCGGCTGGCTGAGGCTGTGGTCTCTCAACTGTTGAAGGATCGTGTCAGCACAGCGCTCAAATGGAAAATAACCTGCGCTATCTGCTCTGCAAACCTACTAAAGGAAGTATAATTGTCTTAATTTTCAAACGAACATCTGAACTCACTAAAAGTTTTAATAATCATTACGCTCGCATATGAGACTCTGTGTCCCAGAAGGCTTTAGGACAAACATTGCAATGAGCATACGCCCACTGGGGGCAGAATTGTGAATAAAACTTGCCTGAAATGAAAAATGCGTGCTATCAGGTGTTCCTTGTGACGTGCCCAAGAAGAAGAGGTTCTTGACCTTGAAACGCGTTGGCAGAAGTAAAAAGTACTGTGGAGCAGGAGAGCAGTTTGAAAGTGTAGGCCGGATGGCAGAGCGCTGTCGTGTGCTCTCCCAAATGCTTCAGGGCACTTTGTTGGACATTATTCATACACGGCAGCCTGGCCGTGGGGAAGATGCACCATCGCTGGCTGGAGACGAAATAAGACTACCGGCTGGCTGAGGCTGTGGTCTCTCAACTGTTGAAGGATCGTGTCAGCACAGCGCTCAAATGGAAAATAACCTGCGCTATCTGCTCTGCAAACCTACTAAAGGAAGTATAATTGTCTTAATTTTCAAACGAACATCTGAACTCACTGGAAGTTTTAATAATCATTACGCTCGCATATGAGACTCTGTGTCCCAGAAGGCTTTAGGACAAACATTGCACTGAGCACACGCCTACTGGGGGCAGAATTGTGAATAAAACGTGCCTGAAATGAAAAATGCGTTCTATCAGGTGTTCCTTGTGACGTGACCAAGAAGAAGAGGTTCCTGACCTTGAAACGCGTTGGCAGAAGTCAAAAGTAATGTGGAGCAGGAGAGCAGTTTGAAAGTGTAGGACAGATGGCAGAGCGCTGTCGTGTGCTCTCCCAAATGCTTCAGGGCACTTTGTTGGACATTATTCATACACAGCAGCCTGGCCGTGGGGAAGATGCACCATCGCCGTCTGGAGACGAAATAAGACTACCGGCTGGCTGAGGCTGTGGTCTCTCAACTGTTGAAGGATCGTGTCAGCACAGCGCTCAAATAGAAAATAACCTGCACTATCTGCTCTGCAAACCTACTAAAGGAAGTATAATTGTCTTAATTTTCAAACGAACATCTGAACTCACTGAAAGTTTTAATAATCATTACGCTCGCATATGAGACTCTGTGTCCCTGAAGGCTTTAGGACAAACATTGCACTGAGCACACGCCCACTGGGGGCAGAATTGTGAATAAAACGTGCCTGAAATGAAAAATGCCTGCTATCAGGTGTTCCTTGTGACGTGCCCAAGAAGAAGAGGTTCCTGACCTTGAAACGCGTTGGCAGAAGTAAAAAGTAATGTGGAGCAGGAGAGCAGTTTGAAAGTGTAGGCCGGATGGCAGAGCGCTGTCGTGTGCTCTCCCAAATGCTTCAGGGCACTTTGTTGGACATTATTCATACACGGCAGCCTGGCCGTGGGGAAGATGCACCATCGCCGGCTGGAGACGAAATAAGACTACCGGCTGGCTGAGGCTGTGGTCTCTCAACTGTTGAAGAATCGTGTCAGCACAGCGCTCAAATGGAAAATAACCTGCGCTATCTGCTCTGCAAACCTACTAAAGGAAATATAATTGTCTTAATTTTCAAACGAACATCTGAACTCACTGAAAGTTTTAATAATCATTACGCTCGCATATGAGACTCTGTGTCCCAGAAGGCTTTAGGACAAACATTGCACTGAGCACACGCCCACTGGGGGCAGAATTGTGAATAAAACTTGCCTGAAATGAAAAATGCGTGCTATCAGGTGTTCCTTGTGACGTGCCCAAGAAGAAGAGGTTCCTGACCTTGAAACGCGTTGGCAGAAGTAAAAAGTAATGTGGAGCAGGAGAGCAGTTTGAAAGTGTAGGCCGGATGGCAGAGCGCTGTTGTGTGGTCTCCCAAATGCTTCAGGGCACTTTGTTGGACATTATTCATACACGCCAGCCTGGCCGTGGGGAAGATGCACCATCGCCGGCTGGAGACGAAATAAGACTACCGGCTGGCTGAGGCTGTGGTCTCTCAACTGTTAAAGAATCGTGTCAGCACAGTGCTCAAATGGAAAATAACCTGCGCTATCTGCTCTGCAAACCTACTAAAGGAAATATAATTGTCTTACTTTTCAAATGAACATCTGAGCTCACTGAAAGTTTTAATAATCATTACGCTCGCATATGAGACTCTGTGTCCCAGAAGGCTTTAGGACAAACATTGCACTGAGCACACGCCCACTGGGGGCAGAATTGTGAATAAAACGTGCCTGAAATGAAAAATGCGTGCTATCAGGTGTTCCTTGTGGCGTGCCCAAGAAGAAGAGGTTCCTGACCTTGAAACGCGTTGGCAGGAGTAAAAAGTAATGTGGAGCAGGAGAGCAGTTTGAAAGTGTAGGCCGGATGGCAGAGCGCTGTCGTGTGCTCTCCCAAATGCTTCAGGGCACTTTGTTGGACATTATTCATACACGGCAGCCTGGCCGTGGGGAAGATGCACCATCGCCGGCTGGAAACGAAATAAGACTGCCGGCTGGCTGAGGCTGTGGTCTCTCAACTGTTGAAGGATCGTGTCGGCACAGCGCTCAAATGGAAAATAACCTGCGCTATCTGCTCTGCAAACCTACGAAAGGAAGTATAATTGTCTTAATTTTCAAACGAACATCTGAACTCACTGAAAGTTTTAATAATCATTACGCTCGCATATGAGACTCTGTGTCCCAGAAGGCTTTAGGACAAACATTGCAATGAGCATACGCCCTCTGGGGGCAGAATTGTGAATAAAACTTGCCTGAAATGAAAAATGCGTGCTATCAGGTGTTCCTTGTGACGTGCCCAAGAAGAAGAGGTTCTTGACCTTGAAACGCGTTGGCAGAAGTAAAAAGTACTGTGGAGCAGGAGAGCAGTTTGAAAGTGTAGGCCGGATGGCAGAGCGCTGTTGTGTGCTCTCCCAAATGCTTCAGGGCACTTTGTTGGACATTATTCATACACGGCAGCCTGGCCGTGGGGAAGATGCACCATCGCCGGCTGGAGACGAAATAAGACTACCGGCTGGCTGAGGCTGTGGTCTCTCAACTGTTGAAGGATCGGGTCAGCACAGCGCTCAAATGGAAAATAACCTGCGCTATCTGCTCTGCAAACCTACTAAAGGAAGTATAATTGTCTTAATTTTCAAACGAACATCTGAACTCACTGAAAGTTTTAATAATCATTACGCTCGCATATGAGACTCTGTGTCCCAGAAGGCTTTAGGACAAACATTGCACTGAGCACACGCCCACTGGGGGCAGAATTGTGAATAAAACGTGCCTGAAATGAAAAATACGTGCTATCAGGTGTTCCTTGTGACGTGCCCAAGAAGAAGAGGTTCCTGACCTTGAAACGCGTTGGCAGAAGTAAAAAGTAATGTGGAGCAGGAGAGCAGTTTGAAAGTGTAGGCCGGATGGCAGAGCGCTGTCGTGTGCTCTCCCAAATGCTTCAGGGCACTTTGTTGGACATTATTCATACACGGCAGCCTGGCCGTGGGGAAGATGCACCATCGCCGGCTGGAAACGAAATAAGACTGCCGGCTGGCTGAGGCTGTGGTCTCTCAACTGTTGAAGGATCGTCTCAGCACAGCGCTCAAATGGAAAATAACTTGCGCTATCTGCTCTGCAAACCTACTAAAGGAAGTATAATTGTCTTAATTTTCAAACGAACATCTGAACTCACTGAAAGTTTTAATAATCATTACGCTCGCATATGAGACTCTGTGTCCCTGAAGGCTTTAGGACAAACATTGCACTGAGCACACGCCCACTGGGGGCAGAATTGTGAATAAAACGTGCCTGAAATGAAAAATGCGTGCCATCAGGTGTTCCTTGTGACGTGCCCAAGAAGAAGAGGTTCCTGACCTTGAAACGCGTTGGCAGAAGTAAAAAGTAATGTGGAGCAGGAGAGCAGTTTGAAAGTGTAGGCCGGATGGCAGAGCGCTGTCGTGTGCTCTCCCAAATGCTTCAGGGCACTTTGTTGGACATTATTCATACACGGCAGCCTGGCCGTGGGGAAGATGCACCATCGCCGGCTGGAGACGAAATAAGACTACCGGCTGGCTGAGGCTGTGGTCTCTCAACTGTTGAAGAATCGTGTCAGCACAGCGCTCAAATGGAAAATAACCTGCGCTATCTGCTCTGCAAACCTACTAAAGGAAATATAATTGTCTTAATTTTCAAACGAACATCTGAACTCACTGAAAGTTTTAATAATCATTACGCTCGCATATGAGACTCTGTGTCCCAGAAGGCTTTAGGACAAACATTGCACTGAGCACACGCCCACTGGGGGCAGAATTGTGATGAAAACTTGCCTGAAATGAAAAATGCGTGTTATCAGGTGTTCCTTGTGACGTGCCCAAGAAGAAGAGGTTCCTGACCTTGAAACGCGTTGGCAGAAGTAAAAAGTAATGTGGAGCAGGAGAGCAGTTTGAAAGTGTAGGCCGGATGGCAGAGCGCTGTCGTGTGCTCTCCCAAATGCTTCAGGGCACTTTGTTGGACATTATTCATACACGGCAGCCTGGCCGTGGGAAAGATGCACCATCGCCGGCTGGACACGAAATAAGACTACCGGCTGGCTGTGGTCTCTCAACTGTTGAAGGATCGTGTCAGCACAGCGCTCAAATGGAAAATAACCTGCGCTATCTGCTCTGCAAACCTACTAAAGGAAGTATAATTGTCTTCATTTTCAAACGAACATCTGAACTCACTGAAAGTTTTAATAATCATTACGCTCGCATATGAGACTCTGTGTCCCAGAAGGCTTTAGGACAAACATTGCACTGAGCACACGCCCACTGGGGGCAGAATTGTGATGAAAACTTGCCTGAAATGAAAAATGCGTGCTATCAGGTGTTCCTTGTGACGTGCCCAAGAAGAAGAGGTTCCTGACCTTGAAACGCGTTGGCAGAAGTAAAAAGTAATGTGGAGCAGGAGAGCAGTTTGAAAGTGTAAGCCGGATGGCAGAGCGCTGTCGTGTGCTCTCCCAAATGCTTCAGGGCACTTTGTTGGACATTATTCATACACGGCAGCCTGGCCGTGGGAAATATGCACCATCGCCGGCTGGAGACGAAATAAGACTACCGGCTGGCTGAGGCTGTGGTCTCTCAACTGTTGAAGGATCGTGTCAGCACAGCGCTCAAATGGAAAATAACCTGCGCTATCTGCTCTGCAAACCTACTAAAGGAAGTATAATTGTCTTAATTTTCAAACGAACATCTGAACTCACTGAAAGTTTTAATAATCATTACGCTCGCATATGAGACTCTGTGTCCCAGAAGGCTTTAGGACAAACATTGCACCGAGCACACGCCCACTGGGGGCAGAATTGTGAATAAAACGTGCCTGAAATGAAAAATGCGTGCTATCAGGTGTTCCTTGTGACGTGCCCAAGAAGAAGAGGTTCCTGACCTTGAAACGCGTTGGCAGAAGTAAAAAGTAATGTGGAGCAGGAGAGCAGTTTGAAAGTGTAGGCCGGATGGCAGAGCGCTGTTGTGTGGTCTCCCAAATGCTTCAGGGCACTTTGTTGGACATTATTCATACACGCCAGCCTGGCCGTGGGGAAGATGCACCATCGCCGGCTGGAGACGAAATAAGACTACCGGCTGGCTGAGGCTGTGGTCTCTCAACTGTTAAAGAATCGTGTCAGCACAGTGCTCAAATGGAAAATAACCTGCGCTATCTGCTCTGCAAACCTACTAAAGGAAATATAATTGTCTTACTTTTCAAACGAACATCTGAGCTCACTGAAAGTTTTAATAATCATTACGCTCGCATATGAGACTCTGTGTCCCAGAAGGCTTTAGGACAAACATTGCACTGAGCACACGCCCACTGGGGGCAGAATTGTGAATAAAACGTGCCTGAAATGAAAAATGCGTGCTATCAGGTGTTCCTTGTGGCGTGCCCAAGAAGAAGAGGTTCCTGACCTTGAAACGCGTTGGCAGGAGTAAAAAGTAATGTGGAGCAGGAGAGCAGTTTGAAAGTGTAGGCCGGATGGCAGAGCGCTGTCGTGTGCTCTCCCAAATGCTTCAGGGCACTTTGTTGGACATTATTCATACACGGCAGCCTGGCCGTGGGGAAGATGCACCATCGCCGGCTGGAAACGAAATAAGACTGCCGGCTGGCTGAGGCTGTGGTCTCTCAACTGTTGAAGGATCGTGTCGGCACAGCGCTCAAATGGAAAATAACCTGCGCTATCTGCTCTGCAAACCTACGAAAGGAAGTATAATTGTCTTAATTTTCAAACGAACATCTGAACTCACTGAAAGTTTTAATAATCATTACGCTCGCATATGAGACTCTGTGTCCCAGAAGGCTTTAGGACAAACATTGCAATGAGCATACGCCCTCTGGGGGCAGAATTGTGAATAAAACTTGCCTGAAATGAAAAATGCGTGCTATCAGGTGTTCCTTGTGACGTGCC
Source organism: Triturus cristatus (assembly GCF_964204655.1). NCBI lineage: Eukaryota > Metazoa > Chordata > Amphibia > Caudata > Salamandridae > Triturus > Triturus cristatus. The sequence continues at coordinate 347,885 of NW_028188377.1, forward strand.
CAAGAAGAAGAGGTTCTTGACCTTGAAACGCGTTGGCAGAAGTAAAAAGTACTGTGGAGCAGGAGAGCAGTTTGAAAGTGTAGGCCGGATGGCAGAGCGCTGTTGTGTGCTCTCCCAAATGCTTCAGGGCACTTTGTTGGACATTATTCATACACGGCAGCCTGGCCGTGGGGAAGATGCACCATCGCCGGCTGGAGACGAAATAAGACTACCGGCTGGCTGAGGCTGTGGTCTCTCAACTGTTGAAGGATCGGGTCAGCACAGCGCTCAAATGGAAAATAACCTGCGCTATCTGCTCTGCAAACCTACTAAAGGAAGTATAATTGTCTTAATTTTCAAACGAACATCTGAACTCACTGAAAGTTTTAATAATCATTACGCTCGCATATGAGACTCTGTGTCCCAGAAGGCTTTAGGACAAACATTGCACTGAGCACACGCCCACTGGGGGCAGAATTGTGAATAAAACGTGCCTGAAATGAAAAATGCGTGCTATCAGGTGTTCCTTGTGACGTGCCCAAGAAGAAGAGGTTCCTGACCTTGAAACGCGTTGGCAGAAGTAAAAAGTAATGTGGAGCAGGAGAGCAGTTTGAAAGTGTAGGCCGGATGGCAGAGCGCTGTCGTGTGCTCTCCCAAATGCTTCAGGGCACTTTGTTGGACATTATTCATACACAGCAGCCTGGCCGTGGGGAAGATGCACCATCGCCGTCTGGAGACGAAATAAGACTACCTGCTGGCTGAGGCTGTGGTCTCTCAACTGTTGAAGGATCGTCTCAGCACAGCGCTCAAATGGAAAATAACTTGTGCTATCTGCTCTGCAAACCTACTAAAGGAAGTATAATTGTCTTAATTTTCAAACGAACATCTGAACTCACTGAAAGTTTTAATAATCATTACGCTCGCATATGAGACTCTGTGTCCCTGAAGGCTTTAGGACAAACATTGCACTGAGCACACGCCCACTGGGGGGCAGAATTGTGAATAAAACGTGCCCGAAATGAAAAATGCGTGCTATCAGGTGTTCCTTGTGGCGTGCCCAAGAAGAAGAGGTTCCTGACCTTGAAACGCGTTGGCAGGAGTAAAAAGTAATGTGGAGCAGGAGAGCAGTTTGAAAGTGTAGGCCGGATGGCAGAGCGCTGTCGTGTGCTCTCCCAAATGCTTCAGGGCACTTTGTTGGACATTATTCATACACGGCAGCCTGGCCGTGGGGAAGATGCACCATCGCCGGCTGGAAACGAAATAAGACTGCCGGCTGGCTGAGGCTGTGGTCTCTCAACTGTTGAAGGATCGTGTCAGCACAGCGCTCAAATGGAAAATAACCTGCGCTATCTGCTCTGCAAACCTACTAAAGGAAGTATAATTGTCTTAATTTTCAAACGAACATCTGAACTCACTAAAAGTTTTAATAATCATTACGCTCGCATATGAGACTCTGTGTCCCAGAAGGCTTTAGGACAAACATTGCAATGAGCATACGCCCACTGGGGGCAGAATTGTGAATAAAACTTGCCTGAAATGAAAAATGCGTGCTATCAGGTGTTCCTTGTGACGTGCCCAAGAAGAAGAGGTTCTTGACCTTGAAACGCGTTGGCAGAAGTAAAAAGTACTGTGGAGCAGGAGAGCAGTTTGAAAGTGTAGGCCGGATGGCAGAGCGCTGTCGTGTGCTCTCCCAAATGCTTCAGGGCACTTTGTTGGACATTATTCATACACGGCAGCCTGGCCGTGGGGAAGATGCACCATCGCTGGCTGGAGACGAAATAAGACTACCGGCTGGCTGAGGCTGTGGTCTCTCAACTGTTGAAGGATCGTGTCAGCACAGCGCTCAAATGGAAAATAACCTGCGCTATCTGCTCTGCAAACCTACTAAAGGAAGTATAATTGTCTTAATTTTCAAACGAACATCTGAACTCACTGGAAGTTTTAATAATCATTACGCTCGCATATGAGACTCTGTGTCCCAGAAGGCTTTAGGACAAACATTGCACTGAGCACACGCCTACTGGGGGCAGAATTGTGAATAAAACGTGCCTGAAATGAAAAATGCGTTCTATCAGGTGTTCCTTGTGACGTGACCAAGAAGAAGAGGTTCCTGACCTTGAAACGCGTTGGCAGAAGTCAAAAGTAATGTGGAGCAGGAGAGCAGTTTGAAAGTGCAGGACAGATGGCAGAGCGCTGTCGTGTGCTCTCCCAAATGCTTCAGGGCACTTTGTTGGACATTATTCATACACAGCAGCCTGGCCGTGGGGAAGATGCACCATCGCCGTCTGGAGACGAAATAAGACTACCGGCTGGCTGAGGCTGTGGTCTCTCAACTGTTGAAGGATCGTGTCAGCACAGCGCTCAAATAGAAAATAACCTGCACTATCTGCTCTGCAAACCTACTAAAGGAAGTATAATTGTCTTAATTTTCAAACGAACATCTGAACTCACTGAAAGTTTTAATAATCATTACGCTCGCATATGAGACTCTGTGTCCCTGAAGGCTTTAGGACAAACATTGCACTGAGCACACGCCCACTGGGGGCAGAATTGTGAATAAAACGTGCCTGAAATGAAAAATGCGTGCTATCAGGTGTTCCTTGTGGCGTGCCCAAGAAGAAGAGGTTCCTGACCTTGAAGCGCGTTGGCAGGAGTAAAAAGTAATGTGGAGCAGGAGAGCAGTTTGAAAGTGTAGGCCGGATGGCAGAGCGCTGTCGTGTGCTCTCCCAAATGCTTCAGGGCACTTTGTTGGACATTATTCATACACGGCAGCCTGGCCGTGGGGAAGATGCACCATCGCCGGCTGGAAACGAAATAAGACTGCCGGCTGGCTGAGGCTGTGGTCTCTCAACTGTTGAAGGATCGTGTCAGCACAGCGCTCAAATGGAAAATAACCTGCGCTATCTGCTCTGCAAACCTACTAAAGGAAGTATAATTGTCTTAATTTTCAAACGAACATCTGAACTCACTAAAAGTTTTAATAATCATTACGCTCGCATATGAGACTCTGTGTCCCAGAAGGCTTTAGGACAAACATTGCAATGAGCATACGCCCACTGGGGGCAGAATTGTGAATAAAACTTGCCTGAAATGAAAAATGCGTGCTATCAGGTGTTCCTTGTGACGTGCCCAAGAAGAAGAGGTTCTTGACCTTGAAACGCGTTGGCAGAAGTAAAAAGTACTGTGGAGCAGGAGAGCAGTTTGAAAGTGTAGGCCGGATGGCAGAGCGCTGTCGTGTGCTCTCCCAAATGCTTCAGGGCACTTTGTTGGACATTATTCATACACGGCAGCCTGGCCGTGGGGAAGATGCACCATCGCTGGCTGGAGACGAAATAAGACTACCGGCTGGCTGAGGCTGTGGTCTCTCAACTGTTGAAGGATCGTGTCAGCACAGCGCTCAAATGGAAAATAACCTGCGCTATCTGCTCTGCAAACCTACTAAAGGAAGTATAATTGTCTTAATTTTCAAACGAACATCTGAACTCACTGGAAGTTTTAATAATCATTACGCTCGCATATGAGACTCTGTGTCCCAGAAGGCTTTAGGACAAACATTGCACTGAGCACACGCCTACTAGGGGCAGAATTGTGAATAAAACGTGCCTGAAATGAAAAATGCGTTCTATCAGGTGTTCCTTGTGACGTGACCAAGAAGAAGAGGTTCCTGACCTTGAAACGCGTTGGCAGAAGTCAAAAGTAATGTGGAGCAGGAGAGCAGTTTGAAAGTGTAGGACAGATGGCAGAGCGCTGTCGTGTGCTCTCCCAAATGCTTCAGGGCACTTTGTTGGACATTATTCATACACAGCAGCCTGGCCGTGGGGAAGATGCACCATCGCCGTCTGGAGACGAAATAAGACTACCGGCTGGCTGAGGCTGTGGTCTCTCAACTGTTGAAGGATCGTGTCAGCACAGCGCTCAAATAGAAAATAACCTGCACTATCTGCTCTGCAAACCTACTAAAGGAAGTATAATTGTCTTAATTTTCAAACGAACATCTGAACTCACTGAAAGTTTTAATAATCATTACGCTCGCATATGAGACTCTGTGTCCCTGAAGGCTTTAGGACAAACATTGCACTGAGCACACGCCCACTGGGGGCAGAATTGTGAATAAAACGTGCCTGAAATGAAAAATGCGTGCTATCAGGTGTTCCTTGTGACGTGCCCAAGAAGAAGAGGTTCCTGACCTTGAAACGCGTTGGCAGAAGTAAAAAGTAATGTGGAGCAGGAGAGCAGTTTGAAAGTGTAGGCCGGATGGCAGAGCGCTGTCGTGTGCTCTCCCAAATGCTTCAGGGCACTTTGTTGGACATTATTCATACACGGCAGCCTGGCCGTGGGGAAGATGCACCATCGCCGGCTGGAGACGAAATAAGACTACCGGCTGGCTGAGGCTGTGGTCTCTCAACTGTTGAAGAATCGTGTCAGCACAGCGCTCAAATGGAAAATAACCTGCGCTATCTGCTCTGCAAACCTACTAAAGGAAATATAATTGTCTTAATTTTCAAACGAACATCTGAACTCACTGAAAGTTTTAATAATCATTACGCTCGCATATGAGACTCTGTGTCCCAGAAGGCTTTAGGACAAACATTGCACTGAGCACACGCCCACTGGGGGCAGAATTGTGAATAAAACTTGCCTGAAATGAAAAATGCGTGCTATCAGGTGTTCCTTGTGACGTGCCCAAGAAGAAGAGGTTCCTGACCTTGAAACGCGTTGGCAGAAGTAAAAAGTAATGTGGAGCAGGAGAGCAGTTTGAAAGTGTAGGCCGGATGGCAGAGCGCTGTTGTGTGGTCTCCCAAATGCTTCAGGGCACTTTGTTGGACATTATTCATACACGCCAGCCTGGCCGTGGGGAAGATGCACCATCGCCGGCTGGAGACGAAATAAGACTACCGGCTGGCTGAGGCTGTGGTCTCTCAACTGTTAAAGAATCGTGTCAGCACAGTGCTCAAATGGAAAATAACCTGCGCTATCTGCTCTGCAAACCTACTAAAGGAAATATAATTGTCTTACTTTTCAAATGAACATCTGAGCTCACTGAAAGTTTTAATAATCATTACGCTCGCATATGAGACTCTGTGTCCCAGAAGGCTTTAGGACAAACATTGCACTGAGCACACGCCCACTGGGGGCAGAATTGTGAATAAAACGTGCCTGAAATGAAAAATGCGTGCTATCAGGTGTTCCTTGTGGCGTGCCCAAGAAGAAGAGGTTCCTGACCTTGAAACGCGTTGGCAGGAGTAAAAAGTAATGTGGAGCAGGAGAGCAGTTTGAAAGTGTAGGCCGGATGGCAGAGCGCTGTCGTGTGCTCTCCCAAATGCTTCAGGGCACTTTGTTGGACATTATTCATACACGGCAGCCTGGCCGTGGGGAAGATGCACCATCGCCGGCTGGAAACGAAATAAGACTGCCGGCTGGCTGAGGCTGTGGTCTCTCAACTGTTGAAGGATCGTGTCGGCACAGCGCTCAAATGGAAAATAACCTGCGCTATCTGCTCTGCAAACCTACGAAAGGAAGTATAATTGTCTTAATTTTCAAACGAACATCTGAACTCACTGAAAGTTTTAATAATCATTACGCTCGCATATGAGACTCTGTGTCCCAGAAGGCTTTAGGACAAACATTGCAATGAGCATACGCCCTCTGGGGGCAGAATTGTGAATAAAACTTGCCTGAAATGAAAAATGCGTGCTATCAGGTGTTCCTTGTGACGTGCCCAAGAAGAAGAGGTTCTTGACCTTGAAACGCGTTGGCAGAAGTAAAAAGTACTGTGGAGCAGGAGAGCAGTTTGAAAGTGTAGGCCGGATGGCAGAGCGCTGTTGTGTGCTCTCCCAAATGCTTCAGGGCACTTTGTTGGACATTATTCATACACGGCAGCCTGGCCGTGGGGAAGATGCACCATCGCCGGCTGGAGACGAAATAAGACTACCGGCTGGCTGAGGCTGTGGTCTCTCAACTGTTGAAGGATCGGGTCAGCACAGCGCTCAAATGGAAAATAACCTGCGCTATCTGCTCTGCAAACCTACTAAAGGAAGTATAATTGTCTTAATTTTCAAACGAACATCTGAACTCACTGAAAGTTTTAATAATCATTACGCTCGCATATGAGACTCTGTGTCCCAGAAGGCTTTAGGACAAACATTGCACTGAGCACACGCCCACTGGGGGCAGAATTGTGAATAAAACGTGCCTGAAATGAAAAATACGTGCTATCAGGTGTTCCTTGTGACGTGCCCAAGAAGAAGAGGTTCCTGACCTTGAAACGCGTTGGCAGAAGTAAAAAGTAATGTGGAGCAGGAGAGCAGTTTGAAAGTGTAGGCCGGATGGCAGAGCGCTGTCGTGTGCTCTCCCAAATGCTTCAGGGCACTTTGTTGGACATTATTCATACACGGCAGCCTGGCCGTGGGGAAGATGCACCATCGCCGGCTGGAAACGAAATAAGACTGCCGGCTGGCTGAGGCTGTGGTCTCTCAACTGTTGAAGGATCGTCTCAGCACAGCGCTCAAATGGAAAATAACTTGCGCTATCTGCTCTGCAAACCTACTAAAGGAAGTATAATTGTCTTAATTTTCAAACGAACATCTGAACTCACTGAAAGTTTTAATAATCATTACGCTCGCATATGAGACTCTGTGTCCCTGAAGGCTTTAGGACAAACATTGCACTGAGCACACGCCCACTGGGGGCAGAATTGTGATGAAAACTTGCCTGAAATGAAAAATGCGTGTTATCAGGTGTTCCTTGTGACGTGCCCAAGAAGAAGAGGTTCCTGACCTTGAAACGCGTTGGCAGAAGTAAAAAGTAATGTGGAGCAGGAGAGCAGTTTGAAAGTGTAGGCCGGATGGCAGAGCGCTGTCGTGTGCTCTCCCAAATGCTTCAGGGCACTTTGTTGGACATTATTCATACACGGCAGCCTGGCCGTGGGAAAGATGCACCATCGCCGGCTGGACACGAAATAAGACTACCGGCTGGCTGTGGTCTCTCAACTGTTGAAGGATCGTGTCAGCACAGCGCTCAAATGGAAAATAACCTGCGCTATCTGCTCTGCAAACCTACTAAAGGAAGGATAATTGTCTTCATTTTCAAACGAACATCTGAACTCACTGAAAGTTTTAATAATCATTACGCTCGCATATGAGACTCTGTGTCCCAGAAGGCTTTAGAACAAACATTGCACTGAGCACACGCCCACTGGGGGCAGAATTGTGATGAAAACTTGCCTGAAATGAAAAATGCGTGCTATCAGGTGTTCCTTGTGACGTGCCCAAGAAGAAGAGGTTCCTGACCTTGAAACGCGTTGGCAGAAGTAAAAAGTAATGTGGAGCAGGAGAGCAGTTTGAAAGTGTAAGCCGGATGGCAGAGCGCTGTCGTGTGCTCTCCCAAATGCTTCAGGGCACTTTGTTGGACATTATTCATACACGGCAGCCTGGCCGTGGGAAATATGCACCATCGCCGGCTGGAGACGAAATAAGACTACCGGCTGGCTGAGGCTGTGGTCTCTCAACTGTTGAAGGATCGTGTCAGCACAGCGCTCAAATGGAAAATAACCTGCGCTATCTGCTCTGCAAACCTACTAAAGGAAGTATAATTGTCTTAATTTTCAAACGAACATCTGAACTCACTGAAAGTTTTAATAATCATTACGCTCGCATATGAGACTCTGTGTCCCAGAAGGCTTTAGGACAAACATTGCACCGAGCACACGCCCACTGGGGGCAGAATTGTGAATAAAACGTGCCTGAAATGAAAAATGCGTGCTATCAGGTGTTCCTTGTGACGTGCCCAAGAAGAAGAGGTTCCTGACCTTGAAACGCGTTGGCAGAAGTAAAAAGTAATGTGGAGCAGGAGAGCAGTTTGAAAGTGTAGGCCGGATGGCAGAGCGCTGTTGTGTGGTCTCCCAAATGCTTCAGGGCACTTTGTTGGACATTATTCATACACGCCAGCCTGGCCGTGGGGAAGATGCACCATCGCCGGCTGGAGACGAAATAAGACTACCGGCTGGCTGAGGCTGTGGTCTCTCAACTGTTAAAGAATCGTGTCAGCACAGTGCTCAAATGGAAAATAACCTGCGCTATCTGCTCTGCAAACCTACTAAAGGAAATATAATTGTCTTACTTTTCAAACGAACATCTGAGCTCACTGAAAGTTTTAATAATCATTACGCTCGCATATGAGACTCTGTGTCCCAGAAGGCTTTAGGACAAACATTGCACTGAGCACACGCCCACTGGGGGCAGAATTGTGAATAAAACGTGCCTGAAATGAAAAATGCGTGCTATCAGGTGTTCCTTGTGGCGTGCCCAAGAAGAAGAGGTTCCTGACCTTGAAACGCGTTGGCAGGAGTAAAAAGTAATGTGGAGCAGGAGAGCAGTTTGAAAGTGTAGGCCGGATGGCAGAGCGCTGTCGTGTGCTCTCCCAAATGCTTCAGGGCACTTTGTTGGACATTATTCATACACGGCAGCCTGGCCGTGGGGAAGATGCACCATCGCCGGCTGGAAACGAAATAAGACTGCCGGCTGGCTGAGGCTGTGGTCTCTCAACTGTTGAAGGATCGTGTCGGCACAGCGCTCAAATGGAAAATAACCTGCGCTATCTGCTCTGCAAACCTACGAAAGGAAGTATAATTGTCTTAATTTTCAAACGAACATCTGAACTCACTGAAAGTTTTAATAATCATTACGCTCGCATATGAGACTCTGTGTCCCAGAAGGCTTTAGGACAAACATTGCAATGAGCATACGCCCTCTGGGGGCAGAATTGTGAATAAAACTTGCCTGAAATGAAAAATGCGTGCTATCAGGTGTTCCTTGTGACGTGCCCAAGAAGAAGAGGTTCTTGACCTTGAAACGCGTTGGCAGAAGTAAAAAGTACTGTGGAGCAGGAGAGCAGTTTGAAAGTGTAGGCCGGATGGCAGAGCGCTGTTGTGTGCTCTCCCAAATGCTTCAGGGCACTTTGTTGGACATTATTCATACACGGCAGCCTGGCCGTGGGGAAGATGCACCATCGCCGGCTGGAGACGAAATAAGACTACCGGCTGGCTGAGGCTGTGGTCTCTCAACTGTTGAAGGATCGGGTCAGCACAGCGCTCAAATGGAAAATAACCTGCGCTATCTGCTCTGCAAACCTACTAAAGGAAGTATAATTGTCTTAATTTTCAAACGAACATCTGAACTCACTGAAAGTTTTAATAATCATTACGCTCGCATATGAGACTCTGTGTCCCAGAAGGCTTTAGGACAAACATTGCACTGAGCACACGCCCACTGGGGGCAGAATTGTGAATAAAACGTGCCTGAAATGAAAAATGCGTGCTATCAGGTGTTCCTTGTGACGTGCCCAAGAAGAAGAGGTTCCTGACCTTGAAACGCGTTGGCAGAAGTAAAAAGTAATGTGGAGCAGGAGAGCAGTTTGAAAGTGTAGGCCGGATGGCAGAGCGCTGTCGTGTGCTCTCCCAAATGCTTCAGGGCACTTTGTTGGACATTATTCATACACGGCAGCCTGGCCGTGGGGAAGATGCACCATCGCCGGCTGGAAACGAAATAAGACTGCCGGCTGGCTGAGGCTGTGGTCTCTCAACTGTTGAAGGATCGTCTCAGCACAGCGCTCAAATGGAAAATAACTTGCGCTATCTGCTCTGCAAACCTACTAAAGGAAGTATAATTGTCTTAATTTTCAAACGAACATCTGAACTCACTGAAAGTTTTAATAATCATTACGCTCGCATATGAGACTCTGTGTCCCTGAAGGCTTTAGGACAAACATTGCACTGAGCACAAGCCCACTGGGGGCAGAATTGTGAATAAAACGTGCCTGAAATGAAAAATGCGTGCCATCAGGTGTTCCTTGTGACGTGCCCAAGAAGAAGAGGTTCCTGACCTTGAAACGCGTTGGCAGAAGTAAAAAGTAATGTGGAGCAGGAGAGCAGTTTGAAAGTGTAGGCCGGATGGCAGAGCGCTGTCGTGTGCTCTCCCAAATGCTTCAGGGCACTTTGTTGGACATTATTCATACACGGCAGCCTGGCCGTGGGGAAGATGCACCATCGCCGGCTGGAGACGAAATAAGACTACCGGCTGGCTGAGGCTGTGGTCTCTCAACTGTTGAAGAATCGTGTCAGCACAGCGCTCAAATGGAAAATAACCTGCGCTATCTGCTCTGCAAACCTACTAAAGGAAATATAATTGTCTTAATTTTCAAACGAACATCTGAACTCACTGAAAGTTTTAATAATCATTACGCTCGCATATGAGACTCTGTGTCCCAGAAGGCTTTAGGACAAACATTGCACTGAGCACACGCCCACTGGGGGCAGAATTGTGATGAAAACTTGCCTGAAATGAAAAATGCGTGTTATCAGGTGTTCCTTGTGACGTGCCCAAGAAGAAGAGGTTCCTGACCTTGAAACGCGTTGGCAGAAGTAAAAAGTAATGTGGAGCAGGAGAGCAGTTTGAAAGTGTAGGCCGGATGGCAGAGCGCTGTTGTGTGCTCTCCCAAATGCTTCAGGGCACTTTGTTGGACATTATTCATACACGGCAGCCTGGCCGTGGGAAATATGCACCATCGCCGGCTGGAGACGAAATAAGACTACCGGCTGGCTGAGGCTGTGGTCTCTCAACTGTTGAAGGATCGTGTCAGCACAGCGCTCAAATGGAAAATAACCTGCGCTATCTGCTCTGCAAACCTACTAAAGGAAGTATAATTGTCTTAATTTTCAAACGAACATCTGAACTCACTGAAAGTTTTAATAATCATTACGCTCGCATATGAGACTCTGTGTCCCAGAAGGCTTTAGGACAAACATTGCACCGAGCACACGCCCACTGGGGGCAGAATTGTGAATAAAACGTGCCTGAAATGAAAAATGCGTGCTATCAGGTGTTCCTTGTGACGTGCCCAAGAAGAAGAGGTTCCTGACCTTGAAACGCGTTGGCAGAAGTAAAAAGTAATGTGGAGCAGGAGAGCAGTTTGAAAGTGTAGGCCGATGGCAGAGCGCTGTCGTGTGCTCTCCCGAATGCTTCAGGGCACTTTGTTGGACATTATTCATACATGGCAGCCTGGCCGTGGAGAAGATGCACCATCGCCGGCTGGAAACTAAATAAGACTGCCGGCTGGCTGAGGCTGTGGTCTCTCAACTGTTGAAGGATCGTGTCAGCACAGCGCTCAAATGGAAAATAACCTGCGCTATCTGCTCTGCAAACCTACTAAAGGAAGTATATTTGTCTTAATGTTCAAGCGAACATCTGAACTCACTGAAAGTTTTAATAATCATTACGCTCGCGTATGAGACTCTGTGTCCCAGAAGGCTTTAGGACAAACATTGCACTGAGCACACGCCCACTGGGGGCAGAATTGTGATGAAAACTTGCCTGAAATGAAAAATGCGTGTTATCAGGTGTTCCTTGTGACGTGCCGAAGAAGAAGAGGTTCCTGACCTTGAAACGCGTTGGCAGAAGTAAAAAGTAATGTGGAGCAGGAGAGCAGTTTGAAAGTGTAGGCCGGATGGCAGAGCGCTGTCGTGTGATCTCCCAAATGCTTCAGGGCACTTTGTTGGACATTATTCATACACAGCAGCCTGGCCGTGGGGAAGATGCACCATCGCCGTCTGGAGACGAAATAAGACTACCTGCTGGCTGAGGCTGTGGTCTCTCAACTGTTGAAGGATCGTCTCAGCACAGCGCTCAAATGGAAAATAACTTGTGCTATCTGCTCTGCAAACCTACTAAAGGAAGTATAATTGTCTGAATTTTCAAACGAACATCTGAACTCACTGAAAGTTTTAATAATCATTACGCTCGCATATGAGACTCTGTGTCCCTGAAGGCTTTAGGACAAACATTGCACTGAGCACACGCCCACTGGGGGCAGAATTGTGAATAAAACGTGCCCGAAATGAAAAATGCGTGCTATCAGGTGTTCCTTGTGGCGTGCCCAAAAAGAAGAGGTTCCTGACCTTGAAACGCGTTGGCAGAAGTAAAAAGTAATGTGGAGCAGGAGAGCAGTTTGAAAGTGTAGGCCGGATGGCAGAGCGCTGTCGTGTGCTCTCCCAAATGCTTCAGGGCACTTTGTTGGACATTATTCATACACGCCAGCCTGGCCGTGGGGAAGATGCACCATCGCCGGCTGGAGACGAAATAAGACTACCGGCTGGCTGAGGCTGTGGTCTCTCAACTGTTGAAGAATCGTGTCAGCACAGCGCTCAAATGGAAAATAACCTGCGCTATCTGCTCTGCAAACCTACTAAAGGAAATATAATTGTCTTACTTTTCAAACGAACATCTGAACTCACTGAAAGTTTAAATAATCATTACGCTCGCATATGAGACTCTGTGTCCCAGAAGGCTTTAGGACAAACATTGCACTGAGCACACGCCCACTGGGGGCAGAATTGTGAATAAAACGTGCCTGAAATGAAAAATGCGTGCTATCAGGTGTTCCTTGTGGCGTGCCCAAGAAGAAGAGGTTCCTGACCTTGAAACGCGTTGGCAGGAGTAAAAAGTAATGTGGAGCAGGAGAGCAGTTTGAAAGTGTAGGCCGGATGGCAGAGCGCTGTCGTGTGCTCTCCCAAATGCTTCAGGGCACTTTGTTGGACATTATTCATACACGGCAGCCTGGCCGTGGGGAAGATGCACCATCGCCGGCTGGAAACGAAATAAGACTGCCGGCTGGCTGAGGCTGTGGTCTCTCAACTGTTGAAGGATCGTGTCAGCACAGCGCTCAAATGGAAAATAACCTGCGCTATCTGCTCTGCAAACCTACTAAAGGAAGTATAATTGTCTTAATTTTCAAACCAACATCTGAACTCACTAAAAGTTTTAATAATCATTACGCTCGCATATGAGACTCTGTGTCCCAGAAGGCTTTAGGACAAACATTGCAATGAGCATACGCCCACTGGGGGCAGAATTGTGAATAAAACTTGCCTGAAATGAAAAATGCGTGCTATCAGGTGTTCCTTGTGACGTGCCCAAGAAGAAGAGGTTCTTGACCTTGAAACGCGTTGGCAGAAGTAAAAAGTACTGTGGAGCAGGAGAGCAGTTTGAAAGTGTAGGCCGGATGGCAGAGCGCTGTCGTGTGCTCTCCCAAATGCTTCAGGGCACTTTGTTGGACATTATTCATACACGGCAGCCTGGCCGTGGGGAAGATGCACCATCGCCGGCTGGAGACGAAATAAGACTACCGGCTGGCTGAGGCTGTGGTCTCTCAACTGTTGAAGGATCGTGTCAGCACAGCGCTCAAATGGAAAATAACCTGCGCTATCTGCTCTGCAAACCTACTAAAGGAAGTATAATTGTCTTAATTTTCAAACGAATATCTGAACTCACTGGAAGTTTTAATAATCATTACGCTCGCATATGAGACTCTGTGTCCCAGAAGGCTTTAGGACAAACATTGCACTGAGCACACGCCTACTGGGGGCAGAATTGTGAATAAAACGTGCCTGAAATGAAAAATGCGTTCTATCAGGTGTTCCTTGTGACGTGACCAAGAAGAAGAGGTTCCTGACCTTGAAACGCGTTGGCAGAAGTCAAAAGTAATGTGGAGCAGGAGAGCAGTTTGAAAGTGTAGGACAGATGGCAGAGCGCTGTCGTGTGCTCTCCCAAATGCTTCAGGGCACTTTGTTGGACATTATTCATACACAGCAGCCTGGCCGTGGGGAAGATGCACCATCGCCGTCTGGAGACGAAATAAGACTACCGGCTGGCTGAGGCTGTGGTCTCTCAACTGTTGAAGGATCGTGTCAGCACAGCGCTCAAATAGAAAATAACCTGCACTATCTGCTCTGCAAACCTACTAAAGGAAGTATAATTGTCTTAATTTTCAAACGAACATCTGAACTCACTGAAAGTTTTAATAATCATTACGCTCGCATATGAGACTCTGTGTCCCAGAAGGCTTTAGGACAAACATTGCACTGAGCACACGCCCACTGGGGGCAGAATTGTGAATAAAACGTGCCTGAAATGAAAAATGCGTGCTATCAGGTGTTCCTTGTGACGTGCCCAAGAAGAAGAGGTTCCTGACCTTGAAACGCGTTGGCAGAAGTAAAAAGTAATGTGGAGCAGGAGAGCAGTTTGAAAGTGTAGGCCGGATGGCAGAGCGCTGTCGTGTGCTCTCCCAAATGCTTCAGGGCACTTTGTTGGACATTATTCATACACGGCAGCCTGGCCGTGGGGAAGATGCACCATCGCCGGCTGGAGACGAAATAAGACTACCGGCTGGCTGAGGCTGTGGTCTCTCAACTGTTGAAGAATCGTGTCAGCACAGCGCTCAAATGGAAAATAACCTGCGCTATCTGCTCTGCAAACCTACTAAAGGAAATATAATTGTCTTAATTTTCAAACGAACATCTGAACTCACTGAAAGTTTTAATAATCATTACGCTCGCATATGAGACTCTGTGTCCCAGAAGGCTTTAGGACAAACATTGCACTGAGCACACGCCCACTGGGGGCAGAATTATGAATAAAACATGCCTGAAATGAAAAATGCGTGCTATCAGGTGTTCCTTGTGGCGTGCCAAAGAAGAAGAGGTTCCTGACCTTGAAACGCGTTGGCAGGAGTAAAAAGTAATGTGGAGCAGGAGAGCAGTTTGAAAGTGAAGGACGGATGGCAGAGCGCTGTTGTGTGCTCTCCCAAATGCTTCAGGGCACTTTGTTGGACATTATTCATACACGGCAGCCTGGCCGTGGGGAAGATGCACCATCGCCGGCTGGAGACGAAATCAGACTACCGGCTGGCTGAGGCTGTGGTCTCTCAACTGTTGAAGGATCGTGTCAGCACAGCGCTCAAATGGAAAATAACCTGCGCTATCTACTCTGCAAACCTACTAAAGGAAGTATAATTGTCTTAATTTTCAAACGAACATCTGAACTCACTGAAAGTTTTAATAATCATTACGCTCGCATATGAGACTCTGTGTCCCAGAAGGCTTTAGGACAAACATTGCACTGAGCACACGCCCACTGGGGGCAGAATTGTGAATAAAACTTGCCTGAAATGAAAAATGCGTGCTATCAGGTGTTCCTTGTGACGTGCCCAAGAAGAAGAGGTTCCTGACCTTGAAACGCGTTGGCAGAAGTAAAAAGTAATGTGGAGCAGGAGAGCAGTTTGAAAGTGTAGGCCGGATGGCAGAGCGCTGTTGTGTGCTCTCCCAAATGCTTCAGGGCACTTTGTTGGACATTATTCATACACGCCAGCCTGGCCGTGGGGAAGATGCACCATCGCCGGCTGGAGACGAAATAAGACTACCGGCTGGCTGAGGCTGTGGTCTCTCAACTGTTGAAGAATCGTGTCAGCACAGTGCTCAAATGGAAAATAACCTGCGCTATCTGCTCTGCAAACCTACTAAAGGAAATATAATTGTCTTACTTTTCAAACGAACATCTGAGCTCACTGAAAGTTTTAATAATCATTACGCTCGCATATGAGACTCTGTGTCCCAGAAGGCTTTAGGACAAACATTGCACTGAGCACACGCCCACTGGGGGCAGAATTGTGAATAAAACGTGCCTGAAATGAAAAATGCGTGCTATCAGTTGTTCCTTGTGGCGTGCCCAAGAAGAAGAGGTTCCTGACCTTGAAACGCGTTGGCAGGAGTAAAAAGTAATGTGGAGCAGGAGAGCAGTTTGAAAGTGTAGGCCGGATGGCAGAGCGCTGTCGTGTGCTCTCCCAAATGCTTCAGGGCACTTTGTTGGACATTATTCATACACGGCAGCCTGGCCGTGGGGAAGATGCACCATCGCCGGCTGGAAACGAAATAAGACTGCCGGCTGGCTGAGGCTGTGGTCTCTCAACTGTTGAAGGATCGTGTCAGCACAGCGCTCAAATGGAAAATAACCTGCGCTATCTGCTCTGCAAACCTACGAAAGGAAGTATAATTGTCTTAATTTTCAAACGAACATCTGAACTCACTGAAAGTTTTAATAATCATTACGCTCGCATATGAGACTCTGTGTCCCAGAAGGCTTTAGGACAAACATTGCAATGAGCATACGCCCTCTGGGGGCAGAATTGTGAATAAAACTTGCCTGAAATGAAAAATGCGTGCTATCAGGTGTTCCTTGTGACGTGCCCAAGAAGAAGAGGTTCTTGACCTTGAAACGCGTTGGCAGAAGTAAAAAGTACTGTGGAGCAGGAGAGCAGTTTGAAAGTGTAGGCCGGATGGCAGAGCGCTGTTGTGTGCTCTCCCAAATGCTTCAGGGCACTTTGTTGGACATTATTCATACACGGCAGCCTGGCCGTGGGGAAGATGCACCATCGCCGGCTGGAGACGAAATAAGACTACCGGCTGGCTGAGGCTGTGGTCTCTCAACTGTTGAAGGATCGGGTCAGCACAGCGCTCAAATGGAAAATAACCTGCGCTATCTGCTCTGCAAACCTACTAAAGGAAGTATAATTGTCTTAATTTTCAAACGAACATCTGAACTCACTGAAAGTTTTAATAATCATTACGCTCGCATATGAGACTCTGTGTCCCAGAAGGCTTTAGGACAAACATTGCACTGAGCACACGCCCACTGGGGGCAGAATTGTGAATAAAACGTGCCTGAAATGAAAAATGCGTGCTATCAGGTGTTCCTTGTGACGTGCCCAAGAAGAAGAGGTTCCTGACCTTGAAACGCGTTGGCAGAAGTAAAAAGTAATGTGGAGCAGGAGAGCAGTTTGAAAGTGTAGGCCGGATGGCAGAGCGCTGTCGTGTGCTCTCCCAAATGCTTCAGGGCACTTTGTTGGACATTATTCATACACGGCAGCCTGGCTGTGGGGAAGATGCACCATCGCCGGCTGGAGACGAAATAAGACTACCGGCTGGCTGAGGCTGTGGTCTCTCAACTGTTGAAGAATCGTGTCAGCACAGCGCTCAAATGGAAAATAACCTGCGCTATCTGCTCTGCAAACCTACTAAAGGAAATATAATTGTCTTAATTTTCAAACGAACATCTGAACTCACTGAAAGTTTTAATAATCATTACGCTCGCATATGAGACTCTGTGTCCCAGAAGGCTTTAGGACAAACATTGCACTGAGCACACGCCCACTGGGGGCAGAATTATGAATAAAACATGCCTGAAATGAAAAATGCGTGCTATCAGGTGTTCCTTGTGGCGTGCCAAAGAAGAAGAGGTTCCTGACCTTGAAACGCGTTGGCAGGAGTAAAAAGTAATGTGGAGCAGGAGAGCAGTTTGAAAGTGAAGGACGGATGGCAGAGCGCTGTTGTGTGCTCTCCCAAATGCTTCAGGGCACTTTGTTGGACATTATTCATACACGGCAGCCTGGCCGTGGGGAAGATGCACCATCGCCGGCTGGAGACGAAATCAGACTACCGGCTGGCTGAGGCTGTGGTCTCTCAACTGTTGAAGGATCGTGTCAGCACAGCGCTCAAATGGAAAATAACCTGCGCTATCTACTCTGCAAACCTACTAAAGGAAGTATAATTGTCTTAATTTTCAAACGAACATCTGAACTCACTGAAAGTTTTAATAATCATTACGCTCGCATATGAGACTCTGTGTCCCAGAAGGCTTTAGGACAAACATTGCACTGAGCACACGCCCACTGGGGGCAGAATTGTGAATAAAACTTGCCTGAAATGAAAAATGCGTGCTATCAGGTGTTCCTTGTGACGTGCCCAAGAAGAAGAGGTTCCTGACCTTGAAACGCGTTGGCAGAAGTAAAAAGTAATGTGGAGCAGGAGAGCAGTTTGAAAGTGTAGGCCGGATGGCAGAGCGCTGTTGTGTGCTCTCCCAAATGCTTCAGGGCACTTTGTTGGACATTATTCATACACGCCAGCCTGGCCGTGGGGAAGATGCACCATCGCCGGCTGGAGACGAAATAAGACTACCGGCTGGCTGAGGCTGTGGTCTCTCAACTGTTGAAGAATCGTGTCAGCACAGTGCTCAAATGGAAAATAACCTGCGCTATCTGCTCTGCAAACCTACTAAAGGAAATATAATTGTCTTACTTTTCAAACGAACATCTGAGCTCACTGAAAGTTTTAATAATCATTACGCTCGCATATGAGACTCTGTGTCCCAGAAGGCTTTAGGACAAACATTGCACTGAGCACACGCCCACTGGGGGCAGAATTGTGAATAAAACGTGCCTGAAATGAAAAATGCGTGCTATCAGGTGTTCCTTGTGGCGTGCCCAAGAAGAAGAGGTTCCTGACCTTGAAACGCGTTGGCAGGAGTAAAAAGTAATGTGGAGCAGGAGAGCAGTTTGAAAGTGTAGGCCGGATGGCAGAGCGCTGTCGTGTGCTCTCCCAAATGCTTCAGGGCACTTTGTTGGACATTATTCATACACGGCAGCCTGGCCGTGGGGAAGATGCACCATCGCCGGCTGGAAACGAAATAAGACTGCCGGCTGGCTGAGGCTGTGGTCTCTCAACTGTTGAAGGATCGTGTCAGCACAGCGCTCAAATGGAAAATAACCTGCGCTATCTGCTCTGCAAACCTACGAAAGGAAGTATAATTGTCTTAATTTTCAAACGAACATCTGAACTCACTGAAAGTTTTAATAATCATTACGCTCGCATATGAGACTCTGTGTCCCAGAAGGCTTTAGGACAAACATTGCAATGAGCATACGCCCTCTGGGGGCAGAATTGTGAATAAAACTTGCCTGAAATGAAAAATGCGTGCTATCAGGTGTTCCTTGTGACGTGCCCAAGAAGAAGAGGTTCTTGACCTTGAAACGCGTTGGCAGAAGTAAAAAGTACTGTGGAGCAGGAGAGCAGTTTGAAAGTGTAGGCCGGATGGCAGAGCGCTGTTGTGTGCTCTCCCAAATGCTTCAGGGCACTTTGTTGGACATTATTCATACACGGCAGCCTGGCCGTGGGGAAGATGCACCATCGCCGGCTGGAGACGAAATAAGACTACCGGCTGGCTGAGGCTGTGGTCTCTCAACTGTTGAAGGATCGGGTCAGCACAGCGCTCAAATGGAAAATAACCTGCGCTATCTGCTCTGCAAACCTACTAAAGGAAGTATAATTGTCTTAATTTTCAAACGAACATCTGAACTCACTGAAAGTTTTAATAATCATTACGCTCGCATATGAGACTCTGTGTCCCAGAAGGCTTTAGGACAAACATTGCACTGAGCACACGCCTACTGGGGGCAGAATTGTGAATAAAACGTGCCTGAAATGAAAAATGCGTTCTATCAGGTGTTCCTTGTGACGTGACCAAGAAGAAGAGGTTCCTGACCTTGAAACGCGTTGGCAGAAGTCAAAAGTAATGTGGAGCAGGAGAGCAGTTTGAAAGTGTAGGACAGATGGCAGAGCGCTGTCGTGTGCTCTCCCAAATGCTTCAGGGCACTTTGTTGGACATTATTCATACACAGCAGCCTGGCCGTGGGGAAGATGCACCATCGCCGTCTGGAGACGAAATAAGACTACCGGCTGGCTGAGGCTGTGGTCTCTCAACTGTTGAAGGATCGTGTCAGCACAGCGCTCAAATAGAAAATAACCTGCACTATCTGCTCTGCAAACCTACTAAAGGAAGTATAATTGTCTTAATTTTCAAACGAACATCTGAACTCACTGAAAGTTTTAATAATCATTACGCTCGCATATGAGACTCTGTGTCCCAGAAGGCTTTAGGACAAACATTGCACTGAGCACACGCCCACTGGGGGCAGAATTGTGAATAAAACGTGCCTGAAATGAAAAATGCGTGCTATCAGGTGTTCCTTGTGACGTGCCCAAGAAGAAGAGGTTCCTGACCTTGAAACGCGTTGGCAGAAGTAAAAAGTAATGTGGAGCAGGAGAGCAGTTTGAAAGTGTAGGCCGGATGGCAGAGCGCTGTCGTGTGCTCTCCCAAATGCTTCAGGGCACTTTGTTGGACATTATTCATACACGGCAGCCTGGCCGTGGGGAAGATGCACCATCGCCGGCTGGAGACGAAATAAGACTACCGGCTGGCTGAGGCTGTGGTCTCTCAACTGTTGAAGAATCGTGTCAGCACAGCGCTCAAATGGAAAATAACCTGCGCTATCTGCTCTGCAAACCTACTAAAGGAAATATAATTGTCTTAATTTTCAAACGAACATCTGAACTCACTGAAAGTTTTAATAATCATTACGCTCGCATATGAGACTCTGTGTCCCAGAAGGCTTTAGGACAAACATTGCACTGAGCACACGCCCACTGGGGGCAGAATTATGAATAAAACATGCCTGAAATGAAAAATGCGTGCTATCAGGTGTTCCTTGTGGCGTGCCAAAGAAGAAGAGGTTCCTGACCTTGAAACGCGTTGGCAGGAGTAAAAAGTAATGTGGAGCAGGAGAGCAGTTTGAAAGTGAAGGACGGATGGCAGAGCGCTGTTGTGTGCTCTCCCAAATGCTTCAGGGCACTTTGTTGGACATTATTCATACACGGCAGCCTGGCCGTGGGGAAGATGCACCATCGCCGGCTGGAGACGAAATCAGACTACCGGCTGGCTGAGGCTGTGGTCTCTCAACTGTTGAAGGATCGTGTCAGCACAGCGCTCAAATGGAAAATAACCTGCGCTATCTACTCTGCAAACCTACTAAAGGAAGTATAATTGTCTTAATTTTCAAACGAACATCTGAACTCACTGAAAGTTTTAATAATCATTACGCTCGCATATGAGACTCTGTGTCCCAGAAGGCTTTAGGACAAACATTGCACTGAGCACACGCCCACTGGGGGCAGAATTGTGAATAAAACTTGCCTGAAATGAAAAATGCGTGCTATCAGGTGTTCCTTGTGACGTGCCCAAGAAGAAGAGGTTCCTGACCTTGAAACGCGTTGGCAGAAGTAAAAAGTAATGTGGAGCAGGAGAGCAGTTTGAAAGTGTAGGCCGGATGGCAGAGCGCTGTTGTGTGCTCTCCCAAATGCTTCAGGGCACTTTGTTGGACATTATTCATACACGCCAGCCTGGCCGTGGGGAAGATGCACCATCGCCGGCTGGAGACGAAATAAGACTACCGGCTGGCTGAGGCTGTGGTCTCTCAACTGTTGAAGAATCGTGTCAGCACAGTGCTCAAATGGAAAATAACCTGCGCTATCTGCTCTGCAAACCTACTAAAGGAAATATAATTGTCTTACTTTTCAAACGAACATCTGAGCTCACTGAAAGTTTTAATAATCATTACGCTCGCATATGAGACTCTGTGTCCCAGAAGGCTTTAGGACAAACATTGCACTGAGCACACGCCCACTGGGGGCAGAATTGTGAATAAAACGTGCCTGAAATGAAAAATGCGTGCTATCAGTTGTTCCTTGTGGCGTGCCCAAGAAGAAGAGGTTCCTGACCTTGAAACGCGTTGGCAGGAGTAAAAAGTAATGTGGAGCAGGAGAGCAGTTTGAAAGTGTAGGCCGGATGGCAGAGCGCTGTCGTGTGCTCTCCCAAATGCTTCAGGGCACTTTGTTGGACATTATTCATACACGGCAGCCTGGCCGTGGGGAAGATGCACCATCGCCGGCTGGAAACGAAATAAGACTGCCGGCTGGCTGAGGCTGTGGTCTCTCAACTGTTGAAGGATCGTGTCAGCACAGCGCTCAAATGGAAAATAACCTGCGCTATCTGCTCTGCAAACCTACGAAAGGAAGTATAATTGTCTTAATTTTCAAACGAACATCTGAACTCACTGAAAGTTTTAATAATCATTACGCTCGCATATGAGACTCTGTGTCCCAGAAGGCTTTAGGACAAACATTGCAATGAGCATACGCCCTCTGGGGGCAGAATTGTGAATAAAACTTGCCTGAAATGAAAAATGCGTGCTATCAGGTGTTCCTTGTGACGTGCCCAAGAAGAAGAGGTTCTTGACCTTGAAACGCGTTGGCAGAAGTAAAAAGTACTGTGGAGCAGGAGAGCAGTTTGAAAGTGTAGGCCGGATGGCAGAGCGCTGTTGTGTGCTCTCCCAAATGCTTCAGGGCACTTTGTTGGACATTATTCATACACGGCAGCCTGGCCGTGGGGAAGATGCACCATCGCCGGCTGGAGACGAAATAAGACTACCGGCTGGCTGAGGCTGTGGTCTCTCAACTGTTGAAGGATCGGGTCAGCACAGCGCTCAAATGGAAAATAACCTGCGCTATCTGCTCTGCAAACCTACTAAAGGAAGTATAATTGTCTTAATTTTCAAACGAACATCTGAACTCACTGAAAGTTTTAATAATCATTACGCTCGCATATGAGACTCTGTGTCCCAGAAGGCTTTAGGACAAACATTGCACTGAGCACACGCCCACTGGGGGCAGAATTGTGAATAAAACGTGCCTGAAATGAAAAATGCGTGCTATCAGGTGTTCCTTGTGACGTGCCCAAGAAGAAGAGGTTCCTGACCTTGAAACGCGTTGGCAGAAGTAAAAAGTAATGTGGAGCAGGAGAGCAGTTTGAAAGTGTAGGCCGGATGGCAGAGCGCTGTCGTGTGCTCTCCCAAATGCTTCAGGGCACTTTGTTGGACATTATTCATACACGGCAGCCTGGCTGTGGGGAAGATGCACCATCGCCGGCTGGAGACGAAATAAGACTACCGGCTGGCTGAGGCTGTGGTCTCTCAACTGTTGAAGAATCGTGTCAGCACAGCGCTCAAATGGAAAATAACCTGCGCTATCTGCTCTGCAAACCTACTAAAGGAAATATAATTGTCTTAATTTTCAAACGAACATCTGAACTCACTGAAAGTTTTAATAATCATTACGCTCGCATATGAGACTCTGTGTCCCAGAAGGCTTTAGGACAAACATTGCACTGAGCACACGCCCACTGGGGGCAGAATTATGAATAAAACATGCCTGAAATGAAAAATGCGTGCTATCAGGTGTTCCTTGTGGCGTGCCAAAGAAGAAGAGGTTCCTGACCTTGAAACGCGTTGGCAGGAGTAAAAAGTAATGTGGAGCAGGAGAGCAGTTTGAAAGTGAAGGACGGATGGCAGAGCGCTGTTGTGTGCTCTCCCAAATGCTTCAGGGCACTTTGTTGGACATTATTCATACACGGCAGCCTGGCCGTGGGGAAGATGCACCATCGCCGGCTGGAGACGAAATCAGACTACCGGCTGGCTGAGGCTGTGGTCTCTCAACTGTTGAAGGATCGTGTCAGCACAGCGCTCAAATGGAAAATAACCTGCGCTATCTACTCTGCAAACCTACTAAAGGAAGTATAATTGTCTTAATTTTCAAACGAACATCTGAACTCACTGAAAGTTTTAATAATCATTACGCTCGCATATGAGACTCTGTGTCCCAGAAGGCTTTAGGACAAACATTGCACTGAGCACACGCCCACTGGGGGCAGAATTGTGAATAAAACTTGCCTGAAATGAAAAATGCGTGCTATCAGGTGTTCCTTGTGACGTGCCCAAGAAGAAGAGGTTCCTGACCTTGAAACGCGTTGGCAGAAGTAAAAAGTAATGTGGAGCAGGAGAGCAGTTTGAAAGTGTAGGCCGGATGGCAGAGCGCTGTTGTGTGCTCTCCCAAATGCTTCAGGGCACTTTGTTGGACATTATTCATACACGCCAGCCTGGCCGTGGGGAAGATGCACCATCGCCGGCTGGAGACGAAATAAGACTACCGGCTGGCTGAGGCTGTGGTCTCTCAACTGTTGAAGAATCGTGTCAGCACAGTGCTCAAATGGAAAATAACCTGCGCTATCTGCTCTGCAAACCTACTAAAGGAAATATAATTGTCTTACTTTTCAAACGAACATCTGAGCTCACTGAAAGTTTTAATAATCATTACGCTCGCATATGAGACTCTGTGTCCCAGAAGGCTTTAGGACAAACATTGCACTGAGCACACGCCCACTGGGGGCAGAATTGTGAATAAAACGTGCCTGAAATGAAAAATGCGTGCTATCAGGTGTTCCTTGTGGCGTGCCCAAGAAGAAGAGGTTCCTGACCTTGAAACGCGTTGGCAGGAGTAAAAAGTAATGTGGAGCAGGAGAGCAGTTTGAAAGTGTAGGCCGGATGGCAGAGCGCTGTCGTGTGCTCTCCCAAATGCTTCAGGGCACTTTGTTGGACATTATTCATACACGGCAGCCTGGCCGTGGGGAAGATGCACCATCGCCGGCTGGAAACGAAATAAGACTGCCGGCTGGCTGAGGCTGTGGTCTCTCAACTGTTGAAGGATCGTGTCAGCACAGCGCTCAAATGGAAAATAACCTGCGCTATCTGCTCTGCAAACCTACGAAAGGAAGTATAATTGTCTTAATTTTCAAACGAACATCTGAACTCACTGAAAGTTTTAATAATCATTACGCTCGCATATGAGACTCTGTGTCCCAGAAGGCTTTAGGACAAACATTGCAATGAGCATACGCCCTCTGGGGGCAGAATTGTGAATAAAACTTGCCTGAAATGAAAAATGCGTGCTATCAGGTGTTCCTTGTGACGTGCCCAAGAAGAAGAGGTTCTTGACCTTGAAACGCGTTGGCAGAAGTAAAAAGTACTGTGGAGCAGGAGAGCAGTTTGAAAGTGTAGGCCGGATGGCAGAGCGCTGTTGTGTGCTCTCCCAAATGCTTCAGGGCACTTTGTTGGACATTATTCATACACGGCAGCCTGGCCGTGGGGAAGATGCACCATCGCCGGCTGGAGACGAAATAAGACTACCGGCTGGCTGAGGCTGTGGTCTCTCAACTGTTGAAGGATCGGGTCAGCACAGCGCTCAAATGGAAAATAACCTGCGCTATCTGCTCTGCAAACCTACTAAAGGAAGTATAATTGTCTTAATTTTCAAACGAACATCTGAACTCACTGAAAGTTTTAATAATCATTACGCTCGCATATGAGACTCTGTGTCCCAGAAGGCTTTAGGACAAACATTGCACTGAGCACACGCCCACTGGGGGCAGAATTGTGAATAAAACGTGCCTGAAATGAAAAATGCGTGCTATCAGGTGTTCCTTGTGACGTGCCCAAGAAGAAGAGGTTCCTGACCTTGAAACGCGTTGGCAGAAGTAAAAAGTAATGTGGAGCAGGAGAGCAGTTTGAAAGTGTAGGCCGGATGGCAGAGCGCTGTCGTGTGCTCTCCCAAATGCTTCAGGGCACTTTGTTGGACATTATTCATACACGGCAGCCTGGCCGTGGGGAAGATGCACCATCGCCGGCTGGAAACGAAAAAAGACTGCCGGCTGGCTGAGGCTGTGGTCTCTCAACTGTTGAAGGATCGTCTCAGCACAGCGCTCAAATGGAAAATAACTTGCGCTATCTGCTCTGCAAACCTACTAAAGGAAGTATAATTGTCTTAATTTTCAAACGAACATCTGAACTCACTGAAAGTTTTAATAATCATTACGCTCGCATATGAGACTCTGTGTCCCTGAAGGCTTTAGGACAAACATTGCACTGAGCACACGCCCACTGGGGGCAGAATTGTGAATAAAACGTGCCTGAAATGAAAAATGCGTGCCATCAGGTGTTCCTTGTGACGTGCCCAAGAAGAAGAGGTTCCTGACCTTGAAACGCGTTGGCAGAAGTAAAAAGTAATGTGGAGCAGGAGAGCAGTTTGAAAGTGTAGGCCGGATGGCAGAGCGCTGTCGTGTGCTCTCCCAAATGCTTCAGGGCACTTTGTTGGATATTATTCATACACGGCAGCCTGGCCGTGGGGAAGATGCACCATCGCCGGCTGGAGACGAAATAGGACTTCCGGCTGGCTGAGGCTGTGGTCTCTCAACTGTTGAAGAATCGTGTCAGCACAGCGCTCAAATGGAAAATAACCTGCGCTATCTGCTCTGCAAACCTACTAAAGGAAATATAATTGTCTTAATTTTCAAACGAACATCTGAACTCACTGAAAGTTTTAATAATCATTACGCTCGCATATGAGACTCTGTGTCCCAGAAGGCTTTAGGACAAACATTGCACTGAGCACACGCCCACTGGGGGCAGAATTGTGATGAAAACTTGCCTGAAATGAAAAATGCGTGTTATCAGGTGTTCCTTGTGACGTGCCCAAGAAGAAGAGGTTCCTGACCTTGAAACGCGTTGGCAGAAGTAAAAAGTAATGTGGAGCAGGAGAGCAGTTTGAAAGTGTAGGCCGGATGGCAGAGCGCTGTCGTGTGCTCTCCCAAATGCTTCAGGGCACTTTGTTGGACATTATTCATACACGGCAGCCTGGCCGTGGGAAAGATGCACCATCGCCGGCTGGAGACGAAATAAGACTACCGGCTGGCTGTGGTCTCTCAACTGTTGAAGGATCGTGTCAGCACAGCGCTCAAATGGAAAATAACCTGCGCTATCTGCTCTGCAAACCTACAAAAGGAAGTATAATTGTCTTAATTTTCAAACGAACATCTGAACTCACTGAAAGTTTTAATAATCATTACGCTCGCATATGAGACTCTGTGTCCCAGAAGGCTTTAGGACAAACATTGCACTGAGCACACGCCCACTGGGGGCAGAATTGTGAATAAAACGTGCCTGAAATGAAAAATGCGTGCTATCAGGTGTTCCTTGTGACGTGCCCAAGAAGAAGAGGTTCCTGACCTTGAAACGCGTTGGCAGAAGTAAAAAGTAATGTGGAGCAGGAGGGCAGTTTGAAAGTGTAGGCCGGATGGCAGAGCGCTGTTGTGTGCTCTCCCGAATGCTTCAGGGCACTTTGTTGGACATTATTCATACACGGCAGCCTGGCCGTGGGGAAGATGCACCATCGCCGGCTGGAGACGAAATAAGACTACCGGCTGGCTGAGGCTGTGGTCTCTCAACTGTTGAAGGATCGTGTCAGCACAGCGCTCAAATGGAAAATAACCTGCGCTATCTGCTCTGCAAACCTACTAAAGGAAATATAATTGTCTTAATTTTCAAACGAACATCTGAACTCACTGAAAGTTTTAATAATCATTACGCTCGCATATGAGACTCTGTGTCCCAGAAGGCTTTAGGACAAACATTGCACTGAGCACACGCCCACTGGGGGCAGAATTGTGAATAAAACTTGCCTGAAATGAAAAATGCGTGCTATCAGGTGTTCCTTGTGGCGTGCCCAAGAAGAAGAGGTTCCTGACCTTGAAACGCGTTGGCAGAAGTAAAAAGTAATGTGGAGCAGGAGAGCAGTTTGAAAGTGTAGGCCGGATGGCAGAGCGCTGTCGTGTGCTCTCCCAAATGCTTCAGGGCACTTTGTTGGACATTATTCATACACGGCAGCCTGGCCGTGGGGAAGATGCACCATCGCCGGCTGGAAACGAAATAAGACTGCCGGCTGGCTGAGGCTGTGGTCTCTCAACTGTTGAAGGATCGTCTCAGCACAGCGCTCAAATGGAAAATAACTTGCGCTATCTGCTCTGCAAACCTACTAAAGGAAGTATAATTGTCTTAATTTTCAAACGAACATCTGAACTCACTGAAAGTTTTAATAATCATTACGCTCGCATATGAGACTCTGTGTCCCTGAAGGCTTTAGGACAAACATTGCACTGAGCACACGCCCACTGGGGGCAGAATTGTGAATAAAACGTGCCTGAAATGAAAAATGCGTGCTATCAGGTGTTCCTTGTGACGTGCCCAAGAAGAAGAGGTTCCTGACCTTGAAACGCGTTGGCAGAAGTAAAAAGTAATGTGGAGCAGGAGAGCAGTTTGAAAGTGTAGGCCGGATGGCAGAGCGCTGTCGTGTGCTCTCCCAAATGCTTCAGGGCACTTTGTTGGACATTATTCATACACGGCAGCCTGGCCGTGGGGAAGATGCACCATCGCCGGCTGGAGACGAAATAAGACTACCGGCTGGCTGAGGCTGTGGTCTCTCAACTGTTGAAGGATCGTGTCAGCACAGCGCTCAAATGGAAAATAACCTGCGCTATCTGCTCTGCAAACCTACTAAAGGAAGTATAATTGTCTTAATTTTCAAACGAACATCTGAACTCACTGAAAGTTTTAATAATCATTACGCTCGCATATGAGACTCTGTGTCCCAGAAGGCTTTAGGACAAACATTGCACTGAGCACACGCCCACTGGGGGCAGAATTGTGAATAAAACTTGCCTGAAATGAAAAATGCGTGCTATCAGGTGTTCCTTGTGACGTGCCCAAGAAGAAGAGGTTCCTGACCTTGAAACGCGTTGGCAGAAGTAAAAAGTAATGTGGAGCAGGAGAGCAGTTTGAAAGTGTAGGCCGGATGGCAGAGCGCTGTTGTGTGCTCTCCCAAATGCTTCAGGGCACTTTGTTGGACATTATTCATACACGCCAGCCTGGCCGTGGGGAAGATGCACCATCGCCGGCTGGAGACGAAATAAGACTACCGGCTGGCTGAGGCTGTGGTCTCTCAACTGTTGAAGGATCGGGTCAGCACAGCGCTCAAATGGAAAATAACCTGCGCTATCTGCTCTGTAAACCTACTAAAGGAAATATAATTGTCTTACTTTTCAAACGAACATCTGAACTCACTGAAAGTTTTAATAATCATTACGCTCGCATATGAGACTCTGTGTCCCAGAAGGCTTTAGGACAAACATTGCACTGAGCACACGCCCACTGGGGGCAGAATTGTGAATAAAACGTGCCTGAAATGAAAAATGCGTGCTATCAGGTGTTCCTTGTGGCGTGCCCAAGAAGAAGAGGTTCCTGACCTTGAAACGCGTTGGCAGGAGTAAAAAGTAATGTGGAGCAGGAGAGCAGTTTGAAAGTGTAGGTCGGATGGCAGAGCGCTGTCGTGTGCTCTCCCAAATGCTTCAGGGCACTTTGTTGGACATTATTCATACACGGCAGCCTGGCCGTGGGGAAGATGCACCATCGCCGGCTGGAAACGAAATAAGACTGCCGGCTGGCTGAGGCTGTGGTCTCTCAACTGTTGAAGGATCGGGTCAGCACAGCGCTCAAATGGAAAATAACCTGCGCTATCTGCTCTGCAAACCTACTAAAGGAAGTATAATTGTCTTAATTTTCAAACGAACATCTGAACTCACTGAAAGTTTTAATAATCATTACGCTCGCATATGAGACTCTGTGTCCCAGAAGGCTTTAGGACAAACATTGCACTGAGCACACGCCCACTGGGGGCAGAATTGTGAATAAAACGTGCCTGAAATGAAAAATGCGTGCTATCAGGTGTTCCTTGTGACGTGCCCAAGAAGAAGAGGTTCCTGACCTTGAAACGCGTTGGCAGAAGTAAAAAGTAATGTGGAGCAGGAGAGCAGTTTGAAAGTGTAGGCCGGATGGCAGAGCGCTGTCGTGTGCTCTCCCAAATGCTTCAGGGCACTTTGTTGGACATTATTCATACACGGCAGCCTGGCCGTGGGGAAGATGCACCATCGCCGGCTGGAAACGAAATAAGACTGCCGGCTGGCTGAGGCTGTGGTCTCTCAACTGTTGAAGGATCGTCTCAGCACAGCGCTCAAATGGAAAATAACTTGCGCTATCTGCTCTGCAAACCTACTAAAGGAAGTATAATTGTCTTAATTTTCAAACGAACATCTGAACTCACTGAAAGTTTTAATAATCATTACGCTCGCATATGAGACTCTGTGTCCCTGAAGGCTTTAGGACAAACATTGCACTGAGCACACGCCCACTGGGGGCAGAATTGGGAATAAAACGTGCCTGAAATGAAAAATGCGTGTTATCAGGTGTTCCTTGTGACGTGCCCAAGAAGAAGAGGTTCCTGACCTTGAAACGCGTTGGCAGAAGTAAAAAGTAATGTGGAGCAGGAGAGCAGTTTGAAAGTGTAGGCCGGATGGCAGAGCGCTGTCGTGTGCTCTCCCAAATGCTTCAGGGCACTTTGTTGGACATTATTCATACACGGCAGCCTGGCCGTGGGAAAGATGCACCATCGCCGGCTGGAGACGAAATAAGACTACCGGCTGGCTGAGGCTGTGGTCTCTCAACTGTTGAAGGATCGTGTCAGCACAGCGCTCAAATGGAAAATAACCTGCGCTATCTGCTCTGCAAACCTACAAAAGGAAGTATAATTGTCTTAATTTTCAAACGAACATCTGAACTCACTGAAAGTTTTAATAATCATTACGCTCGCATATGAGACTCTGTGTCCCAGAAGGCTTTAGGACAAACATTGCACGGAGCACACGCCCACTGGGGGCAGAATTGTGAATAAAACGTGCCTGAAATGAAAAATGCGTGCTATCAGGTGTTCCTTGTGACGTGCCCAAGAAGAAGAGGTTCCTGACCTTGAAACGCGTTGGCAGAAGTAAAAAGTAATGTGGAGCAGGAGGGCAGTTTGAAAGTGTAGGCCGGATGGCAGAGCGCTGTTGTGTGCTCTCCCGAATGCTTCAGGGCACTTTGTTGGACATTATTCATACACGGCAGCCTGGCCGTGGGGAAGATGCACCATCGCCGGCTGGAGACGAAATAAGACTACCGGCTGGCTGAGGCTGTGGTCTCTCAACTGTTGAAGGATCGTGTCAGCACAGCGCTCAAATGGAAAATAACCTGCGCTATCTGCTCTGCAAACCTACTAAAGGAAATATAATTGTCTTAATTTTCAAACGAACATCTGAACTCACTGAAAGTTTTAATAATCATTACGCTCGCATATGAGACTCTGTGTCCCAGAAGGCTTTAGGACAAACATTGCACTGAGCACACGCCCACTGGGGGCAGAATTGTGAATAAAACTTGCCTGAAATGAAAAATGCGTGCTATCAGGTGTTCCTTGTGGCGTGCCCAAGAAGAAGAGGTTCCTGACCTTGAAACGCGTTGGCAGAAGTAAAAAGTAATGTGGAGCAGGAGAGCAGTTTGAAAGTGTAGGCCGGATGGCAGAGCGCTGTCGTGTGCTCTCCCAAATGCTTCAGGGCACTTTGTTGGACATTATTCATACACGGCAGCCTGGCCGTGGGGAAGATGCACCATCGCCGGCTGGAAACGAAATAAGACTGCCGGCTGGCTGAGGCTGTGGTCTCTCAACTGTTGAAGGATCGTCTCAGCACAGCGCTCAAATGGAAAATAACTTGCGCTATCTGCTCTGCAAACCTACTAAAGGAAGTATAATTGTCTTAATTTTCAAACGAACATCTGAACTCACTGAAAGTTTTAATAATCATTACGCTCGCATATGAGACTCTGTGTCCCTGAAGGCTTTAGGACAAACATTGCACTGAGCACACGCCCACTGGGGGCAGAATTGTGAATAAAACGTGCCTGAAATGAAAAATGCGTGCTCTCAGGTGTTCCTTGTGACGTGCCCAAGAAGAAGAGGTTCCTGACCTTGAAACGCGTTGGCAGAAGTAAAAAGTAATGTGGAGCAGGAGAGCAGTTTGAAAGTGTAGGCCGGATGGCAGAGCGCTGTCGTGTGCTCTCCCAAATGCTTCAGGGCACTTTGTTGGACATTATTCATACACGGCAGCCTGGCCGTGGGGAAGATGCACCATCGCCGGCTGGAGACGAAATAAGACTACCGGCTGGCTGAGGCTGTGGTCTCTCAACTGTTGAAGGATCGTGTCAGCACAGCGCTCAAATGGAAAATAACCTGCGCTATCTGCTCTGCAAACCTACTAAAGGAAGTATAATTGTCTTAATTTTCAAACGAACATCTGAACTCACTGAAAGTTTTAATAATCATTACGCTCGCATATGAGACTCTGTGTCCCAGAAGGCTTTAGGACAAACATTGCACTGAGCACACGCCCACTGGGGGCAGAATTGTGAATAAAACGTGCCTGAAATGAAAAATGCGTGCTATCAGGTGTTCCTTGTGGCGTGCCCAAGAAGAAGAGGTTCCTGACCTTGAAACGCGTTGGCAGGAGTAAAAAGTAATGTGGAGCAGGAGAGCAGTTTGAAAGTGTAGGCCGGATGGCAGAGCGCTGTCGTGTGCTCTCCCAAATGCTTCAGGGCACTTTGTTGGACATTATTCATACACGGCAGCCTGGCCGTGGGGAAGATGCACCATCGCCGGCTGGAAACGAAATAAGACTGCCGGCTGGCTGAGGCTGTGGTCTCTCAACTGTTGAAGGATCGTGTCAGCACAGCGCTCAAATGGAAAATAACCTGCGCTATCTGCTCTGCAAACCTACGAAAGGAAGTATAATTGTCTTAATTTTCAAAC
Source organism: Triturus cristatus (assembly GCF_964204655.1). Classification (NCBI taxonomy): domain Eukaryota; kingdom Metazoa; phylum Chordata; class Amphibia; order Caudata; family Salamandridae; genus Triturus; species Triturus cristatus. Next base: position 379,812 of record NW_028188377.1, read on the forward strand.
GAACATCTGAACTCACTGAAAGTTTTAATAATCATTACGCTTGCATATGAGACTCTGTGTCCCAGAAGGCTTTAGGACAAACATTGCAATGAGCATACGCCCACTGGGGGCAGAATTGTGAATAAAACTTGCCTGAAATGAAAAATGCGTGCTATCAGGTGTTCCTTGTGACGTGCCCAAGAACAAGAGGTTCTTGACCTTGAAACGCGTTGGCAGAAGTAAAAAGTACTGTGGAGCAGGAGAGCAGTTTGAAAGTGTAGGCCGGATGGCAGAGCGCTGTCGTGTGCTCTCCCAAATGCTTCAGGGCACTTTGTTGGACATTATTCATACACGGCAGCCTGGCCGTGGGGAAGATGCACCATCGCCGGCTGGAGCCGAAATAAGACTACCGGCTGGCTGAGGCTGTGGTCTCTCAACTGTTGAAGGATCGGGTCAGCACAGCGCTCAAATGGAAAATAACCTGCGCTATCTGCTCTGCAAACCTACTAAAGGAAGTATAATTGTCTTAATTTTCAAACGAACATCTGAACTCACTGAAAGTTTTAATAATCATTACGCTCGCATATGAGACTCTGTGTCCCAGAAGGCTTTAGGACAAACATTGCACTGAGCACACGCCCACTGGGGGCAGAATTGTGAATAAAACGTGCCTGAAATGAAAAATGCGTGCTATCAGGTGTTCCTTGTGACGTGCCCAAGAAGAAGAGGTTCCTGACCTTGAAACGCGTTGGCAGAAGTAAAAAGTAATGTGGAGCAGGAGGGCAGTTTGAAAGTGTAGGCCGGATGGCAGAGCGCTGTTGTGTGCTCTCCCGAATGCTTCAGGGCACTTTGTTGGACATTATTCATACACGGCAGCCTGGCCGTGGGGAAGATGCACCATCGCCGGCTGGAGACGAAATAAGACTACCGGCTGGCTGAGGCTGTGGTCTCTCAACTGTTGAAGGATCGTGTCAGCACAGCGCTCAAATGGAAAATAACCTGCGCTATCTGCTCTGCAAACCTACTAAAGGAAATATAATTGTCTTAATTTTCAAACGAACATCTGAACTCACTGAAAGTTTTAATAATCATTACGCTCGCATATGAGACTCTGTGTCCCAGAAGGCTTTAGGACAAACATTGCACTGAGCACACGCCCACTGGGGGCAGAATTGTGAATAAAACTTGCCTGAAATGAAAAATGCGTGCTATCAGGTGTTCCTTGTGGCGTGCCCAAGAAGAAGAGGTTCCTGACCTTGAAACGCGTTGGCAGAAGTAAAAAGTAATGTGGAGCAGGAGAGCAGTTTGAAAGTGTAGGCCGGATGGCAGAGCGCTGTCGTGTGCTCTCCCAAATGCTTCGAGGCACTTTGTTGGACATTATTCATACACGGCAGCCTGGCCGTGGGGAAGATGCACCATCGCCGGCTGGAAACGAAATAAGACTGCCGGCTGGCTGAGGCTGTGGTCTCTCAACTGTTGAAGGATCGTCTCAGCACAGCGCTCAAATGGAAAATAACTTGCGCTATCTGCTCTGCAAACCTACTAAAGGAAGTATAATTGTCTTAATTTTCAAACGAACATCTGAACTCACTGAAAGTTTTAATAATCATTACGCTCGCATATGAGACTCTGTGTCCCTGAAGGCTTTAGGACAAACATTGCACTGAGCACACGCCCACTGGGGGCAGAATTGTGAATAAAACGTGCCTGAAATGAAAAATGCGTGCTATCAGGTGTTCCTTGTGACGTGCCCAAGAAGAAAAGGTTCCTGACCTTGAAACGCGTTGGCAGAAGTAAAAAGTAATGTGGAGCAGGAGAGCAGTTTGAAAGTGTAGGCCGGATGGCAGAGCGCTGTCGTGTGCTCTCCCAAATGCTTCAGGGCACTTTGTTGGACATTATTCATACACGGCAGCCTGGCCGTGGGGAAGATGCACCATCGCCGGCTGGAGACGAAATAAGACTACCGGCTGGCTGAGGCTGTGGTCTCTCAACTGTTGAAGAATCGTGTCAGCACAGCGCTCAAATGGAAAATAACCTGCGCTATCTGCTCTGCAAACCTACTAAAGGAAATATAATTGTCTTAATTTTCAAACGAACATCTGAACTCACTGAAAGTTTTAATAATCATTACGCTCGCATATGAGACTCTGTGTCCCAGAAGGCTTTAGGACAAACATTGCACTGAGCACACGCCCACTGGGGGCAGAATTGTAATGAAAACTTGCCTGAAATGAAAAATGTGTGCTATCAGGTGTTCCTTGTGACGTGCCCAAGAAGAAGAGGTTCCTGACCTTGAAACGCGTTGGCAGAAGTAAAAAGTAATGTGGAGCAGGAGAGCAGTTTGAAAGTGTAGGCCGGATGGCAGAGCGCTGTCGTGTGCTCTCCCAAATGCTTCAGGGCACTTTGTTGGACATTATTCATACACGGCAGCTTGGCCGTGGGAAAGATGCACCATCGCCGGCTGGAGACGAAATAAGACTACCGGCTGGCTGAGGCTGTGGTCTCTCAACTGTTGAAGGATCGTGTCAGCACAGCGCTCAAATGGAAAATAACCTGCGCTATCTGCTCTGCAAACCTACTAAAGGAAATATAATTGTCTTAATTTTCAAACGAACATCTGAACTCACTGAAAGTTTTAATAATCATTACGCTCGCATATGAGACTCTGTGTCCCAGAAGGCTTTAGGACAAACATTGTACTGAGCACACGCCCACTGGGGGCAGAATTGTGAATAAAACTTGCCTGAAATGAAAAATGCGTGCTATCAGGTGTTCCTTGTGGCGTGCCCAAGAAGAAGAGGTTCCTGACCTTGAAACGCGTTGGCAGAAGTAAAAAGTAATGTGGAGCAGGAGAGCAGTTTGAAAGTGTAGGCCGGATGGCAGAGCGCTGTCGTGTGCTCTCCCAAATGCTTCAGGGCACTTTGTTGGACATTATTCATACACGGCAGCCTGGCCGTGGGGAAGATGCACCATCGCCGGCTGGAAACGAAATAAGACTGCCGGCTGGCTGAGGCTGTGGTCTCTCAACTGTTGAAGGATCGTCTCAGCACAGCGCTCAAATGGAAAATAACTTGCGCTATCTGCTCTGCAAACCTACTAAAGGAAGTATAATTGTCTTAATTTTCAAACGAACATCTGAACTCACTGAAAGTTTTAATAATCATTACGCTCGCATATAAAACTCTGTGTCCCTGAAGGCTTTAGGACAAACATTGCACTGAGCACACGCCCACTGGGGGCAGAATTGTGAATAAAACGTGCCTGAAATGAAAAATGCGTGCTATCAGGTGTTCCTTGTGACGTGCCCAAGAAGAAGAGGTTCCTGACCTTGAAACGCGTTGGCAGAAGTAAAAAGTAATGTGGAGCAGGAGAGCAGTTTGAAAGTGTAGGCCGGATGGCAGAGCGCTGTCGTGTGCTCTCCCAAATGCTTCAGGGCACTTTGTTGGACATTATTCATACACGGCAGCCTGGCCGTGGGGAAGATGCACCATCGCCGGCTGGAGACGAAATAAGACTACCGGCTGGCTGAGGCTGTGGTCTCTCAACTGTTGAAGAATCGTGTCAGCACAGCGCTCAAATGGAAAATAACCTGCGCTATCTGCTCTGCAAACCTACTAAAGGAAATATAATTGTCTTAATTTTCAAACGAACATCTGAACTCACTGAAAGTTTTAATAATCATTACGCTTGCATATGAGACTCTGTGTCCCAGAAGGCTTTAGGACAAACATTGCACTGAGCACACGCCCACTGGGGGCAGAATTGTGAATAAAACGTGCCTGAAATGAAAAATGCGTGCTATCAGGTGTTCCTTGTGGCGTGCCAAAGAAGAAGAGGTTCCTGACCTTGAAACGCGTTGGCAGGAGTAAAAAGTAATGTGGAGCAGGAGAGCAGTTTGAAAGTGTAGGCCGGATGGCAGAGCGCTGTCGTGTGCTCTCCCAAATGCTTCAGGGCACTTTGTTGGACATTATTCATACACGGCAGCCTGGCCGTGGGGAAGATGCACCATCGCCGGCTGGAGACGAAATAAGACTACCGGCTGGCTGAGGCTGTGGTCTCTCAACTGTTGAAGGATCGTGTCAGCACAGCGGTCAAATGGAAAATAACCTGCGCTATCTGCTCTGCAAACCTACTAAAGGAAGTATAATTGTCTTAATTTTCAAACGAACATCTGAACTCACTGAAAGTTTTAATAATCATTACGCTCGCATATGAGACTCTGTGTCCCAGAAGGCTTTAGGACAAACATTGCACTGAGCACACGCCCACTGAGGGCAGAATTGTGAATAAAACGTGCCTGAAATGAAAAATGCGTGCTATCAGGTGTTCCTTGTGACGTGCCCAAGAAGAAGAGGTTCCTGACCTTGAAACGCGTTGGCAGAAGTAAAATGTAATGTGGAGCAGGAGAGCAGTTTGAAAGTGTAGGCCGGATGGCAGAGCGCTGTCGTGTGCTCTCCCAAATGCTTCAGGGCACTTTGTTGGACATTATTCATACACGGCAGCCTGGCCGTGGGGAAGATGCACCATCGCCGGCTGGAGACGAAATAAGACTACCGGCTGGCTGAGGCTGTGGTCTCTCAACTGTTGAAGGATCGTGTCAGCACAGCGCTCAAATGGAAAATAACCTGCGCTATCTGCTCTGCAAACCTACTAAAGGAAGTATAATTGTCTTAATTTTCAAACAAACATCTGAACTCACTGAAAGTTTTAATAATCATTACGCTCGCATATGAGACTCTGTGTCCCAGAAGGCTTTAGGACAAACATTGCACTGAGCACACGCCCACTGGGGGCAGAATTGTGAATAAAACTTGCCTGAAATGAAAAATGCGTGCTATCAGGTGTTCCTTGTGACGTGACCAAGAAGAAGAGGTTCCTGACCTTGAAACGCGTTGGCAGAAGTAAAACGTAATGTGGAGCAGGAGAGCAGTTTGAAAGTGTAGGCCGGATGGCAGAGCGCTGTCGTGTGCTCTCCCACATGCTTCAGGGCACTTTGTTGGACATTATTCATACACAGCAGCCAGGCCGTGGGGAAGATGCACCATCGCCGGCTGGAGACGAAATAAGACTACCGGCTGGCTGAGGCTGTGGTCTCTCAACTGTTGAAGGATCGTCTCAGCACAGCGCTCAAATGGAAAATAACCTGCGCTATCTGCTCTGCAAACCTACTAAAGGAAGTATAATTGTCTTAATTTTCAAACGAACATCTGAACTCACTGAAAGTTTTAATAATCATTACGCTCGCATATGAGACTCTGTGTCCCAGAAGGCTTTAGGACAAACATTGCACTGAGCACACGCCCACTGGGGGCAGAATTGTGAATAAAACTTGCCTGAAATGAAAAATGCGTGCTATCAGGTGTTCCTTGTGACGTGCCCAAGAAAAAGAGGTTCCTGACCTTGAAACGCGTTGGCAGAAGTAAAAAGTAATGTGGAGCAGGAGAGCAGTTTGAAAGTGTAGGCTGGATGGCAGAGCGCTGTCGTGTGCTCTACCAAATGCTTCAGGGCACTTTGTTGGACATTATTCATACACGGCAGCCTGGCCGTGGGAAAGATGCACCATCGCCGTCTGGAGACGAAATAAGACTACCGGCTGGCTGAGGCTGTGGTCTCTCAACTGTTGAAGGATCGTGTCAGCACAGCGCTCAAATGGAAAATAACCTGCGCTATCTGCTCTGCAAACCTACTAAAGGAAGTATAATTGTCTTAATTTTCAAACGAACATCTGAACTCACTGAAAGTTTTAATAATCATTACGCTCGCATATGAGACTCTGTGTCCCAGAAGGCTTTAGGACAAACATTGCACTGAGCACACGCCCACTGGGGGCAGAATTGTGAATAAAACGTGCCTGAAATGAAAAATGCGTGCTATCAGGTGTTCCTTGTGACGTGCCCAAGAAGAAGAGGTTCCTGACCTTGAAACGCGTTGGCAGAAGTAAAAAGTAATGTGGAGCAGGAGAGCAGTTTGAAAGTGTAGGCCGGATGGCAGAGCGCTGTCGTGTGCTCTCCCAAATGCTTCAGGGCACTTTGTTGGACATTATTCATACACGGCAGCCTGGCCGTGGGGAAGATGCACCATCGCCGGCTGGAAACGAAATAAGACTGCCGGCTGGCTGAGGCTGTGGTCTCTCAACTGTTGAAGGATCGTGTCAGCACAGCGCTCAAATGGAAAATAACCTGCGCTATCTGCTCTGCAAACCTACTAAAGGAAGTATAATTTTCTGAATTTTCAAACGAACATCTGAACTCACTGAAAGTTTTAATAATCATTACGCTCGCATATGAGACTCTGTGTCCCAGAAGGCTTTAGGACAAACATTGCACTGAGCACACGCCCACTGGGGGCAGAATTGTGAACAAAACGTGCCTGAAATGAAAAATGCATGCTATCAGGTGTTCCTTGTGACGTGCCCAAGAAGAAGAGGTTCCTGACCTTGAAACGCGTTGGCAGAAGTAAAAAGTAATGTGGAGCAGGAGAGCAGTTTGAAAGTGTAGGCCGGATGGCAGAGCGCTGTCGTGTGCTCTCCCAAATGCTTCAGGGCACTTTGTTGGACATTATTCATACACGGCAGCCTGGCCGTGGGGAAGATGCACCATCGCCGGCTGGAGACTAAATAAGACTACCGGCTTGCTGAGGCTGTGGTCTCTCAACTGTTGAAGGATCGTGTCAGCACAGCGCTCAAATGGAAAATAACCTGCGCTATCTGCTCTGCAAACCTACTAAAGGAAGTATAATTGTCTTAATTTTCAAACGAACATCTGAACTCACTGAAAGTTTTAATAATCATTACGCTCGCATATGAGACTCTGTGTCCCAGAAGGCTTTAGGACAAACATTGCACTGAGCACACGCCCACTGGGGGCAGAATTGTGAATAAAACGTGCCTGAAACGAAAAATGCGTGCTATCAGGTGTTCCTTGTGGCGTGCCCAAGAAGAAGAGGTTCCTGACCTTGAAACGCGTTGGCAGAAGTAAAAAGTAATGTGGAGCAGGAGAGCAGTTTGAAAGTGTAGGCCGGATGGCAGAGCGCTGTCGTGTGCTCTCCCAAATGCTTCAGGGCACTTTGTTGGACATTATTCATACACGGCAGCATGGCCGTGGGGAAGATGCACCATCGCCGGCTGGAAACGAAACAAGACTGCCGGCTGGCTGAGGCTGTGGTCTCTCAACTGTTGAAGGATCGTGTCAGCACAGCGCTCAAATGGAAAATAACCTGCACTATCTGCTCTGCAAACCTACTAAAGGAAGTATAATTGTCTTAATTTTCAAACGAACATCTGAGCTCACTGAAAGTTTTAATAATCATTACGCTCGCATATGAGACTCTGTGTCCCAGAAGGCTTTAGGACAAACATTGCACTGAGCACACGCCCACTGGGGGCAGAATTGTGAATAAAACGTGCCTGAAATGAAAAATGCGTGCTATCAGGTGTCCTTGTGGCGTGCCCAAGAAGAAGAGGTTCCTGACCTTGAAACGCGTTGGCAGAAGTAAAAAGTAATGTGGAGCAGGAGAGCAGTTTGAAAGTGTAGGCCGGATGGCAGAGCGCTGTCGTGTGCTCTCCCAAATGCTTCAGGGCACTTTGTTGGACATTATTTATACACGGCAGCCTGGCCGTGGGGAAGATGCACCATCGCCGGCTGGAAACGAAATAAGACTGCCGGCTGGCTGAGGCTGTGGTCTCTCAACTGTTGAAGGATCGTGTCAGCACAGCGCTCAAATGGAAAATAACCTGCGCTATCTGCTCTACAAACCTACTAAAGGAAGTATAATTGTCTTAATTTTCAAACGAACATCTGAACTCACTGAAAGTTTTAATAATCATTACGCTCGCATATGAGACTCTGTGTCCCAGAAGGCTTTAGGACAAACATTGCAATGAGCACACGCCCACTGGGGGCAGAATTGTGAATAAAACTTGCCTGAAATGAAAAATGCGTGCTATCAGGTGTTCCTTGTGACGTGCCCAAGAAGAAGAGGTTCTTGACCTTGAAACGCGTTGGCAGAAGTAAAAAGTAATGTGGAGCAGGAGAGCAGTTTGAAAGTGTAGGCCGGATGGCAGAGCGCTGTCGTGGGCTCTCCCAAATGCTTCAGGGCACTTTGTTGGACATTATTCATACACGGCAGCCTGGCCGTGGGGAAGATGCACCATCGCCGGCTGGAGACGAAATAAGACTACCGGCTGGCTGAGGCTGTGGTCTCTCAACTGTTGAAGGATCGTGTCAGCACAGCGGTCAAATGGAAAATAACCTGCGCTATCTGCTCTGCAAACCTACTAAAGGAAGTATAATTGTCTTAATTTTCAAACGAACATCTGAACTCACTGAAAGTTTTAATAATCATTACGCTCGCATATGAGACTCTGTGTCCCAGAAGGCTTTAGGACAAACATTGCACTGAGCACACGCCCACTGGGGGCAGAATTGTGAATAAAACGTGCCTGAAATGAAAAATGCGTGCTATCAGGTGTTCCTTGTGACGTGCCCAAGAAGAAGAGGTTCCTGACCTTGAAACGCGTTGGCAGAAGTAAAATGTAATGTGGAGCAGGAGAGCAGTTTGAAAGTGTAGGCCGGATGGCAGAGCGCTGTCGTGTGCTCTCCCAAATGCTTCAGGGCACTTTGTTGGACATTATTCATACACGGCAGCCTGGCCGTGGGGAAGATGCACCATCGCCGGCTGGAGACGAAATAAGACTACCGGCTGGCTGAGGCTGTGGTCTCTCAACTGTTGAAGGATCGTGTCAGCACAGCGCTCAAATGGAAAATAACCTGCGCTATCTGCTCTGCAAACCTACTAAAGGAAGTATAATTGTCTTAATTTTCAAACAAACATCTGAACTCACTGAAAGTTTTAATAATCATTACGCTCGCATATGAGACTCTGTGTCCCAGAAGGCTTTAGGACAAACATTGCACTGAGCACACGCCCACTGGGGGCAGAATTGTGAATAAAACTTGCCTGAAATGAAAAATGCGTGCTATCAGGTGTTCCTTGTGACGTGACCAAGAAGAAGAGGTTCCTGACCTTGAAACGCGTTGGCAGAAGTAAAACGTAATGTGGAGCAGGAGAGCAGTTTGAAAGTGTAGGCCGGATGGCAGAGCGCTGTCGTGTGCTCTCCCACATGCTTCAGGGCACTTTGTTGGACATTATTCATACACGGCAGCCTGGCCGTGGGGAAGATGCACCATCGCCGGCTGGAGACGAAATAAGACTACCGGCTGGCTGAGGCTGTGGTCTCTCAACTGTTGAAGGATCGTCTCAGCACAGCGCTCAAATGGAAAATAACCTGCGCTATCTGCTCTGCAAACCTACTAAAGGAAGTATAATTGTCTTAATTTTCAAACGAACATCTGAACTCACTGAAAGTTTTAATAATCATTACGCTCGCATATGAGACTCTGTGTCCCAGAAGGCTTTAGGACAAACATTGCACTGAGCACACGCCCACTGGGGGCAGAATTGTGAATAAAACTTGCATGAAATGAAAAATGCGTGCTATCAGGTGTTCCTTGTGACGTGCCCAAGAAAAAGAGGTTCCTGACCTTGAAACGCGTTGGCAGAAGTGAAAAGTAATGTGGAGCAGGAGAGCAGTTTGAAAGTGTAGGCTGGATGGCAGAGCGCTGTCGTGTGCTCTCCCAAATGCTTCAGGGCACTTTGTTGGACATTAATCATACACGGCAGCCTGGCCGTGGGAAAGATGCACCATCGCCGTCTGGAGACGAAATAAGACTACCGGCTGGCTGAGGCTGTGGTCTCTCAACTGTTGAAGGATCGTGTCAGCACAGCGCTCAAATGGAAAATAACCTGCGCTATCTGCTCTGCAAACCTACTAAAGGAAGTATAATTGTCTTAATTTTCAAACGAACATCTGAACTCACTGAAAGTTTTAATAATCATTACGCTCGCATATGAGACTCTGTGTCCCAGAAGGCTTTAGGACAAACATTGCACTGAGCACACGCCCACTGGGGGCAGAATTGTGAATAAAACGTGCCTGAAATGAAAAATGCGTGCTATCAGGTGTTCCTTGTGACGTGCCCAAGAAGAAGAGGTTCCTGACCTTGAAACGCGTTGGCAGAAGTAAAAAGTAATGTGGAGCAGGAGAGCAGTTTGAAAGTGTAGGCCGGATGGCAGAGCGCTGTCGTGTGCTCTCCCAAATGCTTCAGGGCACTTTGTTGGACATTATTCATACACGGCAGCCTGGCCGTGGGGAAGATGCACCATCGCCGGCTGGAAACGAAATAAAACTGCCGGCTGGCTGAGGCTGTGGTCTCTCAACTGTTGAAGGATCGTGTCAGCACAGCGCTCAAATGGAAAATACCCTGCGCTATCTGCTCTGCAAACCTACTAAAGGAAGTATCATTTTCTGAATTTTCAAACGAACATCTGAACTCACTGAAAGTTTTAATAATCATTACGCTCGCATATGAGACTCTGTGTCCCAGAAGGCTTTAGGACAAACATTGCACTGAGCACACGCCCACTGGGGGCAGAATTGTGAATAAAACGTGCCTGAAATGAAAAATGCGTGCTATCAGGTGTTCCTTGTGACATGCCCAAGAAGAAGAGGTTCCTGACCTTGAAACGCGTTGGCAGAAGTAAAAAGTAATGTGGAGCAGGAGAGCAGTTTGAAAGTGTAGGCCGGATGGCAGAGCGCTGTCGTGTGCTCTCCCAAATGCTTCAGGGCACTTTGTTGGACATTATTCATACACGGCAGCCTGGCCGTGGGGAAGATGCACCATCGCCGGCTGGAGACTAAATAAGACTACCGGCTGGCTGAGGCTGTGGTCTCTCAACTGTTGAAGGATCGTGTCAGCACAGCGCTCAAATGGAAAATAACCTGCGCTATCTGCTCTGCAAACCTACTAAAGGAAGTATAATTGTCTTAATTTTCAAACGAACATCTGAATTCACTGAAAGTTTTAATAATCATTACGCTCGCATATGAGACTCTGTGTCCCAGAAGGCTTTAGGACAAACATTGCACTGAGCACACGCCCACTGGGGGCAGAATTGTGAATAAAACTTGCCTGAAATGAAAAATGCGTGCTATCAGGTGTTCCTTGTGACGTGCCCAAGAAGAAGAGGTTCCTGACCTTGAAACGCGTTGGCAGAAGTAAAAAGTAATGTGGAGCAGGAGAGCAGTTTGAAAGTGTAGGCCGGATGGCAGAGCGCTGTCGTGTGCTCTCCCAAATGCTTCAGGGCACTTTGTTGGACATTATTCATACACGGCAGCCTGGCCGTGGGGAAGATGCACCATCGCCGGCTGGAGACGAAATAAGACTACCGGCTGGCTGAGGCTGTGGTCTCTCAACTGTTGAAGGATCGTGTCAGCACAGCGCTCAAATGGAAAATAACCTGCGCTATCTGCTCTGCAAACCTACTAAAGGAAATATAATTGTCTTAATTTTCAAACGAACATCTGAACTCACTGAAAGTTTTAATAATCATTACACTCGCATATGAGACTCTGTGTCCCAGAAGGCTTTAGGACAAACATTGCACTGAGCACACGCCCACTGGGGGCAGAATTGTGAATAAAACGTGCCTGAAATGAAAAATGCGTGCTATCAGGTGTTCCTTGTGGCGTGCCCAAGAAGAAGAGGTTCCTGACCTTGAAACGCGTTGGCAGAAGTAAAAAGTAATGTGGAGCAGGAGAGCAGTTTGAAAGTGTAGGCCGGATGGCAGAGCGCTGTCGTGTGCTCTCCCAAATGCTTCAGGGCACTTTGTTGGACATTATTCATACACGGCAGCCTGGCCGTGGGGAAGATGCACCATCGCCGGCTGGAGACGAAATAAGACTACCGGCTGGCTGAGTCTCTGGTCTCTCAACTGTTGAAGAATCGTGTCAGCACAGCGCTCAAATGGAAAATAACCTGCGCTATCTGCTCTGCAAACCTACTAAAGGAAATATAATTGTCTTAATTTTCAAACGAACATCTGAACTCACTGAAAGTTTTAATAATCATTACGCTCGCATATGAGACTCTGTGTCCCAGAAGGCTTTAGGACAAACATTGCACTGAGCACACGCCCACTGGGGGCAGAATTGTGAATAAAACGTGCCTGAAATGAAAAATGCGTGCTATCAGGTGTTCCTTGTGACGTGCCCAAGAAGAAGAGGTTCCTGACCTTGAAACGCGTTGGCAGAAGTAAAAAGTAATGTGGAGCAGGAGAGCAGTTTGAAAGTGTAGGCCGGATGGCAGAGCGCTGTCGTGTGCTCTCCCAAATGCTTCAGGGCACTTTGTTGGACATTATTCATACACGGCAGCCTGGCCGTGGGGAAGATGCACCATCGCCGGCTGGAAACGAAATAAGACTGCCGGCTGGCTGAGGCTGTGGTCTCTCAACTGTTGAAGGATCGTGTCAGCACAGCGCTCAAATGGAAAATAACCTGCGCTATCTGCTCTGCAAACCTACTAAAGGAAGTATAATTTTCTGAATTTTCAAACGAACATCTGAACTCACTGAAAGTTTTAATAATCATTACGCTCGCATATGAGACTCTGTGTCCCAGAAGGCTTTAGGACAAACATTGCACTGAGCACACGCCCACTGGGGGCAGAATTGTGAATAAAACGTGCCTGAAATGAAAAATGCGTGCTATCAGGTGTTCCTTGTGACGTGCCCAAGAAGAAGAGGTTCCTGACCTTGAAACGCGTTGGCAGAAGTAAAAAGTAATGTGGAGCAGGAGAGCAGTTTGAAAGTGTAGGCCGGATGGCAGAGCGCTGTCGTGTGCTCTCCCAAATGCTTCAGGGCACTTTGTTGGACATTATTCATACACGGCAGCCTGGCCGTGGGGAAGATGCACCATCGCCGGCTGGAAACGAAATAAGACTGCCGGCTGGCTGAGGCTGTGGTCTCTCAACTGTTGAAGGATCGTGTCAGCACAGCGCTCAAATGGAAAATAACCTGCGCTATCTGCTCTGCAAACCTACTAAAGGAAGTATAATTTTCTGAATTTTCAAACGAACATCTGAACTCACTGAAAGTTTTAATAATCATTACGCTCGCATATGAGACTCTGTGTCCCAGAAGGCTTTAGGACAAACATTGCACTGAGCACACGCCCACTGGGGGCAGAATTGTGAACAAAACGTGCCTGAAATGAAAAATGCATGCTATCAGGTGTTCCTTGTGACGTGCCCAAGAAGAAGAGGTTCCTGACCTTGAAACGCGTTGGCAGAAGTAAAAAGTAATGTGGAGCAGGAGAGCAGTTTGAAAGTGTAGGCCGGATGGCAGAGCGCTGTCGTGTGCTCTCCCAAATGCTTCAGGGCACTTTGTTGGACATTATTCATACACGGCAGCCTGGCCGTGGAGAAGATGCACCATCGCCGGCTGGAGACTAAATAAGACTACCGGCTTGCTGAGGCTGTGGTCTCTCAACTGTTGAAGGATCGTGTCAGCACAGCGCTCAAATGGAAAATAACCTGCGCTATCTGCTCTGCAAACCTACTAAAGGAAGTATAATTGTCTTAATTTTCAAACGAACATCTGAACTCACTGAAAGTTTTAATAATCATTACGCTCGCATATGAGACTCTGTGTCCCAGAAGGCTTTAGGACAAACATTGCACTGAGCACACGCCCACTGGGGGCAGAATTGTGAATAAAACGTGCCTGAAACGAAAAATGCGTGCTATCAGGTGTTCCTTGTGGCGTGCCCAAGAAGAAGAGGTTCCTGACCTTGAAACGCGTTGGCAGAAGTAAAAAGTAATGTGGAGCAGGAGAGCAGTTTGAAAGTGTAGGCCGGATGGCAGAGCGCTGTCGTGTGCTCTCCCAAATGCTTCAGGGCACTTTGTTGGACATTATTCATACACGGCAGCATGGCTGTGGGGAAGATGCACCATCGCCGGCTGGAAACGAAATAAGACTGCCGGCTGGCTGAGGCTGTGGTCTCTCAACTGTTGAAGGATCGTGTCAGCACAGCGCTCAAATGGAAAATAACCTGCGCTATCTGCTCTGCAAACCTACTAAAGGAAATATAATTGTCTTAATTTTCAAACGAACATCTGAACTCACTGAAAGTTTTAATAATCATTACGCTCGCATATGAGACTCTGTGTCCCAGAAGGCTTTAGGACAAACATTGCACTGAGCACACGCCCACTGGGGGCAGAATTGTGAATAAAACTTGCCTGAAATGAAAAATGCGTGCTATCAGGTGTTCCTTGTGGCGTGCCCAAGAAGAAGAGGTTCCTGACCTTGAAACGCGTTGGCAGAAGTAAAAAGTAATGTGGAGCAGGAGAGCAGTTTGAAAGTGTAGGCCGGATGGCAGAGCGCTGTCGTGTGCTCTCCCAAATGCTTCGAGGCACTTTGTTGGACATTATTCATACACGGCAGCCTGGCCGTGGGGAAGATGCACCATCGCCGGCTGGAAACGAAATAAGACTGCCGGCTGGCTGAGGCTGTGGTCTCTCAACTGTTGAAGGATCGTCTCAGCACAGCGCTCAAATGGAAAATAACTTGCGCTATCTGCTCTGCAAACCTACTAAAGGAAGTATAATTGTCTTAATTTTCAAACGAACATCTGAACTCACTGAAAGTTTTAATAATCATTACGCTCGCATATGAGACTCTGTGTCCCTGAAGGCTTTAGGACAAACATTGCACTGAGCACACGCCCACTGGGGGCAGAATTGTGAATAAAACGTGCCTGAAATGAAAAATGCGTGCTATCAGGTGTTCCTTGTGACGTGCCCAAGAAGAAAAGGTTCCTGACCTTGAAACGCGTTGGCAGAAGTAAAAAGTAATGTGGAGCAGGAGAGCAGTTTGAAAGTGTAGGCCGGATGGCAGAGCGCTGTCGTGTGCTCTCCCAAATGCTTCAGGGCACTTTGTTGGACATTATTCATACACGGCAGCCTGGCCGTGGGGAAGATGCACCATCGCCGGCTGGAGACGAAATAAGACTACCGGCTGGCTGAGGCTGTGGTCTCTCAACTGTTGAAGAATCGTGTCAGCACAGCGCTCAAATGGAAAATAACCTGCGCTATCTGCTCTGCAAACCTACTAAAGGAAATATAATTGTCTTAATTTTCAAACGAACATCTGAACTCACTGAAAGTTTTAATAATCATTACGCTCGCATATGAGACTCTGTGTCCCAGAAGGCTTTAGGACAAACATTGCACTGAGCACACGCCCACTGGGGGCAGAATTGTAATGAAAACTTGCCTGAAATGAAAAATGTGTGCTATCAGGTGTTCCTTGTGACGTGCCCAAGAAGAAGAGGTTCCTGACCTTGAAACGCGTTGGCAGAAGTAAAAAGTAATGTGGAGCAGGAGAGCAGTTTGAAAGTGTAGGCCGGATGGCAGAGCGCTGTCGTGTGCTCTCCCAAATGCTTCAGGGCACTTTGTTGGACATTATTCATACACGGCAGCTTGGCCGTGGGAAAGATGCACCATCGCCGGCTGGAGACGAAATAAGACTACCGGCTGGCTGAGGCTGTGGTCTCTCAACTGTTGAAGGATCGTGTCAGCACAGCGCTCAAATGGAAAATAACCTGCGCTATCTGCTCTGCAAACCTACTAAAGGAAATATAATTGTCTTAATTTTCAAACGAACATCTGAACTCACTGAAAGTTTTAATAATCATTACGCTCGCATATGAGACTCTGTGTCCCAGAAGGCTTTAGGACAAACATTGTACTGAGCACACGCCCACTGGGGGCAGAATTGTGAATAAAACTTGCCTGAAATGAAAAATGCGTGCTATCAGGTGTTCCTTGTGGCGTGCCCAAGAAGAAGAGGTTCCTGACCTTGAAACGCGTTGGCAGAAGTAAAAAGTAATGTGGAGCAGGAGAGCAGTTTGAAAGTGTAGGCCGGATGGCAGAGCGCTGTCGTGTGCTCTCCCAAATGCTTCAGGGCACTTTGTTGGACATTATTCATACACGGCAGCCTGGCCGTGGGGAAGATGCACCATCGCCGGCTGGAAACGAAATAAGACTGCCGGCTGGCTGAGGCTGTGGTCTCTCAACTGTTGAAGGATCGTCTCAGCACAGCGCTCAAATGGAAAATAACTTGCGCTATCTGCTCTGCAAACCTACTAAAGGAAGTATAATTGTCTTAATTTTCAAACGAACATCTGAACTCACTGAAAGTTTTAATAATCATTACGCTCGCATATAAAACTCTGTGTCCCTGAAGGCTTTAGGACAAACATTGCACTGAGCACACGCCCACTGGGGGCAGAATTGTGAATAAAACGTGCCTGAAATGAAAAATGCGTGCTATCAGGTGTTCCTTGTGACGTGCCCAAGAAGAAGAGGTTCCTGACCTTGAAACGCGTTGGCAGAAGTAAAAAGTAATGTGGAGCAGGAGAGCAGTTTGAAAGTGTAGGCCGGATGGCAGAGCGCTGTCGTGTGCTCTCCCAAATGCTTCAGGGCACTTTGTTGGACATTATTCATACACGGCAGCCTGGCCGTGGGGAAGATGCACCATCGCCGGCTGGAGACGAAATAAGACTACCGGCTGGCTGAGGCTGTGGTCTCTCAACTGTTGAAGAATCGTGTCAGCACAGCGCTCAAATGGAAAATAACCTGCGCTATCTGCTCTGCAAACCTACTAAAGGAAATATAATTGTCTTAATTTTCAAACGAACATCTGAACTCACTGAAAGTTTTAATAATCATTACGCTTGCATATGAGACTCTGTGTCCCAGAAGGCTTTAGGACAAACATTGCACTGAGCACACGCCCACTGGGGGCAGAATTGTGAATAAAACGTGCCTGAAATGAAAAATGCGTGCTATCAGGTGTTCCTTGTGGCGTGCCAAAGAAGAAGAGGTTCCTGACCTTGAAACGCGTTGGCAGGAGTAAAAAGTAATGTGGAGCAGGAGAGCAGTTTGAAAGTGTAGGCCGGATGGCAGAGCGCTGTCGTGTGCTCTCCCAAATGCTTCAGGGCACTTTGTTGGACATTATTCATACACGGCAGCCTGGCCGTGGGGAAGATGCACCATCGCCGGCTGGAGACGAAATAAGACTACCGGCTGGCTGAGGCTGTGGTCTCTCAACTGTTGAAGGATCGTGTCAGCACAGCGGTCAAATGGAAAATAACCTGCGCTATCTGCTCTGCAAACCTACTAAAGGAAGTATAATTGTCTTAATTTTCAAACGAACATCTGAACTCACTGAAAGTTTTAATAATCATTACGCTCGCATATGAGACTCTGTGTCCCAGAAGGCTTTAGGACAAACATTGCACTGAGCACACGCCCACTGAGGGCAGAATTGTGAATAAAACGTGCCTGAAATGAAAAATGCGTGCTATCAGGTGTTCCTTGTGACGTGCCCAAGAAGAAGAGGTTCCTGACCTTGAAACGCGTTGGCAGAAGTAAAATGTAATGTGGAGCAGGAGAGCAGTTTGAAAGTGTAGGCCGGATGGCAGAGCGCTGTCGTGTGCTCTCCCAAATGCTTCAGGGCACTTTGTTGGACATTATTCATACACGGCAGCCTGGCCGTGGGGAAGATGCACCATCGCCGGCTGGAGACGAAATAAGACTACCGGCTGGCTGAGGCTGTGGTCTCTCAACTGTTGAAGGATCGTGTCAGCACAGCGCTCAAATGGAAAATAACCTGCGCTATCTGCTCTGCAAACCTACTAAAGGAAGTATAATTGTCTTAATTTTCAAACAAACATCTGAACTCACTGAAAGTTTTAATAATCATTACGCTCGCATATGAGACTCTGTGTCCCAGAAGGCTTTAGGACAAACATTGCACTGAGCACACGCCCACTGGGGGCAGAATTGTGAATAAAACTTGCCTGAAATGAAAAATGCGTGCTATCAGGTGTTCCTTGTGACGTGACCAAGAAGAAGAGGTTCCTGACCTTGAAACGCGTTGGCAGAAGTAAAACGTAATGTGGAGCAGGAGAGCAGTTTGAAAGTGTAGGCCGGATGGCAGAGCGCTGTCGTGTGCTCTCCCACATGCTTCAGGGCACTTTGTTGGACATTATTCATACACAGCAGCCAGGCCGTGGGGAAGATGCACCATCGCCGGCTGGAGACGAAATAAGACTACCGGCTGGCTGAGGCTGTGGTCTCTCAACTGTTGAAGGATCGTCTCAGCACAGCGCTCAAATGGAAAATAACCTGCGCTATCTGCTCTGCAAACCTACTAAAGGAAGTATAATTGTCTTAATTTTCAAACGAACATCTGAACTCACTGAAAGTTTTAATAATCATTACGCTCGCATATGAGACTCTGTGTCCCAGAAGGCTTTAGGACAAACATTGCACTGAGCACACGCCCACTGGGGGCAGAATTGTGAATAAAACTTGCCTGAAATGAAAAATGCGTGCTATCAGGTGTTCCTTGTGACGTGCCCAAGAAAAAGAGGTTCCTGACCTTGAAACGCGTTGGCAGAAGTAAAAAGTAATGTGGAGCAGGAGAGCAGTTTGAAAGTGTAGGCTGGATGGCAGAGCGCTGTCGTGTGCTCTACCAAATGCTTCAGGGCACTTTGTTGGACATTATTCATACACGGCAGCCTGGCCGTGGGAAAGATGCACCATCGCCGTCTGGAGACGAAATAAGACTACCGGCTGGCTGAGGCTGTGGTCTCTCAACTGTTGAAGGATCGTGTCAGCACAGCGCTCAAATGGAAAATAACCTGCGCTATCTGCTCTGCAAACCTACTAAAGGAAGTATAATTGTCTTAATTTTCAAACGAACATCTGAACTCACTGAAAGTTTTAATAATCATTACGCTCGCATATGAGACTCTGTGTCCCAGAAGGCTTTAGGACAAACATTGCACTGAGCACACGCCCACTGGGGGCAGAATTGTGAATAAAACGTGCCTGAAATGAAAAATGCGTGCTATCAGGTGTTCCTTGTGACGTGCCCAAGAAGAAGAGGTTCCTGACCTTGAAACGCGTTGGCAGAAGTAAAAAGTAATGTGGAGCAGGAGAGCAGTTTGAAAGTGTAGGCCGGATGGCAGAGCGCTGTCGTGTGCTCTCCCAAATGCTTCAGGGCACTTTGTTGGACATTATTCATACACGGCAGCCTGGCCGTGGGGAAGATGCACCATCGCCGGCTGGAAACGAAATAAGACTGCCGGCTGGCTGAGGCTGTGGTCTCTCAACTGTTGAAGGATCGTGTCAGCACAGCGCTCAAATGGAAAATAACCTGCGCTATCTGCTCTGCAAACCTACTAAAGGAAGTATAATTTTCTGAATTTTCAAACGAACATCTGAACTCACTGAAAGTTTTAATAATCATTACGCTCGCATATGAGACTCTGTGTCCCAGAAGGCTTTAGGACAAACATTGCACTGAGCACACGCCCACTGGGGGCAGAATTGTGAACAAAACGTGCCTGAAATGAAAAATGCATGCTATCAGGTGTTCCTTGTGACGTGCCCAAGAAGAAGAGGTTCCTGACCTTGAAACGCGTTGGCAGAAGTAAAAAGTAATGTGGAGCAGGAGAGCAGTTTGAAAGTGTAGGCCGGATGGCAGAGCGCTGTCGTGTGCTCTCCCAAATGCTTCAGGGCACTTTGTTGGACATTATTCATACACGGCAGCCTGGCCGTGGGGAAGATGCACCATCGCCGGCTGGAGACTAAATAAGACTACCGGCTTGCTGAGGCTGTGGTCTCTCAACTGTTGAAGGATCGTGTCAGCACAGCGCTCAAATGGAAAATAACCTGCGCTATCTGCTCTGCAAACCTACTAAAGGAAGTATAATTGTCTTAATTTTCAAACGAACATCTGAACTCACTGAAAGTTTTAATAATCATTACGCTCGCATATGAGAC
Source organism: Triturus cristatus (assembly GCF_964204655.1). Classification (NCBI taxonomy): domain Eukaryota; kingdom Metazoa; phylum Chordata; class Amphibia; order Caudata; family Salamandridae; genus Triturus; species Triturus cristatus. The sequence goes on from NW_028188377.1 coordinate 399,548, forward strand.
TCTGTGTCCCAGAAGGCTTTAGGACAAACATTGCACTGAGCACACGCCCACTGGGGGCAGAATTGTGAATAAAACGTGCCTGAAACGAAAAATGCGTGCTATCAGGTGTTCCTTGTGGCGTGCCCAAGAAGAAGAGGTTCCTGACCTTGAAACGCGTTGGCAGAAGTAAAAAGTAATGTGGAGCAGGAGAGCAGTTTGAAAGTGTAGGCCGGATGGCAGAGCGCTGTCGTGTGCTCTCCCAAATGCTTCAGGGCACTTTGTTGGACATTATTCATACACGGCAGCATGGCCGTGGGGAAGATGCACCATCGCCGGCTGGAAACGAAATAAGACTGCCGGCTGGCTGAGGCTGTGGTCTCTCAACTGTTGAAGGATCGTGTCAGCACAGCGCTCAAATGGAAAATAACCTGCACTATCTGCTCTGCAAACCTACTAAAGGAAGTATAATTGTCTTAATTTTCAAACGAACATCTGAACTCACTGAAAGTTTTAATAATCATTACGCTCGCATATGAGACTCTGTGTCCCAGAAGGCTTTAGGACAAACATTGCACTGAGCACACGCCCACTGGGGGCAGAATTGTGAATAAAACGTGCCTGAAATGAAAAATGCGTGCTATCAGGTGTCCTTGTGGCGTGCCCAAGAAGAAGAGGTTCCTGACCTTGAAACGCGTTGGCAGAAGTAAAAAGTAATGTGGAGCAGGAGAGCAGTTTGAAAGTGTAGGCCGGATGGCAGAGCGCTGTCGTGTGCTCTCCCAAATGCTTCAGGGCACTTTGTTGGACATTATTTATACACGGCAGCCTGGCCGTGGGGAAGATGCACCATCGCCGGCTGGAAACGAAATAAGACTGCCGGCTGGCTGAGGCTGTGGTCTCTCAACTGTTGAAGGATCGTGTCAGCACAGCGCTCAAATGGAAAATAACCTGCGCTATCTGCTCTACAAACCTACTAAAGGAAGTATAATTGTCTTAATTTTCAAACGAACATCTGAACTCACTGAAAGTTTTAATAATCATTACGCTCGCATATGAGACTCTGTGTCCCAGAAGGCTTTAGGACAAACATTGCAATGAGCACACGCCCACTGGGGGCAGAATTGTGAATAAAACTTGCCTGAAATGAAAAATGCGTGCTATCAGGTGTTCCTTGTGACGTGCCCAAGAAGAAGAGGTTCTTGACCTTGAAACGCGTTGGCAGAAGTAAAAAGTAATGTGGAGCAGGAGAGCAGTTTGAAAGTGTAGGCCGGATGGCAGAGCGCTGTCGTGGGCTCTCCCAAATGCTTCAGGGCACTTTGTTGGACATTATTCATACACGGCAGCCTGGCCGTGGGGAAGATGCACCATCGCCGGCTGGAGACGAAATAAGACTACCGGCTGGCTGAGGCTGTGGTCTCTCAACTGTTGAAGGATCGTGTCAGCACAGCGGTCAAATGGAAAATAACCTGCGCTATCTGCTCTGCAAACCTACTAAAGGAAGTATAATTGTCTTAATTTTCAAACGAACATCTGAACTCACTGAAAGTTTTAATAATCATTACGCTCGCATATGAGACTCTGTGTCCCAGAAGGCTTTAGGACAAACATTGCACTGAGCACACGCCCACTGGGGGCAGAATTGTGAATAAAACGTGCCTGAAATGAAAAATGCGTGCTATCAGGTGTTCCTTGTGACGTGCCCAAGAAGAAGAGGTTCCTGACCTTGAAACGCGTTGGCAGAAGTAAAATGTAATGTGGAGCAGGAGAGCAGTTTGAAAGTGTAGGCCGGATGGCAGAGCGCTGTCGTGTGCTCTCCCAAATGCTTCAGGGCACTTTGTTGGACATTATTCATACACGGCAGCCTGGCCGTGGGGAAGATGCACCATCGCCGGCTGGAGACGAAATAAGACTACCGGCTGGCTGAGGCTGTGGTCTCTCAACTGTTGAAGGATCGTGTCAGCACAGCGCTCAAATGGAAAATAACCTGCGCTATCTGCTCTGCAAACCTACTAAAGGAAGTATAATTGTCTTAATTTTCAAACAAACATCTGAACTCACTGAAAGTTTTAATAATCATTACGCTCGCATATGAGACTCTGTGTCCCAGAAGGCTTTAGGACAAACATTGCACTGAGCACACGCCCACTGGGGGCAGAATTGTGAATAAAACTTGCCTGAAATGAAAAATGCGTGCTATCAGGTGTTCCTTGTGACGTGACCAAGAAGAAGAGGTTCCTGACCTTGAAACGCGTTGGCAGAAGTAAAACGTAATGTGGAGCAGGAGAGCAGTTTGAAAGTGTAGGCCGGATGGCAGAGCGCTGTCGTGTGCTCTCCCACATGCTTCAGGGCACTTTGTTGGACATTATTCATACACGGCAGCCTGGCCGTGGGGAAGATGCACCATCGCCGGCTGGAGACGAAATAAGACTACCGGCTGGCTGAGGCTGTGGTCTCTCAACTGTTGAAGGATCGTCTCAGCACAGCGCTCAAATGGAAAATAACCTGCGCTATCTGCTCTGCAAACCTACTAAAGGAAGTATAATTGTCTTAATTTTCAAACGAACATCTGAACTCACTGAAAGTTTTAATAATCATTACGCTCGCATATGAGACTCTGTGTCCCAGAAGGCTTTAGGACAAACATTGCACTGAGCACACGCCCACTGGGGGCAGAATTGTGAATAAAACTTGCATGAAATGAAAAATGCGTGCTATCAGGTGTTCCTTGTGACGTGCCCAAGAAAAAGAGGTTCCTGACCTTGAAACGCGTTGGCAGAAGTGAAAAGTAATGTGGAGCAGGAGAGCAGTTTGAAAGTGTAGGCTGGATGGCAGAGCGCTGTCGTGTGCTCTCCCAAATGCTTCAGGGCACTTTGTTGGACATTAATCATACACGGCAGCCTGGCCGTGGGAAAGATGCACCATCGCCGTCTGGAGACGAAATAAGACTACCGGCTGGCTGAGGCTGTGGTCTCTCAACTGTTGAAGGATCGTGTCAGCACAGCGCTCAAATGGAAAATAACCTGCGCTATCTGCTCTGCAAACCTACTAAAGGAAGTATAATTGTCTTAATTTTCAAACGAACATCTGAACTCACTGAAAGTTTTAATAATCATTACGCTCGCATATGAGACTCTGTGTCCCAGAAGGCTTTAGGACAAACATTGCACTGAGCACACGCCCACTGGGGGCAGAATTGTGAATAAAACGTGCCTGAAATGAAAAATGCGTGCTATCAGGTGTTCCTTGTGACGTGCCCAAGAAGAAGAGGTTCCTGACCTTGAAACGCGTTGGCAGAAGTAAAAAGTAATGTGGAGCAGGAGAGCAGTTTGAAAGTGTAGGCCGGATGGCAGAGCGCTGTCGTGTGCTCTCCCAAATGCTTCAGGGCACTTTGTTGGACATTATTCATACACGGCAGCCTGGCCGTGGGGAAGATGCACCATCGCCGGCTGGAAACGAAATAAAACTGCCGGCTGGCTGAGGCTGTGGTCTCTCAACTGTTGAAGGATCGTGTCAGCACAGCGCTCAAATGGAAAATACCCTGCGCTATCTGCTCTGCAAACCTACTAAAGGAAGTATCATTTTCTGAATTTTCAAACGAACATCTGAACTCACTGAAAGTTTTAATAATCATTACGCTCGCATATGAGACTCTGTGTCCCAGAAGGCTTTAGGACAAACATTGCACTGAGCACACGCCCACTGGGGGCAGAATTGTGAATAAAACGTGCCTGAAATGAAAAATGCGTGCTATCAGGTGTTCCTTGTGACATGCCCAAGAAGAAGAGGTTCCTGACCTTGAAACGCGTTTGCAGAAGTAAAAAGTAATGTGGAGCAGGAGAGCAGTTTGAAAGTGTAGGCCGGATGGCAGAGCGCTGTCGTGTGCTCTCCCAAATGCTTCAGGGCACTTTGTTGGACATTATTCATACACGGCAGCCTGGCCGTGGGGAAGATGCACCATCGCCGGCTGGAGACTAAATAAGACTACCGGCTGGCTGAGGCTGTGGTCTCTCAACTGTTGAAGGATCGTGTCAGCACAGCGCTCAAATGGAAAATAACCTGCGCTATCTGCTCTGCAAACCTACTAAAGGAAATATAATTGTCTTAATTTTCAAACGAACATCTGAACTCACTGAAAGTTTTAATAATCATTACACTCGCATATGAGACTCTGTGTCCCAGAAGGCTTTAGGACAAACATTGCACTGAGCACACGCCCACTGGGGGCAGAATTGTGAATAAAACGTGCCTGAAATGAAAAATGCGTGCTATCAGGTGTTCCTTGTGGCGTGCCCAAGAAGAAGAGGTTCCTGACCTTGAAACGCGTTGGCAGAAGTAAAAAGTAATGTGGAGCAGGAGAGCAGTTTGAAAGTGTAGGCCGGATGGCAGAGCGCTGTCGTGTGCTCTCCCAAATGCTTCAGGGCACTTTGTTGGACATTATTCATACACGGCAGCCTGGCCGTGGGGAAGATGCACCATCGCCGGCCTGAGACGAAATAAGACTACCGGCTGGCTGAGTCTCTGGTCTCTCAACTGTTGAAGAATCGTGTCAGCACAGCGCTCAAATGGAAAATAACCTGCGCTATCTGCTCTGCAAACCTACTAAAGGAAATATAATTGTCTTAATTTTCAAACGAACATCTGAACTCACTGAAAGTTTTAATAATCATTACGCTCGCATATGAGACTCTGTGTCCCAGAAGGCTTTAGGACAAACATTGCACTGAGCACACGCCCACTGGGGGCAGAATTGTGAATAAAACGTGCCTGAAATGAAAAATGCGTGCTATCAGGTGTTCCTTGTGACGTGCCCAAGAAGAAGAGGTTCCTGACCTTGAAACGCGTTGGCAGAAGTAAAAAGTAATGTGGAGCAGGAGAGCAGTTTGAAAGTGTAGGCCGGATGGCAGAGCGCTGTCGTGTGCTCTCCCAAATGCTTCAGGGCACTTTGTTGGACATTATTCATACACGGCAGCCTGGCCGTGGGGAAGATGCACCATCGCCGGCTGGAAACGAAATAAGACTGCCGGCTGGCTGAGGCTGTGGTCTCTCAACTGTTGAAGGATCGTGTCAGCACAGCGCTCAAATGGAAAATAACCTGCGCTATCTGCTCTGCAAACCTACTAAAGGAAGTATAATTTTCTGAATTTTCAAACGAACATCTGAACTCACTGAAAGTTTTAATAATCATTACGCTCGCATATGAGACTCTGTGTCCCAGAAGGCTTTAGGACAAACATTGCACTGAGCACACGCCCACTGGGGGCAGAATTGTGAATAAAACGTGCCTGAAATGAAAAATGCGTGCTATCAGGTGTTCCTTGTGACGTGCCCAAGAAGAAGAGGTTCCTGACCTTGAAACGCGTTGGCAGAAGTAAAAAGTAATGTGGAGCAGGAGAGCAGTTTGAAAGTGTAGGCCGGATGGCAGAGCGCTGTCGTGTGCTCTCCCAAATGCTTCAGGGCACTTTGTTGGACATTATTCATACACGGCAGCCTGGCCGTGGGGAAGATGCACCATCGCCGGCTGGAAACGAAATAAGACTGCCGGCTGGCTGAGGCTGTGGTCTCTCAACTGTTGAAGGATCGTGTCAGCACAGCGCTCAAATGGAAAATAACCTGCGCTATCTGCTCTGCAAACCTACTAAAGGAAGTATAATTTTCTGAATTTTCAAACGAACATCTGAACTCACTGAAAGTTTTAATAATCATTACGCTCGCATATGAGACTCTGTGTCCCAGAAGGCTTTAGGACAAACATTGCACTGAGCACACGCCCACTGGGGGCAGAATTGTGAACAAAACGTGCCTGAAATGAAAAATGCATGCTATCAGGTGTTCCTTGTGACGTGCCCAAGAAGAAGAGGTTCCTGACCTTGAAACGCGTTGGCAGAAGTAAAAAGTAATGTGGAGCAGGAGAGCAGTTTGAAAGTGTAGGCCGGATGGCAGAGCGCTGTCGTGTGCTCTCCCAAATGCTTCAGGGCACTTTGTTGGACATTATTCATACACGGCAGCCTGGCCGTGGAGAAGATGCACCATCGCCGGCTGGAGACTAAATAAGACTACCGGCTTGCTGAGGCTGTGGTCTCTCAACTGTTGAAGGATCGTGTCAGCACAGCGCTCAAATGGAAAATAACCTGCGCTATCTGCTCTGCAAACCTACTAAAGGAAGTATAATTGTCTTAATTTTCAAACGAACATCTGAACTCACTGAAAGTTTTAATAATCATTACGCTCGCATATGAGACTCTGTGTCCCAGAAGGCTTTAGGACAAACATTGCACTGAGCACACGCCCACTGGGGGCAGAATTGTGAATAAAACGTGCCTGAAACGAAAAATGCGTGCTATCAGGTGTTCCTTGTGGCGTGCCCAAGAAGAAGAGGTTCCTGACCTTGAAACGCGTTGGCAGAAGTAAAAAGTAATGTGGAGCAGGAGAGCAGTTTGAAAGTGTAGGCCGGATGGCAGAGCGCTGTCGTGTGCTCTCCCAAATGCTTCAGGGCACTTTGTTGGACATTATTCATACACGGCAGCATGGCCGTGGGGAAGATGCACCATCGCCGGCTGGAAACGAAATAAGACTGCCGGCTGGCTGAGGCTGTGGTCTCTCAACTGTTGAAGGATCGTGTCAGCACAGCGCTCAAATGGAAAATAACCTGCACTATCTGCTCTGCAAACCTACTAAAGGAAGTATAATTGTCTTAATTTTCAAACGAACATCTGAACTCACTGAAAGTTTTAATAATCATTACGCTCGCATATGAGACTCTGTGTCCCAGAAGGCTTTAGGACAAACATTGCACTGAGCACACGCCCACTGGGGGCAGAATTGTGAATAAAACGTGCCTGAAATGAAAAATGCGTGCTATCAGGTGTCCTTGTGGCGTGCCCAAGAAGAAGAGGTTCCTGACCTTGAAACGCGTTGGCAGAAGTAAAAAGTAATGTGGAGCAGGAGAGCAGTTTGAAAGTGTAGGCCGGATGGCAGAGCGCTGTCGTGTGCTCTCCCAAATGCTTCAGGGCACTTTGTTGGACATTATTTATACACGGCAGCCTGGCCGTGGGGAAGATGCACCATCGCCGGCTGGAAACGAAATAAGACTGCCGGCTGGCTGAGGCTGTGGTCTCTCAACTGTTGAAGGATCGTGTCAGCACAGCGCTCAAATGGAAAATAACCTGCGCTATCTGCTCTACAAACCTACTAAAGGAAGTATAATTGTCTTAATTTTCAAACGAACATCTGAACTCACTGAAAGTTTTAATAATCATTACGCTCGCATATGAGACTCTGTGTCCCAGAAGGCTTTAGGACAAACATTGCAATGAGCACACGCCCACTGGGGGCAGAATTGTGAATAAAACTTGCCTGAAATGAAAAATGCGTGCTATCAGGTGTTCCTTGTGACGTGCCCAAGAAGAAGAGGTTCTTGACCTTGAAACGCGTTGGCAGAAGTAAAAAGTAATGTGGAGCAGGAGAGCAGTTTGAAAGTGTAGGCCGGATGGCAGAGCGCTGTCGTGGGCTCTCCCAAATGCTTCAGGGCACTTTGTTGGACATTATTCATACACGGCAGCCTGGCCGTGGGGAAGATGCACCATCGCCGGCTGGAGACGAAATAAGACTACCGGCTGGCTGAGGCTGTGGTCTCTCAACTGTTGAAGGATCGTGTCAGCACAGCGGTCAAATGGAAAATAACCTGCGCTATCTGCTCTGCAAACCTACTAAAGGAAGTATAATTGTCTTAATTTTCAAACGAACATCTGAACTCACTGAAAGTTTTAATAATCATTACGCTCGCATATGAGACTCTGTGTCCCAGAAGGCTTTAGGACAAACATTGCACTGAGCACACGCCCACTGGGGGCAGAATTGTGAATAAAACGTGCCTGAAATGAAAAATGCGTGCTATCAGGTGTTCCTTGTGACGTGCCCAAGAAGAAGAGGTTCCTGACCTTGAAACGCGTTGGCAGAAGTAAAATGTAATGTGGAGCAGGAGAGCAGTTTGAAAGTGTAGGCCGGATGGCAGAGCGCTGTCGTGTGCTCTCCCAAATGCTTCAGGGCACTTTGTTGGACATTATTCATACACGGCAGCCTGGCCGTGGGGAAGATGCACCATCGCCGGCTGGAGACGAAATAAGACTACCGGCTGGCTGAGGCTGTGGTCTCTCAACTGTTGAAGGATCGTGTCAGCACAGCGCTCAAATGGAAAATAACCTGCGCTATCTGCTCTGCAAACCTACTAAAGGAAGTATAATTGTCTTAATTTTCAAACAAACATCTGAACTCACTGAAAGTTTTAATAATCATTACGCTCGCATATGAGACTCTGTGTCCCAGAAGGCTTTAGGACAAACATTGCACTGAGCACACGCCCACTGGGGGCAGAATTGTGAATAAAACTTGCCTGAAATGAAAAATGCGTGCTATCAGGTGTTCCTTGTGACGTGACCAAGAAGAAGAGGTTCCTGACCTTGAAACGCGTTGGCAGAAGTAAAACGTAATGTGGAGCAGGAGAGCAGTTTGAAAGTGTAGGCCGGATGGCAGAGCGCTGTCGTGTGCTCTCCCACATGCTTCAGGGCACTTTGTTGGACATTATTCATACACGGCAGCCTGGCCGTGGGGAAGATGCACCATCGCCGGCTGGAGACGAAATAAGACTACCGGCTGGCTGAGGCTGTGGTCTCTCAACTGTTGAAGGATCGTCTCAGCACAGCGCTCAAATGGAAAATAACCTGCGCTATCTGCTCTGCAAACCTACTAAAGGAAGTATAATTGTCTTAATTTTCAAACGAACATCTGAACTCACTGAAAGTTTTAATAATCATTACGCTCGCATATGAGACTCTGTGTCCCAGAAGGCTTTAGGACAAACATTGCACTGAGCACACGCCCACTGGGGGCAGAATTGTGAATAAAACTTGCATGAAATGAAAAATGCGTGCTATCAGGTGTTCCTTGTGACGTGCCCAAGAAAAAGAGGTTCCTGACCTTGAAACGCGTTGGCAGAAGTGAAAAGTAATGTGGAGCAGGAGAGCAGTTTGAAAGTGTAGGCTGGATGGCAGAGCGCTGTCGTGTGCTCTCCCAAATGCTTCAGGGCACTTTGTTGGACATTAATCATACACGGCAGCCTGGCCGTGGGAAAGATGCACCATCGCCGTCTGGAGACGAAATAAGACTACCGGCTGGCTGAGGCTGTGGTCTCTCAACTGTTGAAGGATCGTGTCAGCACAGCGCTCAAATGGAAAATAACCTGCGCTATCTGCTCTGCAAACCTACTAAAGGAAGTATAATTGTCTTAATTTTCAAACGAACATCTGAACTCACTGAAAGTTTTAATAATCATTACGCTCGCATATGAGACTCTGTGTCCCAGAAGGCTTTAGGACAAACATTGCACTGAGCACACGCCCACTGGGGGCAGAATTGTGAATAAAACGTGCCTGAAATGAAAAATGCGTGCTATCAGGTGTTCCTTGTGACGTGCCCAAGAAGAAGAGGTTCCTGACCTTGAAACGCGTTGGCAGAAGTAAAAAGTAATGTGGAGCAGGAGAGCAGTTTGAAAGTGTAGGCCGGATGGCAGAGCGCTGTCGTGTGCTCTCCCAAATGCTTCAGGGCACTTTGTTGGACATTATTCATACACGGCAGCCTGGCCGTGGGGAAGATGCACCATCGCCGGCTGGAAACGAAATAAAACTGCCGGCTGGCTGAGGCTGTGGTCTCTCAACTGTTGAAGGATCGTGTCAGCACAGCGCTCAAATGGAAAATACCCTGCGCTATCTGCTCTGCAAACCTACTAAAGGAAGTATCATTTTCTGAATTTTCAAACGAACATCTGAACTCACTGAAAGTTTTAATAATCATTACGCTCGCATATGAGACTCTGTGTCCCAGAAGGCTTTAGGACAAACATTGCACTGAGCACACGCCCACTGGGGGCAGAATTGTGAATAAAACGTGCCTGAAATGAAAAATGCGTGCTATCAGGTGTTCCTTGTGACATGCCCAAGAAGAAGAGGTTCCTGACCTTGAAACGCGTTGGCAGAAGTAAAAAGTAATGTGGAGCAGGAGAGCAGTTTGAAAGTGTAGGCCGGATGGCAGAGCGCTGTCGTGTGCTCTCCCAAATGCTTCAGGGCACTTTGTTGGACATTATTCATACACGGCAGCCTGGCCGTGGGGAAGATGCACCATCGCCGGCTGGAGACTAAATAAGACTACCGGCTGGCTGAGGCTGTGGTCTCTCAACTGTTGAAGGATCGTGTCAGCACAGCGCTCAAATGGAAAATAACCTGCGCTATCTGCTCTGCAAACCTACTAAAGGAAGTATAATTGTCTTAATTTTCAAACGAACATCTGAATTCACTGAAAGTTTTAATAATCATTACGCTCGCATATGAGACTCTGTGTCCCAGAAGGCTTTAGGACAAACATTGCACTGAGCACACGCCCACTGGGGGCAGAATTGTGAATAAAACTTGCCTGAAATGAAAAATGCGTGCTATCAGGTGTTCCTTGTGACGTGCCCAAGAAGAAGAGGTTCCTGACCTTGAAACGCGTTGGCAGAAGTAAAAAGTAATGTGGAGCAGGAGAGCAGTTTGAAAGTGTAGGCCGGATGGCAGAGCGCTGTCGTGTGCTCTCCCAAATGCTTCAGGGCACTTTGTTGGACATTATTCATACACGGCAGCCTGGCCGTGGGGAAGATGCACCATCGCCGGCTGGAGACGAAATAAGACTACCGGCTGGCTGAGGCTGTGGTCTCTCAACTGTTGAAGGATCGTGTCAGCACAGCGCTCAAATGGAAAATAACCTGCGCTATCTGCTCTGCAAACCTACTAAAGGAAATATAATTGTCTTAATTTTCAAACGAACATCTGAACTCACTGAAAGTTTTAATAATCATTACACTCGCATATGAGACTCTGTGTCCCAGAAGGCTTTAGGACAAACATTGCACTGAGCACACGCCCACTGGGGGCAGAATTGTGAATAAAACGTGCCTGAAATGAAAAATGCGTGCTATCAGGTGTTCCTTGTGGCGTGCCCAAGAAGAAGAGGTTCCTGACCTTGAAACGCGTTGGCAGAAGTAAAAAGTAATGTGGAGCAGGAGAGCAGTTTGAAAGTGTAGGCCGGATGGCAGAGCGCTGTCGTGTGCTCTCCCAAATGCTTCAGGGCACTTTGTTGGACATTATTCATACACGGCAGCCTGGCCGTGGGGAAGATGCACCATCGCCGGCTGGAGACGAAATAAGACTACCGGCTGGCTGAGTCTCTGGTCTCTCAACTGTTGAAGAATCGTGTCAGCACAGCGCTCAAATGGAAAATAACCTGCGCTATCTGCTCTGCAAACCTACTAAAGGAAATATAATTGTCTTAATTTTCAAACGAACATCTGAACTCACTGAAAGTTTTAATAATCATTACGCTCGCATATGAGACTCTGTGTCCCAGAAGGCTTTAGGACAAACATTGCACTGAGCACACGCCCACTGGGGGCAGAATTGTGAATAAAACGTGCCTGAAATGAAAAATGTGTGCTATCAGGTGTTCCTTGTGACGTGCCCAAGAAGAAGAGGTTCCTGACCTTGAAACGCGTTGGCAGAAGTAAAAAGTAATGTGGAGCAGGAGAGCAGTTTGAAAGTGTAGGCCGGATGGCAGAGCGCTGTCGTGTGCTCTCCCAAATGCTTCAGGGCACTTTGTTGGACATTATTCATACACGGCAGCCTGGCCGTGGGGAAGATGCACCATCGCCGGCTGGAAACGAAATAAGACTGCCGGCTGGCTGAGGCTGTGGTCTCTCAACTGTTGAAGGATCGTGTCAGCACAGCGCTCAAATGGAAAATAACCTGCGCTATATGCTCTGCAAACCTACTAAAGGAAGTATAATTTTCTGAATTTTCAAACGAACATCTGAACTCACTGAAAGTTTTAATAATCATTACGCTCGCATATGAGACTCTGTGTCCCAGAAGGCTTTAGGACAAACATTGCACTGAGCACACGCCCACTGGGGGCAGAATTGTGAACAAAACGTGCCTGAAATGAAAAATGCGTGCTATCAGGTGTTCCTTGTGACGTGCCCAAGAAGAAGAGGTTCCTGACCTTGAAACGCGTTGGCAGAAGTAAAAAGTAATGTGGAGCAGGAGAGCAGTTTGAAAGTGTAGGCCGGATGGCAGAGCGCTGTCGTGTGCTCTCCCAAATGCTTCAGGGCACTTTGTTGGACATTATTCATACACGGCAGCCTGGCCGTGGGGAAGATGCACCATCGCCGGCTGGAGACTAAATAAGACTACCGGCTGGCTGAGGCTGTGGTCTCTCAACTGTTGAAGGATCGTGTCAGCACAGCGCTCAAATGGAAAATAACCTGCGCTATCTGCTCTGCAAACCTACTAAAGGAAGTATAATTGTCTTAATTTTCAAACGAACATCTGAACTCACTGAAAGTTTTAATAATCATTACGCTCGCATATGAGACTCTGTGTCCCAGAAGGCTTTAGGACAAACATTGCACTGAGCACACGCCCACTGGGGGCAGAATTGTGAATAAAACTTGCCTGAAATGAAAAATGCGTGCTATCAGGTGTTCCTTGTGACGTGCCCAAGAAGAAGAGGTTCCTGACCTTGAAACGCGTTGGCAGAAGTAAAAAGTAATGTGGAGCAGGAGAGCAGTTTGAAAGTGTAAGCCGGATGGCAGAGCGCTGTCGTGTGCTCTCCCAAATGCTTCAGGGCACTTTGTTGGACATTATTCATACACGGCAGCCTGGCCGTGGGGAAGATGCACCATCGCCGGCTGGAGACGAAATAAGACTACCGGCTGGCTGAGGCTGTGGTCTCTCAACTGTTGAAGGATCGTGTCAGCACAGCGCTCAAATGGAAAATAACCTGCGCTATCTGCTCTGCAAACCTACTGAAGGAAATATAATTGTCTTAATTTTCAAACGAACATCTGAACTCACTGAAAGTTTTAATAATCATTACGCTCGCATATGAGACTCTGTGTCCCTGAAGGCTTTAGGACAAACATTGCACTGAGCACACGCCCACTGGGGGCAGAATTGTGAATAAAACGTGCCTGAAATGAAAAATGCGTGCTATCAGGTGTTCCTTGTGGCGTGCCCAAGAAGAAGAGGTTCCTGACCTTGAAACGCGTTGGCAGAAGTAAAAAGTAATGTGGAGCAGGAGAGCAGTTTGAAAGTGTAGGCCGGATGGCAGAGCGCTGTCGTGTGCTCTCCCAAATGCTTCAGGGCACTTTGTTGGACATTATTCATACACGGCAGCATGGCCGTGGGGAAGATGCACCATCGCCGGCTGGAAACGAAATAAGACTGCCGGCTGGCTGAGGCTGTGGTCTCTCAACTGTTGAAGGATCGTGTCAGCACAGCGCTCAAATGGAAAATAACCTGCGCTATCTGCTCTGCAAACCTACTAAAGGAAGTATAATTGTCTTAATTTTCAAACGAACATCTGAACTCACTGAAAGTTTTAATAATCATTACGCTCGCATATGAGACTCTGTGTCCCAGAAGGCTTTAGGACAAACATTGCACTGAGCACACGCCCACTGGGGGCAGAATTGTGAATAAAACGTGCCTGAAATGAAAAATGCGTGCTATCAGGTGTTCCTTGTGACGTGCCCAAGAAGAAGAGGTTCCTGACCTTGAAACGCGTTGGCAGAAGTAAAAAGTAATGTGGAGCAGGAGAGCAGTTTGAAAGTGTAGGCCGGATGGCAGAGCGCTGTCGTGTGCTCTCCCAAATGCTTCAGGGCACTTTGTTGGACATTATTCATACACGGCAGCCTGGCCGTGGGGAAGATGCACCATCGCCGGCTGGAAACGAAATAAGACTGCCGGCTGGCTGAGGCTGTGGTCTCTCAACTGTTGAAGGATCGTGTCAGCACAGCGCTCAAATGGAAAATAACCTGCGCTATCTGCTCTGCAAACCTACTAAAGGAAGTATAATTTTCTGAATTTTCAAACGAACATCTGAACTCACTGAAAGTTTTAATAATCATTACGCTCGCATATGAGACTCTGTGTCCCAGAAGGCTTTAGGACAAACATTGCACTGAGCACACGCCCACTGGGGGCAGAATTGTGAACAAAACGTGCCTGAAATGAAAAATGCATGCTATCAGGTGTTCCTTGTGACGTGCCCAAGAAGAAGAGGTTCCTGACCTTGAAACGCGTTGGCAGAAGTAAAAAGTAATGTGGAGCAGGAGAGCAGTTTGAAAGTGTAGGCCGGATGGCAGAGCGCTGTCGTGTGCTCTCCCAAATGCTTCAGGGCACTTTGTTGGACATTATTCATACACGGCAGCCTGGCCGTGGGGAAGATGCACCATCGCCGGCTGGAGACTAAATAAGACTACCGGCTTGCTGAGGCTGTGGTCTCTCAACTGTTGAAGGATCGTGTCAGCACAGCGCTCAAATGGAAAATAACCTGCGCTATCTGCTCTGCAAACCTACTAAAGGAAGTATAATTGTCTTAATTTTCAAACGAACATCTGAACTCACTGAAAGTTTTAATAATCATTACGCTCGCATATGAGACTCTGTGTCCCAGAAGGCTTTAGGACAAACATTGCACTGAGCACACGCCCACTGGGGGCAGAATTGTGAATAAAACGTGCCTGAAACGAAAAATGCGTGCTATCAGGTGTTCCTTGTGGCGTGCCCAAGAAGAAGAGGTTCCTGACCTTGAAACGCGTTGGCAGAAGTAAAAAGTAATGTGGAGCAGGAGAGCAGTTTGAAAGTGTAGGCCGGATGGCAGAGCGCTGTCGTGTGCTCTCCCAAATGCTTCAGGGCACTTTGTTGGACATTATTCATACACGGCAGCATGGCCGTGGGGAAGATGCACCATCGCCGGCTGGAAACGAAATAAGACTGCCGGCTGGCTGAGGCTGTGGTCTCTCAACTGTTGAAGGATCGTGTCAGCACAGCGCTCAAATGGAAAATAACCTGCACTATCTGCTCTGCAAACCTACTAAAGGAAGTATAATTGTCTTAATTTTCAAACGAACATCTGAACTCACTGAAAGTTTTAATAATCATTACGCTCGCATATGAGACTCTGTGTCCCAGAAGGCTTTAGGACAAACATTGCACTGAGCACACGCCCACTGGGGGCAGAATTGTGAATAAA
Source organism: Triturus cristatus (assembly GCF_964204655.1). Lineage (NCBI taxonomy): Eukaryota > Metazoa > Chordata > Amphibia > Caudata > Salamandridae > Triturus > Triturus cristatus. Next base: position 414,641 of record NW_028188377.1, read on the forward strand.
ACGTGCCTGAAATGAAAAATGCGTGCTATCAGGTGTCCTTGTGGCGTGCCCAAGAAGAAGAGGTTCCTGACCTTGAAACGCGTTGGCAGAAGTAAAAAGTAATGTGGAGCAGGAGAGCAGTTTGAAAGTGTAGGCCGGATGGCAGAGCGCTGTCGTGTGCTCTCCCAAATGCTTCAGGGCACTTTGTTGGACATTATTTATACACGGCAGCCTGGCCGTGGGGAAGATGCACCATCGCCGGCTGGAAACGAAATAAGACTGCCGGCTGGCTGAGGCTGTGGTCTCTCAACTGTTGAAGGATCGTGTCAGCACAGCGCTCAAATGGAAAATAACCTGCGCTATCTGCTCTACAAACCTACTAAAGGAAGTATAATTGTCTTAATTTTCAAACGAACATCTGAACTCACTGAAAGTTTTAATAATCATTACGCTCGCATATGAGACTCTGTGTCCCAGAAGGCTTTAGGACAAACATTGCAATGAGCACACGCCCACTGGGGGCAGAATTGTGAATAAAACTTGCCTGAAATGAAAAATGCGTGCTATCAGGTGTTCCTTGTGACGTGCCCAAGAAGAAGAGGTTCTTGACCTTGAAACGCGTTGGCAGAAGTAAAAAGTAATGTGGAGCAGGAGAGCAGTTTGAAAGTGTAGGCCGGATGGCAGAGCGCTGTCGTGGGCTCTCCCAAATGCTTCAGGGCACTTTGTTGGACATTATTCATACACGGCAGCCTGGCCGTGGGGAAGATGCACCATCGCCGGCTGGAGACGAAATAAGACTACCGGCTGGCTGAGGCTGTGGTCTCTCAACTGTTGAAGGATCGTGTCAGCACAGCGGTCAAATGGAAAATAACCTGCGCTATCTGCTCTGCAAACCTACTAAAGGAAGTATAATTGTCTTAATTTTCAAACGAACATCTGAACTCACTGAAAGTTTTAATAATCATTACGCTCGCATATGAGACTCTGTGTCCCAGAAGGCTTTAGGACAAACATTGCACTGAGCACACGCCCACTGGGGGCAGAATTGTGAATAAAACGTGCCTGAAATGAAAAATGCGTGCTATCAGGTGTTCCTTGTGACGTGCCCAAGAAGAAGAGGTTCCTGACCTTGAAACGCGTTGGCAGAAGTAAAATGTAATGTGGAGCAGGAGAGCAGTTTGAAAGTGTAGGCCGGATGGCAGAGCGCTGTCGTGTGCTCTCCCAAATGCTTCAGGGCACTTTGTTGGACATTATTCATACACGGCAGCCTGGCCGTGGGGAAGATGCACCATCGCCGGCTGGAGACGAAATAAGACTACCGGCTGGCTGAGGCTGTGGTCTCTCAACTGTTGAAGGATCGTGTCAGCACAGCGCTCAAATGGAAAATAACCTGCGCTATCTGCTCTGCAAACCTACTAAAGGAAGTATAATTGTCTTAATTTTCAAACAAACATCTGAACTCACTGAAAGTTTTAATAATCATTACGCTCGCATATGAGACTCTGTGTCCCAGAAGGCTTTAGGACAAACATTGCACTGAGCACACGCCCACTGGGGGCAGAATTGTGAATAAAACTTGCCTGAAATGAAAAATGCGTGCTATCAGGTGTTCCTTGTGACGTGACCAAGAAGAAGAGGTTCCTGACCTTGAAACGCGTTGGCAGAAGTAAAACGTAATGTGGAGCAGGAGAGCAGTTTGAAAGTGTAGGCCGGATGGCAGAGCGCTGTCGTGTGCTCTCCCACATGCTTCAGGGCACTTTGTTGGACATTATTCATACACGGCAGCCTGGCCGTGGGGAAGATGCACCATCGCCGGCTGGAGACGAAATAAGACTACCGGCTGGCTGAGGCTGTGGTCTCTCAACTGTTGAAGGATCGTCTCAGCACAGCGCTCAAATGGAAAATAACCTGCGCTATCTGCTCTGCAAACCTACTAAAGGAAGTATAATTGTCTTAATTTTCAAACGAACATCTGAACTCACTGAAAGTTTTAATAATCATTACGCTCGCATATGAGACTCTGTGTCCCAGAAGGCTTTAGGACAAACATTGCACTGAGCACACGCCCACTGGGGGCAGAATTGTGAATAAAACTTGCATGAAATGAAAAATGCGTGCTATCAGGTGTTCCTTGTGACGTGCCCAAGAAAAAGAGGTTCCTGACCTTGAAACGCGTTGGCAGAAGTGAAAAGTAATGTGGAGCAGGAGAGCAGTTTGAAAGTGTAGGCTGGATGGCAGAGCGCTGTCGTGTGCTCTCCCAAATGCTTCAGGGCACTTTGTTGGACATTAATCATACACGGCAGCCTGGCCGTGGGAAAGATGCACCATCGCCGTCTGGAGACGAAATAAGACTACCGGCTGGCTGAGGCTGTGGTCTCTCAACTGTTGAAGGATCGTGTCAGCACAGCGCTCAAATGGAAAATAACCTGCGCTATCTGCTCTGCAAACCTACTAAAGGAAGTATAATTGTCTTAATTTTCAAACGAACATCTGAACTCACTGAAAGTTTTAATAATCATTACGCTCGCATATGAGACTCTGTGTCCCAGAAGGCTTTAGGACAAACATTGCACTGAGCACACGCCCACTGGGGGCAGAATTGTGAATAAAACGTGCCTGAAATGAAAAATGCGTACTATCAGGTGTTCCTTGTGACGTGCCCAAGAAGAAGAGGTTCCTGACCTTGAAACGCGTTGGCAGAAGTAAAAAGTAATGTGGAGCAGGAGAGCAGTTTGAAAGTGTAGGCCGGATGGCAGAGCGCTGTCGTGTGCTCTCCCAAATGCTTCAGGGCACTTTGTTGGACATTATTCATACACGGCAGCCTGGCCGTGGGGAAGATGCACCATCGCCGGCTGGAAACGAAATAAAACTGCCGGCTGGCTGAGGCTGTGGTCTCTCAACTGTTGAAGGATCGTGTCAGCACAGCGCTCAAATGGAAAATACCCTGCGCTATCTGCTCTGCAAACCTACTAAAGGAAGTATCATTTTCTGAATTTTCAAACGAACATCTGAACTCACTGAAAGTTTTAATAATCATTACGCTCGCATATGAGACTCTGTGTCCCAGAAGGCTTTAGGACAAACATTGCACTGAGCACACGCCCACTGGGGGCAGAATTGTGAATAAAACGTGCCTGAAATGAAAAATGCGTGCTATCAGGTGTTCCTTGTGACATGCCCAAGAAGAAGAGGTTCCTGACCTTGAAACGCGTTGGCAGAAGTAAAAAGTAATGTGGAGCAGGAGAGCAGTTTGAAAGTGTAGGCCGGATGGCAGAGCGCTGTCGTGTGCTCTCCCAAATGCTTCAGGGCACTTTGTTGGACATTATTCATACACGGCAGCCTGGCCGTGGGGAAGATGCACCATCGCCGGCTGGAGACTAAATAAGACTACCGGCTGGCTGAGGCTGTGGTCTCTCAACTGTTGAAGGATCGTGTCAGCACAGCGCTCAAATGGAAAATAACCTGCGCTATCTGCTCTGCAAACCTACTAAAGGAAGTATAATTGTCTTAATTTTCAAACGAACATCTGAATTCACTGAAAGTTTTAATAATCATTACGCTCGCATATGAGACTCTGTGTCCCAGAAGGCTTTAGGACAAACATTGCACTGAGCACACGCCCACTGGGGGCAGAATTGTGAATAAAACTTGCCTGAAATGAAAAATGCGTGCTATCAGGTGTTCCTTGTGACGTGCCCAAGAAGAAGAGGTTCCTGACCTTGAAACGCGTTGGCAGAAGTAAAAAGTAATGTGGAGCAGGAGAGCAGTTTGAAAGTGTAGGCCGGATGGCAGAGCGCTGTCGTGTGCTCTCCCAAATGCTTCAGGGCACTTTGTTGGACATTATTCATACACGGCAGCCTGGCCGTGGGGAAGATGCACCATCGCCGGCTGGAGACGAAATAAGACTACCGGCTGGCTGAGGCTGTGGTCTCTCAACTGTTGAAGGATCGTGTCAGCACAGCGCTCAAATGGAAAATAACCTGCGCTATCTGCTCTGCAAACCTACTAAAGGAAATATAATTGTCTTAATTTTCAAACGAACATCTGAACTCACTGAAAGTTTTAATAATCATTACACTCGCATATGAGACTCTGTGTCCCAGAAGGCTTTAGGACAAACATTGCACTGAGCACACGCCCACTGGGGGCAGAATTGTGAATAAAACGTGCCTGAAATGAAAAATGCGTGCTATCAGGTGTTCCTTGTGGCGTGCCCAAGAAGAAGAGGTTCCTGACCTTGAAACGCGTTGGCAGAAGTAAAAAGTAATGTGGAGCAGGAGAGCAGTTTGAAAGTGTAGGCCGGATGGCAGAGCGCTGTCGTCTGCTCTCCCAAATGCTTCAGGGCACTTTGTTGGACATTATTCATACACGGCAGCCTGGCCGTGGGGAAGATGCACCATCGCCGGCTGGAGACGAAATAAGACTACCGGCTGGCTGAGTCTCTGGTCTCTCAACTGTTGAAGAATCGTGTCAGCACAGCGCTCAAATGGAAAATAACCTGCGCTATCTGCTCTGCAAACCTACTAAAGGAAATATAATTGTCTTAATTTTCAAACGAACATCTGAACTCACTGAAAGTTTTAATAATCATTACGCTCGCATATGAGACTCTGTGTCCCAGAAGGCTTTAGGACAAACATTGCACTGAGCACACGCCCACTGGGGGCAGAATTGTGAATAAAACGTGCCTGAAATGAAAAATGCGTGCTATCAGGTGTTCCTTGTGACGTGCCCAAGAAGAAGAGGTTCCTGACCTTGAAACGCGTTGGCAGAAGTAAAAAGTAATGTGGAGCAGGAGAGCAGTTTGAAAGTGTAGGCCGGATGGCAGAGCGCTGTCGTGTGCTCTCCCAAATGCTTCAGGGCACTTTGTTGGACATTATTCATACACGGCAGCCTGGCCGTGGGGAAGATGCACCATCGCCGGCTGGAAACGAAATAAAACTGCCGGCTGGCTGAGGCTGTGGTCTCTCAACTGTTGAAGGATCGTGTCAGCACAGCGCTCAAATGGAAAATACCCTGCGCTATCTGCTCTGCAAACCTACTAAAGGAAGTATCATTTTCTGAATTTTCAAACGAACATCTGAACTCACTGAAAGTTTTAATAATCATTACGCTCGCATATGAGACTCTGTGTCCCAGAAGGCTTTAGGACAAACATTGCACTGAGCACACGCCCACTGGGGGCAGAATTGTGAATAAAACGTGCCTGAAATGAAAAATGCGTGCTATCAGGTGTTCCTTGTGACATGCCCAAGAAGAAGAGGTTCCTGACCTTGAAACGCGTTGGCAGAAGTAAAAAGTAATGTGGAGCAGGAGAGCAGTTTGAAAGTGTAGGCCGGATGGCAGAGCGCTGTCGTGTGCTCTCCCAAATGCTTCAGGGCACTTTGTTGGACATTATTCATACACGGCAGCCTGGCCGTGGGGAAGATGCACCATCGCCGGCTGGAGACTAAATAAGACTACCGGCTGGCTGAGGCTGTGGTCTCTCAACTGTTGAAGGATCGTGTCAGCACAGCGCTCAAATGGAAAATAACCTGCGCTATCTGCTCTGCAAACCTACTAAAGGAAATATAATTGTCTTAATTTTCAAACGAACATCTGAACTCACTTAAAGTTTTAATAATCATTACACTCGCATATGAGACTCTGTGTCCCAGAAGGCTTTAGGACAAACATTGCACTGAGCACACGCCCACTGGGGGCAGAATTGTGAATAAAACGTGCCTGAAATGAAAAATGCGTGCTATCAGGTGTTCCTTGTGGCGTGCCCAAGAAGAAGAGGTTCCTGACCTTGAAACGCGTTGGCAGAAGTAAAAAGTAATGTGGAGCAGGAGAGCAGTTTGAAAGTGTAGGCCGGATGGCAGAGCGCTGTCGTGTGCTCTCCCAAATGCTTCAGGGCACTTTGTTGGACATTATTCATACACGGCAGCCTGGCCGTGGGGAAGATGCACCATCGCCGGCTGGAGACGAAATAAGACTACCGGCTGGCTGAGTCTCTGGTCTCTCAACTGTTGAAGAATCGTGTCAGCACAGCGCTCAAATGGAAAATAACCTGCGCTATCTGCTCTGCAAACCTACTAAAGGAAATATAATTGTCTTAATTTTCAAACGAACATCTGAACTCACTGAAAGTTTTAATAATCATTACGCTCGCATATGAGACTCTGTGTCCCAGAAGGCTTTAGGACAAACATTGCACTGAGCACACGCCCACTGGGGGCAGAATTGTGAATAAAACGTGCCTGAAATGAAAAATGCGTGCTATCAGGTGTTCCTTGTGACGTGCCCAAGAAGAAGAGGTTCCTGACCTTGAAACGCGTTGGCAGAAGTAAAAAGTAATGTGGAGCAGGAGAGCAGTTTGAAAGTGTAGGCCGGATGGCAGAGCGCTGTCGTGTGCTCTCCCAAATGCTTCAGGGCACTTTGTTGGACATTATTCATACACGGCAGCCTGGCCGTGGGGAAGATGCACCATCGCCGGCTGGAAACGAAATAAGACTGCCGGCTGGCTGAGGCTGTGGTCTCTCAACTGTTGAAGGATCGTGTCAGCACAGCGCTCAAATGGAAAATAACCTGCGCTATCTGCTCTGCAAACCTACTAAAGGAAGTATAATTTTCTGAATTTTCAAACGAACATCTGAACTCACTGAAAGTTTTAATAATCATTACGCTCGCATATGAGACTCTGTGTCCCAGAAGACTTTAGGACAAACATTGCACTGAGCACACGCCCACTGGGGGCAGAATTGTGAACAAAACGTGCCTGAAATGAAAAATGCGTGCTATCAGGTGTTCCTTGTGACGTGCCCAAGAAGAAGAGGTTCCTGACCTTGAAACGCGTTGGCAGAAGTAAAAAGTAATGTGGAGCAGGAGAGCAGTTTGAAAGTGTAGGCCGGATGGCAGAGCGCTGTCGTGTGCTCTCCCAAATGCTTCAGGGCACTTTGTTGGACATTATTCATACACGGCAGCCTGGCCGTGGGGAAGATGCACCATCGCCGGCTGGAGACTAAATAAGACTACCGGCTGGCTGAGGCTGTGGTCTCTCAACTGTTGAAGGATCGTGTCAGCACAGCGCTCAAATGGAAAATAACCTGCGCTATCTGCTCTGCAAACCTACTAAAGGAAGTATAATTGTCTTAATTTTCAAACGAACATCTGAACTCACTGAAAGTTTTAATAATCATTACGCTCGCATATGAGACTCTGTGTCCCAGAAGGCTTTAGGACAAACATTGCACTGAGCACACGCCCACTGGGGGCAGAATTGTGAATAAAACTTGCCTGAAATGAAAAATGCGTGCTATCAGGTGTTCCTTGTGACGTGCCCAAGAAGAAGAGGTTCCTGACCTTGAAACGCGTTGGCAGAAGTAAAAAGTAATGTGGAGCAGGAGAGCAGTTTGAAAGTGTAAGCCGGATGGCAGAGCGCTGTCGTGTGCTCTCCCAAATGCTTCAGGGCACTTTGTTGGACATTATTCATACACGGCAGCCTGGCCGTGGGGAAGATGCACCATCGCCGGCTGGAGACGAAATAAGACTACCGGCTGGCTGAGGCTGTGGTCTCTCAACTGTTGAAGGATCGTGTCAGCACAGCGCTCAAATGGAAAATAACCTGCGCTATCTGCTCTGCAAACCTACTAAAGGAAATATAATTGTCTTAATTTTCAAACGAACATCTGAACTCACTGAAAGTTTTAATAATCATTACGCTCGCATATGAGACTCTGTGTCCCTGAAGGCTTTAGGACAAACATTGCACTGAGCACACGCCCACTGGGGGCAGAATTGTGAATAAAACGTGCCTGAAATGAAAAATGCGTGCTATCAGGTGTTCCTTGTGGCGTGCCCAAGAAGAAGAGGTTCCTGACCTTGAAACGCGTTGGCAGAAGTAAAAAGTAATGTGGAGCAGGAGAGCAGTTTGAAAGTGTAGGCCGGATGGCAGAGCGCTGTCGTGTGCTCTCCCAAATGCTTCAGGGCACTTTGTTGGACATTATTCATACACGGCAGCATGGCCGTGGGGAAGATGCACCATCGCCGGCTGGAAACGAAATAAGACTGCCGGCTGGCTGAGGCTGTGGTCTCTCAACTGTTGAAGGATCGTGTCAGCACAGCGCTCAAATGGAAAATAACCTGCGCTATCTGCTCTGCAAACCTACTAAAGGAAGTATAATTGTCTTAATTTTCAAACGAACATCTGAACTCACTGAAAGTTTTAATAATCATTACGCTCGCATATGAGACTCTGTGTCCCAGAAGGCTTTAGGACAAACATTGCACTGAGCACACGCCCACTGGGGGCAGAATTGTGAATAAAACGTGCCTGAAATGAAAAATGCGTGCTATCAGGTGTCCTTGTGGCGTGCCCAAGAAGAAGAGGTTCCTGACCTTGAAACGCGTTGGCAGAAGTAAAAAGTAATGTGGAGCAGGAGAGCAGTTTGAAAGTGTAGGCCGGATGGCAGAGCGCTGTCGTGTGCTCTCCCAAATGCTTCAGGGCACTTTGTTGGACATTATTTATACACGGCAGCCTGGCCGTGGGGAAGATGCACCATCGCCGGCTGGAAACGAAATAAGACTGCCGGCTGGCTGAGGCTGTGGTCTCTCAACTGTTGAAGGATCGTGTCAGCACAGCGCTCAAATGGAAAATAACCTGCGCTATCTGCTCTACAAACCTACTAAAGGAAGTATAATTGTCTTAATTTTCAAACGAACATCTGAACTCACTGAAAGTTTTAATAATCATTACGCTCGCATATGAGACTCTGTGTCCCAGAAGGCTTTAGGACAAACATTGCAATGAGCACACGCCCACTGGGGGCAGAATTGTGAATAAAACTTGCCTAAAATGAAAAATGCGTGCTATCAGGTGTTCCTTGTGACGTGCCCAAGAAGAAGAGGTTCTTGACCTTGAAACGCGTTGGCAGAAGTAAAAAGTAATGTGGAGCAGGAGAGCAGTTTGAAAGTGTAGGCCGGATGGCAGAGCGCTGTCGTGTGCTCTCCCAAATGCTTCAGGGCACTTTGTTGGACATTATTCATACACGGCAGCCTGGCCGTGGGGAAGATGCACCATCGCCGGCTGGAGACGAAATAAGACTACCGGCTGGCTGAGGCTGTGGTCTCTCAACTGTTGAAGGATCGTGTCAGCACAGCGGTCAAATGGAAAATAACCTGCGCTATCTGCTCTGCAAACCTACTAAAGGAAGTATAATTGTCTTAATTTTTAAACGAACATCTGAACTCACTGAAAGTTTTAATAATCATTACGCTCGCATATGAGACTCTGTGTCCCAGAAGGCTTTAGGACAAACATTGCACTGAGCACACGCCCACTGGGGGCAGAATTGTGAATAAAACGTGCCTGAAATGAAAAATGCGTGCTATCAGGTGTTCCTTGTGACGTGCCCAAGAAGAAGAGGTTCCTGACCTTGAAACGCGTTGGCAGAAGTAAAATGTAATGTGGAGCAGGAGAGCAGTTTGAAAGTGTAGGCCGGATGGCAGAGCGCTGTCGTGTGCTCTCCCAAATGCTTCAGGGCACTTTGTTGGACATTATTCATACACGGCAGCCTGGCCGTGGGGAAGATGCACCATCGCCGGCTGGAGACGAAATAAGACTACCGGCTGGCTGAGGCTGTGGTCTCTCAACTGTTGAAGGATCGTGTCAGCACAGCGCTCAAATGGAAAATAACCTGCGCTATCTGCTCTGCAAACCTACTAAAGGAAGTATAATTGTCTTAATTTTCAAACAAACATCTGAACTCACTGAAAGTTTTAATAATCATTACGCTCGCATATGAGACTCTGTGTCCCAGAAGGCTTTAGGACAAACATTGCACTGAGCACACGCCCACTGGGGGCAGAATTGTGAATAAAACTTGCCTGAAATGAAAAATGCGTGCTATCAGGTGTTCCTTGTGGCGTGCCCAAGAAGAAGAGGTTCCTGACCTTGAAACGCGTTGGCAGAAGTAAAAAGTAATGTGGAGCAGGAGAGCAGTTTGAAAGTGTAGGCCAGATGGCAGAGCGCTGTCGTGTGCTCTCCCAAATGCTTCAGGGCACTTTGTTGGACATTATTCATACACGGCAGCCTGGCCGTGGGGAAGATGCACCATCGCCGGCTGGAAACGAAATAAGACTGCCGGCTGGCTGAGGCTGTGGTCTCTCAACTGTTGAAGGATCGTCTCAGCACAGCGCTCAAATGGAAAATAACTTGCGCTATCTGCTCTGCAAACCTACTAAAGGAAGTATAATTGTCTTAATTTTCAAACGAACATCTGAACTCACTGAAAGTTTTAATAATCATTACGCTCGCATATGAGACTCTGTGTCCCTGAAGGCTTTAGGACAAACATTGCACTGAGCACACGCCCACTGGGGGCAGAATTGTGAATAAAACGTGCCTGAAATGAAAAATGCGTGCTATCAGGTGTTCCTTGTGACGTGCCCAAGAAGAAGAGGTTCCTGACCTTGAAACGCGTTGGCAGAAGTAAAAAGTAATGTGGAGCAGGAGAGCAGTTTGAAAGTGTAGGCCGGATGGCAGAGCGCTGTCGTGTGCTCTCCCAAATGCTTCAGGGCACTTTGTTGGACATTATTCATACACGGCAGCCTGGCCGTGGGGAAGATGCACCATCGCCGGCTGGAGACGAAATAAGACTACCGGCTGGCTGAGGCTGTGGTCTCTCAACTGTTGAAGAATCGTGTCAGCACAGCGCTCAAATGGAAAATAACCTGCGCTATCTGCTCTGCAAACCTACTAAAGGAAATATAATTGTCTTAATTTTCAAACGAACATCTGAACTCACTGAAAGTTTTAATAATCATTACGCTTGCATATGAGACTCTGTGTCCCAGAAGGCTTTAGGACAAACATTGCACTGAGCACACGCCCACTGGGGGCAGAATTGTGAATAAAACGTGCCTGAAATGAAAAATGCGTGCTATCAGGTGTTCCTTGTGACGTGCCCAAGAAGAAGAGGTTCCTGACCTTGAAACGCGTTGGCAGAAGTAAAATGTAATGTGCAGCAGGAGAGCAGTTTGAAAGTGTAGGCCGGATGGCAGAGCGCTGTCGTGTGCTCTCCCAAATGCTTCAGGGCACTTTGTTGGACATTATTCATACACGGCAGCCTGGCCGTGGGGAAGATGCACCATCGCCGGCTGGAGACGAAATAAGACTACCGGCTGGCTGAGGCTGTGGTCTCTCAACTGTTGAAGGATCGTGTCAGCACAGCGCTCAAATGGAAAATAACCTGCGCTATCTGCTCTGCAAACCTACTAAAGGAAATATAATTGTCTTAATTTTCAAACGAACATCTGAACTCACTGAAAGTTTTAATAATCATTACGCTTGCATATGAGACTCTGTGTCCCAGAAGGCTTTAGGACAAACATTGCACTGAGCACACGCCCACTGGGGGCAGAATTGTGAATAAAACGTGCCTGAAATGAAAAATGCGTGCTATCAGGTGTTCCTTGTGGCGTGCCAAAGAAGAAGAGGTTCCTGACCTTGAAACGCGTTGGCAGGAGTAAAAAGTAATGTGGAGCAGGAGAGCAGTTTGAAAGTGTAGGCCGGATGGCAGAGCGCTGTCGTGTGCTCTCCCAAATGCTTCAGGGCACTTTGTTGGACATTATTCATACACGGCAGCCTGGCCGTGGGGAAGATGCACCATCGCCGGCTGGAGACGAAATAAGACTACCGGCTGGCTGAGGCTGTGGTCTCTCAACTGTTGAAGGATCGTGTCAGCACAGCGGTCAAATGGAAAATAACCTGCGCTATCTGCTCTGCAAACCTACTAAAGGAAGTATAATTGTCTTAATTTTCAAACGAACATCTGAACTCACTGAAAGTTTTAATAATCATTACGCTCGCATATGAGACTCTGTGTCCCAGAAGGCTTTAGGACAAACATTGCACTGAGCACACGCCCACTGGGGGCAGAATTGTGAATAAAACGTGCCTGAAATGAAAAATGCGTGCTATCAGGTGTTCCTTGTGACGTGCCCAAGAAGAAGAGGTTCCTGACCTTGAAACGCGTTGGCAGAAGTAAAATGTAATGTGGAGCAGGAGAGCAGTTTGAAAGTGTAGGCCGGATGGCAGAGCGCTGTCGTGTGCTCTCCCAAATGCTTCAGGGCACTTTGTTGGACATTATTCATACACGGCAGCCTGGCCGTGGGGAAGATGCACCATCGCCGGCTGGAGACGAAATAAGACTACCGGCTGGCTGAGGCTGTGGTCTCTCAACTGTTGAAGGATCGTGTCAGCACAGCGCTCAAATGGAAAATAACCTGCGCTATCTGCTCTGCAAACCTACTAAAGGAAGTATAATTGTCTTAATTTTCAAACAAACATCTGAACTCACTGAAAGTTTTAATAATCATTACGCTCGCATATGAGACTCTGTGTCCCAGAAGGCTTTAGGACAAACATTGCACTGAGCACACGCCCACTGGGGGCAGAATTGTGAATAAAACTTGCCTGAAATGAAAAATGCGTGCTATCAGGTGTTCCTTGTGACGTGACCAAGAAGAAGAGGTTCCTGACCTTGAAACGCGTTGGCAGAAGTAAAACGTAATGTGGAGCAGGAGAGCAGTTTGAAAGTGTAGGCCGGATGGCAGAGCGCTGTCGTGTGCTCTCCCACATGCTTCAGGGCACTTTGTTGGACATTATTCATACACAGCAGCCTGGCCGTGGGGAAGATGCACCATCGCCGGCTGGAGACGAAATAAGACTACCGGCTGGCTGAGGCTGTGGTCTCTCAACTGTTGAAGGATCGTCTCAGCACAGCGCTCAAATGGAAAATAACCTGCGCTATCTGCTCTGCAAACCTACTAAAGGAAGTATAATTGTCTTAATTTTCAAACGAACATCTGAACTCACTGAAAGTTTTAATAATCATTACGCTCGCATATGAGACTCTGTGTCCCAGAAGGCTTTAGGACAAACATTGCACTGAGCACACGCCCACTGGGGGCAGAATTGTGAATAAAACTTGCATGAAATGAAAAATGCGTGCTATCAGGTGTTCCTTGTGACGTGCCCAAGAAAAAGAGGTTCCTGACCTTGAAACGCGTTGGCAGAAGTAAAAAGTAATGTGGAGCAGGAGAGCAGTTTGAAAGTGTAGGCTGGATGGCAGAGCGCTGTCGTGTGCTCTCCCAAATGCTTCAGGGCACTTTGTTGGACATTATTCATACACGGCAGCCTGGCCGTGGGAAAGATGCACCATCGCCGGCTGGAAACGAAATAAGACTGCCGGCTGGCTGAGGCTGTGGTCTCTCAACTGTTGAAGGATCGTGTCAGCACAGCGCTCAAATGGAAAATAACCTGCGCTATCTGCTCTACAAACCTACTAAAGGAAGTATAATTGTCTTAATTTTCAAACGAACATCTGAACTCACTGAAAGTTTTAATAATCATTACGCTCGCATATGAGACTCTGTGTCCCAGAAGGCTTTAGGACAAACATTGCACTGAGCACACGCCCACTGGGGGCAGAATTGTGAATAAAACGTGCCTGAAATGAAAAATGCGTGCTATCAGGTGTTCCTTGTGACGTGCCCAAGAAGAAGAGGTTCCTGACCTTGAAACGCGTTGGCAGAAGTAAAATGTAATGTGGAGCAGGAGAGCAGTTTGAAAGTGTAGGCCGGATGGCAGAGCGCTGTCGTGTGCTCTCCCAAATGCTTCAGGGCACTTTGTTGGACATTATTCATACACGGCAGCCTGGCCGTGGGGAAGATGCACCATCGCCGGCTGGAGACGAAATAAGACTACCGGCTGGCTGAGGCTGTGGTCTCTCAACTGTTGAAGGATCGTGTCAGCACAGCGCTCAAATGGAAAATAACCTGCGCTATCTGCTCTGCAAACCTACTAAAGGAAGTATAATTGTCTTAATTTTCAAACAAACATCTGAACTCACTGAAAGTTTTAATAATCATTACGCTCGCATATGAGACTCTGTGTCCCAGAAGGCTTTAGGACAAACATTGCACTGAGCACACGCCCACTGGGGGCAGAATTGTGAATAAAACTTGCCTGAAATGAAAAATGCGTGCTATCAGGTGTTCCTTGTGACGTGACCAAGAAGAAGAGGTTCCTGACCTTGAAACGCGTTGGCAGAAGTAAAACGTAATGTGGAGCAGGAGAGCAGTTTGAAAGTGTAGGCCGGATGGCAGAGCGCTGTCGTGTGCTCTCCCACATGCTTCAGGGCACTTTGTTGGACATTATTCATACACGGCAGCTTGGCCGTGGGAAAGATGCACCATCGCCGGCTGGAGACGAAATAAGACTACCGGCTGGCTGAGGCTGTGGTCTCTCAACTGTTGAAGGATCGTGTCAGCACAGCGCTCAAATGGAAAATAACCTGCGCTATCTGCTCTGCAAACCTACTAAAGGAAATATAATTGTCTTAATTTTCAAACGAACATCTGAACTCACTGAAAGTTTTAATAATCATTACGCTTGCATATGAGACTCTGTGTCCCAGAAGGCTTTAGGACAAACATTGCACTGAGCACACGCCCACTGGGGGCAGAATTGTGAATAAAACGTGCCTGAAATGAAAAATGCGTGCTATCAGGTGTTCCTTGTGGCGTGCCAAAGAAGAAGAGGTTCCTGACCTTGAAACGCGTTGGCAGGAGTAAAAAGTAATGTGGAGCAGGAGAGCAGTTTGAAAGTGTAGGCCGGATGGCAGAGCGCTGTCGTGTGCTCTCCCAAATGCTTCAGGGCACTTTGTTGGACATTATTCATACACGGCAGCCTGGCCGTGGGGAAGATGCACCATCGCCGGCTGGAGACGAAATAAGACTACCGGCTGGCTGAGGCTGTGGTCTCTCAACTGTTGAAGGATCGTGTCAGCACAGCGGTCAAATGGAAAATAACCTGCGCTATCTGCTCTGCAAACCTACTAAAGGAAGTATAATTGTCTTAATTTTCAAACGAACATCTGAACTCACTGAAAGTTTTAATAATCATTACGCTCGCATATGAGACTCTGTGTCCCAGAAGGCTTTAGGACAAACATTGCACTGAGCACACGCCCACTGGGGGCAGAATTGTGAATAAAACGTGCCTGAAATGAAAAATGCGTGCTATCAGGTGTTCCTTGTGACGTGCCCAAGAAGAAGAGGTTCCTGACCTTGAAACGCGTTGGCAGAAGTAAAATGTAATGTGGAGCAGGAGAGCAGTTTGAAAGTGTAGGCCGGATGGCAGAGCGCTGTCGTGTGCTCTCCCAAATGCTTCAGGGCACTTTGTTGGACATTATTCATACACGGCAGCCTGGCCGTGGGGAAGATGCACCATCGCCGGCTGGAGACGAAATAAGACTACCGGCTGGCTGAGGCTGTGGTCTCTCAACTGTTGAAGGATCGTGTCAGCACAGCGCTCAAATGGAAAATAACCTGCGCTATCTGCTCTGCAAACCTACTAAAGGAAGTATAATTGTCTTAATTTTCAAACAAACATCTGAACTCACTGAAAGTTTTAATAATCATTACGCTCGCATATGAGACTCTGTGTCCCAGAAGGCTTTAGGACAAACATTGCACTGAGCACACGCCCACTGGGGGCAGAATTGTGAATAAAACTTGCATGAAATGAAAAATGCGTGCTATCAGGTGTTCCTTGTGACGTGCCCAAGAAAAAGAGGTTCCTGACCTTGAAACGCGTTGGCAGAAGTAAAAAGTAATGTGGAGCAGGAGAGCAGTTTGAAAGTGTAGGCTGGATGGCAGAGCGCTGTCGTGTGCTCTCCCAAATGCTTCAGGGCACTTTGTTGGACATTATTCATACACGGCAGCCTGGCCGTGGGAAAGATGCACCATCGCCGGCTGGAAACGAAATAAGACTGCCGGCTGGCTGAGGCTGTGGTCTCTCAACTGTTGAAGGATCGTGTCAGCACAGCGCTCAAATGGAAAATAACCTGCGCTATCTGCTCTGCAAACCTACTAAAGGAAGTATAATTGTCTTAATTTTCAAACGAACATCTGAACTCACTGAAAGTTTTAATAATCATTACGCTCGCATATGAGACTCTGTGTCCCAGAAGGCTTTAGGACAAACATTGCACTGAGCACACGCCCACTGGGGGCAGAATTGTGAACAAAACGTGCCTGAAATGAAAAATGCGTGCTATCAGGTGTTCCTTGTGACGTGCCCAAGAAGAAGAGGTTCCTGACCTTGAAACGCGTTGGCAGAAGTAAAAAGTAATGTGGAGCAGGAGAGCAGTTTGAAAGTGTAGGCCGGATGGCAGAGCGCTGTCGTGTGCTCTCCCAAATGCTTCAGGGCACTTTGTTGGACATTATTCATACACGGCAGCCTGGCCGTGGGGAAGATGCACCATCGCCGGCTGGAGACTAAATAAGACTACCGGCTTGCTGAGGCTGTGGTCTCTCAACTGTTGAAGGATCGTGTCAGCACAGCGCTCAAATGGAAAATAACCTGCGCTATCTGCTCTGCAAACCTACTAAAGGAAGTATAATTGTCTTAATTTTCAAACGAACATCTGAACTCACTGAAAGTTTTAATAATCATTACGCTCGCATATGAGACTCTGTGTCCCAGAAGGCTTTAGGACAAACATTGCACTGAGCACACGCCCACTGGGGGCAGAATTGTGAATAAAACGTGCCTGAAATGAAAAATGCGTGCTATCAGGTGTTCCTTGTGGCGTGCCCAAGAAGAAGAGGTTCCTGACCTTGAAACGCGTTGGCAGAAGTAAAAAGTAATGTGGAGCAGGAGAGCAGTTTGAAAGTGTAGGCCGGATGGCAGAGCGCTGTCGTGTGCTCTCCCAAATGCTTCAGGGCACTTTGTTGGACATTATTCATACACGGCAGCCTGGCCGTGGGGAAGATGCACCATCGCCGGCTGGAGACGAAATAAGACTACCGGCTGGCTGAGGCTGTGGTCTCTCAACTGTTGAAGGATCGTGTCAGCACAGCGGTCAAATGGAAAATAACCTGCGCTATCTGCTCTGCAAACCTACTAAAGGAAGTATAATTGTCTTAATTTTCAAACGAACATCTGAACTCACTGAAAGTTTTAATAATCATTACGCTCGCATATGAGACTCTGTGTCCCAGAAGGCTTTAGGACAAACATTGCACTGAGCACACGCCCACTGGGGGCAGAATTGTGAATAAAACGTGCCTGAAATGAAAAATGCGTGCTATCAGGTGTTCCTTGTGACGTGCCCAAGAAGAAGAGGTTCCTGACCTTGAAACGCGTTGGCAGAAGTAAAATGTAATGTGGAGCAGGAGAGCAGTTTGAAAGTGTAGGCCGGATGGCAGAGCGCTGTCGTGTGCTCTCCCAAATGCTTCAGGGCACTTTGTTGGACATTATTTATACACGGCAGCCTGGCCGTGGGGAAAATGCACCATCGCCGGCTGGAGACGAAATAAGACTACCGGCTGGCTGAGGCTGTGGTCTCTCAACTGTTGAAGGATCGTGTCAGCACAGCGCTCAAATGGAAAATAACCTGCGCTATCTGCTCTGCAAACCTACTAAAGGAAGTATAATTGTCTTAATTTTCAAACAAACATCTGAACTCACTGAAAGTTTTAATAATCATTACGCTCGCATATGAGACTCTGTGTCCCAGAAGGCTTTAGGACAAACATTGCACTGAGCACACGCCCACTGGGGGCAGAATTGTGAATAAAACTTGCCTGAAATGAAAAATGCGTGCTATCAGGTGTTCCTTGTGACGTGACCAAGAAGAAGAGGTTCCTGACCTTGAAACGCGTTGGCAGAAGTAAAACGTAATGTGGAGCAGGAGAGCAGTTTGAAAGTGTAGGCCGGATGGCAGAGCGCTGTCGTGTGCTCTCCCACATGCTTCAGGGCACTTTGTTGGACATTATTCATACACGGCAGCCTGGCCGTGGGGAAGATGCACCATCGCCGGCTGGAGACGAAATAAGACTACCGGCTGGCTGAGGCTGTGGTCTCTCAACTGTTGAAGGATCGTCTCAGCACAGCGCTCAAATGGAAAATAACCTGCGCTATCTGCTCTGCAAACCTACTAAAGGAAGTATAATTGTCTTAATTTTCAAACGAACATCTGAACTCACTGAAAGTTTTAATAATCATTACGCTCGCATATGAGACTCTGTGTCCCAGAAGGCTTTAGGACAAACATTGCACTGAGCACACGCCCACTGGGGGCAGAATTGTGAATAAAACTTGCATGAAATGAAAAATGCGTGCTATCAGGTGTTCCTTGTGACGTGCCCAAGAAAAAGAGGTTCCTGACCTTGAAACGCGTTGGCAGAAGTAAAAAGTAATGTGGAGCAGGAGAGCAGTTTGAAAGTGTAGCCTGGATGGCAGAGCGCTGTCGTGTGCTCTCCCAAATGCTTCAGGGCACTTTGTTGGACATTAATCATACACGGCAGCCTGGCCGTGGGAAAGATGCACCATCGCCGTCTGGAGACGAAATAAGACTACCGGCTGGCTGAGGCTGTGGTCTCTCAACTGTTGAAGGATCGTGTCAGCACAGCGCTCAAATGGAAAATAACCTGCGCTATCTGCTCTGCAAACCTACTAAAGGAAGTATAATTGTCTTAATTTTCAAACGAACATCTGAACTCACTGAAAGTTTTAATAATCATTACGCTCGCATATGAGACTCTGTGTCCCAGAAGGCTTTAGGACAAACATTGCACTGAGCACACGCCCACTGGGGGCAGAATTGTGAATAAAACGTGCCTGAAATGAAAAATGCGTGCTATCAGGTGTTCCTTGTGACGTGCCCAAGAAGAAGAGGTTCCTGACCTTGAAACGCGTTGGCAGAAGTAAAAAGTAATGTGGAGCAGGAGAGCAGTTTGAAAGTGTAGGCCGGATGGCAGAGCGCTGTCGTGTGCTCTCCCAAATGCTTCAGGGCACTTTGTTGGACATTATTCATACACGGCAGCCTGGCCGTGGGGAAGATGCACCATCGCCGGCTGGAAACGAAATAAGACTGCCGGCTGGCTGAGGCTGTGGTCTCTCAACTGTTGAAGGATCGTGTCAGCACAGCGCTCAAATGGAAAATAACCTGCGCTATCTGCTCTGCAAACCTACTAAAGGAAGTATAATTGTCTTAATTTTCAAACGAACATCTGAACTCACTGAAAGTTTTAATAATCATTACGCTCGCATATGAGACTCTGTGTCCCAGAAGGCTTTAGGACAAACATTGCACTGAGCACACGCCCACTGGGGGCAGAATTGTGAATAAAACGTGCCTGAAATGAAAAATGCGTGCTATCAGGTGTTCCTTGTGACGTGCCCAAGAAGAAGAGGTTCCTGACCTTGAAACGCGTTGGCAGAAGTAAAATGTAATGTGGAGCAGGAGAGCAGTTTGAAAGTGTAGGCCGGATGGCAGAGCGCTGTCGTGTGCTCTCCCAAATGCTTCAGGGCACTTTGTTGGACATTATTCATACACGGCAGCCTGGCCGTGGGGAAGATGCACCATCGCCGGCTGGAGACGAAATAAGACTACCGGCTGGCTGAGGCTGTGGTCTCTCAACTGTTGAAGGATCGTGTCAGCACAGCGCTCAAATGGAAAATAACCTGCGCTATCTGCTCTGCAAACCTACTAAAGGAAGTATAATTGTCTTAATTTTCAAACAAACATCTGAACTCACTGAAAGTTTTAATAATCATTACGCTCGCATATGAGACTCTGTGTCCCAGAAGGCTTTAGGACAAACATTGCACTGAGCACACGCCCACTGGGGGCAGAATTGTGAATAAAACTTGCCTGAAATGAAAAATGCGTGCTATCAGGTGTTCCTTGTGACGTGACCAAGAAGAAGAGGTTCCTGACCTTGAAACGCGTTGGCAGAAGTAAAACGTAATGTGGAGCAGGAGAGCAGTTTGAAAGTGTAGGCCGGATGGCAGAGCGCTGTCGTGTGCTCTCCCACATGCTTCAGGGCACTTTGTTGGACATTATTCATACACAGCAGCCTGGCCGTGGGGAAGATGCACCATCGCCGGCTGGAGACGAAATAAGACTACCGGCTTGTTGAGGCCTTGGTCTCTCAACTGTTGAAGGATCGTCTCAGCACAGCGCTCAAATGGAAAATAACCTGCGCTATCTGCTCTGCAAACCTACTAAAGGAAGTATAATTGTCTTAATTTTCAAACGAACATCTGAACTCACTGAAAGTTTTAATAATCATTACGCTCGCATATGAGACTCTGTGTCCCAGAAGGCTTTAGGACAAACATTGCACTGAGCACACGCCCACTGGGGGCAGAATTGTGAATAAAACGTGCCTGAAATGAAAAATGCGTGCTATCAGGTGTTCCTTGTGACATGCCCAAGAAGAAGAGGTTCCTGACCTTGAAACGCGTTGGCAGAAGTAAAAAGTAATGTGGAGCAGGAGAGCAGTTTGAAAGTGTAGGCCGGATGGCAGAGCGCTGTCGTGTGCTCTCCCAAATGCTTCAGGGCACTTTGTTGGACATTATTCATACACGGCAGCCTGGCCGTGGGGAAGATGCACCATCGCCGGCTGGAAACGAAATAAGACTGCCGGCTGGCTGAGGCTGTGGTCTCTCAACTGTTGAAGGATCGTGTCAGCACAGCGCTCAAATGGAAAATAACCTGCGCTATCTGCTCTGCAAACCTACTAAAGGAAGTATAATTTTCTGAATTTTCAAACGAACATCTGAACTCACTGAAAGTTTTAATAATCATTACGCTCGCATATGAGACTCTGTGTCCCAGAAGGCTTTAGGACAAACATTGCACTGAGCACACGCCCACTGGGGGCAGAATTGTGAATAAAACGTGCCTGAAATGAAAAATGCGTGCTATCAGGTGTTCCTTGTGACGTGCCCAAGAAGAAGAGGTTCCTGACCTTGAAACGCGTTGGCAGAAGTAAAATGTAATGTGGAGCAGGAGAGCAGTTTGAAAGTGTAGGCCGGATGGCAGAGCGCTGTCGTGTGCTCTCCCAAATGCTTCAGGGCACTTTGTTGGACATTATTCATACACGGCAGCCTGGCCGTGGGGAAGATGCACCATCGCCGGCTGGAGACGAAATAAGACTACCGGCTGGCTGAGGCTGTGGTCTCTCAACTGTTGAAGGATCGTGTCAGCACAGCGCTCAAATGGAAAATAACCTGCGCTATCTGCTCTGCAAACCTACTAAAGGAAGTATAATTGTCTTAATTTTCAAACAAACATCTGAACTCACTGAAAGTTTTAATAATCATTACGCTCGCATATGAGACTCTGTGTCCCAGAAGGCTTTAGGACAAACATTGCACTGAGCACACGCCCACTGGGGGCAGAATTGTGAATAAAACTTGCCTGAAATGAAAAATGCGTGCTATCAGGTGTTCCTTGTGACGTGACCAAGAAGAAGAGGTTCCTGACCTTGAAACGCGTTGGCAGAAGTAAAACGTAATGTGGAGCAGGAGAGCAGTTTGAAAGTGTAGGCCGGATGGCAGAGCGCTGTCGTGTGCTCTCCCACATGCTTCAGGGCACTTTGTTGGACATTATTCATACACGGCAGCCTGGCCGTGGGGAAGATGCACCATCGCCGGCTGGAGACGAAATAAGACTACCGGCTGGCTGAGGCTGTGGTCTCTCAACTGTTGAAGGATCGTCTCAGCACAGCGCTCAAATGGAAAATAACCTGCGC
Source organism: Triturus cristatus (assembly GCF_964204655.1). Classification (NCBI taxonomy): domain Eukaryota; kingdom Metazoa; phylum Chordata; class Amphibia; order Caudata; family Salamandridae; genus Triturus; species Triturus cristatus. The sequence goes on from NW_028188377.1 coordinate 436,217, forward strand.
TATCTGCTCTGCAAACCTACTAAAGGAAGTATAATTGTCTTAATTTTCAAACGAACATCTGAACTCACTGAAAGTTTTAATAATCATTACGCTCGCATATGAGACTCTGTGTCCCAGAAGGCTTTAGGACAAACATTGCACTGAGCACACGCCCACTGGGGGCAGAATTGTGAATAAAACTTGCATGAAATGAAAAATGCGTGCTATCAGGTGTTCCTTGTGACGTGCCCAAGAAAAAGAGGTTCCTGACCTTGAAACGCGTTGGCAGAAGTGAAAAGTAATGTGGAGCAGGAGAGCAGTTTGAAAGTGTAGGCTGGATGGCAGAGCGCTGTCGTGTGCTCTCCCAAATGCTTCAGGGCACTTTGTTGGACATTAATCATACACGGCAGCCTGGCCGTGGGAAAGATGCACCATCGCCGTCTGGAGACGAAATAAGACTACCGGCTGGCTGAGGCTGTGGTCTCTCAACTGTTGAAGGATCGTGTCAGCACAGCGCTCAAATGGAAAATAACCTGCGCTATCTGCTCTGCAAACCTACTAAAGGAAGTATAATTGTCTTAATTTTCAAACGAACATCTGAACTCACTGAAAGTTTTAATAATCATTACGCTCGCATATGAGACTCTGTGTCCCAGAAGGCTTTAGGACAAACATTGCACTGAGCACACGCCCACTGGGGGCAGAATTGTGAATAAAACGTGCCTGAAATGAAAAATGCGTGCTATCAGGTGTTCCTTGTGACGTGCCCAAGAAGAAGAGGTTCCTGACCTTGAAACGCGTTGGCAGAAGTAAAAAGTAATGTGGAGCAGGAGAGCAGTTTGAAAGTGTAGGCCGGATGGCAGAGCGCTGTCGTGTGCTCTCCCAAATGCTTCAGGGCACTTTGTTGGACATTATTCATACACGGCAGCCTGGCCGTGGGGAAGATGCACCATCGCCGGCTGGAAACGAAATAAAACTGCCGGCTGGCTGAGGCTGTGGTCTCTCAACTGTTGAAGGATCGTGTCAGCACAGCGCTCAAATGGAAAATACCCTGCGCTATCTGCTCTGCAAACCTACTAAAGGAAGTATCATTTTCTGAATTTTCAAACGAACATCTGAACTCACTGAAAGTTTTAATAATCATTACGCTCGCATATGAGACTCTGTGTCCCAGAAGGCTTTAGGACAAACATTGCACTGAGCACACGCCCACTGGGGGCAGAATTGTGAATAAAACGTGCCTGAAATGAAAAATGCGTGCTATCAGGTGTTCCTTGTGACATGCCCAAGAAGAAGAGGTTCCTGACCTTGAAACGCGTTGGCAGAAGTAAAAAGTAATGTGGAGCAGGAGAGCAGTTTGAAAGTGTAGGCCGGATGGCAGAGCGCTGTCGTGTGCTCTCCCAAATGCTTCAGGGCACTTTGTTGGACATTATTCATACACGGCAGCCTGGCCGTGGGGAAGATGCACCATCGCCGGCTGGAGACTAAATAAGACTACCGGCTGGCTGAGGCTGTGGTCTCTCAACTGTTGAAGGATCGTGTCAGCACAGCGCTCAAATGGAAAATAACCTGCGCTATCTGCTCTGCAAACCTACTAAAGGAAGTATAATTGTCTTAATTTTCAAACGAACATCTGAATTCACTGAAAGTTTTAATAATCATTACGCTCGCATATGAGACTCTGTGTCCCAGAAGGCTTTAGGACAAACATTGCACTGAGCACACGCCCACTGGGGGCAGAATTGTGAATAAAACTTGCCTGAAATGAAAAATGCGTGCTATCAGGTGTTCCTTGTGACGTGCCCAAGAAGAAGAGGTTCCTGACCTTGAAACGCGTTGGCAGAAGTAAAAAGTAATGTGGAGCAGGAGAGCAGTTTGAAAGTGTAGGCCGGATGGCAGAGCGCTGTCGTGTGCTCTCCCAAATGCTTCAGGGCACTTTGTTGGACATTATTCATACACGGCAGCCTGGCCGTGGGGAAGATGCACCATCGCCGGCTGGAGACGAAATAAGACTACCGGCTGGCTGAGGCTGTGGTCTCTCAACTGTTGAAGGATCGTGTCAGCACAGCGCTCAAATGGAAAATAACCTGCGCTATCTGCTCTGCAAACCTACTAAAGGAAATATAATTGTCTTAATTTTCAAACGAACATCTGAACTCACTGAAAGTTTTAATAATCATTACACTCGCATATGAGACTCTGTGTCCCAGAAGGCTTTAGGACAAACATTGCACTGAGCACACGCCCACTGGGGGCAGAATTGTGAATAAAACGTGCCTGAAATGAAAAATGCGTGCTATCAGGTGTTCCTTGTGGCGTGCCCAAGAAGAAGAGGTTCCTGACCTTGAAACGCGTTGGCAGAAGTAAAAAGTAATGTGGAGCAGGAGAGCAGTTTGAAAGTGTAGGCCGGATGGCAGAGCGCTGTCGTCTGCTCTCCCAATGCTTCAGGGCACTTTGTTGGACATTATTCATACACGGCAGCCTGGCCGTGGGGAAGATGCACCATCGCCGGCTGGAGACGAAATAAGACTACCGGCTGGCTGAGTCTCTGGTCTCTCAACTGTTGAAGAATCGTGTCAGCACAGCGCTCAAATGGAAAATAACCTGCGCTATCTGCTCTGCAAACCTACTAAAGGAAATATAATTGTCTTAATTTTCAAACGAACATCTGAACTCACTGAAAGTTTTAATAATCATTACGCTCGCATATGAGACTCTGTGTCCCAGAAGGCTTTAGGACAAACATTGCACTGAGCACACGCCCACTGGGGGCAGAATTGTGAATAAAACGTGCCTGAAATGAAAAATGCGTGCTATCAGGTGTTCCTTGTGACGTGCCCAAGAAGAAGAGGTTCCTGACCTTGAAACGCGTTGGCAGAAGTAAAAAGTAATGTGGAGCAGGAGAGCAGTTTGAAAGTGTAGGCCGGATGGCAGAGCGCTGTCGTGTGCTCTCCCAAATGCTTCAGGGCACTTTGTTGGACATTATTCATACACGGCAGCCTGGCCGTGGGGAAGATGCACCATCGCCGGCTGGAAACGAAATAAAACTGCCGGCTGGCTGAGGCTGTGGTCTCTCAACTGTTGAAGGATCGTGTCAGCACAGCGCTCAAATGGAAAATACCCTGCGCTATCTGCTCTGCAAACCTACTAAAGGAAGTATCATTTTCTGAATTTTCAAACGAACATCTGAACTCACTGAAAGTTTTAATAATCATTACGCTCGCATATGAGACTCTGTGTCCCAGAAGGCTTTAGGACAAACATTGCACTGAGCACACGCCCACTGGGGGCAGAATTGTGAATAAAACGTGCCTGAAATGAAAAATGCGTGCTATCAGGTGTTCCTTGTGACATGCCCAAGAAGAAGAGGTTCCTGACCTTGAAACGCGTTGGCAGAAGTAAAAAGTAATGTGGAGCAGGAGAGCAGTTTGAAAGTGTAGGCCGGATGGCAGAGCGCTGTCGTGTGCTCTCCCAAATGCTTCAGGGCACTTTGTTGGACATTATTCATACACGGCAGCCTGGCCGTGGGGAAGATGCACCATCGCCGGCTGGAGACTAAATAAGACTACCGGCTGGCTGAGGCTGTGGTCTCTCAACTGTTGAAGGATCGTGTCAGCACAGCGCTCAAATGGAAAATAACCTGCGCTATCTGCTCTGCAAACCTACTAAAGGAAATATAATTGTCTTAATTTTCAAACGAACATCTGAACTCACTGAAAGTTTTAATAATCATTACACTCGCATTTGAGACTCTGTGTCCCAGAAGGCTTTAGGACAAACATTGCACTGAGCACACGCCCACTGGGGGCAGAATTGTGAATAAAACGTGCCTGAAATGAAAAATGCGTGCTATCAGGTGTTCCTTGTGGCGTGCCCAAGAAGAAGAGGTTCCTGACCTTGAAACGCGTTGGCAGAAGTAAAAAGTAATGTGGAGCAGGAGAGCAGTTTGAAAGTGTAGGCCGGATGGCAGAGCGCTGTCGTGTGCTCTCCCAAATGCTTCAGGGCACTTTGTTGGACATTATTCATACACGGCAGCCTGGCCGTGGGGAAGATGCACCATCGCCGGCTGGAGACGAAATAAGACTACCGGCTGGCTGAGTCTCTGGTCTCTCAACTGTTGAAGAATCGTGTCAGCACAGCGCTCAAATGGAAAATAACCTGCGCTATCTGCTCTGCAAACCTACTAAAGGAAATATAATTGTCTTAATTTTCAAACGAACATCTGAACTCACTGAAAGTTTTAATAATCATTACGCTCGCATATGAGACTCTGTGTCCCAGAAGGCTTTAGGACAAACATTGCACTGAGCACACGCCCACTGGGGGCAGAATTGTGAATAAAACGTGCCTGAAATGAAAAATGCGTGCTATCAGGTGTTCCTTGTGACGTGACCAAGAAGAAGAGGTTCCTGACCTTGAAACGCGTTGGCAGAAGTAAAAAGTAATGTGGAGCAGGAGAGCAGTTTGAAAGTGTAGGCCGGATGGCAGAGCGCTGTCGTGTGCTCTCCCAAATGCTTCAGGGCACTTTGTTGGACATTATTCATACACGGCAGCCTGGCCGTGGGGAAGATGCACCATCGCCGGCTGGAAACGAAATAAGACTGCCGGCTGGCTGAGGCTGTGGTCTCTCAACTGTTGAAGGATCGTGTCAGCACAGCGCTCAAATGGAAAATAACCTGCGCTATCTGCTCTGCAAACCTACTAAAGGAAGTATAATTTTCTGAATTTTCAAACGAACATCTGAACTCACTGAAAGTTTTAATAATCATTACGCTCGCATATGAGACTCTGTGTCCCAGAAGGCTTTAGGACAAACATTGCACTGAGCACACGCCCACTGGGGGCAGAATTGTGAACAAAACGTGCCTGAAATGAAAAATGCGTGCTATCAGGTGTTCCTTGTGACGTGCCCAAGAAGAAGAGGTTCCTGACCTTGAAACGCGTTGGCAGAAGTAAAAAGTAATGTGGAGCAGGAGAGCAGTTTGAAAGTGTAGGCCGGATGGCAGAGCGCTGTCGTGTGCTCTCCCAAATGCTTCAGGGCACTTTGTTGGACATTATTCATACACGGCAGCCTGGCCGTGGGGAAGATGCACCATCGCCGGCTGGAGACTAAATAAGACTACCGGCTGGCTGAGGCTGTGGTCTCTCAACTGTTGAAGGATCGTGTCAGCACAGCGCTCAAATGGAAAATAACCTGCGCTATCTGCTCTGCAAACCTACTAAAGGAAGTATAATTGTCTTAATTTTCAAACGAACATCTGAACTCACTGAAAGTTTTAATAATCATTACGCTCGCATATGAGACTCTGTGTCCCAGAAGGCTTTAGGACAAACATTGCACTGAGCACACGCCCACTGGGGGCAGAATTGTGAATAAAACTTGCCTGAAATGAAAAATGCGTGCTATCAGGTGTTCCTTGTGACGTGCCCAAGAAGAAGAGGTTCCTGACCTTGAAACGCGTTGGCAGAAGTAAAAAGTAATGTGGAGCAGGAGAGCAGTTTGAAAGTGTAAGCCGGATGGCAGAGCGCTGTCGTGTGCTCTCCCAAATGCTTCAGGGCACTTTGTTGGACATTATTCATACACGGCAGCCTGGCCGTGGGGAAGATGCACCATCGCCGGCTGGAGACGAAATAAGACTACCGGCTGGCTGAGGCTGTGGTCTCTCAACTGTTGAAGGATCGTGTCAGCACAGCGCTCAAATGGAAAATAACCTGCGCTATCTGCTCTGCAAACCTACTAAAGGAAATATAATTGTCTTAATTTTCAAACGAACATCTGAACTCACTGAAAGTTTTAATAATCATTACGCTCGCATATGAGACTCTGTGTCCCTGAAGGCTTTAGGACAAACATTGCACTGAGCACACGCCCACTGGGGGCAGAATTGTGAATAAAACGTGCCTGAAATGAAAAATGCGTGCTATCAGGTGTTCCTTGTGGCGTGCCCAAGAAGAAGAGGTTCCTGACCTTGAAACGCGTTGGCAGAAGTAAAAAGTAATGTGGAGCAGGAGAGCAGTTTGAAAGTGTAGGCCGGATGGCAGAGCGCTGTCGTGTGCTCTCCCAAATGCTTCAGGGCACTTTGTTGGACATTATTCATACACGGCAGCATGGCCGTGGGGAAGATGCACCATCGCCGGCTGGAAACGAAATAAGACTGCCGGCTGGCTGAGGCTGTGGTCTCTCAACTGTTGAAGGATCGTGTCAGCACAGCGCTCAAATGGAAAATAACCTGCGCTATCTGCTCTGCAAACCTACTAAAGGAAGTATAATTGTCTTAATTTTCAAACGAACATCTGAACTCACTGAAAGTTTTAATAATCATTACGCTCGCATATGAGACTCTGTGTCCCAGAAGGCTTTAGGACAAACATTGCACTGAGCACACGCCCACTGGGGGCAGAATTGTGAATAAAACGTGCCTGAAATGAAAAATGCGTGCTATCAGGTGTCCTTGTGGCGTGCCCAAGAAGAAGAGGTTCCTGACCTTGAAACGCGTTGGCAGAAGTAAAAAGTAATGTGGAGCAGGAGAGCAGTTTGAAAGTGTAGGCCGGATGGCAGAGCGCTGTCGTGTGCTCTCCCAAATGCTTCAGGGCACTTTGTTGGACATTATTTATACACGGCAGCCTGGCCGTGGGGAAGATGCACCATCGCCGGCTGGAAACGAAATAAGACTGCCGGCTGGCTGAGGCTGTGGTCTCTCAACTGTTGAAGGATCGTGTCAGCACAGCGCTCAAATGGAAAATAACCTGCGCTATCTGCTCTACAAACCTACTAAAGGAAGTATAATTGTCTTAATTTTCAAACGAACATCTGAACTCACTGAAAGTTTTAATAATCATTACGCTCGCATATGAGACTCTGTGTCCCAGAAGGCTTTAGGACAAACATTGCAATGAGCACACGCCCACTGGGGGCAGAATTGTGAATAAAACTTGCCTAAAATGAAAAATGCGTGCTATCAGGTGTTCCTTGTGACGTGCCCAAGAAGAAGAGGTTCTTGACCTTGAAACGCGTTGGCAGAAGTAAAAAGTAATGTGGAGCAGGAGAGCAGTTTGAAAGTGTAGGCCGGATGGCAGAGCGCTGTCGTGTGCTCTCCCAAATGCTTCAGGGCACTTTGTTGGACATTATTCATACACGGCAGCCTGGCCGTGGGGAAGATGCACCATCGCCGGCTGGAGACGAAATAAGACTACCGGCTGGCTGAGGCTGTGGTCTCTCAACTGTTGAAGGATCGTGTCAGCACAGCGGTCAAATGGAAAATAACCTGCGCTATCTGCTCTGCAAACCTACTAAAGGAAGTATAATTGTCTTAATTTTTAAACGAACATCTGAACTCACTGAAAGTTTTAATAATCATTACGCTCGCATATGAGACTCTGTGTCCCAGAAGGCTTTAGGACAAACATTGCACTGAGCACACGCCCACTGGGGGCAGAATTGTGAATAAAACGTGCCTGAAATGAAAAATGCGTGCTATCAGGTGTTCCTTGTGACGTGCCCAAGAAGAAGAGGTTCCTGACCTTGAAACGCGTTGGCAGAAGTAAAATGTAATGTGGAGCAGGAGAGCAGTTTGAAAGTGTAGGCCGGATGGCAGAGCGCTGTCGTGTGCTCTCCCAAATGCTTCAGGGCACTTTGTTGGACATTATTCATACACGGCAGCCTGGCCGTGGGGAAGATGCACCATCGCCGGCTGGAGACGAAATAAGACTACCGGCTGGCTGAGGCTGTGGTCTCTCAACTGTTGAAGGATCGTGTCAGCACAGCGCTCAAATGGAAAATAACCTGCGCTATCTGCTCTGCAAACCTACTAAAGGAAGTATAATTGTCTTAATTTTCAAACAAACATCTGAACTCACTGAAAGTTTTAATAATCATTACGCTCGCATATGAGACTCTGTGTCCCAGAAGGCTTTAGGACAAACATTGCACTGAGCACACGCCCACTGGGGGCAGAATTGTGAATAAAACTTGCCTGAAATGAAAAATGCGTGCTATCAGGTGTTCCTTGTGGCGTGCCCAAGAAGAAGAGGTTCCTGACCTTGAAACGCGTTGGCAGAAGTAAAAAGTAATGTGGAGCAGGAGAGCAGTTTGAAAGTGTAGGCCAGATGGCAGAGCGCTGTCGTGTGCTCTCCCAAATGCTTCAGGGCACTTTGTTGGACATTATTCATACACGGCAGCCTGGCCGTGGGGAAGATGCACCATCGCCGGCTGGAAACGAAATAAGACTGCCGGCTGGCTGAGGCTGTGGTCTCTCAACTGTTGAAGGATCGTCTCAGCACAGCGCTCAAATGGAAAATAACTTGCGCTATCTGCTCTGCAAACCTACTAAAGGAAGTATAATTGTCTTAATTTTCAAACGAACATCTGAACTCACTGAAAGTTTTAATAATCATTACGCTCGCATATGAGACTCTGTGTCCCTGAAGGCTTTAGGACAAACATTGCACTGAGCACACGCCCACTGGGGGCAGAATTGTGAATAAAACGTGCCTGAAATGAAAAATGCGTGCTATCAGGTGTTCCTTGTGACGTGCCCAAGAAGAAGAGGTTCCTGACCTTGAAACGCGTTGGCAGAAGTAAAAAGTAATGTGGAGCAGGAGAGCAGTTTGAAAGTGTAGGCCGGATGGCAGAGCGCTGTCGTGTGCTCTCCCAAATGCTTCAGGGCACTTTGTTGGACATTATTCATACACGGCAGCCTGGCCGTGGGGAAGATGCACCATCGCCGGCTGGAGACGAAATAAGACTACCGGCTGGCTGAGGCTGTGGTCTCTCAACTGTTGAAGAATCGTGTCAGCACAGCGCTCAAATGGAAAATAACCTGCGCTATCTGCTCTGCAAACCTACTAAAGGAAATATAATTGTCTTAATTTTCAAACGAACATCTGAACTCACTGAAAGTTTTAATAATCATTACGCTTGCATATGAGACTCTGTGTCCCAGAAGGCTTTAGGACAAACATTGCACTGAGCACACGCCCACTGGGGGCAGAATTGTGAATAAAACGTGCCTGAAATGAAAAATGCGTGCTATCAGGTGTTCCTTGTGACGTGCCCAAGAAGAAGAGGTTCCTGACCTTGAAACGCGTTGGCAGAAGTAAAATGTAATGTGCAGCAGGAGAGCAGTTTGAAAGTGTAGGCCGGATGGCAGAGCGCTGTCGTGTGCTCTCCCAAATGCTTCAGGGCACTTTGTTGGACATTATTCATACACGGCAGCCTGGCCGTGGGGAAGATGCACCATCGCCGGCTGGAGACGAAATAAGACTACCGGCTGGCTGAGGCTGTGGTCTCTCAACTGTTGAAGGATCGTGTCAGCACAGCGCTCAAATGGAAAATAACCTGCGCTATCTGCTCTGCAAACCTACTAAAGGAAATATAATTGTCTTAATTTTCAAACGAACATCTGAACTCACTGAAAGTTTTAATAATCATTACGCTTGCATATGAGACTCTGTGTCCCAGAAGGCTTTAGGACAAACATTGCACTGAGCACACGCCCACTGGGGGCAGAATTGTGAATAAAACGTGCCTGAAATGAAAAATGCGTGCTATCAGGTGTTCCTTGTGGCGTGCCAAAGAAGAAGAGGTTCCTGACCTTGAAACGCGTTGGCAGGAGTAAAAAGTAATGTGGAGCAGGAGAGCAGTTTGAAAGTGTAGGCCGGATGGCAGAGCGCTGTCGTGTGCTCTCCCAAATGCTTCAGGGCACTTTGTTGGACATTATTCATACACGGCAGCCTGGCCGTGGGGAAGATGCACCATCGCCGGCTGGAGACGAAATAAGACTACCGGCTGGCTGAGGCTGTGGTCTCTCAACTGTTGAAGGATCGTGTCAGCACAGCGGTCAAATGGAAAATAACCTGCGCTATCTGCTCTGCAAACCTACTAAAGGAAGTATAATTGTCTTAATTTTCAAACGAACATCTGAACTCACTGAAAGTTTTAATAATCATTACGCTCGCATATGAGACTCTGTGTCCCAGAAGGCTTTAGGACAAACATTGCACTGAGCACACGCCCACTGGGGGCAGAATTGTGAATAAAACGTGCCTGAAATGAAAAATGCGTGCTATCAGGTGTTCCTTGTGACGTGCCCAAGAAGAAGAGGTTCCTGACCTTGAAACGCGTTGGCAGAAGTAAAATGTAATGTGGAGCAGGAGAGCAGTTTGAAAGTGTAGGCCGGATGGCAGAGCGCTGTCGTGTGCTCTCCCAAATGCTTCAGGGCACTTTGTTGGACATTATTCATACACGGCAGCCTGGCCGTGGGGAAGATGCACCATCGCCGGCTGGAGACGAAATAAGACTACCGGCTGGCTGAGGCTGTGGTCTCTCAACTGTTGAAGGATCGTGTCAGCACAGCGCTCAAATGGAAAATAACCTGCGCTATCTGCTCTGCAAACCTACTAAAGGAAGTATAATTGTCTTAATTTTCAAACAAACATCTGAACTCACTGAAAGTTTTAATAATCATTACGCTCGCATATGAGACTCTGTGTCCCAGAAGGCTTTAGGACAAACATTGCACTGAGCACACGCCCACTGGGGGCAGAATTGTGAATAAAACTTGCCTGAAATGAAAAATGCGTGCTATCAGGTGTTCCTTGTGACGTGACCAAGAAGAAGAGGTTCCTGACCTTGAAACGCGTTGGCAGAAGTAAAACGTAATGTGGAGCAGGAGAGCAGTTTGAAAGTGTAGGCCGGATGGCAGAGCGCTGTCGTGTGCTCTCCCACATGCTTCAGGGCACTTTGTTGGACATTATTCATACACAGCAGCCTGGCCGTGGGGAAGATGCACCATCGCCGGCTGGAGACGAAATAAGACTACCGGCTGGCTGAGGCTGTGGTCTCTCAACTGTTGAAGGATCGTCTCAGCACAGCGCTCAAATGGAAAATAACCTGCGCTATCTGCTCTGCAAACCTACTAAAGGAAGTATAATTGTCTTAATTTTCAAACGAACATCTGAACTCACTGAAAGTTTTAATAATCATTACGCTCGCATATGAGACTCTGTGTCCCAGAAGGCTTTAGGACAAACATTGCACTGAGCACACGCCCACTGGGGGCAGAATTGTGAATAAAACTTGCATGAAATGAAAAATGCGTGCTATCAGGTGTTCCTTGTGACGTGCCCAAGAAAAAGAGGTTCCTGACCTTGAAACGCGTTGGCAGAAGTAAAAAGTAATGTGGAGCAGGAGAGCAGTTTGAAAGTGTAGGCTGGATGGCAGAGCGCTGTCGTGTGCTCTCCCAAATGCTTCAGGGCACTTTGTTGGACATTATTCATACACGGCAGCCTGGCCGTGGGAAAGATGCACCATCGCCGGCTGGAAACGAAATAAGACTGCCGGCTGGCTGAGGCTGTGGTCTCTCAACTGTTGAAGGATCGTGTCAGCACAGCGCTCAAATGGAAAATAACCTGCGCTATCTGCTCTACAAACCTACTAAAGGAAGTATAATTGTCTTAATTTTCAAACGAACATCTGAACTCACTGAAAGTTTTAATAATCATTACGCTCGCATATGAGACTCTGTGTCCCAGAAGGCTTTAGGACAAACATTGCACTGAGCACACGCCCACTGGGGGCAGAATTGTGAATAAAACGTGCCTGAAATGAAAAATGCGTGCTATCAGGTGTTCCTTGTGACGTGCCCAAGAAGAAGAGGTTCCTGACCTTGAAACGCGTTGGCAGAAGTAAAATGTAATGTGGAGCAGGAGAGCAGTTTGAAAGTGTAGGCCGGATGGCAGAGCGCTGTCGTGTGCTCTCCCAAATGCTTCAGGGCACTTTGTTGGACATTATTCATACACGGCAGCCTGGCCGTGGGGAAGATGCACCATCGCCGGCTGGAGACGAAATAAGACTACCGGCTGGCTGAGGCTGTGGTCTCTCAACTGTTGAAGGATCGTGTCAGCACAGCGCTCAAATGGAAAATAACCTGCGCTATCTGCTCTGCAAACCTACTAAAGGAAGTATAATTGTCTTAATTTTCAAACAAACATCTGAACTCACTGAAAGTTTTAATAATCATTACGCTCGCATATGAGACTCTGTGTCCCAGAAGGCTTTAGGACAAACATTGCACTGAGCACACGCCCACTGGGGGCAGAATTGTGAATAAAACTTGCCTGAAATGAAAAATGCGTGCTATCAGGTGTTCCTTGTGACGTGACCAAGAAGAAGAGGTTCCTGACCTTGAAACGCGTTGGCAGAAGTAAAACGTAATGTGGAGCAGGAGAGCAGTTTGAAAGTGTAGGCCGGATGGCAGAGCGCTGTCGTGTGCTCTCCCACATGCTTCAGGGCACTTTGTTGGACATTATTCATACACGGCAGCTTGGCCGTGGGAAAGATGCACCATCGCCGGCTGGAGACGAAATAAGACTACCGGCTGGCTGAGGCTGTGGTCTCTCAACTGTTGAAGGATCGTGTCAGCACAGCGCTCAAATGGAAAATAACCTGCGCTATCTGCTCTGCAAACCTACTAAAGGAAATATAATTGTCTTAATTTTCAAACGAACATCTGAACTCACTGAAAGTTTTAATAATCATTACGCTCGCATATGAGACTCTGTGTCCCAGAAGGCTTTAGGACAAACATTGCACTGAGCACACGCCCACTGGGGGCAGAATTGTGAATAAAACTTGCCTGAAATGAAAAATGCGTGCTATCAGGTGTTCCTTGTGGCGTGCCCAAGAAGAAGAGGTTCCTGACCTTGAAACGCGTTGGCAGAAGTAAAAAGTAATGTGGAGCAGGAGAGCAGTTTGAAAGTGTAGGCCGGATGGCAGAGCGCTGTCGTGTGCTCTCCCAAATGCTTCAGGGCACTTTGTTGGACATTATTCATACACGGCAGCCTGGCCGTGGGGAAGATGCACCATCGCCGGCTGGAAACGAAATAAGACTGCCGGCTGGCTGAGGCTGTGGTCTCTCAACTGTTGAAGGATCGTCTCAGCACAGCGCTCAAATGGAAAATAACTTGCGCTATCTGCTCTGCAAACCTACTAAAGGAAGAATAATTGTCTTAATTTTCAAACGAACATCTGAACTCACTGAAAGTTTTAATAATCATTACGCTCGCATATGAGACTCTGTGTCCCTGAAGGCTTTAGGACAAACATTGCACTGAGCACACGCCCACTGGGGGCAGAATTGTGAATAAAACGTGCCTGAAATGAAAAATGCGTGCTATCAGGTGTTCCTTGTGACGTGCCCAAGAAGAAGAGGTTCCTGACCTTGAAACGCGTTGGCAGAAGTAAAAAGTAATGTGGAGCAGGAGAGCAGTTTGAAAGTGTAGGCCGGATGGCAGAGCGCTGTCGTGTGCTCTCCCAAATGCTTCAGGGCACTTTGTTGGACATTATTCATACACGGCAGCCTGGCCGTGGGGAAGATGCACCATCGCCGGCTGGAGACGAAATAAGACTACCGGCTGGCTGAGGCTGTGGTCTCTCAACTGTTGAAGAATCGTGTCAGCACAGCGCTCAAATGGAAAATAACCTGCGCTATCTGCTCTGCAAACCTACTAAAGGAAATATAATTGTCTTAATTTTCAAACGAACATCTGAACTCACTGAAAGTTTTAATAATCATTACGCTTGCATATGAGACTCTGTGTCCCAGAAGGCTTTAGGACAAACATTGCACTGAGCACACGCCCACTGGGGGCAGAATTGTGAATAAAACGTGCCTGAAATGAAAAATGCGTGCTATCAGGTGTTCCTTGTGGCGTGCCAAAGAAGAAGAGGTTCCTGACCTTGAAACGCGTTGGCAGGAGTAAAAAGTAATGTGGAGCAGGAGAGCAGTTTGAAAGTGTAGGCCGGATGGCAGAGCGCTGTCGTGTGCTCTTCCAAATGCTTCAGGGCACTTTGTTGGACATTATTCATACACGGCAGCCTGGCCGTGGGGAAGATGCACCATCGCCGGCTGGAGACGAAATAAGACTACCGGCTGGCTGAGGCTGTGGTCTCTCAACTGTTGAAGGATCGTCTCAGCACAGCGCTCAAATGGAAAATAACCTGCGCTATCTGCTCTGCAAACCTACTAAAGGAAGTATAATTGTCTTAATTTTCAAACGAACATCTGAACTCACTGAAAGTTTTAATAATCATTACGCTCGCATATGAGACTCTGTGTCCCAGAAGGCTTTAGGACAAACATTGCACTGAGCACACGCCCACTGGGGGCAGAATTGTGAATAAAACTTGCATGAAATGAAAAATGCGTGCTATCAGGTGTTCCTTGTGACGTGCCCAAGAAAAAGAGGTTCCTGACCTTGAAACGCGTTGGCAGAAGTAAAAAGTAATGTGGAGCAGGAGAGCAGTTTGAAAGTGTAGGCTGGATGGCAGAGCGCTGTCGTGTGCTCTCCCAAATGCTTCAGGGCACTTTGTTGGACATTATTCATACACGGCAGCCTGGCCGTGGGGAAGATGCACCATCGCCGGCTGGAAACGGAATAAGACTGCCGGCTGGCTGAGGCTGTGGTCTCTCAACTGTTGAAGGATCGTGTCAGCACAGCGCTCAAATGGAAAATAACCTGCGCTATCTGCTCTGCAAACCTACTAAAGGAAGTATAATTTTCTGAATTTTCAAACGAACATCTGAACTCACTGAAAGTTTTAATAATCATTACGCTCGCATATGAGACTCTGTGTCCCAGAAGGCTTTAGGACAAACATTGCACTGAGCACACGCCCACTGGGGGCAGAATTGTGAACAAAACGTGCCTGAAATGAAAAATGCGTGCTATCAGGTGTTCCTTGTGACGTGCCCAAGAAGAAGAGGTTCCTGACCTTGAAACGCGTTGGCAGAAGTAAAAAGTAATGTGGAGCAGGAGAGCAGTTTGAAAGTGTAGGCCGGATGGCAGAGCGCTGTCGTGTGCTCTCCCAAATGCTTCAGGGCACTTTGTTGGACATTATTCATACACGGCAGCCTGGCCGTGGGGAAGATGCACCATCGCCGGCTGGAGACTAAATAAGACTACCGGCTTGCTGAGGCTGTGGTCTCTCAACTGTTGAAGGATCGTGTCAGCACAGCGCTCAAATGGAAAATAACCTGCGCTATCTGCTCTGCAAACCTACTAAAGGAAGTATAATTGTCTTAATTTTCAAACGAACATCTGAACTCACTGAAAGTTTTAATAATCATTACGCTCGCATATGAGACTCTGTGTCCCAGAAGGCTTTAGGACAAACATTGCACTGAGCACACGCCCACTGGGGGCAGAATTGTGAATAAAACGTGCCTGAAACGAAAAATGCGTGCTATCAGGTGTTCCTTGTGGCGTGCCCAAGAAGAAGAGGTTCCTGACCTTGAAACGCGTTGGCAGAAGTAAAAAGTAATGTGGAGCAGGAGAGCAGTTTGAAAGTGTAGGCCGGATGGCAGAGCGCTGTCGTGTGCTCTCCCAAATGCTTCAGGGCACTTTGTTGGACATTATTCATACACGGCAGCCTGGCCGTGGGGAAGATGCACCATCGCCGGCTGGAGACGAAATAAGACTACCGGCTGGCTGAGGCTGTGGTCTCTCAACTGTTGAAGGATCGTGTCAGCACAGCGGTCAAATGGAAAATAACCTGCGCTATCTGCTCTGCAAACCTACTAAAGGAAGTATAATTGTCTTAATTTTCAAACGAACATCTGAACTCACTGAAAGTTTTAATAATCATTACGCTCGCATATGAGACTCTGTGTCCCAGAAGGCTTTAGGACAAACATTGCACTGAGCACACGCCCACTGGGGGCAGAATTGTGAATAAAACGTGCCTGAAATGAAAAATGCGTGCTATCAGGTGTTCCTTGTGACGTGCCCAAGAAGAAGAGGTTCCTGACCTTGAAACGCGTTGGCAGAAGTAAAATGTAATGTGGAGCAGGAGAGCAGTTTGAAAGTGTAGGCCGGATGGCAGAGCGCTGTCGTGTGCTCTCCCAAATGCTTCAGGGCACTTTGTTGGACATTATTTATACACGGCAGCCTGGCCGTGGGGAAAATGCACCATCGCCGGCTGGAGACGAAATAAGACTACCGGCTGGCTGAGGCTGTGGTCTCTCAACTGTTGAAGGATCGTGTCAGCACAGCGCTCAAATGGAAAATAACCTGCGCTATCTGCTCTGCAAACCTACTAAAGGAAGTATAATTGTCTTAATTTTCAAACAAACATCTGAACTCACTGAAAGTTTTAATAATCATTACGCTCGCATATGAGACTCTGTGTCCCAGAAGGCTTTAGGACAAACATTGCACTGAGCACACGCCCACTGGGGGCAGAATTGTGAATAAAACTTGCCTGAAATGAAAAATGCGTGCTATCAGGTGTTCCTTGTGACGTGACCAAGAAGAAGAGGTTCCTGACCTTGAAACGCGTTGGCAGAAGTAAAACGTAATGTGGAGCAGGAGAGCAGTTTGAAAGTGTAGGCCGGATGGCAGAGCGCTGTCGTGTGCTCTCCCACATGCTTCAGGGCACTTTGTTGGACATTATTCATACACGGCAGCCTGGCCGTGGGGAAGATGCACCATCGCCGGCTGGAGACGAAATAAGACTACCGGCTGGCTGAGGCTGTGGTCTCTCAACTGTTGAAGGATCGTCTCAGCACAGCGCTCAAATGGAAAATAACCTGCGCTATCTGCTCTGCAAACCTACTAAAGGAAGTATAATTGTCTTAATTTTCAAACGAACATCTGAACTCACTGAAAGTTTTAATAATCATTACGCTCGCATATGAGACTCTGTGTCCCAGAAGGCTTTAGGACAAACATTGCACTGAGCACACGCCCACTGGGGGCAGAATTGTGAATAAAACTTGCATGAAATGAAAAATGCGTGCTATCAGGTGTTCCTTGTGACGTGCCCAAGAAAAAGAGGTTCCTGACCTTGAAACGCGTTGGCAGAAGTAAAAAGTAATGTGGAGCAGGAGAGCAGTTTGAAAGTGTAGGCTGGATGGCAGAGCGCTGTCGTGTGCTCTCCCAAATGCTTCAGGGCACTTTGTTGGACATTAATCATACACGGCAGCCTGGCCGTGGGAAAGATGCACCATCGCCGTCTGGAGACGAAATAAGACTACCGGCTGGCTGAGGCTGTGGTCTCTCAACTGTTGAAGGATCGTGTCAGCACAGCGCTCAAATGGAAAATAACCTGCGCTATCTGCTCTGCAAACCTACTAAAGGAAGTATAATTGTCTTAATTTTCAAACGAACATCTGAACTCACTGAAAGTTTTAATAATCATTACGCTCGCATATGAGACTCTGTGTCCCAGAAGGCTTTAGGACAAACATTGCACTGAGCACACGCCCACTGGGGGCAGAATTGTGAATAAAACGTGCCTGAAATGAAAAATGCGTGCTATCAGGTGTTCCTTGTGACGTGCCCAAGAAGAAGAGGTTCCTGACCTTGAAACGCGTTGGCAGAAGTAAAAAGTAATGTGGAGCAGGAGAGCAGTTTGAAAGTGTAGGCCGGATGGCAGAGCGCTGTCGTGTGCTCTCCCAAATGCTTCAGGGCACTTTGTTGGACATTATTCATACACGGCAGCCTGGCCGTGGGGAAGATGCACCATCGCCGGCTGGAAACGAAATAAGACTGCCGGCTGGCTGAGGCTGTGGTCTCTCAACTGTTGAAGGATCGTGTCAGCACAGCGCTCAAATGGAAAATAACCTGCGCTATCTGCTCTGCAAACCTACTAAAGGAAGTATAATTGTCTTAATTTTCAAACGAACATCTGAACTCACTGAAAGTTTTAATAATCATTACGCTCGCATATGAGACTCTGTGTCCCAGAAGGCTTTAGGACAAACATTGCACTGAGCACACGCCCACTGGGGGCAGAATTGTGAATAAAACGTGCCTGAAATGAAAAATGCGTGCTATCAGGTGTTCCTTGTGACGTGCCCAAGAAGAAGAGGTTCCTGACCTTGAAACGCGTTGGCAGAAGTAAAATGTAATGTGGAGCAGGAGAGCAGTTTGAAAGTGTAGGCCGGATGGCAGAGCGCTGTCGTGTGCTCTCCCAAATGCTTCAGGGCACTTTGTTGGACATTATTCATACACGGCAGCCTGGCCGTGGGGAAGATGCACCATCGCCGGCTGGAGACGAAATAAGACTACCGGCTGGCTGAGGCTGTGGTCTCTCAACTGTTGAAGGATCGTGTCAGCACAGCGCTCAAATGGAAAATAACCTGCGCTATCTGCTCTGCAAACCTACTAAAGGAAGTATAATTGTCTTAATTTTCAAACAAACATCTGAACTCACTGAAAGTTTTAATAATCATTACGCTCGCATATGAGACTCTGTGTCCCAGAAGGCTTTAGGACAAACATTGCACTGAGCACACGCCCACTGGGGGCAGAATTGTGAATAAAACTTGCCTGAAATGAAAAATGCGTGCTATCAGGTGTTCCTTGTGACGTGACCAAGAAGAAGAGGTTCCTGACCTTGAAACGCGTTGGCAGAAGTAAAACGTAATGTGGAGCAGGAGAGCAGTTTGAAAGTGTAGGCCGGATGGCAGAGCGCTGTCGTGTGCTCTCCCACATGCTTCAGGGCACTTTGTTGGACATTATTCATACACAGCAGCCTGGCCGTGGGGAAGATGCACCATCGCCGGCTGGAGACGAAATAAGACTACCGGCTTGTTGAGGCCTTGGTCTCTCAACTGTTGAAGGATCGTCTCAGCACAGCGCTCAAATGGAAAATAACCTGCGCTATCTGCTCTGCAAACCTACTAAAGGAAGTATAATTGTCTTAATTTTCAAACGAACATCTGAACTCACTGAAAGTTTTAATAATCATTACGCTCGCATATGAGACTCTGTGTCCCAGAAGGCTTTAGGACAAACATTGCACTGAGCACACGCCCACTGGGGGCAGAATTGTGAATAAAACGTGCCTGAAATGAAAAATGCGTGCTATCAGGTGTTCCTTGTGACGTGCCCAAGAAGAAGAGGTTCCTGACCTTGAAACGCGTTGGCAGAAGTAAAAAGTAATGTGGAGCAGGAGAGCAGTTTGAAAGTGTAGGCCGGATGGCAGAGCGCTGTCGTGTGCTCTCCCAAATGCTTCAGGGCACTTTGTTGGACATTATTCATACACGGCAGCCTGGCCGTGGGGAAGATGCACCATCGCCGGCTGGAAACGAAATAAGACTGCCGGCTGGCTGAGGCTGTGGTCTCTCAACTGTTGAAGGATCGTGTCAGCACAGCGCTCAAATGGAAAATAACCTGCGCTATCTGCTCTGCAAACCTACTAAAGGAAGTATAATTTTCTGAATTTTCAAACGAACATCTGAACTCACTGAAAGTTTTAATAATCATTACGCTCGCATATGAGACTCTGTGTCCCAGAAGGCTTTAGGACAAACATTGCACTGAGCACACGCCCACTGGGGGCAGAATTGTGAACAAAACGTGCTTGAAATGAAAAATGCGTGCTATCAGGTGTTCCTTGTGACGTGCCCAAGAAGAAGAGGTTCCTGACCTTGAAACGCGTTGGCAGAAGTAAAAAGTAATGTGGAGCAGGAGAGCAGTTTGAAAGTGTAGGCCGGATGGCAGAGCGCTGTCGTGTGCTCTCCCAAATGCTTCAGGGCACTTTGTTGGACATTATTCATACACGGCAGCCTGGCCGTTGGGAAGATGCACCATCGCCGGCTGGAGACTAAATAAGACTACCGGCTTGCTGAGGCTGTGGTCTCTCAACTGTTGAAGGATCGTGTCAGCACAGCGCTCAAATGGAAAATAACCTGCGCTATCTGCTCTGCAAACCTACTAAAGGAAGTATAATTGTCTTAATTTTCAAACGAACATCTGAACTCACTGAAAGTTTTAATAATCATTACGCTCGCATATGAGACTCTGTGTCCCAGAAGGCTTTAGGACAAACATTGCACTGAGCACACCCCCACTGGGGGCAGAATTGTGAATAAAACGTGCCTGAAACGAAAAATGCGTGCTATCAGGTGTTCCTTGTGGCGTGCCCAAGAAGAAGAGGTTCCTGACCTTGAAACGCGTTGGCAGAAGTAAAAAGTAATGTGGAGCAGGAGAGCAGTTTGAAAGTGTAGGCCGGATGGCAGAGCGCTGTCGTGTGCTCTCCCAAATGCTTCAGGGCACTTTGTTGGACATTATTCATACACGGCAGCATGGCCGTGGGGAAGATGCACCATCGCCGGCTGGAAACGAAATAAGACTGCCGGCTGGCTGAGGCTGTGGTCTCTCAACTGTTGAAGGATCGTGTCAGCACAGCGCTCAAATGGAAAATAACCTGCGCTATCTGCTCTGCAAACCTACTAAAGGAAGTATAATTGTCTTAATTTTCAAACGAACATCTGAACTCACTGAAAGTTTTAATAATCATTACGCTCGCATATGAGACTCTGTGTCCCAGAAGGCTTTAGGACAAACATTGCACTGAGCACACGCCCACTGGGGGCAGAATTGTGAATAAAACGTGCCTGAAATGAAAAATGCGTGCTATCAGGTGTCCTTGTGGCGTGCCCAAGAAGAAGAGGTTCCTGACCTTGAAACGCGTTGGCAGAAGTAAAAAGTAATGTGGAGCAGGAGAGCAGTTTGAAAGTGTAGGCCGGATGGCAGAGCGCTGTCGTGTGCTCTCCCAAATGCTTCAGGGCACTTTGTTGGACATTATTTATACACGGCAGCCTGGCCGTGGGGAAGATGCACCATCGCCGGCTGGAAACGAAATAAGACTGCCGGCTGGCTGAGGCTGTGGTCTCTCAACTGTTGAAGGATCGTGTCAGCACAGCGCTCAAATGGAAAATAACCTGCGCTATCTGCTCTACAAACCTACTAAAGGAAGTATAATTGTCTTAATTTTCAAACGAACATCTGAACTCACTGAAAGTTTTAATAATCATTACGCTCGCATATGAGACTCTGTGTCCCAGAAGGCTTTAGGACAAACATTGCAATGAGCACACGCCCACTGGGGGCAGAATTGTGAATAAAACTTGCCTGAAATGAAAAATGCGTGCTATCAGGTGTTCCTTGTGACGTGCCCAAGAAGAAGAGGTTCTTGACCTTGAAACGCGTTGGCAGAAGTAAAAAGTAATGTGGAGCAGGAGAGCAGTTTGAAAGTGTAGGCCGGATGGCAGAGCGCTGTCGTGTGCTCTCCCAAATGCTTCAGGGCACTTTGTTGGACATTATTCATACACGGCAGCCTGGCCGTGGGGAAGATGCACCATCGCCGGCTGGAGACGAAATAAGACTACCGGCTGGCTGAGGCTGTGGTCTCTCAACTGTTGAAGGATCGTGTCAGCACAGCGCTCAAATGGAAAATAACCTGCGCTATCTGCTCTGCAAACCTACTAAAGGAAGTATAATTGTCTTAATTTTCAAACGAACATCTGAACTCACTGAAAGTTTTAATAATCATTACGCTCGCATATGAGACTCTGTGTCCCAGAAGGCTTTAGGACAAACATTGCACTGAGCACACGCCCACTGGGGGCAGAATTGTGAATAAAACGTGCCTGAAATGAAAAATGCGTGCTATCAGGTGTTCCTTGTGACGTGCCCAAGAAGAAGAGGTTCCTGACCTTGAAACGCGTTGGCAGAAGTAAAATGTAATGTGGAGCAGGAGAGCAGTTTGAAAGTGTAGGCCGGATGGCAGAGCGCTGTCGTGTGCTCTCCCAAATGCTTCAGGGCACTTTGTTGGACATTATTCATACACGGCAGCCTGGCCGTGGGGAAGATGCACCATCGCCGGCTGGAGACGAAATAAGACTACCGGCTGGCTGAGGCTGTGGTCTCTCAACTGTTGAAGGATCGTGTCAGCACAGCGCTCAAATGGAAAATAACCTGCGCTATCTGCTCTGCAAACCTACTAAAGGAAGTATAATTGTCTTAATTTTCAAACAAACATCTGAACTCACTGAAAGTTTTAATAATCATTACGCTCGCATATGAGACTCTGTGTCCCAGAAGGCTTTAGGACAAACATTGCACTGAGCACACGCCCACTGGGGGCAGAATTGTGAATAAAACTTGCCTGAAATGAAAAATGCGTGCTATCAGGTGTTCCTTGTGACGTGACCAAAAAGAAGAGGTTCCTGACCTTGAAACGCGTTGGCAGAAGTAAAACGTAATGTGGAGCAGGAGAGCAGTTTGAAAGTGTAGGCCGGATGGCAGAGCGCTGTCGTGTGCTCTCCCACATGCTTCAGGGCACTTTGTTGGACATTATTCATACACGGCAGCTTGGCCGTGGGAAAGATGCACCATCGCCGGCTGGAGACGAAATAAGACTACCGGCTGGCTGAGGCTGTGGTCTCTCAACTGTTGAAGGATCGTGTCAGCACAGCGCTCAAATGGAAAATAACCTGCGCTATCTGCTCTGCAAACCTACTAAAGGAAATATAATTGTCTTAATTTTCAAACGAACATCTGAACTCACTGAAAGTTTTAATAATCATTACGCTCGCATATGAGACTCTGTGTCCCAGAAGGCTTTAGGACAAACATTGCACTGAGCACACGCCCACTGGGGGCAGAATTGTGAATAAAACTTGCCTGAAATGAAAAATGCGTGCTATCAGGTGTTCCTTGTGGCGTGCCCAAGAAGAAGAGGTTCCTGACCTTGAAACGCGTTGGCAGAAGTAAAAAGTAATGTGGAGCAGGAGAGCAGTTTGAAAGTGTAGGCCGGATGGCAGAGCGCTGTCGTGTGCTCTCCCAAATGCTTCAGGGCACTTTGTTGGACATTATTCATACACGGCAGCCTGGCCGTGGGGAAGATGCACCATCGCCGGCTGGAGACTAAATAAGACTACCGGCTTGCTGAGGCTGTGGTCTCTCAACTGTTGAAGGATCGTGTCAGCACAGCGCTCAAATGGAAAATAACCTGCGCTATCTGCTCTGCAAACCTACTAAAGGAAGTATAATTGTCTTAATTTTCAAACGAACATCTGAACTCACTGAAAGTTTTAATAATCATTACGCTCGCATATGAGACTCTGTGTCCCAGAAGGCTTTAGGACAAACATTGCACTGAGCACACGCCCACTGGGGGCAGAATTGTGAATAAAACGTGCCTGAAACGAAAAATGCGTGCTATCAGGTGTTCCTTGTGGCGTGCCCAAGAAGAAGAGGTTCCTGACCTTGAAACGCGTTGGCAGAAGTAAAAAGTAATGTGGAGCAGGAGAGCAGTTTGAAAGTGTAGGCCGGATGGCAGAGCGCTGTCGTGTGCTCTCCCAAATGCTTCAGGGCACTTTGTTGGACATTATTCATACACGGCAGCATGGCCGTGGGGAAGATGCACCATCGCCGGCTGGAAACGAAATAAGACTGCCGGCTGGCTGAGGCTGTGGTCTCTCAACTGTTGAAGGATCGTGTCAGCACAGCGCTCAAATGGAAAATAACCTGCGCTATCTGCTCTGCAAACCTACTAAAGGAAGTATAATTGTCTTAATTTTCAAACGAACATCTGAACTCACTGAAAGTTTTAATAATCATTACGCTCGCATATGAGACTCTGTGTCCCAGAAGGCTTTAGGACAAACATTGCACTGAGCACACGCCCACTGGGGGCAGAATTGTGAATAAAACGTGCCTGAAATGAAAAATGCGTGCTATCAGGTGTCCTTGTGGCGTGCCCAAGAAGAAGAGGTTCCTGACCTTGAAACGCGTTGGCAGAAGTAAAAAGTAATGTGGAGCAGGAGAGCAGTTTGAAAGTGTAGGCCGGATGGCAGAGCGCTGTCGTGTGCTCTCCCAAATGCTTCAGGGCACTTTGTTGGACATTATTTATACACGGCAGCCTGGCCGTGGGGAAGATGCACCATCGCCGGCTGGAAACGAAATAAGACTGCCGGCTGGCTGAGGCTGTGGTCTCTCAACTGTTGAAGGATCGTGTCAGCACAGCGCTCAAATGGAAAATAACCTGCGCTATCTGCTCTACAAACCTACTAAAGGAAGTATAATTGTCTTAATTTTCAAACGAACATCTGAACTCACTGAAAGTTTTAATAATCATTACGCTCGCATATGAGACTCTGTGTCCCAGAAGGCTTTAGGACAAACATTGCAATGAGCACACGCCCACTGGGGGCAGAATTGTGAATAAAACTTGCCTGAAATGAAAAATGCGTGCTATCAGGTGTTCCTTGTGACGTGCCCAAGAAGAAGAGGTTCTTGACCTTGAAACGCGTTGGCAGAAGTAAAAAGTAATGTGGAGCAGGAGAGCAGTTTGAAAGTGTAGGCCGGATGGCAGAGCGCTGTCGTGTGCTCTCCCAAATGCTTTAGGGCACTTTGTTGGACATTATTCATACACGGCAGCCTGGCCGTGGGGAAGATGCACCATCGCCGGCTGGAGACGAAATAAGACTACCGGCTGGCTGAGGCTGTGGTCTCTCAACTGTTGAAGGATCGTGTCAGCACAGCGCTCAAATGGAAAATAACCTGCGCTATCTGCTCTGCAAACCTACTAAAGGAAGTATAATTGTCTTAATTTTCAAACGAACATCTGAACTCACTGAAAGTTTTAATAATCATTACGCTCGCATATGAGACTCTGTGTCCCAGAAGGCTTTAGGACAAACATTGCACTGAGCACACGCCCACTGGGGGCAGAATTGTGAATAAAACGTGCCTGAAATGAAAAATGCGTGCTATCAGGTGTTCCTTGTGACGTGCCCAAGAAGAAGAGGTTCCTGACCTTGAAACGCGTTGGCAGAAGTAAAATGTAATGTGGAGCAGGAGAGCAGTTTGAAAGTGTAGGCCGGATGGCAGAGCGCTGTCGTGTGCTCTCCCAAATGCTTCAGGGCACTTTGTTGGACATTATTTATACACGGCAGCCTGGCCGTGGGGAAAATGCACCATCGCCGGCTGGAGACGAAATAAGACTACCGGCTGGCTGAGGCTGTGGTCTCTCAACTGTTGAAGGATCGTGTCAGCACAGCGCTCAAATGGAAAATAACCTGCGCTATCTGCTCTGCAAACCTACTAAAGGAAGTATAATTGTCTTAATTTTCAAACAAACATCTGAACTCACTGAAAGTTTTAATAATCATTACGCTCGCATATGAGACTCTGTGTCCCAGAAGGCTTTAGGACAAACATTGCACTGAGCACACGCCCACTGGGGGCAGAATTGTGAATAAAACTTGCCTGAAATGAAAAATGCGTGCTATCAGGTGTTCCTTGTGACGTGACCAAGAAAAGAGGTTCCTGACCTTGAAACGCGTTGGCAGAAGTAAAACGTAATGTGGAGCAGGAGAGCAGTTTGAAAGTGTAGGCCGGATGGCAGAGCGCTGTCGTGTGCTCTCCCACATGCTTCAGGGCACTTTGTTGGACATTATTCATACACGGCAGCCTGGCCGTGGGGAAGATGCACCATCGCCGGCTGGAGACGAAATAAGACTACCGGCTGGCTGAGGCTGTGGTCTCTCAACTGTTGAAGGATCGTCTCAGCACAGCGCTCAAATGGAAAATAACCTGCGCTATCTGCTCTGCAAACCTACTAAAGGAAGTATAATTGTCTTAATTTTCAAACGAACATCTGAACTCACTGAAAGTTTTAATAATCATTACGCTCGCATATGAGACTCTGTGTCCCAGAAGGCTTTAGGACAAACATTGCACTGAGCACACGCCCACTGGGGGCAGAATTGTGAATAAAACTTGCATGAAATGAAAAATGCGTGCTATCAGGTGTTCCTTGTGACGTGCCCAAGAAAAAGAGGTTCCTGACCTTGAAACGCGTTGGCAGAAGTAAAAAGTAATGTGGAGCAGGAGAGCAGTTTGAAAGTGTAGGCTGGATGGCAGAGCGCTGTCGTGTGCTCTCCCAAATGCTTCAGGGCACTTTGTTGGACATTAATCATACACGGCAGCCTGGCCGTGGGAAAGATGCACCATCGCCGTCTGGAGACGAAATAAGACTACCGGCTGGCTGAGGCTGTGGTCTCTCAACTGTTGAAGGATCGTGTCAGCACAGCGCTCAAATGGAAAATAACCTGCGCTATCTGCTCTGCAAACCTACTAAAGGAAGTATAATTGTCTTAATTTTCAAACGAACATCTGAACTCACTGAAAGTTTTAATAATCATTACGCTCGCATATGAGACTCTGTGTCCCAGAAGGCTTTAGGACAAACATTGCACTGAGCACACGCCCACTGGGGGCAGAATTGTGAATAAAACGTGCCTGAAATGAAAAATGCGTGCTATCAGGTGTTCCTTGTGACGTGCCCAAGAAGAAGAGGTTCCTGACCTTGAAACGCGTTGGCAGAAGTAAAAAGTAATGTGGAGCAGGAGAGCAGTTTGAAAGTGTAGGCCGGATGGCAGAGCGCTGTCGTGTGCTCTCCCAAATGCTTCAGGGCACTTTGTTGGACATTATTCATACACGGCAGCCTGGCCGTGGGGAAGATGCACCATCGCCGGCTGGAGACTAAATAAGACTACCGGCTTGCTGAGGCTGTGGTCTCTCAACTGTTGAAGGATCGTGTCAGCACAGCGCTCAAATGGAAAATAACCTGCGCTATCTGCTCTGCAAACCTACTAAAGGAAGTATAATTGTCTTAATTTTCAAACGAACATCTGAACTCACTGAAAGTTTTAATAATCATTACGCTCGCATATGAGACTCTGTGTCCCAGAAGGCTTTAGGACAAACATTGCACTGAGCACACGCCCACTGGGGGCAGAATTGTGAATAAAACGTGCCTGAAACGAAAAATGCGTGCTATCAGGTGTTCCTTGTGGCGTGCCCAAGAAGAAGAGGTTCCTGACCTTGAAACGCGTTGGCAGAAGTAAAAAGTAATGTGGAGCAGGAGAGCAGTTTGAAAGTGTAGGCCGGATGGCAGAGCGCTGTCGTGTGCTCTCCCAAATGCTTCAGGGCACTTTGTTGGACATTATTCATACACGGCAGCCTGGCCGTGGGGAAGATGCACCATCGCCGGCTGGAGACGAAATAAGACTACCGGCTGGCTGAGGCTGTGGTCTCTCAACTGTTGAAGGATCGTGTCAGCACAGCGGTCAAATGGAAAATAACCTGCGCTATCTGCTCTGCAAACCTACTAAAGGAAGTATAATTGTCTTAATTTTCAAACGAACATCTGAACTCACTGAAAGTTTTAATAATCATTACGCTCGCATATGAGACTCTGTGTCCCAGAAGGCTTTAGGACAAACATTGCACTGAGCACACGCCCACTGGGGGCAGAATTGTGAATAAAACGTGCCTGAAATGAAAAATGCGTGCTATCAGGTGTTCCTTGTGACGTGCCCAAGAAGAAGAGGTTCCTGACCTTGAAACGCGTTGGCAGAAGTAAAATGTAATGTGGAGCAGGAGAGCAGTTTGAAAGTGTAGGCCGGATGGCAGAGCGCTGTCGTGTGCTCTCCCAAATGCTTCAGGGCACTTTGTTGGACATTATTTATACACGGCAGCCTGGCCGTGGGGAAAATGCACCATCGCCGGCTGGAGACGAAATAAGACTACCGGCTGGCTGAGGCTGTGGTCTCTCAACTGTTGAAGGATCGTGTCAGCACAGCGCTCAAATGGAAAATAACCTGCGCTATCTGCTCTGCAAACCTACTAAAGGAAGTATAATTGTCTTAATTTTCAAACAAACATCTGAACTCACTGAAAGTTTTAATAATCATTACGCTCGCATATGAGACTCTGTGTCCCAGAAGGCTTTAGGACAAACATTGCACTGAGCACACGCCCACTGGGGGCAGAATTGTGAATAAAACTTGCCTGAAATGAAAAATGCGTGCTATCAGGTGTTCCTTGTGACGTGACCAAGAAGAAGAGGTTCCTGACCTTGAAACGCGTTGGCAGAAGTAAAACGTAATGTGGAGCAGGAGAGCAGTTTGAAAGTGTAGGCCGGATGGCAGAGCGCTGTCGTGTGCTCTCCCACATGCTTCAGGGCACTTTGTTGGACATTATTCATACACGGCAGCCTGGCCGTGGGGAAGATGCACCATCGCCGGCTGGAGACGAAATAAGACTACCGGCTGGCTGAGGCTGTGGTCTCTCAACTGTTGAAGGATCGTCTCAGCACAGCGCTCAAATGGAAAATAACCTGCGCTATCTGCTCTGCAAACCTACTAAAGGAAGTATAATTGTCTTAATTTTCAAACGAACATCTGAACTCACTGAAAGTTTTAATAATCATTACGCTCGCATATGAGACTCTGTGTCCCAGAAGGCTTTAGGACAAACATTGCACTGAGCACACGCCCACTGGGGGCAGAATTGTGAATAAAACTTGCATGAAATGAAAAATGCGTGCTATCAGGTGTTCCTTGTGACGTGCCCAAGAAAAAGAGGTTCCTGACCTTGAAACGCGTTGGCAGAAGTAAAAAGTAATGTGGAGCAGGAGAGCAGTTTGAAAGTGTAGGCTGGATGGCAGAGCGCTGTCGTGTGCTCTCCCAAATGCTTCAGGGCACTTTGTTGGACATTAATCATACACGGCAGCCTGGCCGTGGGAAAGATGCACCATCGCCGTCTGGAGACGAAATAAGACTACCGGCTGGCTGAGGCTGTGGTCTCTCAACTGTTGAAGGATCGTGTCAGCACAGCGCTCAAATGGAAAATAACCTGCGCTATCTGCTCTGCAAACCTACTAAAGGAAGTATAATTGTCTTAATTTTCAAACGAACATCTGAACTCACTGAAAGTTTTAATAATCATTACGCTCGCATATGAGACTCTGTGTCCCAGAAGGCTTTAGGACAAACATTGCACTGAGCACACGCCCACTGGGGGCAGAATTGTGAATAAAACGTGCCTGAAATGAAAAATGCGTGCTATCAGGTGTTCCTTGTGACGTGCCCAAGAAGAAGAGGTTCCTGACCTTGAAACGCGTTGGCAGAAGTAAAAAGTAATGTGGAGCAGGAGAGCAGTTTGAAAGTGTAGGCCGGATGGCAGAGCGCTGTCGTGTGCTCTCCCAAATGCTTCAGGGCACTTTGTTGGACATTATTCATACACGGCAGCCTGGCCGTGGGGAAGATGCACCATCGCCGGCTGGAAACGAAATAAGACTGCCGGCTGGCTGAGGCTGTGGTCTCTCAACTGTTGAAGGATCGTGTCAGCACAGCGCTCAAATGGAAAATAACCTGCGCTATCTGCTCTGCAAACCTACTAAAGGAAGTATAATTGTCTTAATTTTCAAACGAACATCTGAACTCACTGAAAGTTTTAATAATCATTACGCTCGCATATGAGACTCTGTGTCCCAGAAGGCTTTAGGACAAACATTGCACTGAGCACACGCCCACTGGGGGCAGAATTGTGAATAAAACGTGCCTGAAATGAAAAATGCGTGCTATCAGGTGTTCCTTGTGACGTGCCCAAGAAGAAGAGGTTCCTGACCTTGAAACGCGTTGGCAGAAGTAAAATGTAATGTGGAGCAGGAGAGCAGTTTGAAAGTGTAGGCCGGATGGCAGAGCGCTGTCGTGTGCTCTCCCAAATGCTTCAGGGCACTTTGTTGGACATTATTCATACACGGCAGCCTGGCCGTGGGGAAGATGCACCATCGCCGGCTGGAGACGAAATAAGACTACCGGCTGGCTGAGGCTGTGGTCTCTCAACTGTTGAAGGATCGTGTCAGCACAGCGCTCAAATGGAAAATAACCTGCGCTATCTGCTCTGCAAACCTACTAAAGGAAGTATAATTGTCTTAATTTTCAAACAAACATCTGAACTCACTGAAAGTTTTAATAATCATTACGCTCGCATATGAGACTCTGTGTCCCAGAAGGCTTTAGGACAAACATTGCACTGAGCACACGCCCACTGGGGGCAGAATTGTGAATAAAACTTGCCTGAAATGAAAAATGCGTGCTATCAGGTGTTCCTTGTGACGTGACCAAGAAGAAGAGGTTCCTGACCTTGAAACGCGTTGGCAGAAGTAAAACGTAATGTGGAGCAGGAGAGCAGTTTGAAAGTGTAGGCCGGATGGCAGAGCGCTGTCGTGTGCTCTCCCACATGCTTCAGGGCACTTTGTTGGACATTATTCATACACAGCAGCCTGGCCGTGGGGAAGATGCACCATCGCCGGCTGGAGACGAAATAAGACTACCGGCTTGTTGAGGCCTTGGTCTCTCAACTGTTGAAGGATCGTCTCAGCACAGCGCTCAAATGGAAAATAACCTGCGCTATCTGCTCTGCAAACCTACTAAAGGAAGTATAATTGTCTTAATTTTCAAACGAACATCTGAACTCACTGAAAGTTTTAATAATCATTACGCTCGCATATGAGACTCTGTGTCCCAGAAGGCTTTAGGACAAACATTGCACTGAGCACACGCCCACTGGGGGCAGAATTGTGAATAAAACGTGCCTGAAATGAAAAATGCGTGCTATCAGGTGTTCCTTGTGACGTGCCCAAGAAGAAGAGGTTCCTGACCTTGAAACGCGTTGGCAGAAGTAAAAAGTAATGTGGAGCAGGAGAGCAGTTTGAAAGTGTAGGCCGGATGGCAGAGCGCTGTCGTGTGCTCTCCCAAATGCTTCAGGGCACTTTGTTGGACATTATTCATACACGGCAGCCTGGCCGTGGGGAAGATGCACCATCGCCGGCTGGAAACGAAATAAGACTGCCGGCTGGCTGAGGCTGTGGTCTCTCAACTGTTGAAGGATCGTGTCAGCACAGCGCTCAAATGGAAAATAACCTGCGCTATCTGCTCTGCAAACCTACTAAAGGAAGTATAATTTTCTGAATTTTCAAACGAACATCTGAACTCACTGAAAGTTTTAATAATCATTACGCTCGCATATGAGACTCTGTGTCCCAGAAGGCTTTAGGACAAACATTGCACTGAGCACACGCCCACTGGGGGCAGAATTGTGAACAAAACGTGCTTGAAATGAAAAATGCGTGCTATCAGGTGTTCCTTGTGACGTGCCCAAGAAGAAGAGGTTCCTGACCTTGAAACGCGTTGGCAGAAGTAAAAAGTAATGTGGAGCAGGAGAGCAGTTTGAAAGTGTAGGCCGGATGGCAGAGCGCTGTCGTGTGCTCTCCCAAATGCTTCAGGGCACTTTGTTGGACATTATTCATACACGGCAGCCTGGCCGTTGGGAAGATGCACCATCGCCGGCTGGAGACTAAATAAGACTACCGGCTTGCTGAGGCTGTGGTCTCTCAACTGTTGAAGGATCGTGTCAGCACAGCGCTCAAATGGAAAATAACCTGCGCTATCTGCTCTGCAAACCTACTAAAGGAAGTATAATTGTCTTAATTTTCAAACGAACATCTGAACTCACTGAAAGTTTTAATAATCATTACGCTCGCATATGAGACTCTGTGTCCCAGAAGGCTTTAGGACAAACATTGCACTGAGCACACCCCCACTGGGGGCAGAATTGTGAATAAAACGTGCCTGAAACGAAAAATGCGTGCTATCAGGTGTTCCTTGTGGCGTGCCCAAGAAGAAGAGGTTCCTGACCTTGAAACGCGTTGGCAGAAGTAAAAAGTAATGTGGAGCAGGAGAGCAGTTTGAAAGTGTAGGCCGGATGGCAGAGCGCTGTCGTGTGCTCTCCCAAATGCTTCAGGGCACTTTGTTGGACATTATTCATACACGGCAGCATGGCCGTGGGGAAGATGCACCATCGCCGGCTGGAAACGAAATAAGACTGCCGGCTGGCTGAGGCTGTGGTCTCTCAACTGTTGAAGGATCGTGTCAGCACAGCGCTCAAATGGAAAATAACCTGCGCTATCTGCTCTGCAAACCTACTAAAGGAAGTATAATTGTCTTAATTTTCAAACGAACATCTGAACTCACTGAAAGTTTTAATAATCATTACGCTCGCATATGAGACTCTGTGTCCCAGAAGGCTTTAGGACAAACATTGCACTGAGCACACGCCCACTGGGGGCAGAATTGTGAATAAAACGTGCCTGAAATGAAAAATGCGTGCTATCAGGTGTCCTTGTGGCGTGCCCAAGAAGAAGAGGTTCCTGACCTTGAAACGCGTTGGCAGAAGTAAAAAGTAATGTGGAGCAGGAGAGCAGTTTGAAAGTGTAGGCCGGATGGCAGAGCGCTGTCGTGTGCTCTCCCAAATGCTTCAGGGCACTTTGTTGGACATTATTTATACACGGCAGCCTGGCCGTGGGGAAGATGCACCATCGCCGGCTGGAAACGAAATAAGACTGCCGGCTGGCTGAGGCTGTGGTCTCTCAACTGTTGAAGGATCGTGTCAGCACAGCGCTCAAATGGAAAATAACCTGCGCTATCTGCTCTACAAACCTACTAAAGGAAGTATAATTGTCTTAATTTTCAAACGAACATCTGAACTCACTGAAAGTTTTAATAATCATTACGCTCGCATATGAGACTCTGTGTCCCAGAAGGCTTTAGGACAAACATTGCAATGAGCACACGCCCACTGGGGGCAGAATTGTGAATAAAACTTGCCTGAAATGAAAAATGCGTGCTATCAGGTGTTCCTTGTGACGTGCCCAAGAAGAAGAGGTTCTTGACCTTGAAACGCGTTGGCAGAAGTAAAAAGTAATGTGGAGCAGGAGAGCAGTTTGAAAGTGTAGGCCGGATGGCAGAGCGCTGTCGTGTGCTCTCCCAAATGCTTCAGGGCACTTTGTTGGACATTATTCATACACGGCAGCCTGGCCGTGGGGAAGATGCACCATCGCCGGCTGGAGACGAAATAAGACTACCGGCTGGCTGAGGCTGTGGTCTCTCAACTGTTGAAGGATCGTGTCAGCACAGCGCTCAAATGGAAAATAACCTGCGCTATCTGCTCTGCAAACCTACTAAAGGAAGTATAATTGTCTTAATTTTCAAACGAACATCTGAACTCACTGAAAGTTTTAATAATCATTACGCTCGCATATGAGACTCTGTGTCCCAGAAGGCTTTAGGACAAACATTGCACTGAGCACACGCCCACTGGGGGCAGAATTGTGAATAAAACGTGCCTGAAATGAAAAATGCGTGCTATCAGGTGTTCCTTGTGACGTGCCCAAGAAGAAGAGGTTCCTGACCTTGAAACGCGTTGGCAGAAGTAAAATGTAATGTGGAGCAGGAGAGCAGTTTGAAAGTGTAGGCCGGATGGCAGAGCGCTGTCGTGTGCTCTCCCAAATGCTTCAGGGCACTTTGTTGGACATTATTCATACACGGCAGCCTGGCCGTGGGGAAGATGCACCATCGCCGGCTGGAGACGAAATAAGACTACCGGCTGGCTGAGGCTGTGGTCTCTCAACTGTTGAAGGATCGTGTCAGCACAGCGCTCAAATGGAAAATAACCTGCGCTATCTGCTCTGCAAACCTACTAAAGGAAGTATAATTGTCTTAATTTTCAAACAAACATCTGAACTCACTGAAAGTTTTAATAATCATTACGCTCGCATATGAGACTCTGTGTCCCAGAAGGCTTTAGGACAAACATTGCACTGAGCACACGCCCACTGGGGGCAGAATTGTGAATAAAACTTGCCTGAAATGAAAAATGCGTGCTATCAGGTGTTCCTTGTGACGTGACCAAAAAGAAGAGGTTCCTGACCTTGAAACGCGTTGGCAGAAGTAAAACGTAATGTGGAGCAGGAGAGCAGTTTGAAAGTGTAGGCCGGATGGCAGAGCGCTGTCGTGTGCTCTCCCACATGCTTCAGGGCACTTTGTTGGACATTATTCATACACGGCAGCTTGGCCGTGGGAAAGATGCACCATCGCCGGCTGGAGACGAAATAAGACTACCGGCTGGCTGAGGCTGTGGTCTCTCAACTGTTGAAGGATCGTGTCAGCACAGCGCTCAAATGGAAAATAACCTGCGCTATCTGCTCTGCAAACCTACTAAAGGAAATATAATTGTCTTAATTTTCAAACGAACATCTGAACTCACTGAAAGTTTTAATAATCATTACGCTCGCATATGAGACTCTGTGTCCCAGAAGGCTTTAGGACAAACATTGCACTGAGCACACGCCCACTGGGGGCAGAATTGTGAATAAAACTTGCCTGAAATGAAAAATGCGTGCTATCAGGTGTTCCTTGTGGCGTGCCCAAGAAGAAGAGGTTCCTGACCTTGAAACGCGTTGGCAGAAGTAAAAAGTAATGTGGAGCAGGAGAGCAGTTTGAAAGTGTAGGCCGGATGGCAGAGCGCTGTCGTGTGCTCTCCCAAATGCTTCAGGGCACTTTGTTGGACATTATTCATACACGGCAGCCTGGCCGTGGGGAAGATGCACCATCGCCGGCTGGAGACTAAATAAGACTACCGGCTTGCTGAGGCTGTGGTCTCTCAACTGTTGAAGGATCGTGTCAGCACAGCGCTCAAATGGAAAATAACCTGCGCTATCTGCTCTGCAAACCTACTAAAGGAAGTATAATTGTCTTAATTTTCAAACGAACATCTGAACTCACTGAAAGTTTTAATAATCATTACGCTCGCATATGAGACTCTGTGTCCCAGAAGGCTTTAGGACAAACATTGCACTGAGCACACGCCCACTGGGGGCAGAATTGTGAATAAAACGTGCCTGAAACGAAAAATGCGTGCTATCAGGTGTTCCTTGTGGCGTGCCCAAGAAGAAGAGGTTCCTGACCTTGAAACGCGTTGGCAGAAGTAAAAAGTAATGTGGAGCAGGAGAGCAGTTTGAAAGTGTAGGCCGGATGGCAGAGCGCTGTCGTGTGCTCTCCCAAATGCTTCAGGGCACTTTGTTGGACATTATTCATACACGGCAGCATGGCCGTGGGGAAGATGCACCATCGCCGGCTGGAAACGAAATAAGACTGCCGGCTGGCTGAGGCTGTGGTCTCTCAACTGTTGAAGGATCGTGTCAGCACAGCGCTCAAATGGAAAATAACCTGCGCTATCTGCTCTGCAAACCTACTAAAGGAAGTATAATTGTCTTAATTTTCAAACGAACATCTGAACTCACTGAAAGTTTTAATAATCATTACGCTCGCATATGAGACTCTGTGTCCCAGAAGGCTTTAGGACAAACATTGCACTGAGCACACGCCCACTGGGGGCAGAATTGTGAATAAAACGTGCCTGAAATGAAAAATGCGTGCTATCAGGTGTCCTTGTGGCGTGCCCAAGAAGAAGAGGTTCCTGACCTTGAAACGCGTTGGCAGAAGTAAAAAGTAATGTGGAGCAGGAGAGCAGTTTGAAAGTGTAGGCCGGATGGCAGAGCGCTGTCGTGTGCTCTCCCAAATGCTTCAGGGCACTTTGTTGGACATTATTTATACACGGCAGCCTGGCCGTGGGGAAGATGCACCATCGCCGGCTGGAAACGAAATAAGACTGCCGGCTGGCTGAGGCTGTGGTCTCTCAACTGTTGAAGGATCGTGTCAGCACAGCGCTCAAATGGAAAATAACCTGCGCTATCTGCTCTACAAACCTACTAAAGGAAGTATAATTGTCTTAATTTTCAAACGAACATCTGAACTCACTGAAAGTTTTAATAATCATTACGCTCGCATATGAGACTCTGTGTCCCAGAAGGCTTTAGGACAAACATTGCAATGAGCACACGCCCACTGGGGGCAGAATTGTGAATAAAACTTGCCTGAAATGAAAAATGCGTGCTATCAGGTGTTCCTTGTGACGTGCCCAAGAAGAAGAGGTTCTTGACCTTGAAACGCGTTGGCAGAAGTAAAAAGTAATGTGGAGCAGGAGAGCAGTTTGAAAGTGTAGGCCGGATGGCAGAGCGCTGTCGTGTGCTCTCCCAAATGCTTTAGGGCACTTTGTTGGACATTATTCATACACGGCAGCCTGGCCGTGGGGAAGATGCACCATCGCCGGCTGGAGACGAAATAAGACTACCGGCTGGCTGAGGCTGTGGTCTCTCAACTGTTGAAGGATCGTGTCAGCACAGCGCTCAAATGGAAAATAACCTGCGCTATCTGCTCTGCAAACCTACTAAAGGAAGTATAATTGTCTTAATTTTCAAACGAACATCTGAACTCACTGAAAGTTTTAATAATCATTACGCTCGCATATGAGACTCTGTGTCCCAGAAGGCTTTAGGACAAACATTGCACTGAGCACACGCCCACTGGGGGCAGAATTGTGAATAAAACGTGCCTGAAATGAAAAATGCGTGCTATCAGGTGTTCCTTGTGACGTGCCCAAGAAGAAGAGGTTCCTGACCTTGAAACGCGTTGGCAGAAGTAAAATGTAATGTGGAGCAGGAGAGCAGTTTGAAAGTGTAGGCCGGATGGCAGAGCGCTGTCGTGTGCTCTCCCAAATGCTTCAGGGCACTTTGTTGGACATTATTTATACACGGCAGCCTGGCCGTGGGGAAAATGCACCATCGCCGGCTGGAGACGAAATAAGACTACCGGCTGGCTGAGGCTGTGGTCTCTCAACTGTTGAAGGATCGTGTCAGCACAGCGCTCAAATGGAAAATAACCTGCGCTATCTGCTCTGCAAACCTACTAAAGGAAGTATAATTGTCTTAATTTTCAAACAAACATCTGAACTCACTGAAAGTTTTAATAATCATTACGCTCGCATATGAGACTCTGTGTCCCAGAAGGCTTTAGGACAAACATTGCACTGAGCACACGCCCACTGGGGGCAGAATTGTGAATAAAACTTGCCTGAAATGAAAAATGCGTGCTATCAGGTGTTCCTTGTGACGTGACCAAGAAAAGAGGTTCCTGACCTTGAAACGCGTTGGCAGAAGTAAAACGTAATGTGGAGCAGGAGAGCAGTTTGAAAGTGTAGGCCGGATGGCAGAGCGCTGTCGTGTGCTCTCCCACATGCTTCAGGGCACTTTGTTGGACATTATTCATACACGGCAGCCTGGCCGTGGGGAAGATGCACCATCGCCGGCTGGAGACGAAATAAGACTACCGGCTGGCTGAGGCTGTGGTCTCTCAACTGTTGAAGGATCGTCTCAGCACAGCGCTCAAATGGAAAATAACCTGCGCTATCTGCTCTGCAAACCTACTAAAGGAAGTATAATTGTCTTAATTTTCAAACGAACATCTGAACTCACTGAAAGTTTTAATAATCATTACGCTCGCATATGAGACTCTGTGTCCCAGAAGGCTTTAGGACAAACATTGCACTGAGCACACGCCCACTGGGGGCAGAATTGTGAATAAAACTTGCATGAAATGAAAAATGCGTGCTATCAGGTGTTCCTTGTGACGTGCCCAAGAAAAAGAGGTTCCTGACCTTGAAACGCGTTGGCAGAAGTAAAAAGTAATGTGGAGCAGGAGAGCAGTTTGAAAGTGTAGGCTGGATGGCAGAGCGCTGTCGTGTGCTCTCCCAAATGCTTCAGGGCACTTTGTTGGACATTAATCATACACGGCAGCCTGGCCGTGGGAAAGATGCACCATCGCCGTCTGGAGACGAAATAAGACTACCGGCTGGCTGAGGCTGTGGTCTCTCAACTGTTGAAGGATCGTGTCAGCACAGCGCTCAAATGGAAAATAACCTGCGCTATCTGCTCTGCAAACCTACTAAAGGAAGTATAATTGTCTTAATTTTCAAACGAACATCTGAACTCACTGAAAGTTTTAATAATCATTACGCTCGCATATGAGACTCTGTGTCCCAGAAGGCTTTAGGACAAACATTGCACTGAGCACACGCCCACTGGGGGCAGAATTGTGAATAAAACGTGCCTGAAATGAAAAATGCGTGCTATCAGGTGTTCCTTGTGACGTGCCCAAGAAGAAGAGGTTCCTGACCTTGAAACGCGTTGGCAGAAGTAAAAAGTAATGTGGAGCAGGAGAGCAGTTTGAAAGTGTAGGCCGGATGGCAGAGCGCTGTCGTGTGCTCTCCCAAATGCTTCAGGGCACTTTGTTGGACATTATTCATACACGGCAGCCTGGCCGTGGGGAAGATGCACCATCGCCGGCTGGAAACGAAATAAGACTGCCGGCTGGCTGAGGCTGTGGTCTCTCAACTGTTGAAGGATCGTGTCAGCACAGCGCTCAAATGGAAAATAACCTGCGCTATCTGCTCTGCAAACCTACTAAAGGAAGTATAATTTTCTGAATTTTCAAACGAACATCTGAACTCACTGAAAGTTTTAATAATCATTACGCTCGCATATGAGACTCTGTGTCCCAGAAGGCTTTAGGACAAACATTGCACTGAGCACACGCCCACTGGGGGCAGAATTGTGAATAAAACGTGCCTGAAATGAAAAATGCGTGCTATCAGGTGTTCCTTGTGACGTGCCCAAGAAGAAGAGGTTCCTGACCTTGAAACGCGTTGGCAGAAGTAAAAAGTAATGTGGAGCAGGAGAGCAGTTTGAAAGTGTAGGCCGGATGGCAGAGCGCTGTCGTGTGCTCTCCCAAATGCTTCAGGGCACTTTGTTGGACATTATTCATACACGGCAGCCTGGCCGTGGGGAAGATGCACCATCGCCGGCTGGAGACTAAATAAGACTACCGGCTGGCTGAGGCTGTGGTCTCTCAACTGTTGAAGGATCGTGTCAGCACAGCGCTCAAATGGAAAATAACCTGCGCTATCTGCTCTGCAAACCTACTAAAGGAAATATAATTGTCTTAATTTTCAAACGAACATCTGAACTCACTGAAAGTTTTAATAATCATTACGCTCGCATATGAGACTCTGTGTCCCAGAAGGCTTTAGGACAAACATTGCACTGAGCACACGCCCACTGGGGGCAGAATTGTGAATAAAACGTGCCTGAAATGAAAAATGCGTGCTATCAGGTGTTCCTTGTGGCGTGCCCAAGAAGAAGAGGTTCCTGACCTTGAAACGCGTTGGCAGAAGTAAAAAGTAATGTGGAGCAGGAGAGCAGTTTGAAAGTGTAGGCCGGATGGCAGAGCGCTGTCGTGTGCTCTCCCAAATGCTTCAGGGCACTTTGTTGGACATTATTCATACACGGCAGCCTGGCCGTGGGGAAGATGCACCATCGCCGGCTGGAGACGAAATAAGACTACCGGCTGGCTGAGTCTCTGGTCTCTCAACTGTTGAAGAATCGTGTCAGCACAGCGCTCAAATGGAAAATAACCTGCGCTATCTGCTCTGCAAACCTACTAAAGGAAATATAATTGTCTTAATTTTCAAACGAACATCTGAACTCACTGAAAGTTTTAATAATCATTACGCTCGCATATGAGACTCTGTGTCCCAGAAGGCTTTAGGACAAACATTGCACTGAGCACACGCCCACTGGGGGCAGAATTGTGAATAAAACGTGCCTGAAATGAAAAATGCGTGCTATCAGGTGTTCCTTGTGACGTGCCCAAGAAGAAGAGGTTCCTGACCTTGAAACGCGTTGGCAGAAGTAAAAAGTAATGTGGAGCAGGAGAGCAGTTTGAAAGTGTAGGCCGGATGGCAGAGCGCTGTCGTGTGCTCTCCCAAATGCTTCAGGGCACTTTGTTGGACATTATTCATACACGGCAGCCTGGCCGTGGGGAAGATGCACCATCGCCGGCTGGAAACGAAATAAGACTGCCGGCTGGCTGAGGCTGTGGTCTCTCAACTGTTGAAGGATCGTGTCAGCACAGCGCTCAAATGGAAAATAACCTGCGCTATCTGCTCTGCAAACCTACTAAAGGAAGTATAATTTTCTGAATTTTCAAACGAACATCTGAACTCACTGAAAGTTTTAATAATCATTACGCTCGCATATGAGACTCTGTGTCCCAGAAGGCTTTAGGACAAACATTGCACTGAGCACACGCCCACTGGGGGCAGAATTGTGAATAAAACGTGCCTGAAATGAAAAATGCGTGCTATCAGGTGTTCCTTGTGACGTGCCCAAGAAGAAGAGGTTCCTGACCTTGAAACGCGTTGGCAGAAGTAAAAAGTAATGTGGAGCAGGAGAGCAGTTTGAAAGTGTAGGCCGGATGGCAGAGCGCTGTCGTGTGCTCTCCCAAATGCTTCAGGGCACTTTGTTGGACATTATTCATACACGGCAGCCTGGCCGTGGGGAAGATGCACCATCGCCGGCTGGAGACTAAATAAGACTACCGGCTGGCTGAGGCTGTGGTCTCTCAACTGTTGAAGGATCGTGTCAGCACAGCGCTCAAATGGAAAATAACCTGCGCTATCTGCTCTGCAAACCTACTAAAGGAAATATAATTGTCTTAATTTTCAAACGAACATCTGAACTCACTGAAAGTTTTAATAATCATTACGCTCGCATATGAGACTCTGTGTCCCAGAAGGCTTTAGGACAAACATTGCACTGAGCACACGCCCACTGGGGGCAGAATTGTGAATAAAACGTGCCTGAAATGAAAAATGCGTGCTATCAGGTGTTCCTTGTGGCGTGCCCAAGAAGAAGAGGTTCCTGACCTTGAAACGCGTTGGCAGAAGTAAAAAGTAATGTGGAGCAGGAGAGCAGTTTGAAAGTGTAGGCCGGATGGCAGAGCGCTGTCGTGTGCTCTCCCAAATGCTTCAGGGCACTTTGTTGGACATTATTCATACACGGCAGCCTGGCCGTGGGGAAGATGCACCATCGCCGGCTGGAGACGAAATAAGACTACCGGCTGGCTGAGTCTCTGGTCTCTCAACTGTTGAAGAATCGTGTCAGCACAGCGCTCAAATGGAAAATAACCTGCGCTATCTGCTCTGCAAACCTACTAAAGGAAATATAATTGTCTTAATTTTCAAACGAACATCTGAACTCACTGAAAGTTTTAATAATCATTACGCTCGCATATGAGACTCTGTGTCCCAG
The DNA here is from genome assembly GCF_964204655.1 of Triturus cristatus. NCBI lineage: Eukaryota > Metazoa > Chordata > Amphibia > Caudata > Salamandridae > Triturus > Triturus cristatus. The sequence goes on from NW_028188377.1 coordinate 476,730, forward strand.
AAGGCTTTAGGACAAACATTGCACTGATCACACGCCCACTGGGGGCAGAATTGTGAATAAAGCGTGCCTGAAATGAAAAATGCGTGCTATCAGGTGTTCCTTGTGACGTGCCCAAGAAGAAGAGGTTCCTGACCTTGAAACGCGTTGGCAGAAGTAAAAAGTAATGTGGAGCAGGAGAGCAGTTTGAAAGTGTAGGCCGGATGGCAGAGCGCTGTCGTGTGCTCTCCCAAATGCTTCAGGGCACTTTGTTGGACATTATTCATACACGGCAGCCTGGCCGTGGGGAAGATGCACCATCGCCGGCTGGAAACGAAATAAGACTGCCGGCTGGCTGAGGCTGTGGTCTCTCAACTGTTGAAGGATCGTGTCAGCACAGCGCTCAAATGGAAAATAACCTGCGCTATCTGCTCTGCAAACCTACTAAAGGAAGTATAATTTTCTGAATTTTCAAACGAACATCTGAACTCACTGAAAGTTTTAATAATCATTACGCTCGCATATGAGACTCTGTGTCCCAGAAGGCTTTAGGACAAACATTGCACTGAGCACACGCCCACTGGGGGCAGAATTGTGAATAAAACGTGCCTGAAATGAAAAATGCGTGCTATCAGGTGTTCCTTGTGACGTGCCCAAGAAGAAGAGGTTCCTGACCTTGAAACGCGTTGGCAGAAGTAAAAAGTAATGTGGAGCAGGAGAGCAGTTTGAAAGTGTAGGCCGGATGGCAGAGCGCTGTCGTGTGCTCTCCCAAATGCTTCAGGGCACTTTGTTGGACATTATTCATACACGGCAGCCTGGCCGTGGGGAAGATGCACCATCGCCGGCTGGAAACGAAATAAGACTGCCGGCTGGCTGAGGCTGTGGTCTCTCAACTGTTGAAGGATCGTGTCAGCACAGCGCTCAAATGGAAAATAACCTGCGCTATCTGCTCTGCAAACCTACTAAAGGAAGTATAATTTTCTGAATTTTCAAACGAACATCTGAACTCACTGAAAGTTTTAATAATCATTACGCTCGCATATGAGACTCTGTGTCCCAGAAGGCTTTAGGACAAACATTGCACTGAGCACACGCCCACTGGGGGCAGAATTGTGAATAAAACGTGCCTGAAATGAAAAATGCGTGCTATCAGGTGTTCCTTGTGACGTGCCCAAGAAGAAGAGGTTCCTGACCTTGAAACGCGTTGGCAGAAGTAAAAAGTAATGTGGAGCAGGAGAGCAGTTTGAAAGTGTAGGCCGGATGGCAGAGCGCTGTCGTGTGCTCTCCCAAATGCTTCAGGGCACTTTGTTGGACATTATTCATACACGGCAGCCTGGCCGTGGGGAAGATGCACCATCGCCGGCTGGAGACTAAATAAGACTACCGGCTGGCTGAGGCTGTGGTCTCTCAACTGTTGAAGGATCGTGTCAGCACAGCGCTCAAATGGAAAATAACCTGCGCTATCTGCTCTGCAAACCTACTAAAGGAAATATAATTGTCTTAATTTTCAAACGAACATCTGAACTCACTGAAAGTTTTAATAATCATTACGCTCGCATATGAGACTCTGTGTCCCAGAAGGCTTTAGGACAAACATTGCACTGAGCACACGCCCACTGGGGGCAGAATTGTGAATAAAACGTGCCTGAAATGAAAAATGCGTGCTATCAGGTGTTCCTTGTGGCGTGCCCAAGAAGAAGAGGTTCCTGACCTTGAAACGCGTTGGCAGAAGTAAAAAGTAATGTGGAGCAGGAGAGCAGTTTGAAAGTGTAGGCCGGATGGCAGAGCGCTGTCGTGTGCTCTCCCAAATGCTTCAGGGCACTTTGTTGGACATTATTCATACACGGCAGCCTGGCCGTGGGGAAGATGCACCATCGCCGGCTGGAGACGAAATAAGACTACCGGCTGGCTGAGTCTCTGGTCTCTCAACTGTTGAAGAATCGTGTCAGCACAGCGCTCAAATGGAAAATAACCTGCGCTATCTGCTCTGCAAACCTACTAAAGGAAATATAATTGTCTTAATTTTCAAACGAACATCTGAACTCACTGAAAGTTTTAATAATCATTACGCTCGCATATGAGACTCTGTGTCCCAGAAGGCTTTAGGACAAACATTGCACTGATCACACGCCCACTGGGGGCAGAATTGTGAATAAAACGTGCCTGAAATGAAAAATGCGTGCTATCAGGTGTTCCTTGTGACGTGCCCAAGAAGAAGAGGTTCCTGACCTTGAAACGCGTTGGCAGAAGTAAAAAGTAATGTGGAGCAGGAGAGCAGTTTGAAAGTGTAGGCCGGATGGCAGAGCGCTGTCGTGTGCTCTCCCAAATGCTTCAGGGCACTTTGTTGGACATTATTCATACACGGCAGCCTGGCCGTGGGGAAGATGCACCATCGCCGGCTGGAAACGAAATAAGACTGCCGGCTGGCTGAGGCTGTGGTCTCTCAACTGTTGAAGGATCGTGTCAGCACAGCGCTCAAATGGAAAATAACCTGCGCTATCTGCTCTGCAAACCTACTAAAGGAAGTATAATTTTCTGAATTTTCAAACGAACATCTGAACTCACTGAAAGTTTTAATAATCATTACGCTCGCATATGACACTCTGTGTCCCAGAAGGCTTTAGGACAAACATTGCACTGAGCACACGCCCACTGGGGGCAGAATTGTGAATAAAACGTGCCTGAAATGAAAAATGCGTGCTATCAGGTGTTCCTTGTGACGTGCCCAAGAAGAAGAGGTTCCTGACCTTGAAACGCGTTGGCAGAAGTAAAAAGTAATGTGGAGCAGGAGAGCAGTTTGAAAGTGTAGGCCGGATGGCAGAGCGCTGTCGTGTGCTCTCCCAAATGCTTCAGGGCACTTTGTTGGACATTATTCATACACGGCAGCCTGGCCGTGGGGAAGATGCACCATCGCCGGCTGGAGACTAAATAAGACTACCGGCTGGCTGAGGCTGTGGTCTCTCAACTGTTGAAGGATCGTGTCAGCACAGCGCTCAAATGGAAAATAACCTGCGCTATCTGCTCTGCAAACCTACTAAAGGAAGTATAATTGTCTTAATTTTCAAACGAACATCTGAACTCACTGAAAGTTTTAATAATCATTACGCTCGCATATGAGACTCTGTGTCCCAGAAGGCTTTAGGACAAACATTGCACTGAGCACACGCCCACTGGGGGCAGAATTGTGAATAAAACTTGCCTGAAAGGAAAAATGCGTGCTATCAGGTGTTCCTTGTGACGTGCCCAAGAAGAAGAGGTTCCTGACCTTGAAACGCGTTGGCAGAAGTAAAAAGTAATGTGGAGCAGGAGAGCAGTTTGAAAGTGTAGGCCGGATGGCAGAGCGCTGTCGTGTGCTCTCCCAAATGCTTCAGGGCACTTTGTTGGACATTATTCATACACGGCAGCCTGGCCGTGGGGAAGATGCACCATCGCCGGCTGGAGACGAAATAAGACTACCGGCTGGCTGAGGCTGTGGTCTCTCAACTGTTGAAGGATCGTGTCAGCACAGCGCTCAAATGGAAAATAATCTGCGCTATCTGCTCTGCAAACCTACTAAAGGAAATATAATTGTCTTCATTTTCAAACGAACATCTGAACTCACTGAAAGTTTTAATAATCATTACGCTCGCATATGAGACTCTGTGTCCCAGAAGGCTTTAGGACAAACATTGCACTGAGCACACGCCCACTGGGGGCAGAATTGTGAATAAAACGTGCCTGAAATGAAAAATGCGTGCTATCAGGTGTTCCTTGTGGCGTGCCCAAGAAGAAGAGGTTCCTGACCTTGAAACGCGTTGGCAGAAGTAAAAAGTAATGTGGAGCAGGAGAGCAGTTTGAAAGTGTAGGCCGGATGGCAGAGCGCTGTCGTGTGCTCTCCCAAATGCTTCAGGGCACTTTGTTGGACATTATTCATACACGGCAGCCTGGCCGTGGGGAAGATGCACCATCGCCGTCTGGAGACGAAATAAGACTACCGGCTGGCTGAGTCTCTGGTCTCTCAACTGTTGAAGAATCGTGTCAGCACAGCGCTCAAATGGAAAATAACCTGCGCTATCTGCTCTGCAAACCTACTAAAGGAAATATAATTGTCTTAATTTTCAAACAAACATCTGAACTCACTGAAAGTTTTAATAATCATTACGCTCGCATATGAGACTCTGTGTCCCAGAAGGCTTTAGGACAAACATTGCACTGAGCACACGCCCACTGGGGGCAGAATTGTGAATAAAACTTGCCTGAAATGAAAAATGCGTGCTATCAGGTGTTCCTTGTGACGTGCCCAAGAAGAAGAGGTTCCTGACCTTGAAACGCGTTGGCAGAAGTAAAAAGTAATGTGGAGCAGGAGAGCAGTTTGAAAGTGTAGGCCGGATGGCAGAGCGCTGTCGTGTGCTCTCCCAAATGCTTCAGGGCACTTTGTTGGACATTATTCATACACGGCAGCCTGGCCGTGGGGAAGATGCACCATCGCCGGCTGGAGACGAAATAAGACTACCGGCTGGCTGAGGCTGTGGTCTCTCAACTGTTGAAGGATCGTGTCAGCACAGCGCTCAAATGGAAAATAACCTGCGCTATCTGCTCTGCAAACCTACTAAAGGAAATATAATTGTCTTAATTTTCAAACGAACATCTGAACTCACTGAAAGTTTTAATAATCATTACGCTCGCATATGAGACTCTGTGTCCCAGAAGGCTTTAGGACAAACATTGCACTGAGCACACGCCCAGTGGGGGCAGAATTGTGAATAAAACGTGCCTGAAATGAAAAATGCGTGCTATCACGTGTTCCTTGTGGCGTGCCCAAGAAGAAGAGGTTCCTGACCTTGAAACGCATTGGCAGAAGTAAAAAGTAATGTGGAGCAGGAGAGCAGTTTGAAAGTGTAGGCCGGATGGCAGAGCGCTGTCGTGTGCTCTCCCAAATGCTTCAGGGCACTTTGTTGGACATTATTCATACACGGCAGCATGGCCGTGGGGAAGATGCACCATCGCCGGCTGGAAACGAAATAAGACTGCCGGCTGGCTGAGGCTGTGGTCTCTCAACTGTTGAAGGATCGTGTCAGCACAGCGCTCAAATGGAAAATAACCTGCGCTATCTGCTCTGCAAACCTACTAAAGGAAGTATAATTGTCTTAATTTTCAAACGAACATCTGAACTCACTGAAAGTTTTAATAATCATTACGCTCGCATATGAGACTCTGTGTCCCAGAAGGCTTTAGGACAAACATTGCACTGAGCACACGCCCACTGGGGGCAGAATTGTGAATAAAACGTGCCTGAAATGAAAAATGCGTGCTATCAGGTGTCCTTGTGGCGTGCCCAAGAAGAAGAGGTTCCTGACCTTGAAACGCGTTGGCAGAAGTAAAAAGTAATGTGGAGCAGTAGAGCAGTTTGAAAGTGTAGGCCGGATGGCAGAGCGCTGTCGTGTGCTCTCCCAAATGCTTCAGGGCACTTTGTTGGACATTATTTATACACGGCAGCCTGGCCGTGGGGAAGATGCACCATCGCCGGCTGGAAACGAAATAAGACTGCCGGCTGGCTGAGGCTGTGGTCTCTCAACTGTTGAAGGATCGTGTCAGCACAGCGCTCAAATGGAAAATAACCTGCGCTATCTGCTCTACAAACCTACTAAAGGAAGTATAATTGTCTTAATTTTCAAACGAACATCTGAACTCACTGAAAGTTTTAATAATCATTACGCTCGCATATGAGACTCTGTGTCCCAGAAGGCTTTAGGACAAACATTGCAATGAGCACACGCCCACTGGGGGCAGAATTGTGAATAAAACTTGCCTGAAATGAAAAATGCGTGCTATCAGGTGTTCCTTGTGACGTGCCCAAGAAGAAGAGGTTCTTGACCTTGAAACGCGTTGGCAGAAGTAAAAAGTAATGTGGAGCAGGAGAGCAGTTTGAAAGTGTAGGCCGGATGGCAGAGCGCTGTCGTGTGCTCTCCCAAATGCTTCAGGGCACTTTGTTGGACATTATTCATACACGGCAGCCTGGCCGTGGGGAAGATGCACCATCGCCGGCTGGAGACGAAATAAGACTACCGGCTGGCTGAGGCTGTGGTCTCTCAACTGTTGAAGGATCGTGTCAGCACAGCGCTCAAATGGAAAATAACCTGTGCTATCTGCTCTGCAAACCTACTAAAGGAAGTATAATTGTCTTAATTTTCAAACGAACATCTGAACTCACTAAAAGTTTTAATAATCATTACGCTCGCATATGAGACTCTGTGTCCCAGAAGGCTTTAGGACAAACATTGCACTGAGCACACGCCCACTGGGGGCAGAATTGTGAATAAAACTTGCCTGAAATGAAAAATGCGTGCTATCAGGTGTTCCTTGTGACGTGCCCAAGAAGAAGAGGTTCCTGACCTTGAAACGCGTTGGCAGAAGTAAAAAGTAATGTGGAGCAGGAGAGCAGTTTGAAAGTGTAGGCCGGATGGCAGAGCGCTGTCGTGTGCTCTCCCAAATGCTTCAGGGCACTTTGTTGGACATTATTCATACACGGCAGCCTGGCCGTGGGGAAGATGCACCATCGCCGGCTGGAGACGAAATAAGACTACCGGCTGGCTGAGGCTGTGGTCTCTCAACTGTTGAAGGATCGTGTCAGCACAGCGCTCAAATGGAAAATAATCTGCGCTATCTGCTCTGCAAACCTACTAAAGGAAATATAATTGTCTTCATTTTCAAACGAACATCTGAACTCACTGAAAGTTTTAATAATCATTACGCTCGCATATGAGACTCTGTGTCCCAGAAGGCTTTAGGACAAACATTGCACTGAGCACACGCCCACTGGGGGCAGAATTGTGAATAAAACGTGCCTGAAATGAAAAATGCGTGCTATCAGGTGTTCCTTGTGGCGTGCCCAAGAAGAAGAGGTTCCTGACCTTGAAACGCGTTGGCAGAAGTAAAAAGTAATGTGGAGCAGGAGAGCAGTTTGAAAGTGTAGGCCGGATGGCAGAGCGCTGTCGTGTGCTCTCCCAAATGCTTCAGGGCACTTTGTTGGACATTATTCATACACGGCAGCCTGGCCGTGGGGAAGATGCACCATCGCCGGCTGGAGACGAAATAAGACTACCGGCTGGCTGAGTCTCTGGTCTCTCAAATGTTGAAGAATCGTGTCAGCACAGCGCTCAAATGGAAAATAACCTGCGCTATCTGCTCTGCAAACCTACTAAAGGAAATATAATTGTCTTAATTTTCAAACGAACATCTGAACTCACTGAAAGTTTTAATAATCATTACGCTCGCATATGAGACTCTGTGTCCCAGAAGGCTTTAGGACAAACATTGCACTGAGCACACGCCCACTGGGGGCAGAATTGTGAATAAAACTTGCCTGAAATGAAAAATGTGTGCTATCAGGTGTTCCTTGTGACGTGCCCAAGAAGAAGAGGTTCCTGACCTTGAAACGCGTTGGCAGAAGTAAAAAGTAATGTGGAGCAGGAGAGCAGTTTGAAAGTGTAGGCCGGATGGCAGAGCGCTGTCGTGTGCTCTCCCAAATGCTTCAGGGCACTTTGTTGGACATTATTCATACACGGCAGCCTGGCCGTGGGGAAGATGCACCATCGCCGGCTGGAGACGAAATAAGACTACCGGCTGGCTGAGGCTGTGGTCTCTCAACTGTTGAAGGATCGTGTCAGCACAGCGCTCAAATGGAAAATAACCTGCGCTATCTGCTCTGCAAACCTACTAAAGGAAATATAATTGTCTTAATTTTCAAACAAACATCTGAACTCACTGAAAGTTTTAATAATCATTACGCTCGCATATGAGACTCTGTGTCCCAGAAGGCTTTAGGACAAACATTGCACTGAGCACACGCCCACTGGGGGCAGAATTGTGAATAAAACGTGCCTGAAATGAAAAATGCGTGCTATCAGGTGTTCCTTGTGGCGTGCCCAAGAAGAAGAGGTTCCTGACCTTGAAACGCGTTGGCAGAAGTAAAAAGTAATGTGGAGCAGGAGAGCAGTTTGAAAGTGTAGGCCGGATGGCAGAGCGCTGTCGTGTGCTCTCCCAAATGCTTCAGGGCACTTTGTTGGACATTATTCATACACGGCAGCATGGCCGTGGGGAAGATGCACCATCGCCGGCTGGAAACGAAATAAGACTGCCGGCTGGCTGAGGCTGTGGTCTCTCAACTGTTGAAGGATCGTGTCAGCACAGCGCTCAAATGGAAAATAACCTGCGCTATCTGCTCTGCAAACCTACTAAAGGAAGTATAATTGTCTTAATTTTCAAACGAACATCTGAACTCACTGAAAGTTTTAATAATCATTACGCTCGCATATGAGACTCTGTGTCCCAGAAGGCTTTAGGACAAACATTGCACTGAGCACACGCCCACTGGGGGCAGAATTGTGAATAAAACGTGCCTGAAATGAAAAATGCGTGCTATCAGGTGTTCCTTGTGACGTGCCCAAGAAAAAGAGGTTCCTGACCTTGAAACGCGTTGGCAGAAGTAAAAAGTAATGTGGAGCAGGAGAGCAGTTTGAAAGTGTAGGCTGGATGGCAGAGCGCTGTCGTGTGCTCTCCCAAATGCTTCAGGGCACTTTGTTGGACATTATTCATACACGGCAGCCTGGCCGTGGGAAAGATGCACCATCGCCGTCTGGAGACGAAATAAGACTACCGGCTGGCTGAGGCTGTGGTCTCTCAACTGTTGAAGGATCGTGTCAGCACAGCGCTCAAATGGAAAATAACCTGCGCTATCTGCTCTGCAAACCTACTAAAGGAAGTATAATTGTCTTAATTTTCAAACGAACATCTGAACTCACTGAAAGTTTTAATAATCATTACGCTCGCATATGAGACTCTGTGTCCCAGAAGGCTTTAGGACAAACATTGCACTGAGCACACGCCCACTGGGGGCAGAATTGTGAATAAAACGTGCCTGAAATGAAAAATGCGTGCTATCAGGTGTCCTTGTGGCGTGCCCAAGAAGAAGAGGTTCCTGACCTTGAAACGCGTTGGCAGAAGTAAAAAGTAATGTGGAGCAGGAGAGCAGTTTGAAAGTGTAGGCCGGATGGCAGAGCGCTGTCGTGTGCTCTCCCAAATGCTTCAGGGCACTTTGTTGGACATTATTTATACACGGCAGCCTGGCCGTGGGGAAGATGCACCATCGCCGGCTGGAAACGAAATAAGACTGCCGGCTGGCTGAGGCTGTGGTCTCTCAACTGTTGAAGGATCGTGTCAGCACAGCGCTCAAATGGAAAATAACCTGCGCTATCTGCTCTACAAACCTACTAAAGGAAGTATAATTGTCTTAATTTTCAAACGAACATCTGAACTCACTGAAAGTTTTAATAATCATTACGCTCGCATATGAGACTCTGTGTCCCACAAGGCTTTAGGACAAACATTGCAATGAGCACACGCCCACTGGGGGCAGAATTGTGAATAAAACTTGCCTGAAATGAAAAATGCGTGCTATCAGGTGTTCCTTGTGACGTGCCCAAGAAGAAGAGGTTCTTGACCTTGAAACGCGTTGGCAGAAGTAAAAAGTAATGTGGAGCAGGAGAGCAGTTTGAAAGTGTAGGCCGGATGGCAGAGCGCTGTCGTGTGCTCTCCCAAATGCTTCAGGGCACTTTGTTGGACATTATTCATACACGGCAGCCTGGCCGTGGGGAAGATGCACCATCGCCGGCTGGAGACGAAATAAGACTACCGGCTGGCTGAGGCTGTGGTCTCTCAACTGTTGATGGATCGTGTCAGCACAGCGGTCAAATGGAAAATAACCTGCGCTATCTGCTCTGCAAACCTACTAAAGTAAGTATAATTGTCTTAATTTTCAAACGAACATCTGAACTCACTGAAAGTTTTAATAATCATTACGCTCGCATATGAGACTCTGTGTCCCAGAAGGCTTTAGGACAAACATTGCACTGAGCACACGCCCACTGGGGGCAGAATTGTGAATAAAACGTGCCTGAAATGAAAAATGCGTGCTATCAGGTGTTCCTTGTGACGTGCCCAAGAAGAAGAGGTTCCTGACCTTGAAACGCGTTGGCAGAAGTAAAATGTAATGTGGAGCAGGAGAGCAGTTTGAAAGTGTAGGCCGGATGGCAGAGCGCTGTCGTGTGCTCTCCCAAATGCTTCAGGGCACTTTGTTGGACATTATTCATACACGGCAGCCTGGCCGTGGGGAAGATGCACCATCGCCGGCTGGAGACGAAATAAGACTACCGGCTGGCTGAGGCTGTGGTCTCTCAACTGTTGAAGGATCGTGTCAGCACAGCGCTCAAATGGAAAATAACCTGCGCTATCTGCTGTGCAAACCTACTAAAGGAAGTATAATTGTCTTAATTTTCAAACAAACATCTGAACTCACTGAAAGTTTTAATAATCATTACGCTCGCATATGAGACTCTGTGTCCCAGAAGGCTTTAGGACAAACATTGCACTGAGCACACGCCCACTGGGGGCAGAATTGTGAATAAAACTTGCCTGAAATGAAAAATGCGTGCTATCAGGTGTTCCTTGTGACGTGACCAAGAAGAAGAGGTTCCTGACCTTGAAACGCGTTGGCAGAAGTAAAACGTAATGTGGAGCAGGAGAGCAGTTTGAAAGTGTAGGCCGGATGGCAGTGCGCTGTCGTGTGCTCTCCCACATGCTTCAGGGGACTTTGTTGGACATTATTCATACACGGCAGCCTGGCCGTGGGGAAGATGCACAATCGCCGGCTGGAGACGAAATAAGACTACCGGCTGGCTGAGGCTGTGGTCTCTCAACTGTTGAAAGATCGTCTCAGCACAGCGCTCAAATGGAAAATAACCTGCGCTATCTGCTCTGCAAACCTACTAAAGGAAGTATAATTGTCTTAATTTTCAAACGAACATCTGAACTCACTGAAAGTTTTAATAATCATTACGCTCGCATATGAGACTCTGTGTCCCAGAAGGCTTTAGGACAAACATTGCACTGAGCACACGCCCACTGGGGGCAGAATTGTGAATAAAACTTGCATGAAATGAAAAATGCGTGCTATCAGGTGTTCCTTGTGACGTGCCCAAGAAAAAGAGGTTCCTGACCTTGAAACGCGTTGGCAGAAGTAAAAAGTAATGTGGAGCAGGAGAGCAGTTTGAAAGTGTAGGCTGGATGGCAGAGCGCTGTCGTGTGCTCTCCCAAATGCTTCAGGGCACTTTGTTGGACATTATTCATACACGGCAGCCTGGCCGTGGGAAAGATGCACCATCGCCGTCTGGAGACGAAATAAGACTACCGGCTGGCTGAGGCTGTGGTCTCTCAACTGTTGAAGGATCGTGTCAGCACAGCGCTCAAATGGAAAATAACCTGCGCTATCTGCTCTGCAAACCTACTAAAGGAAGTATAATTGTCTTAATTTTCAAACGAACATCTGAACTCACTGAAAGTTTTAATAATCATTACGCTCGCATATGAGACTCTGTGTCCCAGAAGGCTTTAGGACAAACATTGCACTGAGCACACGCCCACTGGGGGCAGAATTGTGAATAAAACGTGCCTGAAATGAAAAATGCGTGCTATCAGGTGTTCCTTGTGACGTGCCCAAGAAGAAGAGGTTCCTGACCTTGAAACGCGTTGGCAGAAGTAAAAAGTAATGTGGAGCAGGAGAGCAGTTTGAAAGTGTAGGCCGGATGGCAGAGCGCTGTCGTGTGCTCTCCCAAATGCTTCAGGGCACTTTGTTGGACATTATTCATACACGGCAGCCTGGCCATGGGGAAGATGCACCATCGCCGGCTGGAAACGAAATAAGACTGCCGGCTGGCTGAGGCTGTGGTCTCTCAACTGTTGAAGGATCGTGTCAGCACAGCGCTCAAATGGAAAATAACCTGCGCTATCTGCTCTGCAAACCTACTAAAGGAAGTATAATTTTCTGAATTTTCAAACGAACATCTGAACTCACTGAAAGTTTTAATAATCATTACGCTCGCATATGAGACTCTGTGTCCCAGAAGGCTTTAGGACAAACATTGCACTGAGCACACGCCCACTGGGGGCAGAATTGTGAATAAAACGTGCCTGAAATGAAAAATGCGTGCTATCAGGTGTTCCTTGTGACGTGCCCAAGAAGAAGAGGTTCCTGACCTTGAAACGCGTTGGCAGAAGTAAAAAGTAATGTGGAGCAGGAGAGCAGTTTGAAAGTGTAGGCCGGATGGCAGAGCGCTGTCGTGTGCTCTCCCAAATGCTTCAGGGCACTTTGTTGGACATTATTCATACACGGCAGCCTGGCCGTGGGGAAGATGCACCATCGCCGGCTGGAGACTAAATAAGACTACCGGCTGGCTGAGGCTGTGGTCTCTCAACTGTTGAAGGATCGTGTCAGGACAGCGCTCAAATGGAAAATAACCTGCGCTATCTGCTCTGCAAACCTACTAAAGGAAGTATAATTGTCTTAATTTTCAAACGAACATCTGAACTCACTGAAAGTTTTAATAATCATTACGCTCGCATATGAGACTCTGTGTCCCAGAAGGCTTTAGGACAAACATTGCACTGAGCACACGCCCACTGGGGGCAGAATTGTGAATAAAACTTGCCTGAAATGAAAAATGCGTGCTATCAGGTGTTCCTTGTGACGTGCCCAAGAAGAAGAGGTTCCTGACCTTGAAACGCGTTGGCAGAAGTAAAAAGTAATGTGGAGCAGGAGAGCAGTTTGAAAGTGTAGGCCGGATGGCAGAGCGCTGTCGTGTGCTCTCCCAAATGCTTCAGGGCACTTTGTTGGACATTATTCATACACGGCAGCCTGGCCGTGGGGAAGATGCACCATCGCCGGCTGGAGACGAAATAAGACTACCGGCTGGCTGAGGCTGTGGTCTCTCAACTGTTGAAGGATCGTGTCAGCACAGCGCTCAAATGGAAAATAACCTGCGCTATCTGCTCTGCAAACCTACTAAAGGAAATATAATTGTCTTAATTTTCAAACGAACATCTGAACTCACTGAAAGTTTTAATAATCATTACGCTCGCATATGAGACTCTGTGTCCCAGAAGGCTTTAGGACAAACATTGCACTGAGCACACGCCCACTGGGGGCAGAATTGTGAATAAAACGTGCCTGAAATGAAAAATGCGTGCTATCAGGTGTTCCTTGTGGCGTGCCCAAGAAGAAGAGGTTCCTGACCTTGAAACGCGTTGGCAGAAGTAAAAAGTAATGTGGAGCAGGAGAGCAGTTTGAAAGTGTAGGCCGGATGGCAGAGCGCTGTCGTGTGCTCTCCCAAATGCTTCAGGGCACTTTGTTGGACATTATTCATACACGGCAGCATGGCCGTGGGGAAGATGCACCATCGCCGGCTGGAAACGAAATAAGACTGCCGGCTGGCTGAGGCTGTGGTCTCTCAACTGTTGAAGGATCGTGTCAGCACAGCGCTCAAATGGAAAATAACCTGCGCTATCTGCTCTGCAAACCTACTAAAGGAAGTATAATTGTCTTAATTTTCAAACGAACATCTGAACTCACTGAAAGTTTTAATAATCATTACGCTCGCATATGAGACTCTGTGTCCCAGAAGGCTTTAGGACAAACATTGCACTGAGCACACGCCCACTGGGGGCAGAATTGTGAATAAAACGTGCCTGAAATGAAAAATGCGTGCTATCAGGTGTTCCTTGTGACGTGCCCAAGAAGAAGAGGTTCCTGACCTTGAAACGCGTTGGCAGAAGTAAAAAGTAATGTGGAGCAGGAGAGCAGTTTGAAAGTGTAGGCCGGATGGCAGAGCGCTGTCGTGTGCTCTCCCAAATGCTTCAGGGCACTTTGTTGGACATTATTCATACACGGCAGCCTGGCCATGGGGAAGATGCACCATCGCCGGCTGGAAACGAAATAAGACTGCCGGCTGGCTGAGGCTGTGGTCTCTCAACTGTTGAAGGATCGTGTCAGCACAGCGCTCAAATGGAAAATAACCTGCGCTATCTGCTCTGCAAACCTACTAAAGGAAGTATAATTGTCTGAATTTTCAAACGAACATCTGAACTCACTGAAAGTTTTAATAATCATTACGCTCGCATATGAGACTCTGTGTCCCAGAAGGCTTTAGGACAAACATTGCACTGAGCACACGCCCACTGGGGGCAGAATTGTGAATAAAACGTGCCTGAAATGAAAAATGCGTGCTATCAGGTGTTCCTTGTGACGTGCCCAAGAAGAAGAGGTTCCTGACCTTGAAACGCGTTGGCAGAAGTAAAAAGTAATGTGGAGCAGGAGAGCAGTTTGAAAGTGTAGGCCGGATGGCAGAGCGCTGTCGTGTGCTCTCCCAAATGCTTCAGGGCACTTTGTTGGACATTATTCATACACGGCAGCATGGCCGTGGGGAAGATGCACCATCGCCGGCTGGAAACGAAATAAGACTGCCGGCTGGCTGAGGCTGTGGTCTCTCAACTGTTGTAGGATCGTGTCAGCACAGCGCTCAAATGGAAAATAACCTGCGCTATCTGCTCTGCAAACCTACTAAAGGAAGTATAAGTGTCTGAATTTTCAAACGAACATCTGAACTCACTGAAAGTTTTAATAATCATTACGCTCGCATATGAGACTCTGTGTCCCAGAAGGCTTTAGGACAAACATTGCACTGAGCACATGCCCACTGGGGGCAGAATTGTGAATAAAACGTGCCTGAAATGAAAAATGCGTGCTATCAGGTGTTCCTTGTGACGTGCCCAAGAAGAAGAGGTTCCTGACCTTGAAACGCGTTGGCAGAAGTAAAAAGTAATGTGGAGCAGGAGAGCAGTTTGAAAGTGTAGGCCGGATGGCAGAGCGCTGTCATGTGCTCTCCCAAATGCTTCAGGGCACTTTGTTGGACATTATTCATACACGGCAGACTGGCCGTGGGGAAGATGCACCATCGCCGGCTGGAGACTAAATAAGACTACCGGCTGGCTGAGGCTGTGGTCTCTCAACTGTTGAAGGATCGTGTCAGCACAGCGCTCAAATGGAAAATAACCTGCGCTATCTGCTCTGCAAACCTACTAAAGGAAGTATAATTGTCTTAATTTTCAAACGAACATCTGAACTCACTGAAAGTTTTAATAATCATTACGCTCGCATATGAGACTCTGTGTCGCAGAAGGCTTTAGGACAAACATTGCACTGAGCACACGCCCACTGGGGGCAGAATTGTGAATAAAACTTGCCTGAAATGAAAAATGCGTGCTATCAGGTGTTCCTTGTGACGTGCCCAAGAAGAAGAGGTTCCTGACCTTGAAACGCGTTGGCAGAAGTAAAAAGTAATGTGGAGCAGGAGAGCAGTTTGAAAGTGTAGGCCGGATGGCAGAGCGCTGTCGTGTGCTCTCCCAAATGCTTCAGGGCACTTTGTTTGACATTATTCATACACGGCAGCCTGGCCGTGGGGAAGATGCACCATCGCCGGCTGGAGACGAAATAAGACTACCGGCTGGCTGAGGCTGTGGTCTCTCAACTGTTGAAGGATCGTGTCAGCACAGCGCTCAAATGGAAAATAACCTGCGCTATCTGCTCTGCAAACCTACTAAAGGAAGTATAATTGTCTTAATTTTCAAACAAACATCTGAACTCACTGAAAGTTTTAATAATCATTACGCTCGCATATGAGACTCTGTGTCCCAGAAGGCTTTAGGACAAACATTGCACTGAGCACACGCCCACTGGGGGCAGAATTGTGAATAAAACTTGCCTGAAATGAAAAATGCGTGCTATCAGGTGTTCCTTGTGACGTGACCAAGAAGAAGAGGTTCCTGACCTTGAAACGCGTTGGCAGAAGTAAAACGTAATGTGGAGCAGGAGAGCAGTTTGAAAGTGTAGGCCGGATGGCAGAGCGCTGTCGTGTGCTCTCCCACATGCTTCAGGGGACTTTGTTGGACATTATTCATACACGGCAGCCTGGCCGTGGGGAAGATGCACAATCGCCGGCTGGAGACGAAATAAGACTACCGGCTGGCTGAGGCTGTGGTCTCTCAACTGTTGAAAGATCGTCTCAGCACAGCGCTCAAATGGAAAATAACCTGCGCTATCTGCTCTGCAAACCTACTAAAGGAAGTATAATTGTCTTAATTTTCAAACGAACATCTGAACTCACTGAAAGTTTTAATAATCATTACGCTCGCATATGAGACTCTGTGTCCCAGAAGGCTTTAGGACAAACATTGCACTGAGCACACGCCCACTGGGGGCAGAATTGTGAATAAAACTTGCATGAAATGAAAAATGCGTGCTATCAGGTGTTCCTTGTGACGTGCCCAAGAAAAAGAGGTTCCTGACCTTGAAACGCGTTGGCAGAAGTAAAAAGTAATGTGGAGCAGGAGAGCAGTTTGAAAGTGTAGGCTGGATGGCAGAGCGCTGTCGTGTGCTCTCCCAAATGCTTCAGGGCACTTTGTTGGACATTATTCATACACGGCAGCCTGGCCGTGGGAAAGATGCACCATCGCCGTCTGGAGACGAAATAAGACTACCGGCTGGCTGAGGCTGTGGTCTCTCAACTGTTGAAGGATCGTGTCAGCACAGCGCTCAAATGGAAAATAACCTGCGCTATCTGCTCTGCAAACCTACTAAAGGAAGTATAATTGTCTTAATTTTCAAACGAACATCTGAACTCACTGAAAGTTTTAATAATCATTACGCTCGCATATGAGACTCTGTGTCCCAGAAGGCTTTAGGACAAACATTGCACTGAGCACACGCCCACTGGGGGCAGAATTGTGAATAAAACGTGCCTGAAATGAAAAATGCGTGCTATCAGGTGTCCTTGTGGCGTGCCCAAGAAGAAGAGGTTCCTGACCTTGAAACGCGTTGGCAGAAGTAAAAAGTAATGTGGAGCAGGAGAGCAGTTTGAAAGTGTAGGCCGGATGGCAGAGCGCTGTCGTGTGCTCTCCCAAATGCTTCAGGGCACTTTGTTGGACATTATTTATACACGGCAGCCTGGCCGTGGGGAAGATGCACCATCGCCGGCTGGAAACGAAATAAGACTGCCGGCTGGCTGAGGCTGTGGTCTCTCAACTGTTGAAGGATCGTGTCAGCACAGCGCTCAAATGGAAAATAACCTGCGCTATCTGCTCTACAAACCTACTAAAGGAAGTATAATTGTCTTAATTTTCAAACGAACATCTGAACTCACTGAAAGTTTTAATAATCATTACGCTCGCATATGAGACTCTGTGTCCCAGAAGGCTTTAGGACAAACATTGCAATGAGCACACGCCCACTGGGGGCAGAATTGTGAATAAAACTTGCCTGAAATGAAAAATGCGTGCTATCAGGTGTTCCTTGTGACGTGCCCAAGAAGAAGAGGTTCTTGACCTTGAAACGCGTTGGCAGAAGTAAAAAGTAATGTGGAGCAGGAGAGCAGTTTGAAAGTGTAGGCCGGATGGCAGAGCGCTGTCGTGTGCTCTCCCAAATGCTTCAGGGCACTTTGTTGGACATTATTCATACACGGCAGCCTGGCCGTGGGGAAGATGCACCATCGCCGGCTGGAGACGAAATAAGACTACCGGCTGGCTGAGGCTGTGGTCTCTCAACTGTTGAAGGATCGTGTCAGCACAGCGGTCAAATGGAAAATAACCTGCGCTATCTGCTCTGCAAACCTACTAAAGTAAGTATAATTGTCTTAATTTTCAAACGAACATCTGAACTCACTGAAAGTTTTAATAATCATTACGCTCGCATATGAGACTCTGTGTCCCAGAAGGCTTTAGGACAAACATTGCACTGAGCACACGCCCACTGGGGGCAGAATTGTGAATAAAACGTGCCTGAAATGAAAAATGCGTGCTATCAGGTGTTCCTTGTGACGTGCCCAAGAAGAAGAGGTTCCTGACCTTGAAACGCGTTGGCAGAAGTAAAATGTAATGTGGAGCAGGAGAGCAGTTTGAAAGTGTAGGCCGGATGGCAGAGCGCTGTCGTGTGCTCTCCCAAATGCTTCAGGGCACTTTGTTGGACATTATTCATACACGGCAGCCTGGCCGTGGGGAAGATGCACCATCGCCGGCTGGAGACGAAATAAGACTACCGGCTGGCTGAGGCTGTGGTCTCTCAACTGTTGAAGGATCGTGTCAGCACAGCGCTCAAATGGAAAATAACCTGCGCTATCTGCTGTGCAAACCTACTAAAGGAAGTATAATTGTCTTAATTTTCAAACAAACATCTGAACTCACTGAAAGTTTTAATAATCATTACGCTCGCATATGAGACTCTGTGTCCCAGAAGGCTTTAGGACAAACATTGCACTGAGCACACGCCCACTGGGGGCAGAATTGTGAATAAAACTTGCCTGAAATGAAAAATGCGTGCTATCAGGTGTTCCTTGTGACGTGACCAAGAAGAAGAGGTTCCTGACCTTGAAACGCGTTGGCAGAAGTAAAACGTAATGTGGAGCAGGAGAGCAGTTTGAAAGTGTAGGCCGGATGGCAGTGCGCTGTCGTGTGCTCTCCCACATGCTTCAGGGGACTTTGTTGGACATTATTCATACACGGCAGCCTGGCCGTGGGGAAGATGCACAATCGCCGGCTGGAGACGAAATAAGACTACCGGCTGGCTGAGGCTGTGGTCTCTCAACTGTTGAAAGATCGTCTCAGCACAGCGCTCAAATGGAAAATAACCTGCGCTATCTGCTCTGCAAACCTACTAAAGGAAGTATAATTGTCTTAATTTTCAAACGAACATCTGAACTCACTGAAAGTTTTAATAATCATTACGCTCGCATATGAGACTCTGTGTCCCAGAAGGCTTTAGGACAAACATTGCACTGAGCACACGCCCACTGGGGGCAGAATTGTGAATAAAACTTGCATGAAATGAAAAATGCGTGCTATCAGGTGTTCCTTGTGACGTGCCCAAGAAAAAGAGGTTCCTGACCTTGAAACGCGTTGGCAGAAGTAAAAAGTAATGTGGAGCAGGAGAGCAGTTTGAAAGTGTAGGCTGGATGGCAGAGCGCTGTCGTGTGCTCTCCCAAATGCTTCAGGGCACTTTGTTGGACATTATTCATACACGGCAGCCTGGCCGTGGGAAAGATGCACCATCGCCGTCTGGAGACGAAATAAGACTACCGGCTGGCTGAGGCTGTGGTCTCTCAACTGTTGAAGGATCGTGTCAGCACAGCGCTCAAATGGAAAATAACCTGCGCTATCTGCTCTGCAAACCTACTAAAGGAAGTATAATTGTCTTAATTTTCAAACGAACATCTGAACTCACTGAAAGTTTTAATAATCATTACGCTCGCATATGAGACTCTGTGTCCCAGAAGGCTTTAGGACAAACATTGCACTGAGCACACGCCCACTGGGGGCAGAATTGTGAATAAAACGTGCCTGAAATGAAAAATGCGTGCTATCAGGTGTTCCTTGTGACGTGCCCAAGAAGAAGAGGTTCCTGACCTTGAAACGCGTTGGCAGAAGTAAAAAGTAATGTGGAGCAGGAGAGCAGTTTGAAAGTGTAGGCCGGATGGCAGAGCGCTGTCGTGTGCTCTCCCAAATGCTTCAGGGCACTTTGTTGGACATTATTCATACACGGCAGCCTGGCCATGGGGAAGATGCACCATCGCCGGCTGGAAACGAAATAAGACTGCCGGCTGGCTGAGGCTGTGGTCTCTCAACTGTTGAAGGATCGTGTCAGCACAGCGCTCAAATGGAAAATAACCTGCGCTATCTGCTCTGCAAACCTACTAAAGGAAGTATAATTTTCTGAATTTTCAAACGAACATCTGAACTCACTGAAAGTTTTAATAATCATTACGCTCGCATATGAGACTCTGTGTCCCAGAAGGCTTTAGGACAAACATTGCACTGAGCACACGCCCACTGGGGGCAGAATTGTGAATAAAACGTGCCTGAAATGAAAAATGCGTGCTATCAGGTGTTCCTTGTGACGTGCCCAAGAAGAAGAGGTTCCTGACCTTGAAACGCGTTGGCAGAAGTAAAAAGTAATGTGGAGCAGGAGAGCAGTTTGAAAGTGTAGGCCGGATGGCAGAGCGCTGTCGTGTGCTCTCCCAAATGCTTCAGGGCACTTTGTTGGACATTATTCATACACGGCAGCCTGGCCGTGGGGAAGATGCACCATCGCCGGCTGGAGACTAAATAAGACTACCGGCTGGCTGAGGCTGTGGTCTCTCAACTGTTGAAGGATCGTGTCAGGACAGCGCTCAAATGGAAAATAACCTGCGCTATCTGCTCTGCAAACCTACTAAAGGAAGTATAATTGTCTTAATTTTCAAACGAACATCTGAACTCACTGAAAGTTTTAATAATCATTACGCTCGCATATGAGACTCTGTGTCCCAGAAGGCTTTAGGACAAACATTGCACTGAGCACACGCCCACTGGGGGCAGAATTGTGAATAAAACTTGCCTGAAATGAAAAATGCGTGCTATCAGGTGTTCCTTGTGACGTGCCCAAGAAGAAGAGGTTCCTGACCTTGAAACGCGTTGGCAGAAGTAAAAAGTAATGTGGAGCAGGAGAGCAGTTTGAAAGTGTAGGCCGGATGGCAGAGCGCTGTCGTGTGCTCTCCCAAATGCTTCAGGGCACTTTGTTGGACATTATTCATACACGGCAGCCTGGCCGTGGGGAAGATGCACCATCGCCGGCTGGAGACGAAATAAGACTACCGGCTGGCTGAGGCTGTGGTCTCTCAACTGTTGAAGGATCGTGTCAGCACTGCGCTCAAATGGAAAATAACCTGCGCTATCTGCTCTGCAAACCTACTAAAGGAAATATAATTGTCTTAATTTTCAAACGAACATCTGAACTCACTGAAAGTTTTAATAATCATTACGCTCGCATATGAGACTCTGTGTCCCAGAAGGCTTTAGGACAAACATTGCACTGAGCACACGCCCACTGGGGGCAGAATTGTGAATAAAACGTGCCTGAAATGAAAAATGCGTGCTATCAGGTGTTCCTTGTGGCGTGCCCAAGAAGAAGAGGTTCCTGACCTTGAAACGCGTTGGCAGAAGTAAAAAGTAATGTGGAGCAGGAGAGCAGTTTGAAAGTGTAGGCCGGATGGCAGAGCGCTGTCGTGTGCTCTCCCAAATGCTTCAGGGCACTTTGTTGGACATTATTCATACACGGCAGCATGGCCGTGGGGAAGATGCACCATCGCCGGCTGGAAACGAAATAAGACTGCCGGCTGGCTGAGGCTGTGGTCTCTCAACTGTTGAAGGATCGTGTCAGCACAGCGCTCAAATGGAAAATAACCTGCGCTATCTGCTCTGCAAACCTACTAAAGGAAGTATAATTGTCTTAATTTTCAAACGAACATCTGAACTCACTGAAAGTTTTAATAATCATTACGCTCGCATATGAGACTCTGTGTCCCAGAAGGCTTTAGGACAAACATTGCACTGAGCACACGCCCACTGGGGGCAGAATTGTGAATAAAACGTGCCTGAAATGAAAAATGCGTGCTATCAGGTGTTCCTTGTGACGTGCCCAAGAAGAAGAGGTTCCTGACCTTGAAACGCGTTGGCAGAAGTAAAAAGTAATGTGGAGCAGGAGAGCAGTTTGAAAGTGTAGGCCGGATGGCAGAGCGCTGTCGTGTGCTCTCCCAAATGCTTCAGGGCACTTTGTTGGACATTATTCATACACGGCAGCCTGGCCATGGGGAAGATGCACCATCGCCGGCTGGAAACGAAATAAGACTGCCGGCTGGCTGAGGCTGTGGTCTCTCAACTGTTGAAGGATCGTGTCAGCACAGCGCTCAAATGGAAAATAACCTGCGCTATCTGCTCTGCAAACCTACTAAAGGAAGTATAATTGTCTGAATTTTCAAACGAACATCTGAACTCACTGAAAGTTTTAATAATCATTACGCTCGCATATGAGACTCTGTGTCCCAGAAGGCTTTAGGACAAACATTGCACTGAGCACACGCCCACTGGGGGCAGAATTGTGAATAAAACGTGCCTGAAATGAAAAATGCGTGCTATCAGGTGTTCCTTGTGACGTGCCCAAGAAGAAGAGGTTCCTGACCTTGAAACGCGTTGGCAGAAGTAAAAAGTAATGTGGAGCAGGAGAGCAGTTTGAAAGTGTAGGCCGGATGGCAGAGCGCTGTCGTGTGCTCTCCCAAATGCTTCAGGGCACTTTGTTGGACATTATTCATACACGGCAGCATGGCCGTGGGGAAGATGCACCATCGCCGGCTGGAAACGAAATAAGACTGCCGGCTGGCTGAGGCTGTGGTCTCTCAACTGTTGTAGGATCGTGTCAGCACAGCGCTCAAATGGAAAATAACCTGCGCTATCTGCTCTGCAAACCTACTAAAGGAAGTATAAGTGTCTGAATTTTCAAACGAACATCTGAACTCACTGAAAGTTTTAATAATCATTACGCTCGCATATGAGACTCTGTGTCCCAGAAGGCTTTAGGACAAACATTGCACTGAGCACATGCCCACTGGGGGCAGAATTGTGAATAAAACGTGCCTGAAATGAAAAATGCGTGCTATCAGGTGTTCCTTGTGACGTGCCCAAGAAGAAGAGGTTCCTGACCTTGAAACGCGTTGGCAGAAGTAAAAAGTAATGTGGAGCAGGAGAGCAGTTTGAAAGTGTAGGCCGGATGGCAGAGCGCTGTCGTGTGCTCTCCCAAATGCTTCAGGGCACTTTGTTGGACATTATTCATACACGGCAGACTGGCCGTGGGGAAGATGCACCATCGCCGGCTGGAGACTAAATAAGACTACCGGCTGGCTGAGGCTGTGGTCTCTCAACTGTTGAAGGATCGTGTCAGCACAGCGCTCAAATGGAAAATAACCTGCGCTATCTGCTCTGCAAACCTACTAAAGGAAGTATAATTGTCTTAATTTTCAAACGAACATCTGAACTCACTGAAAGTTTTAATAATCATTACGCTCGCATATGAGACTCTGTGTCGCAGAAGGCTTTAGGACAAACATTGCACTGAGCACACGCCCACTGGGGGCAGAATTGTGAATAAAACTTGCCTGAAATGAAAAATGCGTGCTATCAGGTGTTCCTTGTGACGTGCCCAAGAAGAAGAGGTTCCTGACCTTGAAACGCGTTGGCAGAAGTAAAAAGTAATGTGGAGCAGGAGAGCAGTTTGAAAGTGTAGGCCGGATGGCAGAGCGCTGTCGTGTGCTCTCCCAAATGCTTCAGGGCACTTTGTTTGACATTATTCATACACGGCAGCCTGGCCGTGGGGAAGATGCACCATCGCCGGCTGGAGACGAAATAAGACTACCGGCTGGCTGAGGCTGTGGTCTCTCAACTGTTGAAGGATCGTGTCAGCACAGCGCTCAAATGGAAAATAACCTGCGCTATCTGCTCTGCAAACCTACTAAAGGAAATATAATTGTCTTAATTTTCAAACGAACATCTGAACTCACTGAAAGTTTTAATAATCATTACGCTCGCATATGAGACTCTGTGTCCCAGAAGGCTTTAGGACAAACATTGCACTGAGCACACGCCCACTGGGGGCAGAATTGTGAATAAAACGTGCCTGAAATGAAAAATGCGTGCTATCAGGTGTTCCTTGTGGCGTGCCCAAGAAGAAGAGGTTCCTGACCTTGAAACTCGTTGGCAGAAGTAAAAAGTAATGTGGAGCAGGAGAGCAGTTTGAAAGTGTAGGCCGGATGGCAGAGCGCTGTCGTGTGCTCTCCCAAATGCTTCAGGGCACTTTGTTGGACATTATTCATACACGGCAGCATGGCCGTGGGGAAGATGCACCATCGCCGGCTGGAAACGAAATAAGACTGCCGGCTGGCTGAGGCTGTGGTCTCTCAACTGTTGAAGGATCGTGTCAGCACAGCGCTCAAATGGAAAATAACCTGCGCTATCTGCTCTGCAAACCTACTAAAGGAAGTATAATTGTCTTAATTTTCAAACGAACATCTGAACTCACTGAAAGTTTTAATAATCATTACGCTCGCATATGAGACTCTGTGTCCCAGAAGGCTTTAGGACAAACATTGCACTGAGCACACGCCCACTGGGGGCAGAATTGTGAATAAAACGTGCCTGAAATGAAAAATGCGTGCTATCAGGTGTTCCTTGTGACGTGCCCAAGAAGAAGAGGTTCCTGACCTTGAAACGCATTGGCAGAAGTAAAAAGTAATGTGGAGCAGGAGAGCAGTTTGAAAGTGTAGGCCGGATGGCAGAGCGCTGTCGTGTTTTCTCCCAAATGCTTCAGGGCACTTTGTTGGACATTATTCATACACAGCAGCCTGGCCGTGGGGAAGATGCACCATCGCCGTCTGGAGACGAAATAAGACTACCGGCTGGCTGAGGCTGTGGTCTCTCAACTGTTGAAGGATCGTGTCAGCACAGCACTCAAATGGAAAATAACCTGCGCTATCTGCTCTGCAAACCTACTAAAGGAAGTATAATTGTCTTAATTTTCAAACGAACATCTGAACTCACTGAAAGTTTTAATAATCATTACGCTCGCATATGAGACTCTGTGTCCCAGAAGGCTTTAGGACAAACATTGCAATGAGCACACGCCCACTGGGGGCAGAATTGTGAATAAAACTTGCCTGAAATGAAAAATGCGTGCTATCAGGTGTTCCTTGTGACGTGCCCAAGAAGAAGAGGTTCTTGACCTTGAAACGCGTTGGCAGAAGTAAAAAGTAATGTGGAGCAGGAGAGCAGTTTGAAAGTGTAGGCCGGATGGCAGAGCGCTGTCGTGTGCTCTCCCAAATGCTTCAGGGCACTTTGTTGGACATTATTCATACACGGCAGCCTGGCCGTGGGGAAGATGCACCATCGCCGGCTGGAGACGAAATAAGACTACCGGCTGGCTGAGGCTGTGGTCTCTCAACTGTTGAAGGATCGTGTCAGCACAGCGGTCAAATGGAAAATAACCTGCGCTATCTGCTCTGCAAACCTACTAAAGGAAGTATAATTGTCTTAATTTTCAAACGAACATCTGAACTCACTGAAAGTTTTAATAATCATTACGCTCGCATATGAGACTCTGTGTCCCAGAAGGCTTTAGGACAAACATTGCACTGAGCACACGCCCACTGGGGGCAGAATTGTGAATAAAACGTGCCTGAAATGAAAAATGCGTGCTATCAGGTGTTCCTTGTGACGTGCCCAAGAAGAAGAGGTTCCTGACCTTGAAACGCGTTGGCAGAAGTAAAATGTAATGTGGAGCAGGAGAGCAGTTTGAAAGTGTAGGCCGGATGGCAGAGCGCTGTCGTGTGCTCTCCCAAATGCTTCAGGGCACTTTGTTGGACATTATTCATACACGGCAGCCTGGCCGTGGGGAAGATGCACCATCGCCGGCTGGAGACGAAATAAGACTACCGGCTGGCTGAGGCTGTGGTCTCTCAACTGTTGAAGGATCGTGTCAGCACAGCGCTCAAATGGAAAATAACCTGCGCTATCTGCTCTGCAAACCTACTAAAGGAAGTATAATTGTCTTAATTTTCAAACAAACATCTGAACTCACTGAAAGTTTTAATAATCATTACGCTCGCATATGAGACTCTGTGTCCCAGAAGGCTTTAGGACAAACATTGCACTGAGCACACGCCCACTGGGGGCAGAATTGTGAATAAAACTTGCCTGAAATGAAAAATGCGTGCTATCAGGTGTTCCTTGTGACGTGACCAAGAAGAAGAGGTTCCTGACCTTGAAACGCGTTGGCAGAAGTAAAACGTAATGTGGAGCAGGAGAGCAGTTTGAAAGTGTAGGCCGGATGGCAGAGCGCTGTCGTGTGCTCTCCCACATGCTTCAGGGCACTTTGTTGGACATTATTCATACACGGCAGCCTGGCCGTGGGGAAGATGCACCATCGCCGGCTGGAGACGAAATAAGACTACCGGCTGGCTGAGGCTGTGGTCTCTCAACTGTTGAAGGATCGTCTCAGCACAGCGCTCAAATGGAAAATAATCTGCGCTATCTGCTCTGCAAACCTACTAAAGGAAGTATAATTGTCTTAATTTTCAAACGAACATCTGAACTCACTGAAAGTTTTAATAATCATTACGCTCGCATATGAGACTCTGTGTCCCAGAAGGCTTTAGGACAAACATTGCACTGAGCACACGCCCACTGGGGGCAGAATTGTGAATAAAACTTGCATGAAATGAAAAATGCGTGCTATCAGGTGTTCCTTGTGACGTGCCCAAGAAAAAGAGGTTCCTGACCTTGAAACGCGTTGGCAGAAGTAAAAAGTAATGTGGAGCAGGAGAGCAGTTTGAAAGTGTAGGCTGGATGGCAGAGCGCTGTCGTGTGCTCTCCCAAATGCTTCAGGGCACTTTGTTGGACATTATTCATACACGGCAGCCTGGCCGTGGGAAAGATGCACCATCGCCGTCTGGAGACGAAATAAGACTACCGGCTGGCTGAGGCTGTGGTCTCTCAACTGTTGAAGGATCGTGTCAGCACAGCGCTCAAATGGAAAATAACCTGCGCTATCTGCTCTGCAAACCTACTAAAGGAAGTATAATTGTCTTAATTTTCAAACGAACATCTGAACTCACTGAAAGTTTTAATAATCATTACGCTCGCATATGAGACTCTGTGTCCCAGAAGGCTTTAGGACAAACATTGCACTGAGCACACGCCCACTGGGGGCAGAATTGTGAATAAAACGTGCCTGAAATGAAAAATGCGTGCTATCAGGTGTTCCTTGTGACGTGCCCAAGAAGAAGAGGTTCCTGACCTTGAAACGCGTTGGCAGAAGTAAAAAGTAATGTGGAGCAGGAGAGCAGTTTGAAAGTGTAGGCCGGATGGCAGAGCGCTGTCGTGTGCTCTCCCAAATGCTTCAGGGCACTTTGTTGGACATTATTCATACACGGCAGCCTGGCCATGGGGAAGATGCACCATCGCCGGCTGGAAACGAAATAAGACTGCCGGCTGGCTGAGGCTGTGGTCTCTCAACTGTTGAAGGATCGTGTCAGCACAGCGCTCAAATGGAAAATAACCTGCGCTATCTGCTCTGCAAACCTACTAAAGGAAGTATAATTTTCTGAATTTTCAAACGAACATCTGAACTCACTGAAAGTTTTAATAATCATTACGCTCGCATATGAGACTCTGTGTCCCAGAAGGCTTTAGGACAAACATTGCACTGAGCACACGCCCACTGGGGGCAGAATTGTGAATAAAACTTGCCTGAAATGAAAAATGCGTGCTATCAGGTGTTCCTTGTGACGTGCCCAAGAAGAAGAGGTTCCTAACCTTGAAACGCGTTGGCAGAAGTAAAAAGTAATGTGGAGCAGGAGAGCAGTTTGAAAGTGTAGGCCGGATGGCAGAGCGCTGTCGTGTGCTCTCCCAAATGCTTCAGGGCACTTTGTTTGACATTATTCATACACGGCAGCCTGGCCGTGGGGAAGATGCACCATCGCCGGCTGGAGACGAAATAAGACTACCGGCTGGCTGAGGCTGTGGTCTCTCAACTGTTGAAGGATCGTGTCAGCACAGCGCTCAAATGGAAAATAACCTGCGCTATCTGCTCTGCAAACCTACTAAAGGAAATATAAATGTCTTAATTTTCAAACGAACATCTGAACTCACTGAAAGTTTTAATAATCATTACGCTCGCATATGAGACTCTGTGTCCCAGAAGGCTTTAGGACAAACATTGCACTGAGCACACGCCCACTGGGGGCAGAATTGTGAATAAAACGTGCCTGAAATGAAAAATGCGTGCTATCAGGTGTTCCTTGTGGCGTGCCCAAGAAGAAGAGGTTCCTGACCTTGAAACGCGTTGGCAGAAGTAAAAAGTAATGTGGAGCAGGAGAGCAGTTTGAAAGTGTAGGCCGGATGGCAGAGCGCTGTCGTGTGCTCTCCCAAATGCTTCAGGGCACTTTGTTGGACATTATTCATACACGGCAGCATGGCCGTGGGGAAGATGCACCATCGCCGGCTGGAAACGAAATAAGACTGCCGGCTGGCTGAGGCTGTGGTCTCTCAACTGTTGAAGGATCGTGTCAGCACAGCGCTCAAATGGAAAATAACCTGCGCTATCTGCTCTGCAAACCTACTAAAGGAAGTATAATTGTCTTAATTTTCAAACGAACATCTGAACTCACTGAAAGTTTTAATAATCATTACGCTCGCATATGAGACTCTGTGTCCCAGAAGGCTTTAGGACAAACATTGCACTGAGCACACGCCCACTGGGGGCAGAATTGTGAATAAAACGTGCCTGAAATGAAAAATGCGTGCTATCAGGTGTTCCTTGTGACGTGCCCAAGAAGAAGAGGTTCCTGACCTTGAAACGCATTGGCAGAAGTAAAAAGTAATGTGGAGCAGGAGAGCAGTTTGAAAGTGTAGGCCGGATGGCAGAGCGCTGTCGTGTTTTCTCCCAAATGCTTCAGGGCACTTTGTTGGACATTATTCATACACAGCAGCCTGGCCGTGGGGAAGATGCACCATCGCCGTCTGGAGACGAAATAAGACTACCGGCTGGCTGAGGCTGTGGTCTCTCAACTGTTGAAGGATCGTGTCAGCACAGCGCTCAAATGGAAAATAACCTGCGCTATCTGCTCTGCAAACCTACTAAAGGAAGTATAATTGTCTTAATTTTCAAACGAACATCTGAACTCACTGAAAGTTTTAATAATCATTACGCTCGCATATGAGACTCTGTGTCCCAGAAGGCTTTAGGACAAACATTGCACTGAGCACACGCCCACTGGGGGCAGAATTGTGAATAAAACGTGCCTGAAATGAAAAATGCGTGCTATCAGGTGTTCCTTGTGACGTGCCCAAGAAGAAGAGGTTCCTGACCTTGAAACGCGTTGGCAGAAGTAAAAAGTAATGTGGAGCAGGAGAGCAGTTTGAAAGTGTAGGCCGGATGGCAGAGCGCTGTCGTGTGCTCTCCCGAATGCTTCAGGGCACTTTGTTGGACATTATTCATACACGGCAGCCTGGCCGTGGGGAAGATGCACCATCGCCGGCTGGAAACGAAATAAGACTGCCGGCTGGCTGAGGCTGTGGTCTCTCAACTGTTGAAGGATCGTGTCAGCACAGCGCTCAAATGGAAAATAACCTGCGCTATCTGCTCTGCAAACCTACTAAAGGAAGTATAATTGTCTTAATTTTCAAACGAACATCTGAACTCACTGAAAGTTTTAATAATCATTACGCTCGCATATGAGACTCTGTGTCCCAGAAGGCTTTAGGACAAACATTGCACTGAGCACACGCCCACTGGGGGCAGAATTGTGAATAAAACGTGCCTCAAATGAAAAATGCGTGCTATTAGGTGTTCCTTGTGACGTGCCCAAGAAGAAGAGGTTCCTGACCTTGAAACGCGTTGGCAGAAGTAAAAAGTAATGTGGAGCAGGAGAGCAGTTTGAAAGTGTAGGCCGGATGGCAGAGCGCTGTCGTGTGCTCTCCCAAATGCTTCAGGGCACTTTGTTGGACATTATTCATACACAGCAGCCTGGCCGTGGGGAAGATGCACCATCGCCGTCTGGAGACGAAATAAGACTACCGGCTGGCTGAGGCTGTGGTCTCTCAACTGTTGAAGGATCGTCTCAGCACAGCGCTCAAATGGAAAATAACTTGCGCTATCTGCTCTGCAAACCTACTAAAGGAAGTATAATTGTCTTAATTTTCAAACGAACATCTGAACTCACTGAAAGTTTTAATAATCATTACGCTCGCATATGAGACTCTGTGTCCCTGAAGGCTTTAGGACAAACATTGCACTGAGCACACGACCACTGGGGGCAGAATTGTGAATAAAACGTGCCTGAAATGAAAAATGCGTGGTATCAGGTGTTCCTTGTGGCGTGCCCAAGAAGAAGAGGTTCCTGACCTTGAAACGCGTTGGCAGAAGTAAAAAGTAATGTGGAGCAGGAGAGCAGTTTGAAAGTGTAGGCCGGATGGCAGAGCGCTGTCGTGTGCTCTCCCAAATGCTTCAGGGCACTTTGTTGGACATTATTCATACACGGCAGCCTGGCCGTGGGGAAGATGCACCATCGCCGGCTGGAGACGAAATAAGACTACCGGCTGGCTGAGTCTGTGGTCTCTCAACTGTTGAAGAATCGTGTCAGCACAGCGCTCAAATGGAAAATAACCTGCGCTATCTGCTCTGCAAACCTACTAAAGGAAATATAATTGTCTTAATTTTCAAACGAACATCTGAACTCACTGAAAGTTTTAATAATCATTACGCTCGCATATGAGACTCTGTGTCCCAGAAGGCTTTAGGACAAACATTGCACTGAGCACACGCCCACTGGGGGCAGAATTGTGAATAAAACGTGCCTGAAATGAAAAATGCGTGCTATCAGGTGTTCCTTGTGGCGTGCCCAAGAAGAAGAGGTTCCTGACCTTGAAACGCGTTGGCAGGAGTAAAAAGTAATGTGGAGCAGGAGAGCAGTTTGAAAGTGTAGGCCGGATGGCAGAGCGCTGTTGTGTGCTCTCCCAAATGCTTCAGGGCACTTTGTTGGACATTATTCATACACGGCAGCCTGGCCGTGGGGAAGATGCACCATCGCCGGCTGGAAACGAAATAAGACTGCCGGCTGGCTGAGGCTGTGGTCTCTCAACTGTTGAAGGATCGTGTCAGCACAGCGCTCAAATGGAAAATAACCTGCGCTATCTGCTCTGCAAACCTACTAAAGGAAGTATAATTGTCTTAATTTTCAAACGAACATCTGAACTCACTGAAAGTTTTAATAATCATTACGCTCGCATATGAGACTCTGTGTCCCAGAAGGCTTTAGGACAAACATTGCAATGAGCATACGCCCACTGGGGGCAGAATTGTGAATAAAACGTGCCTGAAATGAAAAATGCGTGCTATCAGGTGTTCCTTGTGACGTGCCCAAGAAGAAGAGGTTCCTGACCTTGAAACGCGTTGGCAGAAGTAAAAAGTAATGTGGAGCAGGAGAGCAGTTTGAAAGTGTAGGCCGGATGGCAGAGCGCTGTCGTGTGCTCTCCCGAATGCTTCAGGGCACTTTGTTGGACATTATTCATACACGGCAGCCTGGCCGTGGGGAAGATGCACCATCGCCGGCTGGAAACGAAATAAGACTGCCTGCTGGCTGAGGCTGTGGTCTCTCAACTGTTGAAGGATCGTGTCAGCACAGCGCTCAAATCGAAAATAACCTGCGCTATCTGCTCTGCAAACCTACTAAAGGAAGTATAATTGTCTTAATTTTCAAACAAACATCTGAACTCACTGAAAGTTTTAATAATCATTACGCTCGCATATGAGACTCTGTGTCCCAGAAGGCTTTAGGACAAACATTGCACTGAGCACACGCCCACTGGGGGCAGAATTGTGAATAAAACGTGCCTGAAATGAAAAATGCGTGCTATTAGGTGTTCCTTGTGACGTGCCCAAGAAGAAGAGGTTCCTGACCTTGAAACGCGTTGGCAGAAGTAAAAAGTAATGTGGAGCAGGAGAGCAGTTTGAAAGTGTAGGCCGGATGGCAGAGCGCTGTCGTGTGCTCTCCCAAATGCTTCAGGGCACTTTGTTGGACATTATTCATACACAGCAGCCTGGCCGTGGGGAAGATGCACCATCGCCGTCTGGAGACGAAATAAGACTACCGGCTGGCTGAGGCTGTGGTCTCTCAACTGTTGAAGGATCGTCTCAGCACAGCGCTCAAATGGAAAATAACTTGCGCTATCTGCTCTGCAAACCTACTAAAGGAAGTATAATTGTCTTAATTTTCAAACGAACATCTGAACTCACTGAAAGTTTTAATAATCATTACGCTCGCATATGAGACTCTGTGTCCCTGAAGGCTTTAGGACAAACATTGCACTGAGCACACGCCCACTGGGGGCAGAATTGTGAATAAAACGTGCCTGAAATGAAAAATGCGTGCTATCAGGTGTTCCTTGTGGCGTGCCCAAGAAGAAGAGGTTCCTGACCTTGAAACGCGTTGGCAGAAGTAAAAAGTAATGTGGAGCAGGAGAGCAGTTTGAAAGTGTAGGCCGGATGGCAGAGCGCTGTCGTGTGCTCTCCCAAATGCTTCAGGGCACTTTGTTGGACATTATTCATACACGGCAGCCTGGCCGTGGGGAAGATGCACCATCGCCGGCTGGAAACGAAATAAGACTGCCGGCTGGCTGAGGCTGTGGTCTCTCAACTGTTGAAGGATCGTGTCAGCACAGCGCTCAAATGGAAAATAACCTGCGCTATCTGCTCTGCAAACCTACTAAAGGAAGTATAATTGTCTTAATTTTCAAACGAACATCTGAACTCACTGAAAGTTTTAATAATCATTACGCTCGCATATGAGACTCTGTGTCCCAGAAGGCTTTAGGACAAACATTGCAATGAGCATACGCCCACTGGGGGCAGAATTGTGAATAAAACGTGCCTGAAATGAAAAATGCGTGCTATCAGGTGTTCCTTGTGACGTGCCCAAGAAGAAGAGGTTCCTGACCTTGAAACGCGTTGGCAGAAGTAAAAAGTAATGTGGAGCAGGAGAGCAGTTTGAAAGTGTAGGCCGGATGGCAGAGCGCTGTCGTGTGCTCTCCCGAATGGTTCAGGGCACTTTGTTGGACATTATTCATACACGGCAGCCTGGCCGTGGGGAAGATGCACCATCGCCGGCTGGAGACGAAATAAGACTACCGGCTGGCTGAGGCTGTGGTCTCTCAACTGTTGAAGGATCGTCTCAGCACAGCGCTCAAATGGAAAATAACTTGCGCTATCTGCTCTGCAAACCTACTAAAGGAAGTATAATTGTCTTAATTTTCAAACGAACATCTGAACTCACTGAAAGTTTTAATAATCATTACGCTCGCATATGAGACTCTGTGTCCCTGAAGGCTTTAGGACAAACATTGCACTGAGCACACGCCCACTGGGGGCAGAATTGTGAATAAAACGTGCCTGAAATGAAAAATGCGTGCTATCAGGTGTTCCTTGTGACGTGCCCAAGAAGAAGAGGTTCCTGACCTTGAAACGCGTTGGCAGAAGTAAAAAGTAATGTGGAGCAGGAGAGCAGTTTGAAAGTGTAGGCCGGATGGCAGAGCGCTGTCGTGTGCTCTCCCAAATGCTTCAGGGCACTTTGTTGGACATTATTCATACACAGCAGCCTGGCCGTGGGGAAGATGCACCATCGCCGTCTGGAGACGAAATAAGACTACCGGCTGGCTGAGGCTGTGGTCTCTCAACTGTTGAAGGATCGTCTCAGCACAGCGCTCAAATGGAAAATAACTTGCGCTATCTGCTCTGCAAACCTACTAAAGGAAGTATAATTGTCTTAATTTTCAAACGAACATCTGAACTCACTGAAAGTTTTAATAATCATTACGCTCGCATATGAGACTCTGTGTCCCAGAAGGCTTTAGGACAAACATTGCACTGAGCACACGCCCACTGGGGGCAAAATTGTGAATAAAACGTGCCTGAAATGAAAAATGCGTGCTATCAGGTGTTCCTTGTGACGTGCCCAAGAAGAAGAGGTTCCTGACCTTGAAACGCGTTGGCAGAAGTAAAAAGTAATGTGGAGCAGGAGAGCAGTTTGAAAGTGTAGGCCGGATGGCAGAGCGCTGTCGTGTGCTCTCCCGAATGCTTCAGGGCACTTTGTTGGACATTATTCATACACGGCAGCCTGGCCGTGGGGAAGATGCACCATCGCCGGCTGGAAACGAAATAAGACTGCCGGCTGGCTGAGGCTGTGGTCTCTCAACTGTTGAAGGATCGTGTCAGCACAGCGCTCAAATGGAAAATAACCTGCGCTATCTGCTCTGCAAACCTACTAAAGGAAGTATAATTGTCTTAATTTTCAAACGAACATCTGAACTCACTGAAAGTTTTAATAATCATTACGCTCGCATATGAGACTCTGTGTCCCAGAAGGCTTTAGGACAAACATTGCACTGAGCACACGCCCACTGGGGGCAGAATTGTGAATAAAACGTGCCTGAAATGAAAAATGCGTGCTATCAGGTGTTCCTTGTGACGTGCCAAAGAAGAAGAGGTTCCTGACCTTGAAACGCGTTGGCAGAAGTAAAAAGTAATGTGGAGCAGGAGAGCAGTTTGAAAGTGTAGGCCGGATGGCAGAGCGCTGTCGTGTGCTCTCCCAAATGCTTCAGGGCACTTTGTTGGACATTATTCATACACAGCAGCCTGGCCGTGGGGAAGATGCACCATCGCCGTCTGGAGACGAAATAAGACTACCGGCTGGCTGAGGCTGTGGTCTCTCAACTGTTGAAGGATCGTCTCAGCACAGCGCTCAAATGGAAAATACCTTGCGCTATCTGCTCTGCAAACCTACTAAAGGAAGTATAATTGTCTTAATTTTCAAACGAACATCTGAACTCACTGAAAGTTTTAATAATCATTACGCTCGCATATGAGACTCTGTGTCCCTGAAGGCTTTAGGACAAACATTGCACTGAGCACACGCCCACTGGGGGCAGAATTGTGAATAAAACGTGCCTGAAATGAAAAATGCGTGCTATCAGGTGTTCCTTGTGACGTGCCCAAGAAGAAGAGGTTCCTGACCTTGAAACGCGTTGGCAGAAGTAAAAAGTAATGTGGAGCAGGAGGGCAGTTTGAAAGTGTAGGCCGGATGGCAGAGCGCTGTTGTGTGCTCTCCCGAATGCTTCAGGGCACTTTGTTGGACATTATTCATACACGGCAGCCTGGCCGTGGGGAAGATGCACCATCGCCGGCTGGAAACGAAATAAGACTGCCGGCTGGCTGAGGCTGTGGTCTCTCAACTGTTGAAGGATCGTGTCAGCACAGCGCTCAAATGGAAAATAACCTGCGCTATCTGCTCTGCAAACCTACTAAAGGAAGTATAATTGTCTTAATTTTCAAACGAACATCTGAACTCACTGAAAGTTTTAATAATCATTACGCTCGCATATGAGACTCTGTGTCCCAGAAGGCTTTAGGACAAACATTGCACTGAGCACACGCCCACTGGGGGCAGAATTGTGAATAAAACGTGCCTGAAATGAAAAATGCGTGCTATCAGGTGTTCCTTGTGACGTGCCAAAGAAGAAGAGGTTCCTGACCTTGAAACGCGTTGGCAGAAGTAAAAAGTAATGTGGAGCAGGAGAGCAGTTTGAAAGTGTAGGCCGGATGGCAGAGCGCTGTCGTGTGCTCTCCCAAATGCTTCAGGGCACTTTGTTGGACATTATTCATACACAGCAGCCTGGCCGTGGGGAAGATGCACCATCGCCGTCTGGAGACGAAATAAGACTACCGGCTGGCTGAGGCTGTGGTCTCTCAACTGTTGAAGGATCGTCTCAGCACAGCGCTCAAATGGAAAATACCTTGCGCTATCTGCTCTGCAAACCTACTAAAGGAAGTATAATTGTCTTAATTTTCAAACGAACATCTGAACTCACTGAAAGTTTTAATAATCATTAAGCTCGCATATGAGACTCTGTGTCCCTGAAGGCTTTAGGACAAACATTGCACTGAGCACACGCCCACTGGGGGCAGAATTGTGAATAAAACGTGCCTGAAATGAAAAATGCGTGCTATTAGGTGTTCCTTGTGACGTGCCCAAGAAGAAGAGGTTCCTGACCTTGAAACGCGTTGGCAGAAGTAAAAAGTAATGTGGAGCAGGAGGGCAGTTTGAAAGTGTAGGCCGGATGGCAGAGCGCTGTTGTGTGCTCTCCCGAATGCTTCAGGGCACTTTGTTGGACATTATTCATACACGGCAGCCTGGC
This sequence comes from Triturus cristatus, assembly GCF_964204655.1. Classification (NCBI taxonomy): domain Eukaryota; kingdom Metazoa; phylum Chordata; class Amphibia; order Caudata; family Salamandridae; genus Triturus; species Triturus cristatus. The sequence continues at coordinate 512,229 of NW_028188377.1, forward strand.
CGTGGGGAAGATGCACCATCGCCGGCTGGAGACGAAATAAGACTACCGGCTGGCTGAGGCTGTGGTCTCTCAACTGTTGAAGGATCGTGTCAGCACAGCGCTCAAATGGAAAATAACCTGCGCTATCTGCTCTGCAAACCTACTAAAGGAAATATAATTGTCTTAATTTTCAAACGAACATCTGAACTCACTGAAAGTTTTAATAATCATTACGCTCGCATATGAGACTCTGTGTCCCAGAAGGCTTTAGGACAAACATTGCACTGAGCACACGCCCACTGGGGGCAGAATTGTGAATAAAACTTGCCTGAAATGAAAAATGCGTGCTATCAGGTGTTCCTTGTGGCGTGCCCAAGAAGAAGAGGTTCCTGACCTTGAAACGCGTTGGCAGAAGTAAAAAGTAATGTGAAGCAGGAGAGCAGTTTGAAAGTGTAGGCCGGATGGCAGAGCGCTGTCGTGTGCTCTCCCAAATGCTTCAGGGCACTTTGTTGGACATTATTCATACACAGCAGCCTGGCCGTGGGGAAGATGCACCATCGCCGTCTGGAGACGAAATAAGACTGCCGGCTGGCTGAGGCTGTGGTCTCTCAACTGTTGAAGGATCGTCTCAGCACAGCGCTCAAATGGAAAATAACTTGCGCTATCTGCTCTGCAAACCTACTAAAGGAAGTATAATTGTCTTAATTTTCAAACGAACATCTGAACTCACTGAAAGTTTTAATAATCATTACGCTCGCATATGAGACTCTGTGTCCCTGAAGGCTTTAGGACAAACATTGCACTGAGCACACGCCCACTGGGGGCAGAATTGTGAATAAAACGTGCCTGAAATGAAAAATGCGTGCTATCAGGTGTTCCTTGTGACGTGCCCAAGAAGAAGAGGTTCCTGACCTTGAAACGCGTTGGCAGAAGTAAAAAGTAATGTGGAGCAGGAGAGCAGTTTGAAAGTGTAGGCCGGATGGCAGAGCGCTGTCGTGTGCTCTCCCAAATGCTTCAGGGCACTTTGTTGGACATTATTCATACACGGCAGCCTGGCCGTGGGGAAGATGCACCATCGCCGGCTGGAGACGAAATAAGACTACCGGCTGGCTGAGGCTGTGGTCTCTCAACTGTTGAAGAATCGTGTCTGCACAGCGCTCAAATGGAAAATAACCTGCGCTATCTGCTCTGCAAACCTACTAAAGGAAATATAATTGTCTTAATTTTCAAACGAACATCTGAACTCACTGAAAGTTTTAATAATCATTACGCTTGCATATGAGACTCTGTGTCCCAGAAGGCTTTAGGACAAACATTGCACTGAGCACACGCCCACTGGGGGCAGAATTGTGAATAAAACGTGCCTGAAATGAAAAATGCGTGCTATCAGGTGTTCCTTGTGGCGTGCCAAAGAAGAAGAGGTTCCTGACCTTGAAACGCGTTGGCAGGAGTAAAAAGTAATGTGGAGCAGGAGAGCAGTTTGAAAGTGTAGGCCGGATGGCAGAGCGCTGTCGTGTGCTCTCCCAAATGCTTCAGGGCACTTTGTTGGACATTATTTATACACGGCAGCCTGGCCGTGGGGAAGATGCACCATCGCCGGCTGGAAACGAAATAAGACTGCCGGCTGGCTGAGGCTGTGGTCTCTCAACTGTTGAAGGATCGTGTCAGCACAGCGCTCAAATGGAAAATAACCTGCGCTATCTGCTCTACAAACCTACTAAAGGAAGTATAATTGTCTTAATTTTCAAACGAACATCTGAACTCACTGAAAGTTTTAATAATCATTACGCTCGCATATGAGACTCTGTGTCCCAGAAGGCTTTAGGACAAACATTGCAATGAGCACACGCCCACTGGGGGCAGAATTGTGAATAAAACTTGCCTGAAATGAAAAATGCGTGCTATCAGGTGTTCCTTGTGACGTGCCCAAGAAGAAGAGGTTCTTGACCTTGAAACGCGTTGGCAGAAGTAAAAAGTAATGTGGAGCAGGAGAGCAGTTTGAAAGTGTAGGCCGGATGGCAGAGCGCTGTCGTGTGCTCTCCCAAATGCTTCAGGGCACTTTGTTGGACATTATTCATACACGGCAGCCTGGCCGTGGGGAAGATGCACCATCGCCGGCTGGAGACGAAATAAGACTACCGGCTGGCTGAGGCTGTGGTCTCTCAACTGTTGAAGGATCGTGTCAGCACAGCGGTCAAATGGAAAATAACCTGCGCTATCTGCTCTGCAAACCTACTAAAGGAAGTATAATTGTCTTAATTTTCAAACGAACATCTGAACTCACTGAAAGTTTTAATAATCATTACGCTCGCATATGAGACTCTGTGTCCCAGAAGGCTTTAGGACAAACATTGCACTGAGCACACGCCCACTGGGGGCAGAATTGTGAATAAAACGTGCCTGAAATGAAAAATGCGTGCTATCAGGTGTTCCTTGTGACGTGCCCAAGAAGAAGAGGTTCCTGACCTTGAAACGCGTTGGCAGAAGTAAAATGTAATGTGGAGCAGGAGAGCAGTTTGAAAGTGTAGGCCGGATGGCAGAGCGCTGTCGTGTGCTCTCCCAAATGCTTCAGGGCACTTTGTTGGACATTATTCATACACGGCAGCCTGGCCGTGGGGAAGATGCACCATCGCCGGCTGGAGACGAAATAAGACTACCGGCTGGCTGAGGCTGTGGTCTCTCAACTGTTGAAGGATCGTGTCAGCACAGCGCTCAAATGGAAAATAACCTGCGCTATCTGCTGTGCAAACCTACTAAAGGAAGTATAATTGTCTTAATTTTCAAACAAACATCTGAACTCACTGAAAGTTTTAATAATCATTACGCTCGCATATGAGACTCTGTGTCCCAGAAGGCTTTAGGACAAACATTGCACTGAGCACACGCCCACTGGGGGCAGAATTGTGAATAACACTTGCCTGAAATGAAAAATGCGTGCTATCAGGTGTTCCTTGTGACGTGACCAAGAAGAAGAGGTTCCTGACCTTGAAACGCGTTGGCAGAAGTAAAACGTAATGTGGAGCAGGAGAGCAGTTTGAAAGTGTAGGCCGGATGGCAGAGCGCTGTCGTGTGCTCTCCCACATGCTTCAGGGCACTTTGTTGGACATTATTCATACACGGCAGCCTGGCCGTGGGGAAGATGCACCATCGCCGGCTGGAGACGAAATAAGACTACCGGCTGGCTGAGGCTGTGGTCTCTCAACTGTTGAAGGATCGTCTCAGCACAGCGCTCAAATGGAAAATAACCTGCGCTATCTGCTCTGCAAACCTACTAAAGGAAGTATAATTGTCTTAATTTTCAAACGAACATCTGAACTCACTGAAAGTTTTAATAATCATTACGCTCGCATATGAGACTCTGTGTCCCAGAAGGCTTTAGGACAAACATTGCACTGAGCACACGCCCACTGGGGGCAGAATTGTGAATAAAACTTGCATGAAATGAAAAATGCGTGCTATCAGGTGTTCCTTGTGACGTGCCCAAGAAAAAGAGGTTCCTGACCTTGAAACGCGTTGGCAGAAGTAAAAAGTAATGTGGAGCAGGAGAGCAGTTTGAAAGTGTAGGCTGGATGGCAGAGCGCTGTCGTGTGCTCTCCCAAATGCTTCAGGGCACTTTGTTGGACATTATTCATACACGGCAGCCTGGCCGTGGGAAAGATGCACCATCGCCGTCTGGAGACGAAATAAGACTACCGGCTGGCTGAGGCTGTGGTCTCTCAACTGTTGAAGGATCGTGTCAGCACAGCGCTCAAATGGAAAATAACCTGCGCTATCTGCTCTGCAAACCTACTAAAGGAAGTATAATTGTCTTAATTTTCAAACGAACATCTGAACTCACTGAAAGTTTTAATAATCATTACGCTCGCATATGAGACTCTGTGTCCCAGAAGGCTTTAGGACAAACTTTGCACTGAGCACACGCCCACTGGGGGCAGAATTGTGAATAAAACGTGCCTGAAATGAAAAATGCGTGCTATCAGGTGTTCCTTGTGACGTGCCCAAGAAGAAGAGGTTTGTGGTAAATAATTTTATTACCGGGACTTAATTTGATACAGAAACATAATAAAAATAGCTCAATAAATAAGAGGCAGAATCGGTGGTATTAGAGGTTCGGAATGGGCTTTATTCCAATGGACGATTCGAATCGTTGACTCCAGGTTCCATCACCACGGAGGTTCAGGAAGTGAAGTACATACATTATTGATAATTAATCACTTTTATACAATAGGCATTACAGTGAAGTAAATGCAGGAGGCGTAACAATTGATAGTGTAGATAAAACATACATACGTAGCAAAAGTAGGCGTAACTGGGTGTGACTAAAGAACGTCATCAGGTGTGATGTCATAATAGGGTGGTTCCATGAAGGAATTTCGCAATGTCAGCAGAAATACTTGGCAGAAATGCGCGCGCAGCAGCATGACGTGTGATTGACGTGCAACTGGGGGGTGAAGGGGACTTGACATTTAGCTCTACATGTGGCGACAGATGTCTGGAGGGTCAAGTCAACCTAATCCCAAATCATATCTAACATCCTATGTTTAAAGAACTATGTTATCCAAAAGAGAGGTCTCTTAGAGTAGAATCTTATTCTATACTGACTATACTGACTGTTAGTGCGTGTACAAGCGTCTAAGTGTCTACACTAGATGCGAGGGCAGAAGTCTTCCATAATAATAAGGCTATGAATTACTTGCATAAAGACAGAGAAGCCGGGCCTTTGCTCGGTAGCTGGAAGAATGTTTACTTAAACTACTAGACAGGAATGCATTGGGCAGGGAGCGGAGCAGCTAATTTCGAAGGTGAAATACAGTTTCTTGGCAGGCAACAGGCTGATGTCAGGCATCGTGAGCCGCGCAGGGAATGAGACAAAGTTCATGGTCACAGATGCAGGCTCAGACTGGAGCTTCAGAGGCAGAAAGCAAGAAAAGCTTGATGACAGAATCAGGGCCTACTTGCCTGGACTGTAAAATGGCATAAGTGAACCATATAAAGCCGGTGGCCTTTCATACTTAGGAATGGAATATCCAGCCTATTCATGGCGGATCTGAAAGAGGACATGTTAACGGTGGCCGCACATGTATTTGCGTCTTCATAACTGGAACTGGAGGGAACATACATGTACTTGTGATTCATACATGAAACCGTTGGGGTCCAAGATAGGGGACATAACTGATCAGAAAAATCCATATTTTCACATTCCCTCCTTGTCCCCTACTTGCCCGTCAAGAGATATCAATCTTCATCAATCCATTGATCTGTTCATATAGCATCATTTGTTCTTCTTTTTTCTTCTGGGACGAATGAAATCTTGGTGATGGAATACACGATGTGGCACACAGACCACAAATCGCTGGTCCACATTGTAGGCATAGACAGCAACTGAATAGTATGAGAAAGCCAATACCTAGGAAGGATAGGACCTTCCATCCAAAGGTAGATAATACACTCCAAAACCAACCGGACCAAGTCCAGGTGCCTGGATTCTGGTGTATCTGGCTTACAATCTTATGAAGGCGAGTTATGGCTTTATATACAGATGGCGAATTTTCTGGTATGAAAATGCAACAACTTGATCCGATGACCCTACAAGCTCCGCCCCTATCGGCCAGGATGACGTCAAGGACAAGACGATTTTGAAGCACAACAATCCGCATAGCAGACTGCTCTTCTGTTAAATTGCCTAAGGCGGAAATAGTTTCATTCACTACTGCTTCAAGGGTTCTAGTTAATCTACGTATCAACTTACTATTAGTAACGGTACCTATATAGGGAAAGAGACCTTTATTGAAATCTGTGTATTTTTCCCATGCTGTTTCAGTGTAATCGACTATTGGGAGATCTCTCCTTTCTCTATTGTGTACTAAGTGAGTATTTCTGTGATAATCGGGAGGAGCTAGGAAAACAGGTGGCAAAAGGAATCCAATGTAGCAGGTACCATCCCAATCTAGAGGCAAACGTACATATGCCGTCTGACCACATATAAAATAGGAATGGCGGGAAGCTCTAAATGTCGACTTGCCTTGCTCACTGAATTCTATTACAGTGGTGCATCTACTATGGCCCATATGTATGGAACCATTCTTTCTTACACATAATTCACCTTTTACTCGAAATACTGACATGGCGGATAAAATTGGAGTAGCTTCGGATTCGATATTTAGGATCATAAGATTAGGCGTAAAATTACCTAATCCATAAACTTCATTTTCTAGATCAGTTCCTGTTCTCTTGGGAAGTCCCTCCTTGTTAGGGTAGCAGACTTTAAGTAAAACTAAGTTTACATTTCCCCATACCCAGTTGTCTTGATAAACTGCAGAATTTGAATCTAGGGAATTAATTAAACTAAACCATGCTCCACAGGAGCCGTTGTGTGTGAATGGGTATGGAAAAAGAGGTAGAATTCCTTTATAATTCTGATAGGGAGGGAGTCGGCCACAGATCCAACAATTTGTAGCATTGCTAACCTGATGGGAATGATGTAACATACTAATAAACGTGTTATTGCGCAGCGCAAATCTATAAGACAACTCATGCGGAGGTAATTCACTAAAAGAATGTTCAGCAGTAACATTATAAACATGTCTAGAAATAGGATAATATATGTGCAACAATATACTTGCAGTAATTATTAAAAGACTTAAGAAAAACAAAATTAATAACGTCACTGTGCAATGACTACGCAGTGATTTACAGTATGCATGTCGTTTCAACATTTTTCGGGTTTTTTCTCTATTCAGGTCTAAGGGATACATGTCAGAGACAAATTCAACCGCTTCACCTTGGAGAGGACTTAAACAATCAAATTGCCTGACTGGTTAGACCTGAGTTTTAGTTTATATTGTTCGTGATTGCTCATTTCAACCAAAGGAAGTTTTGAGTCAATGGGTGAAGACACACGAGGTGTGGTATTTACATCGATGGTAGTCCATGAAATTTCTTGATATGACTTGAATGTATCCAGCCTTTCCTGCCTTCGATCTTCACGGCTGTCCTTGTGGTGAGCAAGACCAGTTGCGGCGACCTCCACCTAGGATCCAGCTGAGTCTTTCGATCAAAGTTCCTCACCAAGACCAGGTCCCCCGGAACTACGTCATGGGGTTTCACCTCAGTGTTGTCAGGAAAAGCTGCAGCTACCTGTGAACGACAAGATTGTAGTGCAGACATCAAGGAAGCCAAGTAATCTGTCAGCATATTACAGTCAATATCAGTTATTTTACGTGGTATAGGCGTCCCCCACATATTTGGTGGTCTGCCAAAGATCACCTCATACGGGGATAGCCCTGTTCGAGAGTGTGCTACCATTCTCATGTAAAAGAGTGCAACTGGTAATGCTACTACCCAGTCGACACCTTTCTCTCTGCATATTTTGGACAATCTAATTTTCAGGATCTGATTATGTCTTTCTACGAGACCTGCTGCCTCGGGGTGTCGGACACAGTGAAACTTCCACTGATAACCTAACAAAAGTGAAACGTGTTTCATTAATTCGGATGAGAACGGCTGGCCGTTATCTGAGTAGACAACACGTGGTAAACCGTATCGTGGGAAGAATTCTCGAACTAACTGTTTGGCAGTAGTCGGGGCAGTGTAATCTGAAACCGGGTATGCCTCTGTCCAACGGGAAAGAGCACAGACAACTACGAGAACATATTTGAATCCTCGACATCGTTCCATCTGGATATAATCCATCTGGAGGACTTCAAAAGGGTGATCAGGAGGCTGAAATCCGCCCTGTTCTACGGGAATGCTTTTTCCTGGGTTGAACTGACAACAGATCATACAGGTACGAACTTTTTGTTTGGCTGCTGCTCGTAAATGTTTATTGAACCAAATGTGTTGAATGCTGTCTAGCATAGCTTTCTCTCCTAGATGCGCTGGACTATGTATAGTGTTAATAATAACTTGGACCATTGAATCAGGAAGGAACCACACAGATCTTTCCTTCGTCATCCATCCCTGGTCCGTTTGAATCCCTCCTAATTCAGTCCATTTCTTTATTTCGTCTGGTGTAGCATGTGTCTGTATGTCAATTACATCAAGAGTGGGATCCTTAACCGTCATACAATGTGTTGGCGTCGGGACTTTTGTCTTTGTCATGTCGGATGTTTGAGTTTGAGCAGTCTGTTTAGCTGTTCTGTCAGCTAGATCATTGCCTTGAGAAATGATATCAGTAACTTTCGTATGAGCTTTACATTTCATAATTGATATTGCAGTGGGTAGATGTATTGCATCTAATAAGGCATGAATGAGGGGTCCGTGCTGAATGTGGGCACCGTGAGAAGTTAAATAACCTCTCTCTCGCCACAGCACGCCGAAGTCATGAACAACTCCGAATGCATAACGTGAATCAGTGTATATGTTGACTCTTTTATTTGTGGTTTGAATACAGGCTTGTGTCAGAGCGACGAGCTCTGCTGCTTGAGCGGACAAGGTATTTATGCGATTTGTTTCAATGATTTCAGTGTCTGTTGTGACTGCGTAAGCGGCCACTAACTCTCCTGTACTTGTTCTCATACATGAACCATCTACATACAACGTTAGGTCTGGGTCTGACAATGGGACATCTGTCAAGTCTTGTCTGGGTTTCGTTGTGATTGTAATAACATCAATACAGTCATGAGCTAGTGGGTCTGTTCCGATTACAGGTAAAAGTGTGGCAGGATTCAATGTGTTACAACGTCTGATTTCTATATGTGGCTAGAACAATGTTAATTCATACCCTGTAAGTCGCGCTATAGTCAAATGTTGTGTTTGCGTTCGATTCACAAGAACCTCTACTGCATGTGGTACTTGAACTGTCAATGGATGTCCTAACACTATGGCATCGCTTTGTCTGATTGCTAAAGCTGTTGCTGCCACTGATTTCAGGCATGCAGGCAAAGCCTGAGCTACGGGATCTAATGTACTAGAAAAATAAGCACATGGTTTGTGGGATCCTGCCTGTTCCTGTGTGAGTACTGACAAGGCAGTACCTTCGCGTTCTGTAACAAAGAGTGTAAATTGTTTATTGTAACATGGTGTTGCTAAAACCGGTGCTTGGCATAAGGCTTTCTTTAGGCTTTCAAAAGCTTGTGCATGTTCCTGAGTCCAAGGGAGAACAGTCGATGTGGCTGCCTCCTGTGTTGTCAATTGAATGAGTGGTTTTGCTAGAAATGCATACTGAGGGATCCACTGCCTACAATATGAAGTGAGGCCTATAAAAGCCCGCACCTCCTTTTGTGTCTTGGGTATTGGCATGTTAGCTATTAACTGAATGCGGTCGGGTGTAAGCTGCCTTCCCTCCTTGGACAGCGAGTGACCAAGGTAAACAACTCGCTGGACACAGAATTGCAGCTTAGAAGGGGACACCTTGTGCCCCTTTTCGGCCAAAAATTGTAATACCGTCAGTGATGCTTTCTCACATTCATGTTCGTTTCTAGCGGTGATCAGCAGATCATCGACATATTGAAGCAGGGCAGTGTTTACTGGCATGTGGATACTGTCGAGTTCTCGTTTCAGTGCTTGGCTATAGATGCTGGGGCTTTCTGTAAATCCTTGAGGTGCGCGTGTGAATTTAAAGCTACGTCCATTTAAACTAAATCCGAACAAGTATTGGCTTTCCGGATCTATAGGGACGCTGAAAAAGGCATTCTTGAGATCAATTACAGTAAAGAATGTTGCTTCAGAATCAATAGCTGTCAGTAATGACGAGATATCTGGGACCACAGGGAATTGTGGCACAATGCATTTGTTCAATTCGCGCAGATCAATAACCAATCGATATACTGGCGGATCCTTTGGATCTGTTCGTTTAAGAATCGGAATTATCGGGGAATTACATACATTGGAGTCTGTTTCCACAACTACTCCTTGGGCAATGAGCTCGTCAATAATTTGCAGTAAAGCCACTACAGCATCTGGTGGTAACTTGTATTGTCGCATTCGTGGTAATACCACTCCTGCCCTTAGTGTAACTCGATATGGTGTAATATTCATGCAACCAACATCAGTAGGGCCTTGTGCCCATAAATGTGTAGGTAAAGTCTGCAGTCGGGGATCCATGTCTCGAGACACATAGTGACCTTTGAAATCACGTAAAAACAATCTTACTCCTTCCGGAGAACAACATATTATAGCTCCTAGAGCTTTCAGTGTTTTTATACCTAACAAGTTTTCTGGACATGATTTAGTAAGCAATAAATCTGTAGTTCTGGTCAAGGGTCCTATCGTAAGTGGAAGAGGCTGTGATACTTCATTAACAATAGGTTTTCCTGAAAAACCAAGGGAAATATTCTGTGAGCCTGAGAGGGGTGCCCCTGGAACTTCACTACGTTTTATAGTTGTTCGACTTGCCCCTGTATCAAGTAAAAATTTTCTATCTTGGCCTAATAATTCACTATGTACATAAGGTCCTTCTTGGTCTACAGGGACCTCGATAAGGGGTAAGTCAACTTCCCTCTCTAGGCTGGTTCATGCATATCGTTGATAATCAGGATAGTCATACTGTGCGGTCTGGTACAGCTGTCGTGTCGTGGTTTGTGTGGCAGCAACCGGCAGCGCTGGTGCAGCTGGCACAAACTGTATAGACTGTTGTGGAGCTGGCATGGACTGTGCATGCTGCGGGGCTCCTTGTTCATTCTGATCCTGTCTAGGTGGCCGTGGTCTTTCCTGTGTTTTACCTGTGGTGATATTACGCTTCAGGACTGGGCAATCGTGTATGTAATGTCCTGGCTGTTTACAATAGTTGCATGTCCCTTTTACAGGTCCTGCTGACTCACCGGAATGTGTCGTACCCTTTTTATGTCCTTCAGCTGGAACTGTCTGAGAGACTAGCATTTTCATTTTCGTGTCTTTCATACGTCTTTGTTCATGTTCTTGTTCCTCTCTAATTCTATTGTAATGGTACTGTAACATTTGTAACATTTGTGATGGGGTATTACCTTGCCAGGTACTCTCGAATTTTAATACTCTATTCTTCACTTGGGGCAAGGAATTTTCAACTAATTTTGTCACAAACAGATGTGGGTATGATTCGCTACTTGCTTTTATGCCACTATTTATACCAAAACATTTTTCAAATCGGGCATAGAAATCACTAGTGTCTTCATCTTGCTTTTGTTTACAAGCTGAGATTGCACCCCAGTCTTCCTTTTTCGTAGTTAATAAACGCGGCAGTACCTGTACTAGTAAACCTGGTAGTGCTTTAGTTTTGTCCCCAAGCCCCGAACCTGGACCTCGGGCCTTTTCTTCATTTTCTAATGCTGTCCAGTCTATCTTTTGGTCTCCCACCTCCCACTCTTTTTCCTTGAGTTTTTCATAAATGCCAGCAGGCATTAATACCTTTAATATTGTCATAATGTCGGGATAGGTATACTCTCCCATGAGTAACATGTCTTTAATTTCTCGGTGGAAACCCGCTGGGTCTTTGTCATGACTGGGTACCACTTTCTTCATTTCTAACAATTCTATTTTCGATATGGGCGTATATACAAATACACGTTTAAACTGATTGTCCTCGCCCTTTATTGGGTGTACTTCTCGTAAGGGATTCTGTCTGTCCATGTAATACATCGGTCTTTCCTTGATGGGCAGTGAGACATGTTCTGGGCATACAAAAAGAATGTACTGCTTTCTTGATTCTAGTATTTCTTTAATTAGCTTAGTACCTGAACCTCTCCATCTATTCGTGAGTAATTCAGTCAATATATCAGGTAAGGGACCAGGATCTGAATGTTGGCTTTTATATAGTATAAGAAGTTGTTGAATCATATAAATCCCAGCTAAACGCTGTTCATCTGGGGTGAGGTTCAAAAATGTGTGTGCTACTGTATCATCACCATATTTTCCGGGACTGTCAACCCAATGAACGGCTGACCTGGCTAATTCTTGTTCATCCATAGAATCGAGTAAATGATAACCCCTTCGTTCTCGCAGTAATTTGTCAGCGGCTTGGAACGAATGCTCGGGGGACCTTATATTTATTATAGGTGTTTGGAAATTCCTGTTATTATCTGGACATATCGGACGTATCGGGTCAGTAAAACATCTAGTACTATTACAAGATCTTCCTCTACCTACATAGGCTATGGTTTCTGACTGTCCTGTGGACAGTCCTGATCCTTCCTCCTCCTCGTTTTGTTCAAACTGGTCTACCGCTAATCTCTCTTCGTGTAGGCGTTCTATTTCTTTACGGATCTTTCTGCACATGGCTATTATACAATTTTGCTTATCATGTCTCCCTTCTGATATATTCTGGCTCCATCTGGTAAGAGCTTGCATTGCTTCCGGGTCTACCCCCGGTCGGTCTTGATTTCTGATCACACAATTTATGAGGAAACGTAACAGTTCCCCCTGTATCTCCACTTTCTGGTATTCCATAGCTCTGTTAATACATTCAGAATCTCGCCCTGTTTGGACAAAATGGTATATATTATCTAGATGCACAGTCATTCCTGGTAACTTCCCTAAATACACCGCGGCTCGTCTGATACGTAATGATGCCATGATCATTTCGTCCTCTTTGCCGGGCACAGGGTCATATCTACAATCTATAAGAAGTTCCTTAAGCGTGCGGGCATTTATGAGTTTGGGGGTACGTGGATGTGCTGACTCTTGAAAGGTAAGTTTATTTACTCTGGGTGGCGTAGAAAAAATGTTGGTAGCACCTCCAGTAGCCCCGTCTGGGGTATCGGGCGTGAAAGGATTCGTAGAACGCGATACAGCAACTATAGGTGTGGACACAGCTATAGAAGTAGCTGTAGGAACAGATGTGGAAACAGATGTGCTTGCCGGAACTTGTGTCAGGATTTGTTGTTGTAGAGATACAGATACAGGATCTTGGCGTTGAACCTCCCCGGCCGTCGGTCTATGTGGGGCGGGGTTAGCATACTCGGGAGCTGCGTCATCTAAATATGAGGAAAGAAAAACATCTTCTGCTGTTCTAGGATGCCCCTTAGGATGCATTTTTATTGGGAACAATGGGGGTGGCAAGTCTTTTGGTATCTCCGGAGTAGCCTTAGGTAATCCCTCGGCCAGGAGGGGATACATACCCTTCATAAGGGCATTTCTTTGTCTGTCTACTTGTTCTGATTTCACTCGTGTACCTTCTTCAATTAATAGATTTTCTCGGACTCTATTTGAATTTTCCTTACTCTTCTCTTCCTGTCTACGTGCTTTTTCTGTACGTCTATACGATTCTTTACGCCATAATTCAATGGCGTCTTTCTGTGATTGTCTAGCTTTCCTTTTCCATAATTCTTCCTCTACTTTCACGATGCACTCTGCATCCCAGGTCCCAGCTGCGGGCCACCTCTGACTTTCTGGTAATTCCTTAGTGTAGTCTACCCATAGATCAAGAAATAATATGGCGTCTAGGCCATGTTTATGATACATGAAGTACCCTGGAGTGTCCCTAGGAGGAATGGGAACAGCTTCTTCGAGTACCCCTTTTCTAGTTGTGATCTGTCTTAATTTCGAAAAGAGCGGCATATTGAGAACTGGTCTGATACTTGATCTTGAACAAACTTAATACAATAAACACGATAATGAACAGTCATTCACACCACAATATGCAGAACGTATTAACACATTTAACATTTAACGTTTAAATGAGCAACAATGATGATGACGATCTAAGAAAACTTTATCACTGAACATAATACTCGGCATTAACTGAATTATTCTGAATTTATATACTTGATATACTAGATATACTGCTAAACAGTACAGATACACTGCTAAAACAGTGCAGACCGGATTTGTGTACCCAAACCCGTCTTGACCGGCACAACCTATGTGCACGTCAGAACGCCTCCCCAGTAATGGTACTCACCGGGTAGCTCGGAACGGAAGGCCTCGGAACGGAACTGAACTGAACTGGACCGGACTGGACTCGACTCGAAAACTTCGAACACTTCGGGACATCGGAAACCTGGTGGGCCTCTGTATACCTCGGATCTTGCTCTCTCAGCTAGGCTCTGGTCGGGATACTTCGCACTTCTCACCGCCTCGTCTGGGTGTTGATCGCAGCCTCAGTCGCCCCCGCTTGACCGGAGGGAGATACAGGAAATCCTGCTGGTACGCGTTGTTGTCCGTCCAGCTGTGGCAGGAGACCGGGCCTGCAACGCACCACCGGCGCGTGAGATGAGAAAGTGTCCCTGTTCGGGCGCCATTCATGTGGTAAATAATTTTATTACCGGGACTTAATTTGATACAGAAACATAATAAAAATAGCTCAATAAATAAGAGGCAGAATCCGTGGTATTAGAGGTTCGGAATGGGCTTTATTCCAATGGACGATTCGAATCGTTGACTCCAGGTTCCATCACCACGGAGGTTCAGGAAGTGAAGTACATACATTATTGATAATTAATCACTTTTATACAATAGGCATTACAGTGAAGTAAATGCAGGAGGCGTAACAATTGATAGTGTAGATAAAACATACATACGTAGCAAAAGTAGGCGTAACTGGGTGTGACTAAAGAACGTCATCAGGTGTGATGTCATAATAGGGTGGTTCCATGAAGGAATTTCGCAATGTCAGCAGAAATACTTGGCAGAAATGCGCGCGCAGCAGCATGACGTGTGATTGACGTGCAACTGGGGGGTGAAGGGGACTTGACATTTAGCTCTACATGTGGCGACAGATGTCTGGAGGGTCAAGTCAACCTAATCCCAAATCATATCTAACATCCTATGTTTAAAGAACTATGTTATCCAAAAGAGAGGTCTCTTAGAGTAGAATCTTATTCTATACTGACTATACTGACTGTTAGTGCGTGTACAAGCGTCTAAGTGTCTACACTAGATGCGAGGGCAGAAGTCTTCCATAATAATAAGGCTATGAATTACTTGCATAAAGACAGAGAAGCCGGGCCTTTGCTCGGTAGCTGGAAGAATGTTTACTTAAACTACTAGACAGGAATGCATTGGGCAGGGAGCGGAGCAGCTAATTTCGAAGGTGAAATACAGTTTCTTGGCAGGCAACAGGCTGATGTCAGGCATCGTGAGCCGCGCAGGGAATGAGACAAAGTTCATGGTCACAGATGCAGGCTCAGACTGGAGCTTCAGAGGCAGAAAGCAAGAAAAGCTTGATGACAGAATCAGGGCCTACTTGCCTGGACTGTAAAATGGCATAAGTGAACCATATAAAGCCGGTGGCCTTTCATACTTAGGAATGGAATATCCAGCCTATTCATGGTGGATCTGAAAGAGGACATGTTAACGGTGGACGCACATGTATTTGCGTCTTCATAACTGGAACTGGAGGGAACATACATGTACTTGTGATTCATACATGAAACCGTTGGGGTCCAAGATAGGGGACATAACTGATCAGAAAAATCCATATTTCCACAGGTTCCTGACCTTGAAACGCGTTGGCAGAAGTAAAAAGTAATGTGGAGCAGGAGAGCAGTTTGAAAGTGTAGGCCGGATGGCAGAGCGCTGTCGTGTGCTCTCCCAAATGCTTCAGGGCACTTTGTTGGACATTATTCATACACGGCAGCCTGGCCGTGGGGAAGATGCACCATCGCCGGCTGGAAACGAAATAAGACTGCCGGCTGGCTGAGGCTGTGGTCTCTCAACTGTTGAAGGATCGTCTCAGCACAGCGCTCAAATGGAAAATAACTTGCGCTATCTGCTCTGCAAACCTACTAAAGGAAGTATAATTGTCTTAATTTTCAAACGAACATCTGAACTCACTGAAAGTTTTAATAATCATTACGCTCGCATATGAGACTCTGTGTCCCTGAAGGCTTTAGGACAAACATTGCACTGAGCACACGCCCACTGGGGGCAGAATTGTGAATAAAATGTGCCTGAAATGAAAAATGCGTGCTATCAGGTGTTCCTTGTGACGTGCCCAAGAAGAAGAGGTTCCTGACCTTGAAACGCGTTGGCAGAAGTAAAAAGTAATGTGGAGCAGGAGAGCAGTTTGAAAGTGTAGGCCGGATGGCAGAGCGCTGTCGTGTGCTCTCCCAAATGCTTCAGGGCACTTTGTTGGACATTATTCATACACGGCAGCCTGGCCGTGGGGAAGATGCACCATCGCCGGCTGGAAACGAAATAAGACTGCCGGCTGGCTGAGGCTGTGGTCTCTCAACTGTTGAAGGATCGTGTCAGCACAGCGCTCAAATGGAAAATAACCTGTGCTATCTGCTCTGCAAACCTACTAAAGGAAGTATAATTTTCTGAATTTTCAAACGAACATCTGAACTCACTGAAAGTTTTAATAATCATTACGCTCGCATATGAGACTCTGTGTCCCAGAAGGCTTTAGGACAAACATTGCACTGAGCACACGCCCACTGGGGGCAGAATTGTGAACAAAACGTGCCTGAAATGAAAAATGCGTGCTATCAGGTGTTCCTTGTGACGTGCCCAAGAAGAAGAGGTTCCTGACCTTGAAACGCGTTGGCAGAAGTAAAAAGTAATGTGGAGCAGGAGAGCAGTTTGAAAGTGTAGGCCGGATGGCAGAGCGCTGTCGTGTGCTCTCCCAAATGCTTCAGGGCACTTTGTTGGACATTATTCATACACGGCAGCCTGGCCGTGGGGAAGATGCACCATCGCCGGCTGGAGACGAAATAAGACTACCGGCTGGCTGAGGCTGTGGTCTCTCAACTGTTGAAGGATCGTGTCAGCACAGCGGTCAAATGGAAAATAACCTGCGCTATCTGCTCTGCAAACCTACTAAAGGAAATATAATTGTCTTAATTTTCAAACGAACATCTGAACTCACTGAAAGTTTTAATAATCATTACGCTCGCATATGAGACTCTGTGTCCCAGAAGGCTTTAGGACAAACATTGCACTGAGCACACGCCCACTGGGGGCAGAATTGTGAATAAAACGTGCCTGAAATGAAAAATGCGTGCTATCAGGTGTTCCTTGTGACGTGCCCAAGAAGAAGAGGTTCCTGACCTTGAAACGCGTTGGCAGAAGTAAAATGTAATGTGGAGCAGGAGAGCAGTTTGAAAGTGTAGGCCGGATGGCAGAGCGCTGTCGTGTGCTCTCCCAAATGCTTCAGGGCACTTTGTTGGACATTATTCATACACGGCAGCCTGGCCGTGGGGAAGATGCACCATCGCCGGCTGGAGACGAAATAAGACTACCGGCTGGCTGAGGCTGTGGTCTCTCAACTGTTGAAGGATCGTGTCAGCACAGCGCTCAAATGGAAAATAACCTGCGCTATCTGCTCTGCAAACCTACTAAAGGAAGTATAATTGTCTTAATTTTCAAACAAACATCTGAACTCACTGAAAGTTTTAATAATCATTACGCTCGCATATGAGACTCTGTGTCCCAGAAGGCTTTAGGACAAACATTGCACTGAGCACACGCCCACTGGGGGCAGAATTGTGAATAAAACTTGCCTGAAATGAAAAATGCGTGCTATCAGGTGTTCCTTGTGACGTGACCAAGAAGAAGAGGTTCCTGACCTTGAAACGCGTTGGCAGAAGTAAAACGTAATGTGGAGCAGGAGAGCAGTTTGAAAGTGTAGGCCGGATGGCAGAGCGCTGTCGTGTGCTCTCCCACATGCTTCAGGGCACTTTGTTGGACATTATTCATACACGGCAGCCTGGCCGTGGGGAAGATGCACCATCGCCGGCTGGAGACGAAATAAGACTACCGGCTGGCTGAGGCTGTGGTCTCTCAACTGTTGAAGGATCGTCTCAGCACAGCGCTCAAATGGAAAATAACCTGCGCTATCTGCTCTGCAAACCTACTAAAGGAAGTATAATTGTCTTAATTTTCAAACGAACATCTGAACTCACTGAAAGTTTTAATAATCATTACGCTCGCATATGAGACTCTGTGTCCCAGAAGGCTTTAGGACAAACATTGCACTGAGCACACGCCCACTGGGGGCAGAATTGTGAATAAAACTTGCATGAAATGAAAAATGCGTGCTATCAGGTGTTCCTTGTGACGTGCCCAAGAAAAAGAGGTTCCTGACCTTGAAACGCGTTGGCAGAAGTAAAAAGTAATGTGGAGCAGGAGAGCAGTTTGAAAGTGTAGGCTGGATGGCAGAGCGCTGTCGTGTGCTCTCCCAAATGCTTCAGGGCACTTTGTTGGACATTATTCATACACGGCAGCCTGGCCGTGGGAAAGATGCACCATCGCCGTCTGGAGACGAAATAAGACTACCGGCTGGCTAAGGCTGTGGTCTCTCAACTGTTGAAGGATCGTGTCAGCACAGCGCTCAAATGGAAAATAACCTGCGCTATCTGCTCTGCAAACCTACTAAAGGAAGTATAATTGTCTTAATTTTCAAACGAACATCTGAACTCACTGAAAGTTTTAATAATCATTACGCTCGCATATGAGACTCTGTGTCCCAGAAGGCTTTAGGACAAACATTGCACTGAGCACACGCCCACTGGGGGCAGAATTGTGAATAAAACGTGCCTGAAATGAAAAATGCGTGCTATCAGGTGTTCCTTGTGACGTGCCCAAGAAGAAGAGGTTCCTGACCTTGAAACGCGTTGGCAGAAGTAAAAAGTAATGTGGAGCAGGAGAGCAGTTTGAAAGTGTAGGCCGGATGGCAGAGCGCTGTCGTGTGCTCTCCCAAATGCTTCAGGGCACTTTGTTGGACATTATTCATACACGGCAGCCTGGCCGTGGGGAAGATGCACCATCGCCGGCTGGAAACGAAATAAGACTGCCGGCTGGCTGAGGCTGTGATCTCTCAACTGTTGAAGGATCGTGTCAGCACAGCGCTCAAATGGAAAATAACCTGCGCTATCTGCTCTGCAAACCTACTAAAGGAAGTATAATTTTCTGAATTTTCAAACGAACATCTGAACTCACTGAAAGTTTTAATAATCATTACGCTCGCATATGAGACTCTGTGTCCCAGAAGGCTTTAGGACAAACATTGCACTGAGCACACGCCCACTGGGGGCAGAATTGTGAACAAAACGTGCCTGAAATGAAAAATGCGTGCTATCAGGTGTTCCTTGTGACTTTCCCAAGAAGAAGAGGTTCCTGACCTTGAAACGCGTTGGCAGAAGTAAAAAGTAATGTGGAGCAGGAGAGCAGTTTGAAAGTGTAGGCCGGATGGCAGAGCGCTGTCGTGTGCTCTCCCAAATGCTTCAGGGCACTTTGTTGGACATTATTCATACACGGCAGCCTGGCCGTGGGGAAGATGCACCATCGCCGGCTGGAGACTAAATAAGACTACCGGCTGGCTGAGGCTGTGGTCTCTCAACTGTTGAAGGATCGTGTCAGCACAGCGCTCAAATGGAAAATAACCTGCGCTATCTGCTCTGCAAACCTACTAAAGGAAGTATAATTGGCTTAATTTTCAAACGAACATCTGAACTCACTGAAAGTTTTAATAATCATTACGCTCGCATATGAGACTCTGTGTCCCAGAAGGCTTTAGGACAAACATTGCACTGAGCACACGCCCACTGGGGGCAGAATTGTGAATAAAACTTGCCTGAAATGAAAAATGCGTGCTATCAGGTGTTCCTTGTGACGTGCCCAAGAAGAAGAGGTTCCTGACCTTGAAACGCGTTGGCAGAAGTAAAAAGTAATGTGGAGCAGGAGAGCAGTTTGAAAGTGTAGGCCGGATGGCAGAGCGCTGTCGTGTGCTCTCCCAAATGCTTCAGGGCACTTTGTTGGACATTATTCATACACGGCAGCCTGGCCGTGGGGAAGATGCACCATCGCCGGCTGGAGACGAAATAAGACTACCGGCTGGCTGAGGCTGTGGTCTCTCAACTGTTGAAGGATCGTGTCAGCACAGCGCTCAAATGGAAAATAACCTGCGCTATCTGCTCTGCAAACCTACTAAAGGAAATATAATTGTCTTAATTTTCAAACGAACATCTGAACTCACTGAAAGTTTTAATAATCATTACGCTCGCATATGAGACTCTGTGTGTCCCAGAAGGCTTTAGGACAAACATTGCACTGAGCACACGCCCACTGGGGGCAGAATTGTGAATAAAACGTGCCTGAAATGAAAAATGCGTGCTATCAGGTGTTCCTTGTGGCGTGCCCAAGAAGAAGAGGTTCCTGACCTTGAAACGCGTTGGCAGAAGTAAAAAGTAATGTGGAGCAGGAGAGCAGTTTGAAAGTGTAGGCCGGATGGCAGAGCGCTGTCGTGTGCTCTCCCAAATGCTTCAGGGCACTTTGTTGGACATTATTCATACACGGCAGCATGGCCGTGGGGAAGATGCACCATCGCCGGCTGGAAACGAAATAAGACTTCCGGCTGGCTGAGGCTGTGGTCTCTCAACTGTTGAAGGATCGTGTCAGCACAGCGCTCAAATGGAAAATAACCTGCGCTATCTGCTCTGCAAACCTACTAAAGGAAGTATAATTGTCTTAATTTTCAAACGAACATCTGAACTCACTGAAATTTTTAATAATCATTACGCTCGCATATGAGACTCTGTGTCCCAGAAGGCTTTAGGACAAACATTGCACTGAGCACACGCCCACTGGGGGCAGAATTGTGAATAAAACTTGCCTGAAATGAAAAATGCGTGCTATCAGGTGTTCCTTGTGACGTGCCCAAGAAGAAGAGGTTCCTGACCTTGAAACGCGTTGGCAGAAGTAAAAAGTAATGTGGAGCAGGAGAGCAGTTTGAAAGTGTAGGCCGGATGGCAGAGCGCTGTCGTGTGCTCTCCCAAATGCTTCAGGGCACTTTGTTGGACATTATTCATACACGGCAGCCTGGCCGTGGGGAAGATGCACCATCGCCGGCTGGAGACGAAATAAGACTACCGGCTGGCTGAGGCTGTGGTCTCTCAACTGTTGAAGGATCGTGTCAGCACAGCGGTCAAATGGAAAATAACCTGCGCTATCTGCTCTGCAAACCTACTAAAGGAAATATAATTGTCTTAATTTTCAAACGAACATCTGAACTCACTGAAAGTTTTAATAATCATTACGCTCGCATATGAGACTCTGTGTCCCAGAAGGCTTTAGGACAAACATTGCACTGAGCACACGCCCACTGGGGGCAGAATTGTGAATAAAACGTGCCTGAAATGAAAAATGCGTGCTATCAGGTGTTCCTTGTGACGTGCCCAAGAAGAAGAGGTTCCTGACCTTGAAACGCGTTGGCAGAAGTAAAATGTAATGTGGAGCAGGAGAGCAGTTTGAAAGTGTAGGCCGGATGGCAGAGCGCTGTCGTGTGCTCTCCCAAATGCTTCAGGGCACTTTGTTGGACATTATTCATACACGGCAGCCTGGCCGTGGGGAAGATGCACCATCGCCGGCTGGAGACGAAATAAGACTACCGGCTGGCTGAGGCTGTGGTCTCTCAACTGTTGAAGGATCGTGTCAGCACAGCGCTCAAATGGAAAATAACCTGCGCTATCTGCTCTGCAAACCTACTAAAGGAAGTATAATTGTCTTAATTTTCAAACAAACATCTGAACTCACTGAAAGTTTTAATAATCATTACGCTCGCATATGAGACTCTGTGTCCCAGAAGGCTTTAGGACAAACATTGCACTGAGCACACGCCCACTGGGGGCAGAATTGTGAATAAAACTTGCCTGAAATGAAAAACGCGTGCTATCAGGTGTTCCTTGTGACGTGACCAAGAAGAAGAGGTTCCTGACCTTGAAACGCGTTGGCAGAAGTAAAACGTAATGTGGAGCAGGAGAGCAGTTTGAAAGTGTAGGCCGGATGGCAGAGCGCTGTCGTGTGCTCTCCCACATGCTTCAGGGCACTTTGTTGGACATTATTCATACACGGCAGCCTGGCCGTGGGGAAGATGCACCATCGCCGGCTGGAGACGAAATAAGACTACCGGCTGGCTGAGGCTGTGGTCTCTCAACTGTTGAAGGATCGTCTCAGCACAGCGCTCAAATGGAAAATAACCTGCGCTATCTGCTCTGCAAACCTACTAAAGGAAGTATAATTGTCTTAATTTTCAAACGAACATCTGAACTCACTGAAAGTTTTAATAATCATTACGCTCGCATATGAGACTCTGTGTCCCAGAAGGCTTTAGGACAAACATTGCACTGAGCACACGCCCACTGGGGGCAGAATTGTGAATAAAACTTGCATGAAATGAAAAATGCGTGCTATCAGGTGTTCCTTGTGACGTGCCCAAGAAAAAGAGGTTCCTGACCTTGAAACGCGTTGGCAGAAGTAAAAAGTAATGTGGAGCAGGAGAGCAGTTTGAAAGTGTAGGCTGGATGGCAGAGCGCTGTCGTGTGCTCTCCCAAATGCTTCAGGGCACTTTGTTGGACATTATTCATACACGGCAGCCTGGCCGTGGGAAAGATGCACCATCGCCGTCTGGAGACGAAATAAGACTACCGGCTGGCTGAGGCTGTGGTCTCTCAACTGTTGAAGGATCGTGTCAGCACAGCGCTCAAATGGAAAATAACCTGCGCTATCTGCTCTGCAAACCTACTAAAGGAAGTATAATTGTCTTAATTTTCAAACGAACATCTGAACTCACTGAAAGTTTTAATAATCATTACGCTCGCATATGAGACTCTGTGTCCCAGAAGGCTTTAGGACAAACATTGCACTGAGCACACGCCCACTGGGGGCAGAATTGTGAATAAAACGTGCCTGAAATGAAAAATGCGTGCTATCAGGTGTTCCTTGTGACGTGCCCAAGAAGAAGAGGTTCCTGACCTTGAAACGCGTTGGCAGAAGTAAAAAGTAATGTGGAGCAGGAGAGCAGTTTGAAAGTGTAGGCCGGATGGCAGAGCGCTGTCGTGTGCTCTCCCAAATGCTTCAGGGCACTTTGTTGGACATTATTCATACACGGCAGCCTGGCCGTGGGGAAGATGCACCATCGCCAGCTGGAAACGAAATAAGACTGCCGGCTGGCTGAGGCTGTGATCTCTCAACTGTTGAAGGATCGTGTCAGCACAGCGCTCAAATGGAAAATAACCTGCGCTATCTGCTCTGCAAACCTACTAAAGGAAGTATAATTTTCTGAATTTTCAAACGAACATCTGAACTCACTGAAAGTTTTAATAATCATTACGCTCGCATATGAGACTCTGTGTCCCAGAAGGCTTTAGGACAAACATTGCACTGAGCACACGCCCACTGGGGGCAGAATTGTGAACAAAACGTGCCTGAAATGAAAAATGCGTGCTATCAGGTGTTCCTTGTGACTTTCCCAAGAAGAAGAGGTTCCTGACCTTGAAACGCGTTGGCAGAAGTAAAAAGTAATGTGGAGCAGGAGAGCAGTTTGAAAGTGTAGGCCGGATGGCAGAGCGCTGTCGTGTGCTCTCCCAAATGCTTCAGGGCACTTTGTTGGACATTATTCATACACGGCAGCCTGGCCGTGGGGAAGATGCACCATCGCCGGCTGGAGACTAAATAAGACTACCGGCTGGCTGAGGCTGTGGTCTCTCAACTGTTGAAGGATCGTGTCAGCACAGCGCTCAAATGGAAAATAACCTGCGCTATCTGCTCTGCAAACCTACTAAAGGAAGTATAATTGTCTTAATTTTCAAACGAACATCTGAACTCACTGAAAGTTTTAATAATCATTACGCTCGCATATGAGACTCTGTGTCCCAGAAGGCTTTAGGACAAACATTGCACTGAGCACACGCCCACTGGGGGCAGAATTGTGAATAAAACTTGCCTGAAATGAAAAATGCGTGCTATCAGGTGTTCCTTGTGACGTGCCGAAGAAGAAGAGGTTCCTGACCTTGAAACGCGTTGGCAGAAGTAAAAAGTAATGTGGAGCAGGAGAGCAGTTTGAAAGTGTAGGCCGGATGGCAGAGCGCTGTCGTGTGCTCTCCCAAATGCTTCAGGGCACTTTGTTGGACATTATTCATACACGGAAGCCTGGCCGTGGGGAAGATGCACCATCGCCGGCTGGAGACGAAATAAGACTACCGGCTGGCTGAGGCTGTGGTCTCTCAACTGTTGAAGGATCGTGTCAGCACAGCGCTCAAATGGAAAATAACCTGCGCTATCTGCTCTGCAAACCTACTAAAGGAAATATAATTGTCTTAATTTTCAAACGAACATCTGAACTCACTGAAAGTTTTAATAATCATTACGCTCGCATATGAGACTCTGTGTGTCCCAGAAGGCTTTAGGACAAACATTGCACTGAGCACACGCCCACTGGGGGCAGAATTGTGAATAAAACGTGCCTGAAATGAAAAATGCGTGCTATCAGGTGTTCCTTGTGGCGTGCCCAAGAAGAAGAGGTTCCTGACCTTGAAACGCGTTGGCAGAAGTAAAAAGTAATGTGGAGCAGGAGAGCAGTTTGAAAGTGTAGGCCGGATGGCAGAGCGCTGTCGTGTGCTCTCCCAAATGCTTCAGGGCACTTTGTTGGACATTATTCATACACGGCAGCATGGCCGTGGGGAAGATGCACCATCGCCGGCTGGAAACGAAATAAGACTGCCGGCTGGCTGAGGCTGTGGTCTCTCAACTGTTGAAGGATCGTGTCAGCACAGCGCTCAAATGGAAAATAACCTGCGCTATCTGCTCTGCAAACCTACTAAAGGAAGTATAATTGTCTTAATTTTCAAACGAACATCTGAACTCACTGAAATTTTTAATAATCATTACGCTCGCATATGAGACTCTGTGTCCCAGAAGGCTTTAGGACAAACATTGCACTGAGCACACGCCCATTGGGGGCAGAATTGTGAATAAAACGTGCCTGAAATGAAAAATGCGTGCTATCAGGTGTCCTTGTGGCGTGCCCAAGAAGAAGAGGTTCCTGACCTTGAAACGCGTTGGCAGAAGTAAAGAGTAATGTGGAGCAGGAGAGCAGTTTGAAAGTGTAGGCCGGATGGCAGAGCGCTGTCGTGTGCTCTCCCAAATGCTTCAGGGCACTTTGTTGGACATTATTTATACACGGCAGCCTGGCCGTGGGGAAGATGCACCATCGCCGGCTGGAAACGAAATAAGACTGCCGGCTGGCTGAGGCTGTGGTCTCTCAACTGTTGAAGGATCGTGTCAGCACAGCGCTCAAATGGAAAATAACCTGCGCTATCTGCTCTACAAACCTACTAAAGGAAGTATAATTGTCTTAATTTTCAAACGAACATCTGAACTCACTGAAAGTTTTAATAATCATTACGCTCGCATATGAGACTCTGTGTCCCAGAAGGCTTTAGGACAAACATTGCAATGAGCACACGCCCACTGGGGGCAGAATTGTGAATAAAACTTGCCTGAAATGAAAAATGCGTGCTATCAGGTGTTCCTTGTGACGTGCCCAAGAAGAAGAGGTTCTTGACCTTGAAACGCGTTGGCAGAAGTAAAAAGTAATGTGGAGCAGGAGAGCAGTTTGAAAGTGTAGGCTGGATGGCAGAACGCTGTCGTGTGCTCTCCCAAATGCTTCAGGGCACTTTGTTGGACATTATTCATACACGGCAGCCTGGCCGTGGGGAAGATGCACCATCGCCGGCTGGAGACGAAATAAGACTACCGGCTGGCTGAGGCTGTGGTCTCTCAACTGTTGAAGGATCGTGTCAGCACAGCGGTCAAATGGAAAATAACCTGCGCTATCTGCTCTGCAAACCTACTAAAGGAAGTATAATTGTCTTAATTTTCAAACGAACATCTGAACTCACTGAAAGTTTTAATAATCATTACGCTCGCATATGAGACTCTGTGTCCCAGAAGGCTTTAGGACAAACATTGCACTGAGCACACGCCCACTGGGGGCAGAATTGTGAATAAAACGTGCCTGAAATGAAAAATGCGTGCTATCAGGTGTTCCTTGTGACGTGCCCAAGAAGAAGAGGTTCCTGACCTTGAAACGCGTTGGCAGAAGTAAAATGTAATGTGGAGCAGGAGAGCAGTTTGAAAGTGTAGGCCGGATGGCAGAGCGCTGTCGTGTGCTCTCCCAAATGCTTCAGGGCACTTTGTTGGACATTATTCATACACGGCAGCCTGGCCGTGGGGAAGATGCACCATCGCCGGCTGGAGACGAAATAAGACTACCGGCTGGCTGAGGCTGTGGTCTCTCAACTGTTGAAGGATCGTGTCAGCACAGCGCTCAAATGGAAAATAACCTGCGCTATCTGCTCTGCAAACCTACTAAAGGAAGTATAATTGTCTTAATTTTCAAACAAACATCTGAACTCACTGAAAGTTTTAATAATCATTACGCTCGCATATGAGACTCTGTGTCCCAGAAGGCTTTAGGACAAACATTGCACTGAGCACACGCCCACTGGGGGCAGAATTGTGAATAAAACTTGCCTGAAATGAAAAATGCGTGCTATCAGGTGTTCCTTGTGACGTGACCAAGAAGAAGAGGTTCCTGACCTTGAAACGCGTTGGCAGAAGTAAAACGTAATGTGGAGCAGGAGAGCAGTTTGAAAGTGTAGGCCGGATGGCAGAGCGCTGTCGTGTGCTCTCCCACATGCTTCAGGGCACTTTGTTGGACATTATTCATACACGGCAGCCTGGCCGTGGGGAAGATGCACCATCGCCGGCTGGAGACGAAATAAGACTACCGGCTGGCTGAGGCTGTGGTCTCTCAACTGTTGAAGGATCGTCTCAGCACAGCGCTCAAATGGAAAATAACCTGCGCTATCTGCTCTGCAAACCTACTAAAGGAAGTATAATTGTCTTAATTTTCAAACGAACATCTGAACTCACTGAAAGTTTTAATAATCATTACGCTCGCATATGAGACTCTGTGTCCCAGAAGGCTTTAGGACAAACATTGCACTGAGCACACGCCCACTGGGGGCAGAATTGTGAATAAAACGTGCCTGAAATGAAAAATGCGTGCTATCAGGTGTTCCTTGTGACGTGCCCAAGAAGAAGAGGTTCCTGACCTTGAAACGCGTTGGCAGAAGTAAAAAGTAATGTGGAGCAGGAGAGCAGTTTGAAAGTGTAGGCCGGATGGCAGAGCGCTGTCGTGTGCTCTCCCAAATGCTTCAGGGCACTTTGTTGGACATTATTCATACACGGCAGCCTGGCCGTGGGGAAGATGCACCATCGCCGGCTGGAAACGAAATAAGACTGCCGGCTGGCTGAGGCTGTGGTCTCTCAACTGTTGAAGGATCGTGTCAGCACAGCGCTCAAATGGAAAATAACCTGCGCTATCTGCTCTACAAACCTACTAAAGGAAGTATAATTGTCTTAATTTTCAAACGAACATCTGAACTCACTGAAAGTTTTAATAATCATTACGCTCGCATATGAGACTCTGTGTCCCAGAAGGCTTTAGGACAAACATTGCAATGAGCACACGCCCACTGGGGGCAGAATTGTGAATAAAACTTGCCTGAAATGAAAAATGCGTGCTATCAGGTGTTCCTTGTGACGTGCCCAAGAAGAAGAGGTTCTTGACCTTGAAACGCGTTGGCAGAAGTAAAAAGTAATGTGGAGCAGGAGAGCAGTTTGAAAGTGTAGGCTGGATGGCAGAACGCTGTCGTGTGCTCTCCCAAATGCTTCAGGGCACTTTGTTGGACATTATTCATACACGGCAGCCTGGCCGTGGGGAAGATGCACCATCGCCGGCTGGAGACGAAATAAGACTACCGGCTGGCTGAGGCTGTGGTCTCTCAACTGTTGAAGGATCGTGTCAGCACAGCGGTCAAATGGAAAATAACCTGCGCTATCTGCTCTGCAAACCTACTAAAGGAAGTATAATTGTCTTAATTTTCAAACGAACATCTGAACTCACTGAAAGTTTTAATAATCATTACGCTCGCATATGAGACTCTGTGTCCCAGAAGGCTTTAGGACAAACATTGCACTGAGCACACGCCCACTGGGGGCAGAATTGTGAATAAAACGTGCCTGAAATGAAAAATGCGTGCTATCAGGTGTTCCTTGTGACGTGCCCAAGAAGAAGAGGTTCCTGACCTTGAAACGCGTTGGCAGAAGTAAAATGTAATGTGGAGCAGGAGAGCAGTTTGAAAGTGTAGGCCGGATGGCAGAGCGCTGTCGTGTGCTCTCCCAAATGCTTCAGGGCACTTTGTTGGACATTATTCATACACGGCAGCCTGGCCGTGGGGAAGATGCACCATCGCCGGCTGGAGACGAAATAAGACTACCGGCTGGCTGAGGCTGTGGTCTCTCAACTGTTGAAGGATCGTGTCAGCACAGCGCTCAAATGGAAAATAACCTGCGCTATCTGCTCTGCAAACCTACTAAAGGAAGTATAATTGTCTTAATTTTCAAACAAACATCTGAACTCACTGAAAGTTTTAATAATCATTACGCTCGCATATGAGACTCTGTGTCCCAGAAGGCTTTAGGACAAACATTGCACTGAGCACACGCCCACTGGGGGCAGAATTGTGAATAAAACTTGCCTGAAATGAAAAATGCGTGCTATCAGGTGTTCCTTGTGACGTGACCAAGAAGAAGAGGTTCCTGACCTTGAAACGCGTTGGCAGAAGTAAAACGTAATGTGGAGCAGGAGAGCAGTTTGAAAGTGTAGGCCGGATGGCAGAGCGCTGTCGTGTGCTCTCCCACATGCTTCAGGGCACTTTGTTGGACATTATTCATACACGGCAGCCTGGCCGTGGGGAAGATGCACCATCGCCGGCTGGAGACGAAATAAGACTACCGGCTGGCTGAGGCTGTGGTCTCTCAACTGTTGAAGGATCGTCTCAGCACAGCGCTCAAATGGAAAATAACCTGCGCTATCTGCTCTGCAAACCTACTAAAGGAAGTATAATTGTCTTAATTTTCAAACGAACATCTGAACTCACTGAAAGTTTTAATAATCATTATGCTCGCATATGAGACTCTGTGTCCCAGAAGGCTTTAGGACAAACATTGCACTGAGCACACGCCCACTGGGGGCAGAATTGTGAATAAAACGTGCCTGAAATGAAAAATGCGTGCTATCAGGTGTTCCTTGTGACGTGCCCAAGAAGAAGAGGTTCCTGACCTTGAAACGCGTTGGCAGAAGTAAAAAGTAATGTGGAGCAGGAGAGCAGTTTGAAAGTGTAGGCCGGATGGCAGAGCGCTGTCGTGTGCTCTCCCAAATGCTTCAGGGCACTTTGTTGGACATTATTCATACACGGCAGCCTGGCCGTGGGGAAGATGCACCATCACCGGCTGGAAACGAAATAAGACTGCCGGCTGGCTGAGGCTGTGGTCTCTCAACTGTTGAAGGATCGTGTCAGCACAGCGCTCAAATGGAAAATAACCTGCGCTATCTGCTCTGCAAACCTACTAAAGGAAGTATAATTTTCTGAATTTTCAAACGAACATCTGAACTCACTGAAAGTTTTAATAATCATTACGCTCGCATATGAGACTCTGTGTCCCAGAAGGCTTTAGGACAAACATTGCACTGAGCACACGCCCACTGGGGGCAGAATTGTGAATAAAACGTGCCTGAAATGAAAAATGCGTGCTATCAGGTGTTCCTTGTGGCGTGCCCAAGAAGAAGAGGTTCCTGACCTTGAAACGCGTTGGCAGAAGTAAAAAGTAATGTGGAGCAGGAGAGCAGTTTGAAAGTGTAGGCCGGATGGCAGAGCGCTGTCGTGTGCTCTCCCAAATGCTTCAGGGCACTTTGTTGGACATTATTCATACACGGCAGCCTGGCCGTGGGGAAGATGCACCATCGCCGGCTGGAAACGAAATAAGACTGCCGGCTGGCTGAGGCTGTGGTCTCTCAACTGTTGAAGGATCGTGTCAGCACAGCGCTCAAATGGAAAATAACCTGCGCTATCTGCTCTGCAAACCTACTAAAGGAAGTATAATTGTCTTAATTTTCAAACAAACATCTGAACTCACTGAAAGTTTTAATAATCATTACGCTCGCATATGAGACTCTGTGTCCCAGAAGGCTTTAGGACAAACATTGCACTAAGCACACGCCCACTGGGGGCAGAATTGTGAATAAAACTTGCCTGAAATGAAAAATGCGTGCTATCAGGTGTTCCTTGTGACGTGACCAAGAAGAAGAGGTTCCTGACCTTGAAACGCGTTGGCAGAAGTAAAACGTAATGTGGAGCAGGAGAGCAGTTTGAAAGTGTAGGCCGGATGGCAGAGCGCTGTCGTGTGCTCTCCCACATGCTTCAGGGCACTTTGTTGGACATTATTCATACACGGCAGCCTGGCCGTGGGGAAGATGCACCATCGCCGGCTGGAGACGAAATAAGACTACCGGCTGGCTGAGGCTGTGGTCTCTCAACTGTTGAAGGATCGTCTCAGCACAGCGCTCAAATGGAAAATAACCTGCGCTATCTGCTCTGCAAACCTACTAAAGGAAGTATAATTGTCTTAATTTTCAAACGAACATCTGAACTCACTGAAAGTAATAATAATCATTACGCTCGCATATGAGACTCTGTGTCCCAGAAGGCTTTAGGACAAACATTGCACTGAGCACACGCCCACTGGGGGCAGAATTGTGAATAAAACGTGCCTGAAATGAAAAATGCGTGCTATCAGGTGTTCCTTGTGACGTGCCCAAGAAGAAGAGGTTCCTGACCTTGAAACGCGTTGGCAGAAGTAAAAAGTAATGTGGAGCAGGAGAGCAGTTTGAAAGTGTAGGCCGGATGGCAGAGCGCTGTCGTGTGCTCTCCCAAATGCTTCAGGGCACTTTGTTGGACATTATTCATACACGGCAGCCTGGCCGTGGGGAAGATGCACCATCACCGGCTGGAAACGAAATAAGACTGCCGGCTGGCTGAGGCTGTGGTCTCTCAACTGTTGAAGGATCGTGTCAGCACAGCGCTCAAATGGAAAATAACCTGCGCTATCTGCTCTGCAAACCTACTAAAGGAAGTATAATTTTCTGAATTTTCAAACGAACATCTGAACTCACTGAAAGTTTTAATAATCATTACGCTCGCATATGAGACTCTGTGTCCCAGAAGGCTTTAGGACAAACATTGCACTGAGCACACGCCCACTGGGGGCAGAATTGTGAATAAAACGTGCCTGAAATGAAAAATGCGTGCTATCAGGTGTTCCTTGTGACGTGCCCAAGAAGAAGAGGTTCCTGACCTTGAAACGCGTTGGCAGAAGTAAAAAGTAATGTGGAGCAGGAGAGCAGTTTGAAAGTGTAGGCCGGATGGCAGAGCGCTGTCGTGTGCTCTCCCAAATGCTTCAGGGCACTTTGTTGGACATTATTCATACACGGCAGCCTGGCCGTGGGGAAGATGCACCATCGCCGGCTGGAGACTAAATAAGACTACCGGCTGGCTGAGGCTGTGGTCTCTCAACTGTTGAAGGATCGTGTCAGCACAGCGCTCAAATGGAAAATAACCTGCGCTACCTGCTCTGCAAACCTACTAAAGGAAGTATAATTGTCTTAATTTTCAAACGAACATCTGAACTCACTGAAAGTTTTAATAATCATTACGCTCGCATATGAGACTCTGTGTCCCAGAAGGCTTTAGGACAAACATTGCACTGAGCACACGCCCACTGGGGGCAGAATTGTGAATAAAACTTGCCTGAAATGAAAAATGCGTGCTATCAGGTGTTCCTTGTGACGTGCCCAAGAAGAAGAGGTTCCTGACCTTGAAACGCGTTGGCAGAAGTAAAAAGTAATGTGGAGCAGGAGAGCAGTTTGAAAGTGTAGGCCGGATGGCAGAGCGCTGTCGTGTGCTCTCCCAAATGCTTCAGGGCACTTTGTTGGACATTATTCATACACGGCAGCCTGGCCGTGGGGAAGATGCACCATCGCCGGCTGGAGACGAAATAAGACTACCGGCTGGCTGAGGCTGTGGTCTCTCAACTGTTGAAGGATCGTGTCAGCACAGCGCTCAAATGGAAAATAACCTGCGCTATCTGCTCTGCAAACCTACTAAAGGAAATATAATTGTCTTAATTTTCAAACGAACATCTGAACTCACTGAAAGTTTTAATAATCATTACGCTCGCATATGAGACTCTGTGTCCCAGAAGGCTTTAGGACAAACATTGCACTGAGCACACGCCCACTGGGGGCAGAATTGTGAATAAAACGTGCCTGAAATGAAAAATGCGTGCTATCAGGTGTTCCTTGTGGCGTGCCCAAGAAGAAGAGGTTCCTGACCTTGAAACGCGTTGGCAGAAGTAAAAAGTAATGTGGAGCAGGAGAGCAGTTTGAAAGTGTAGGCCGGATGGCAGAGCGCTGTCGTGTGCTCTCCCAAACGCTTCAGGGCACTTTGTTGGACATTATTCATACACGGCAGCATGGCCGTGGGGAAGATGCACCATCGCCGGCTGGAAACGAAATAAGACTGCCGGCTGGCTGAGGCTGTGGTCTCTCAACTGTTGAAGGATCGTGTCAGCACAGCGCTCAAATGGAAAATAACCTGCGCTATCTGCTCTGCAAACCTACTAAAGGAAGTATAATTGTCTTAATTTTCAAACGAACATCTGAACTCACTGAAAGTTTTAATAATCATTACGCTCGCATATGAGACTCTGTGTCCCAGAAGGCTTTAGGACAAACATTGCACTGAGCACACGCCCACTGGGGGCAGAATTGTGAATAAAACGTGCCTGAAATGAAAAATGCGTGCTATCAGGTGTTCCTTGTGACGTGCCCAAGAAGAAGAGGTTCCTGACCTTGAAACGCGTTGGCAGAAGTAAAAAGTAATGTGGAGCAGGAGAGCAGTTTGAAAGTGTAGGCCGGATGGCAGAGCGCTGTCGTGTGCTCTCCCAAATGCTTCAGGGCACTTTGTTGGACATTATTCATACACGGCAGCCTGGCCGTGGGGAAGATGCACCATCGCCGGCTGGAAACGAAATAAGACTGCCGGCTGGCTGAGGCTGTGGTCTCTCAACTGTTGAAGGATCGTGTCAGCACAGCGCTCAAATGGAAAATAACCTGCGCTATCTGCTCTGCAAACCTACTAAAGGAAGTATAATTGTCTGAATTTTCAAACGAACATCTGAACTCACTGAAAGTTTTAATAATCATTACGCTCGCATATGAGACTCTGTGTCCCAGAAGGCTTTAGGACAAACATTGCACTGAGCACACGCCCACTGGGGGCAGAATTGTGAATAAAACGTGCCTGAAATGAAAAATGCGTGCTATCAGGTGTTCCTTGTGACGTGCCCAAGAAGAAGAGGTTCCTGACCTTGAAACGCGTTGGCAGAAGTAAAAAGTAATGTGGAGCAGGAGAGCAGTTTGAAAGTGTAGGCCGGATGGCAGAGCGCTGTCGTGTGCTCTCCCAAATGCTTCAGGGCACTTTGTTGGACATTATTCATACACGGCAGCATGGCCGTGGGGAAGATGCACCATCGCCGGCTGGAAACGAAATAAGACTGCCGGCTGGCTGAGGCTGTGGTCTCTCAACTGTTGAAGGATCGTGTCAGCACAGCGCTCAAATGGAAAATAACCTGCGCTATCTGCTCTGCAAACCTACTAAAGGAAGTATAATTGTCTGAATTTTCAAACGAACATCTGAACTCACTGAAAGTTTTAATAATCATTACGCTCGCATATGAGACTCTGTGTCCCAGAAGGCTTTAGGACAAACATTGCACTGAGCACACGCCCACTGGGGGCAGAATTGTGAATAAAACGTGCCTGAAATGAAAAATGCGTGCTA
Source organism: Triturus cristatus (assembly GCF_964204655.1). NCBI lineage: Eukaryota > Metazoa > Chordata > Amphibia > Caudata > Salamandridae > Triturus > Triturus cristatus. The sequence continues at coordinate 545,648 of NW_028188377.1, forward strand.
TCAGGTGTTCCTTGTGACGTGCCCAAGAAGAAGAGGTTCCTGACCTTGAAACGCGTTGGCAGAAGTAAAAAGTAATGTGGAGCAGGAGAGCAGTTTGAAAGTGTAGGCCGGATGGCAGAGCGCTGTCGTGTGCTCTCCCAAATGCTTCAGGGCACTTTGTTGGACATTATTCATACACGGCAGACTGGCCGTGGGGAAGATGCACCATCGCCGGCTGGAGACTAAATAAGACTACCGGCTGGCTGAGGCTGTGGTCTCTCAACTGTTGAAGGATCGTGTCAGCACAGCGCTCAAATGGAAAATAACCTGCGCTATCTGCTCTGCAAACCTACTAAAGGAAGTATAATTGTCTTAATTTTCAAACGAACATCTGAACTCACTGAAAGTTTTAATAATCATTACGCTCGCATATGAGACTCTGTGTCCCAGAAGGCTTTAGGACAAACATTGCACTGAGCACACGCCCACTGGGGGCAGAATTGTGAATAAAACTTGCCTGAAATGAAAAATGCGTGCTATCAGGTGTTCCTTGTGACGTGCCCAAGAAGAAGAGGTTCCTGACCTTGAAACGCGTTGGCAGAAGTAAAAAGTAATGTGGAGCAGGAGAGCAGTTTGAAAGTGTAGGCCGGATGGCAGAGCGCTGTCGTGTGCTCTCCCAAATGCTTCAGGGCACTTTGTTTGACATTATTCATACACGGCAGCCTGGCCGTGGGGAAGATGCACCATCGCCGGCTGGAGACGAAATAAGACTACCGGCTGGCTGAGGCTGTGGTCTCTCAACTGTTGAAGGATCGTGTCAGCACAGCGCTCAAATGGAAAATAACCTGCGCTATCTGCTCTGCAAACCTACTAAAGGAAATATAATTGTCTTAATTTTCAAACGAACATCTGAACTCACTGAAAGTTTTAATAATCATTACGCTCGCATATGAGACTCTGTGTCCCAGAAGGCTTTAGGACAAACATTGCACTGAGCACACGCCCACTGGGGGCAGAATTGTGAATAAAACGTGCCTGAAATGAAAAATGCGTGCTATCAGGTGTTCCTTGTGACGTGCCCAAGAAGAAGAGGTTCCTGACCTTGAAACGCGTTGGCAGAAGTAAAAAGTAATGTGGAGCAGGAGAGCAGTTCTAAAGTGTAGGCCGGATGGCAGAGCGCTGTCGTGTGCTCTCCCAAATGCTTCAGGGCACTTTGTTGGACATTATTCATACACAGCAGCCTGGCCGTGGGGAAGATGCACCATCGCCGTCTGGAGACGAAATAAGACTACCGGCTGGCTGAGGCTGTGGTCTCTCAACTGTTGAAGGATCGTCTCAGCACAGCGCTCAAATGGAAAATAACTTGCGCTATCTGCTCTGCAAACCTACTAAAGGAAGTATAATTGTCTTAATTTTCAAACGAACATCTGAACTCACTGAAAGTTTTAATAATCATTACGCTCGCATATGAGACTCTGTGTCCCTGAAGGCTTTAGGACAAACATTGCACTGAGCACACGACCACTGGGGGCAGAATTGTGAATAAAACGTGCCTGAAATGAAAAATGCGTGCTATCAGGTGTTCCTTGTGGCGTGCCCAAGAAGAAGAGGTTCCTGACCTTGAAACGCGTTGGCAGAAGTAAAAAGTAATGTGGACCAGGAGAGCAGTTTGAAAGTGTAGGCCGGATGGCAGAGCGCTGTCGTGTGCTCTCCCAAATGCTTCAGGGCACTTTGTTGGACATTATTCATACACGGCAGCCTGGCCGTAGGGAAGATGCACCATCGCCGGCTGGAAACGAAATAAGACTGCCTGCTGGCTGAGGCTGTGGTCTCTCAACTGTTGAAGGATCGTGTCAGCACAGCGCTCAAATGGAAAATAACCTGCGCTATCTGCTCTGCAAACCTACTAAAGGAAGTATAATTGTCTTAATTTTCAAACAAACAGCTGAACTCACTGAAAGTTTTAATAATCATTACGCTCGCATATGAGACTCTGTGTCCCAGAAGGCTTTAGGACAAACATTGCACTGAGCACACGCCCACTGGGGGCAGAATTGTGAATAAAACGTGCCTGAAATGAAAAATGCGTGCTATTAGGTGTTCCTTGTGACGTGCCCAAGAAGAAGAGGTTCCTGACCTTGAAACGCGTTGGCAGAAGTAAAAAGTAATGTGGAGCAGGAGAGCAGTTTGAAAGTGTAGGCCGGATGGCAGAGCGCTGTCGTGTGCTCTCCCAAATGCTTCAGGGCACTTTGTTGGACATTATTCATACACAGCAGCCTGGCCGTGGGGAAGATGCACCATCGCCGTCTGGAGACGAAATAAGACTACCGGCTGGCTGAGGCTGTGGTCTCTCAACTGTTGAAGGATCGTCTCAGCACAGCGCTCAAATGGAAAATAACTTGCGCTATCTGCTCTGCAAACCTACTAAAGGAAGTATAATTGTCTTAATTTTCAAACTAACATCTGAACTCACTGAAAGTTTTAATAATCATTACGCTCGCATATGAGACTCTGTGTCCCTGAAGGCTTTAGGACAAACATTGCACTGAGCACACACCCACTGGGGGCAGAATTGTGAATAAAACGTGCCTGAAATGAAAAATGCGTGCTATCAGGTGTTCCTTGTGGCGTGCCCAAGAAGAAGAGGTTCCTGACCTTGAAACGCGTTGGCAGAAGTAAAAAGTAATGTGGAGCAGGAGAGCAGTTTGAAAGTGTAGGCCGGATGGCAGAGCGCTGTCGTGTGCTCTCCCAAATGCTTCAGGGCACTTTGTTGGACATTATTCATACACGGCAGCCTGGCCGTGGGAAAGATGCACCATCGCCGGCTGGAGACGAAATAAGACTACCGGCTGGCTGAGGCTGTGGTCTCTCAACTGTTGAAGGATCGTGTCAGCACAGCGCTCAAATGGAAAATAACCTGCGCTATCTGCTCTGCAAACCTACTAAAGGAAGTATAATTGTCTTAATTTTCAAACGAACAGCTGAACTCACTGAAAGTTTTAATAATCATTACGCTCGCATATGAGACTCTGTGTCCCAGAAGGCTTTAGGACAAACATTGCACTGAGCACACGCCCACTGGGGGCAGAATTGTGAATAAAACGTGCCTGAAATGAAAAATGCGTGCTATCAGGTGTTCCTTGTGGCGTGCCCAAGAAGAAGAGGTTCCTGACCTTGAAACGCGTTGGCAGGAGTAAAAAGTAATGTGGAGCAGGAGAGCAGTTTGAAAGTGTAGGCCGGATGGCAGAGCGCTGTCGTGTGCTCTCCCAAATGCTTCAGGGCACTTTGTTGGACATTATTCATACACGGCAGCCTGGCCGTGGGGAAGATGCACCATCGCCGGCTGGAGACGAAATAAGACTACCGGCTGGCTGAGGCTGTGGTCTCTCAACTGTTGAAGGATCGTGTCAGCACAGCGGTCAAATGGAAAATAACCTGCGCTATCTGCTCTGCAAACCTACTAAAGGAAATATAATTGTCTTAATTTTCAAACGAACATCTGAACTCACTGAAAGTTTTAATAATCATTACGCTCGCATATGAGACTCTGTGTCCCAGAAGGCTTTAGGACAAACATTGCACTGAGCACACGCCCACTGGGGGCAGAATTGTGAATAAAACGTGCCTGAAATGAAAAATGCGTGCTATCAGGTGTTCCTTGTGACGTGCCCAAGAAGAAGAGGTTCCTGACCTTGAAACGCGTTGGCAGAAGTAAAATGTAATGTGGAGCAGGAGAGCAGTTTGAAAGTGTAGGCCGGATGGCAGAGCGCTGTCGTGTGCTCTCCCAAATGCTTCAGGGCACTTTGTTGGACATTATTCATACACGGCAGCCTGGCCGTGGGGAAGATGCACCATCGCCGGCTGGAGACGAAATAAGACTACCGGCTGGCTGAGGCTGTGGTCTCTCAACTGTTGAAGGATCGTGTCAGCACAGCGCTCAAATGGAAAATAACCTGCGCTATCTGCTCTGCAAACCTACTAAAGGAAGTATAATTGTCTTAATTTTCAAACAAACATCTGAACTCACTGAAAGTTTTAATAATCATTACGCTCGCATATGAGACTCTGTGTCCCAGAAGGCTTTAGGACAAACATTGCACTGAGCACACGCCCACTGGGGGCAGAATTGTGAATAAAACTTGCCTGAAATGAAAAATGCGTGCTATCAGGTGTTCCTTGTGACGTGACCAAGAAGAAGAGGTTCCTGACCTTGAAACGCGTTGGCAGAAGTAAAACGTAATGTGGAGCAGGAGAGCAGTTTGAAAGTGTAGGCCGGATGGCAGAGCGCTGTCGTGTGCTCTCCCACATGCTTCAGGGCACTTTGTTGGACATTATTCATACACGGCAGCCTGGCCGTGGGGAAGATGCACCATCGCCGGCTGGAGACGAAATAAGACTACCGGCTGGCTGAGGCTGTGGTCTCTCAACTGTTGAAGGATCGTCTCAGCACAGCGCTCAAATGGAAAATAACCTGCGCTATCTGCTCTGCAAACCTACTAAAGGAAGTATAATTGTCTTAATTTTCAAACGAACATCTGAACTCACTGAAAGTTTTAATAATCATTACGCTCGCATATGAGACTCTGTGTCCCAGAAGGCTTTAGGACAAACATTGCACTGAGCACACGCCCACTGGGGGCAGAATTGTGAATAAAACTTGCATGAAATGAAAAATGCGTGCTATCAGGTGTTCCTTGTGACGTGCCCAAGAAAAAGAGGTTCCTGACCTTGAAACGCGTTGGCAGAAGTAAAAAGTAATGTGGAGCAGGAGAGCAGTTTGAAAGTGTAGGCTGGATGGCAGAGCGCTGTCGTGTGCTCTCCCAAATGCTTCAGGGCACTTTGTTGGACATTATTCATACACGGCAGCCTGGCCGTGGGAAAGATGCACCATCGCCGTCTGGAGACGAAATAAGTCTACCGGCTGGCTAAGGCTGTGGTCTCTCAACTGTTGAAGGATCGTGTCAGCACAGCGCTCAAATGGAAAATAACCTGCGCTATCTGCTCTGCAAACCTACTAAAGGAAGTATAATTTTCTGAATTTTCAAACGAACATCTGAACTCACTGAAAGTTTTAATAATCATTACGCTCGCATATGAGACTCTGTGTCCCAGAAGGCTTTAGGACAAACATTGCACTGAGCACACGCCCACTGGGGGCAGAATTGTGAACAAAACGTGCCTGAAATGAAAAATGCGTGCTATCAGGTGTTCCTTGTGACTTTCCCAAGAAGAAGAGGTTCCTGACCTTGAAACGCGTTGGCAGAAGTAAAAAGTAATGTGGAGCAGGAGAGCAGTTTGAAAGTGTAGGCCGGATGGCAGAGCGCTGTCGTGTGCTCTCCCAAATGCTTCAGGGCACTTTGTTGGACATTATTCATACACGGCAGCCTGGCCGTGGGGAAGATGCACCATCGCCGGCTGGAGACTAAATAAGACTACCGGCTGGCTGAGGCTGTGGTCTCTCAACTGTTGAAGGATCGTGTCAGCACAGCGCTCAAATGGAAAATAACCTGCGCTATCTGCTCTGCAAACCTACTAAAGGAAGTATAATTGTCTTAATTTTCAAACGAACATCTGAACTCACTGAAAGTTTTAATAATCATTACGCTCGCATATGAGACTCTGTGTCCCAGAAGGCTTTAGGACAAACATTGCACTGAGCACACGCCCACTGGGGGCAGAATTGTGAATAAAACTTGCCTGAAATGAAAAATGCGTGCTATCAGGTGTTCCTTGTGACGTGCCCAAGAAGAAGAGGTTCCTGACCTTGAAACGCGTTGGCAGAAGTAAAAAGTAATGTGGAGCAGGAGAGCAGTTTGAAAGTGTAGGCCGGATGGCAGAGCGCTGTCGTGTGCTCTCCCAAATGCTTCAGGGCACTTTGTTGGACATTATTCATACACGGCAGCCTGGCCGTGGGGAAGATGCACCATCGCCGGCTGGAGACGAAATAAGACTACCGGCTGGCTGAGGCTGTGGTCTCTCAACTGTTGAAGGATCGTGTCAGCACAGCGCTCAAATGGAAAATAACCTGCGCTATCTGCTCTGCAAACCTACTAAAGGAAATATAATTGTCTTAATTTTCAAACGAACATCTGAACTCACTGAAAGTTTTAATAATCATTACGCTCGCATATGAGACTCTGTGTGTCCCAGAAGGCTTTAGGACAAACATTGCACTGAGCACACGCCCACTGGGGGCAGAATTGTGAATAAAACGTGCCTGAAATGAAAAATGCGTGCTATCAGGTGTTCCTTGTGGCGTGCCCAAGAAGAAGAGGTTCCTGACCTTGAAACGCGTTGGCAGAAGTAAAAAGTAATGTGGAGCAGGAGAGCAGTTTGAAAGTGTAGGCCGGATGGCAGAGCGCTGTCGTGTGCTCTCCCAAATGCTTCAGGGCACTTTGTTGGACATTATTCATACACGGCAGCATGGCCGTGGGGAAGATGCACCATCGCCGGCTGGAAACGAAATAAGACTTCCGGCTGGCTGAGGCTGTGGTCTCTCAACTGTTGAAGGATCGTGTCAGCACAGCGCTCAAATGGAAAATAACCTGCGCTATCTGCTCTGCAAACCTACTAAAGGAAGTATAATTGTCTTAATTTTCAAACGAACATCTGAACTCACTGAAATTTTTAATAATCATTACGCTCGCATATGAGACTCTGTGTCCCAGAAGGCTTTAGGACAAACATTGCACTGAGCACACGCCCACTGGGGGCAGAATTGTGAATAAAACTTGCCTGAAATGAAAAATGCGTGCTATCAGGTGTTCCTTGTGACGTGCCCAAGAAGAAGAGGTTCCTGACCTTGAAACGCGTTGGCAGAAGTAAAAAGTAATGTGGAGCAGGAGAGCAGTTTGAAAGTGTAGGCCGGATGGCAGAGCGCTGTCGTGTGCTCTCCCAAATGCTTCAGGGCACTTTGTTGGACATTATTCATACACGGCAGCCTGGCCGTGGGGAAGATGCACCATCGCCGGCTGGAGACGAAATAAGACTACCGGCTGGCTGAGGCTGTGGTCTCTCAACTGTTGAAGGATCGTGTCAGCACAGCGGTCAAATGGAAAATAACCTGCGCTATCTGCTCTGCAAACCTACTAAAGGAAATATAATTGTCTTAATTTTCAAACGAACATCTGAACTCACTGAAAGTTTTAATAATCATTACGCTCGCATATGAGACTCTGTGTCCCAGAAGGCTTTAGGACAAACATTGCACTGAGCACACGCCCACTGGGGGCAGAATTGTGAATAAAACGTGCCTGAAATGAAAAATGCGTGCTATCAGGTGTTCCTTGTGACGTGCCCAAGAAGAAGAGGTTCCTGACCTTGAAACGCGTTGGCAGAAGTAAAATGTAATGTGGAGCAGGAGAGCAGTTTGAAAGTGTAGGCCGGATGGCAGAGCGCTGTCGTGTGCTCTCCCAAATGCTTCAGGGCACTTTGTTGGACATTATTCATACACGGCAGCCTGGCCGTGGGGAAGATGCACCATCGCCGGCTGGAGACGAAATAAGACTACCGGCTGGCTGAGGCTGTGGTCTCTCAACTGTTGAAGGATCGTGTCAGCACAGCGCTCAAATGGAAAATAACCTGCGCTATCTGCTCTGCAAACCTACTAAAGGAAGTATAATTGTCTTAATTTTCAAACAAACATCTGAACTCACTGAAAGTTTTAATAATCATTACGCTCGCATATGAGACTCTGTGTCCCAGAAGGCTTTAGGACAAACATTGCACTGAGCACACGCCCACTGGGGGCAGAATTGTGAATAAAACTTGCCTGAAATGAAAAATGCGTGCTATCAGGTGTTCCTTGTGACGTGACCAAGAAGAAGAGGTTCCTGACCTTGAAACGCGTTGGCAGAAGTAAAACGTAATGTGGAGCAGGAGAGCAGTTTGAAAGTGTAGGCCGGATGGCAGAGCGCTGTCGTGTGCTCTCCCACATGCTTCAGGGCACTTTGTTGGACATTATTCATACACGGCAGCCTGGCCGTGGGGAAGATGCACCATCGCCGGCTGGAGACGAAATAAGACTACCGGCTGGCTGAGGCTGTGGTCTCTCAACTGTTGAAGGATCGTCTCAGCACAGCGCTCAAATGGAAAATAACCTGCGCTATCTGCTCTGCAAACCTACTAAAGGAAGTATAATTGTCTTAATTTTCAAACGAACATCTGAACTCACTGAAAGTTTTAATAATCATTACGCTCGCATATGAGACTCTGTGTCCCAGAAGGCTTTAGGACAAACATTGCACTGAGCACACGCCCACTGGGGGCAGAATTGTGAATAAAACTTGCATGAAATGAAAAATGCGTGCTATCAGGTGTTCCTTGTGACGTGCCCAAGAAAAAGAGGTTCCTGACCTTGAAACGCGTTGGCAGAAGTAAAAAGTAATGTGGAGCAGGAGAGCAGTTTGAAAGTGTAGGCTGGATGGCAGAGCGCTGTCGTGTGCTCTCCCAAATGCTTCAGGGCACTTTGTTGGACATTATTCATACACGGCAGCCTGGCCGTGGGAAAGATGCACCATCGCCGTCTGGAGACGAAATAAGACTACCGGCTGGCTGAGGCTGTGGTCTCTCAACTGTTGAAGGATCGTGTCAGCACAGCGCTCAAATGGAAAATAACCTGCGCTATCTGCTCTGCAAACCTACTAAAGGAAGTATAATTGTCTTAATTTTCAAACGAACATCTGAACTCACTGAAAGTTTTAATAATCATTACGCTCGCATATGAGACTCTGTGTCCCAGAAGGCTTTAGGACAAACATTGCACTGAGCACACGCCCACTGGGGGCAGAATTGTGAATAAAACGTGCCTGAAATGAAAAATGCGTGCTATCAGGTGTTCCTTGTGACGTGCCCAAGAAGAAGAGGTTCCTGACCTTGAAACGCGTTGGCAGAAGTAAAAAGTAATGTGGAGCAGGAGAGCAGTTTGAAAGTGTAGGCCGGATGGCAGAGCGCTGTCGTGTGCTCTCCCAAATGCTTCAGGGCACTTTGTTGGACATTATTCATACACGGCAGCCTGGCCGTGGGGAAGATGCACCATCGCCAGCTGGAAACGAAATAAGACTGCCGGCTGGCTGAGGCTGTGATCTCTCAACTGTTGAAGGATCGTGTCAGCACAGCGCTCAAATGGAAAATAACCTGCGCTATCTGCTCTGCAAACCTACTAAAGGAAGTATAATTGTCTTAATTTTCAAACAAACATCTGAACTCACTGAAAGTTTTAATAATCATTACGCTCGCATATGAGACTCTGTGTCCCAGAAGGCTTTAGGACAAACATTGCACTGAGCACACGCCCACTGGGGGCAGAATTGTGAATAAAACTTGCCTGAAATGAAAAATGCGTGCTATCAGGTGTTCCTTGTGACGTGACCAAGAAGAAGAGGTTCCTGACCTTGAAACGCGTTGGCAGAAGTAAAACGTAATGTGGAGCAGGAGAGCAGTTTGAAAGTGTAGGCCGGATGGCAGAGCGCTGTCGTGTGCTCTCCCACATGCTTCAGGGCACTTTGTTGGACATTATTCATACACGGCAGCCTGGCCGTGGGGAAGATGCACCATCGCCGGCTGGAGACGAAATAAGACTACCGGCTGGCTGAGGCTGTGGTCTCTCAACTGTTGAAGGATCGTCTCAGCACAGCGCTCAAATGGAAAATAACCTGCGCTATCTGCTCTGCAAACCTACTAAAGGAAGTATAATTGTCTTAATTTTCAAACGAACATCTGAACTCACTGAAAGTTTTAATAATCATTACGCTCGCATATGAGACTCTGTGTCCCAGAAGGCTTTAGGACAAACATTGCACTGAGCACACGCCCACTGGGGGCAGAATTGTGAATAAAACTTGCATGAAATGAAAAATGCGTGCTATCAGGTGTTCCTTGTGACGTGCCCAAGAAAAAGAGGTTCCTGACCTTGAAACGCGTTGGCAGAAGTAAAAAGTAATGTGGAGCAGGAGAGCAGTTTGAAAGTGTAGGCTGGATGGCAGAGCGCTGTCGTGTGCTCTCCCAAATGCTTCAGGGCACTTTGTTGGACATTATTCATACACGGCAGCCTGGCCGTGGGAAAGATGCACCATCGCCGTCTGGAGACGAAATAAGTCTACCGGCTGGCTAAGGCTGTGGTCTCTCAACTGTTGAAGGATCGTGTCAGCACAGCGCTCAAATGGAAAATAACCTGCGCTATCTGCTCTGCAAACCTACTAAAGGAAGTATAATTTTCTGAATTTTCAAACGAACATCTGAACTCACTGAAAGTTTTAATAATCATTACGCTCGCATATGAGACTCTGTGTCCCAGAAGGCTTTAGGACAAACATTGCACTGAGCACACGCCCACTGGGGGCAGAATTGTGAACAAAACGTGCCTGAAATGAAAAATGCGTGCTATCAGGTGTTCCTTGTGACTTTCCCAAGAAGAAGAGGTTCCTGACCTTGAAACGCGTTGGCAGAAGTAAAAAGTAATGTGGAGCAGGAGAGCAGTTTGAAAGTGTAGGCCGGATGGCAGAGCGCTGTCGTGTGCTCTCCCAAATGCTTCAGGGCACTTTGTTGGACATTATTCATACACCGCAGCCTGGCCGTGGGGAAGATGCACCATCGCCGGCTGGAGACTAAATAAGACTACCGGCTGGCTGAGGCTGTGGTCTCTCAACTGTTGAAGGATCGTGTCAGCACAGCGCTCAAATGGAAAATAACCTGCGCTATCTGCTCTGCAAACCTACTAAAGGAAGTATAATTGTCTTAATTTTCAAACGAACATCTGAACTCACTGAAAGTTTTAATAATCATTACGCTCGCATATGAGACTCTGTGTCCCAGAAGGCTTTAGGACAAACATTGCACTGAGCACACGCCCACTGGGGGCAGAATTGTGAATAAAACTTGCCTGAAATGAAAAATGCGTGCTATCAGGTGTTCCTTGTGACGTGCCCAAGAAGAAGAGGTTCCTGACCTTGAAACGCGTTGGCAGAAGTAAAAAGTAATGTGGAGCAGGAGAGCAGTTTGAAAGTGTAGGCCGGATGGCAGAGCGCTGTCGTGTGCTCTCCCAAATGCTTCAGGGCACTTTGTTGGACATTATTCATACACGGCAGCCTGGCCGTGGGGAAGATGCACCATCGCCGGCTGGAGACGAAATAAGACTACCGGCTGGCTGAGGCTGTGGTCTCTCAACTGTTGAAGGATCGTGTCAGCACAGCGCTCAAATGGAAAATAACCTGCGCTATCTGCTCTGCAAACCTACTAAAGGAAATATAATTGTCTTAATTTTCAAACGAACATCTGAACTCACTGAAAGTTTTAATAATCATTACGCTCGCATATGAGACTCTGTGTGTCCCAGAAGGCTTTAGGACAAACATTGCACTGAGCACACGCCCACTGGGGGCAGAATTGTGAATAAAACGTGCCTGAAATGAAAAATGCGTGCTATCAGGTGTTCCTTGTGGCGTGCCCAAGAAGAAGAGGTTCCTGACCTTGAAACGCGTTGGCAGAAGTAAAAAGTAATGTGGAGCAGGAGAGCAGTTTGAAAGTGTAGGCCGGATGGCAGAGCGCTGTCGTGTGCTCTCCCAAATGCTTCAGGGCACTTTGTTGGACATTATTCATACACGGCAGCATGGCCGTGGGGAAGATGCACCATCGCCGGCTGGAAACGAAATAAGACTTCCGGCTGGCTGAGGCTGTGGTCTCTCAACTGTTGAAGGATCGTGTCAGCACAGCGCTCAAATGGAAAATAACCTGCGCTATCTGCTCTGCAAACCTACTAAAGGAAGTATAATTGTCTTAATTTTCAAACGAACATCTGAACTCACTGAAATTTTTAATAATCATTACGCTCGCATATGAGACTCTGTGTCCCAGAAGGCTTTAGGACAAACATTGCACTGAGCACACGCCCACTGGGGGCAGAATTGTGAATAAAACTTGCCTGAAATGAAAAATGCGTGCTATCAGGTGTTCCTTGTGACGTGCCCAAGAAGAAGAGGTTCCTGACCTTGAAACGCGTTGGCAGAAGTAAAAAGTAATGTGGAGCAGGAGAGCAGTTTGAAAGTGTAGGCCGGATGGCAGAGCGCTGTCGTGTGCTCTCCCAAATGCTTCAGGGCACTTTGTTGGACATTATTCATACACGGCAGCCTGGCCGTGGGGAAGATGCACCATCGCCGGCTGGAGACGAAATAAGACTACCGGCTGGCTGAGGCTGTGGTCTCTCAACTGTTGAAGGATCGTGTCAGCACAGCGGTCAAATGGAAAATAACCTGCGCTATCTGCTCTGCAAACCTACTAAAGGAAATATAATTGTCTTAATTTTCAAACGAACATCTGAACTCACTGAAAGTTTTAATAATCATTACGCTCGCATATGAGACTCTGTGTCCCAGAAGGCTTTAGGACAAACATTGCACTGAGCACACGCCCACTGGGGGCAGAATTGTGAATAAAACGTGCCTGAAATGAAAAATGCGTGCTATCAGGTGTTCCTTGTGACGTGCCCAAGAAGAAGAGGTTCCTGACCTTGAAACGCGTTGGCAGAAGTAAAATGTAATGTGGAGCAGGAGAGCAGTTTGAAAGTGTAGGCCGGATGGCAGAGCGCTGTCGTGTGCTCTCCCAAATGCTTCAGGGCACTTTGTTGGACATTATTCATACACGGCAGCCTGGCCGTGGGGAAGATGCACCATCGCCGGCTGGAGACGAAATAAGACTACCGGCTGGCTGAGGCTGTGGTCTCTCAACTGTTGAAGGATCGTGTCAGCACAGCGCTCAAATGGAAAATAACCTGCGCTATCTGCTCTGCAAACCTACTAAAGGAAGTATAATTGTCTTAATTTTCAAACAAACATCTGAACTCACTGAAAGTTTTAATAATCATTACGCTCGCATATGAGACTCTGTGTCCCAGAAGGCTTTAGGACAAACATTGCACTGAGCACACGCCCACTGGGGGCAGAATTGTGAATAAAACTTGCCTGAAATGAAAAATGCGTGCTATCAGGTGTTCCTTGTGACGTGACCAAGAAGAAGAGGTTCCTGACCTTGAAACGCGTTGGCAGAAGTAAAACGTAATGTGGAGCAGGAGAGCAGTTTGAAAGTGTAGGCCGGATGGCAGAGCGCTGTCGTGTGCTCTCCCACATGCTTCAGGGCACTTTGTTGGACATTATTCATACACGGCAGCCTGGCCGTGGGGAAGATGCACCATCGCCGGCTGGAGACGAAATAAGACTACCGGCTGGCTGAGGCTGTGGTCTCTCAACTGTTGAAGGATCGTCTCAGCACAGCGCTCAAATGGAAAATAACCTGCGCTATCTGCTCTGCAAACCTACTAAAGGAAGTATAATTGTCTTAATTTTCAAACGAACATCTGAACTCACTGAAAGTTTTAATAATCATTACGCTCGCATATGAGACTCTGTGTCCCAGAAGGCTTTAGGACAAACATTGCACTGAGCACACGCCCACTGGGGGCAGAATTGTGAATAAAACTTGCATGAAATGAAAAATGCGTGCTATCAGGTGTTCCTTGTGACGTGCCCAAGAAAAAGAGGTTCCTGACCTTGAAACGCGTTGGCAGAAGTAAAAAGTAATGTGGAGCAGGAGAGCAGTTTGAAAGTGTAGGCTGGATGGCAGAGCGCTGTCGTGTGCTCTCCCAAATGCTTCAGGGCACTTTGTTGGACATTATTCATACACGGCAGCCTGGCCGTGGGAAAGATGCACCATCGCCGTCTGGAGACGAAATAAGACTACCGGCTGGCTGAGGCTGTGGTCTCTCAACTGTTGAAGGATCGTGTCAGCACAGCGCTCAAATGGAAAATAACCTGCGCTATCTGCTCTGCAAACCTACTAAAGGAAGTATAATTGTCTTAATTTTCAAACGAACATCTGAACTCACTGAAAGTTTTAATAATCATTACGCTCGCATATGAGACTCTGTGTCCCAGAAGGCTTTAGGACAAACATTGCACTGAGCACACGCCCACTGGGGGCAGAATTGTGAATAAAACGTGCCTGAAATGAAAAATGCGTGCTATCAGGTGTTCCTTGTGACGTGCCCAAGAAGAAGAGGTTCCTGACCTTGAAACGCGTTGGCAGAAGTAAAAAGTAATGTGGAGCAGGAGAGCAGTTTGAAAGTGTAGGCCGGATGGCAGAGCGCTGTCGTGTGCTCTCCCAAATGCTTCAGGGCACTTTGTTGGACATTATTCATACACGGCAGCCTGGCCGTGGGGAAGATGCACCATCGCCAGCTGGAAACGAAATAAGACTGCCGGCTGGCTGAGGCTGTGATCTCTCAACTGTTGAAGGATCGTGTCAGCACAGCGCTCAAATGGAAAATAACCTGCGCTATCTGCTCTGCAAACCTACTAAAGGAAGTATAATTTTCTGAATTTTCAAACGAACATCTGAACTCACTGAAAGTTTTAATAATCATTACGCTCGCATATGAGACTCTGTGTCCCAGAAGGCTTTAGGACAAACATTGCACTGAGCACACGCCCACTGGGGGCAGAATTGTGAACAAAACGTGCCTGAAATGAAAAATGCGTGCTATCAGGTGTTCCTTGTGACTTTCCCAAGAAGAAGAGGTTCCTGACCTTGAAACGCGTTGGCAGAAGTAAAAAGTAATGTGGAGCAGGAGAGCAGTTTGAAAGTGTAGGCCGGATGGCAGAGCGCTGTCGTGTGCTCTCCCAAATGCTTCAGGGCACTTTGTTGGACATTATTCATACACGGCAGCCTGGCCGTGGGGAAGATGCACCATCGCCGGCTGGAGACTAAATAAGACTACCGGCTGGCTGAGGCTGTGGTCTCTCAACTGTTGAAGGATCGTGTCAGCACAGCGCTCAAATGGAAAATAACCTGCGCTATCTGCTCTGCAAACCTACTAAAGGAAGTATAATTGTCTTAATTTTCAAACGAACATCTGAACTCACTGAAAGTTTTAATAATCATTACGCTCGCATATGAGACTCTGTGTCCCAGAAGGCTTTAGGACAAACATTGCACTGAGCACACGCCCACTGGGGGCAGAATTGTGAATAAAACTTGCCTGAAATGAAAAATGCGTGCTATCAGGTGTTCCTTGTGACGTGCCGAAGAAGAAGAGGTTCCTGACCTTGAAACGCGTTGGCAGAAGTAAAAAGTAATGTGGAGCAGGAGAGCAGTTTGAAAGTGTAGGCCGGATGGCAGAGCGCTGTCGTGTGCTCTCCCAAATGCTTCAGGGCACTTTGTTGGACATTATTCATACACGGAAGCCTGGCCGTGGGGAAGATGCACCATCGCCGGCTGGAGACGAAATAAGACTACCGGCTGGCTGAGGCTGTGGTCTCTCAACTGTTGAAGGATCGTGTCAGCACAGCGCTCAAATGGAAAATAACCTGCGCTATCTGCTCTGCAAACCTACTAAAGGAAATATAATTGTCTTAATTTTCAAACGAACATCTGAACTCACTGAAAGTTTTAATAATCATTACGCTCGCATATGAGACTCTGTGTGTCCCAGAAGGCTTTAGGACAAACATTGCACTGAGCACACGCCCACTGGGGGCAGAATTGTGAATAAAACGTGCCTGAAATGAAAAATGCGTGCTATCAGGTGTTCCTTGTGGCGTGCCCAAGAAGAAGAGGTTCCTGACCTTGAAACGCGTTGGCAGAAGTAAAAAGTAATGTGGAGCAGGAGAGCAGTTTGAAAGTGTAGGCCGGATGGCAGAGCGCTGTCGTGTGCTCTCCCAAATGCTTCAGGGCACTTTGTTGGACATTATTCATACACGGCAGCATGGCCGTGGGGAAGATGCACCATCGCCGGCTGGAAACGAAATAAGACTGCCGGCTGGCTGAGGCTGTGGTCTCTCAACTGTTGAAGGATCGTGTCAGCACAGCGCTCAAATGGAAAATAACCTGCGCTATCTGCTCTGCAAACCTACTAAAGGAAGTATAATTGTCTTAATTTTCAAACGAACATCTGAACTCACTGAAATTTTTAATAATCATTACGCTCGCATATGAGACTCTGTGTCCCAGAAGGCTTTAGGACAAACATTGCACTGAGCACACGCCCACTGGGGGCAGAATTGTGAATAAAACGTGCCTGAAATGAAAAATGCGTGCTATCAGGTGTCCTTGTGGCGTGCCCAAGAAGAAGAGGTTCCTGACCTTGAAACGCGTTGGCAGAAGTAAAGAGTAATGTGGAGCAGGAGAGCAGTTTGAAAGTGTAGGCCGGATGGCAGAGCGCTGTCGTGTGCTCTCCCAAATGCTTCAGGGCACTTTGTTGGACATTATTTATACACGGCAGCCTGGCCGTGGGGAAGATGCACCATCGCCGGCTGGAAACGAAATAAGACTGCCGGCTGGCTGAGGCTGTGGTCTCTCAACTGTTGAAGGATCGTGTCAGCACAGCGCTCAAATGGAAAATAACCTGCGCTATCTGCTCTACAAACCTACTAAAGGAAGTATAATTGTCTTAATTTTCAAACGAACATCTGAACTCACTGAAAGTTTTAATAATCATTACGCTCGCATATGAGACTCTGTGTCCCAGAAGGCTTTAGGACAAACATTGCAATGAGCACACGCCCACTGGGGGCAGAATTGTGAATAAAACTTGCCTGAAATGAAAAATGCGTGCTATCAGGTGTTCCTTGTGACGTGCCCAAGAAGAAGAGGTTCTTGACCTTGAAACGCGTTGGCAGAAGTAAAAAGTAATGTGGAGCAGGAGAGCAGTTTGAAAGTGTAGGCTGGATGGCAGAACGCTGTCGTGTGCTCTCCCAAATGCTTCAGGGCACTTTGTTGGACATTATTCATACACGGCAGCCTGGCCGTGGGGAAGATGCACCATCGCCGGCTGGAGACGAAATAAGACTACCGGCTGGCTGAGGCTGTGGTCTCTCAACTGTTGAAGGATCGTGTCAGCACAGCGGTCAAATGGAAAATAACCTGCGCTATCTGCTCTGCAAACCTACTAAAGGAAGTATAATTGTCTTAATTTTCAAACGAACATCTGAACTCACTGAAAGTTTTAATAATCATTACGCTCGCATATGAGACTCTGTGTCCCAGAAGGCTTTAGGACAAACATTGCACTGAGCACACGCCCACTGGGGGCAGAATTGTGAATAAAACGTGCCTGAAATGAAAAATGCGTGCTATCAGGTGTTCCTTGTGACGTGCCCAAGAAGAAGAGGTTCCTGACCTTGAAACGCGTTGGCAGAAGTAAAATGTAATGTGGAGCAGGAGAGCAGTTTGAAAGTGTAGGCCGGATGGCAGAGCGCTGTCGTGTGCTCTCCCAAATGCTTCAGGGCACTTTGTTGGACATTATTCATACACGGCAGCCTGGCCGTGGGGAAGATGCACCATCGCCGGCTGGAGACGAAATAAGACTACCGGCTGGCTGAGGCTGTGGTCTCTCAACTGTTGAAGGATCGTGTCAGCACAGCGCTCAAATGGAAAATAACCTGCGCTATCTGCTCTGCAAACCTACTAAAGGAAGTATAATTGTCTTAATTTTCAAACAAACATCTGAACTCACTGAAAGTTTTAATAATCATTACGCTCGCATATGAGACTCTGTGTCCCAGAAGGCTTTAGGACAAACATTGCACTGAGCACACGCCCACTGGGGGCAGAATTGTGAATAAAACTTGCCTGAAATGAAAAATGCGTGCTATCAGGTGTTCCTTGTGACGTGACCAAGAAGAAGAGGTTCCTGACCTTGAAACGCGTTGGCAGAAGTAAAACGTAATGTGGAGCAGGAGAGCAGTTTGAAAGTGTAGGCCGGATGGCAGAGCGCTGTCGTGTGCTCTCCCACATGCTTCAGGGCACTTTGTTGGACATTATTCATACACGGCAGCCTGGCCGTGGGGAAGATGCACCATCGCCGGCTGGAGACGAAATAAGACTACCGGCTGGCTGAGGCTGTGGTCTCTCAACTGTTGAAGGATCGTCTCAGCACAGCGCTCAAATGGAAAATAACCTGCGCTATCTGCTCTGCAAACCTACTAAAGGAAGTATAATTGTCTTAATTTTCAAACGAACATCTGAACTCACTGAAAGTTTTAATAATCATTACGCTCGCATATGAGACTCTGTGTCCCAGAAGGCTTTAGGACAAACATTGCACTGAGCACACGCCCACTGGGGGCAGAATTGTGAATAAAACGTGCCTGAAATGAAAAATGCGTGCTATCAGGTGTTCCTTGTGACGTGCCCAAGAAGAAGAGGTTCCTGACCTTGAAACGCGTTGGCAGAAGTAAAAAGTAATGTGGAGCAGGAGAGCAGTTTGAAAGTGTAGGCCGGATGGCAGAGCGCTGTCGTGTGCTCTCCCAAATGCTTCAGGGCACTTTGTTGGACATTATTCATACACGGCAGCCTGGCCGTGGGGAAGATGCACCATCGCCGGCTGGAAACGAAATAAGACTGCCGGCTGGCTGAGGCTGTGGTCTCTCAACTGTTGAAGGATCGTGTCAGCACAGCGCTCAAATGGAAAATAACCTGCGCTATCTGCTCTGCAAACCTACTAAAGGAAGTATAATTTTCTGAATTTTCAAACGAACATCTGAACTCACTGAAAGTTTTAATAATCATTACGCTCGCATATGAGACTCTGTGTCCCAGAAGGCTTTAGGACAAACATTGCACTGAGCACACGCCCACTGGGGGCAGAATTGTGAATAAAACGTGCCTGAAATGAAAAATGCGTGCTATCAGGTGTTCCTTGTGGCGTGCCCAAGAAGAAGAGGTTCCTGACCTTGAAACGCGTTGGCAGAAGTAAAAAGTAATGTGGAGCAGGAGAGCAGTTTGAAAGTGTAGGCCGGATGGCAGAGCGCTGTCGTGTGCTCTCCCAAATGCTTCAGGGCACTTTGTTGGACATTATTCATACACGGCAGCCTGGCCGTGGGGAAGATGCACCATCGCCGGCTGGAAACGAAATAAGACTGCCGGCTGGCTGAGGCTGTGGTCTCTCAACTGTTGAAGGATCGTGTCAGCACAGCGCTCAAATGGAAAATAACCTGCGCTATCTGCTCTGCAAACCTACTAAAGGAAGTATAATTGTCTTAATTTTCAAACAAACATCTGAACTCACTGAAAGTTTTAATAATCATTACGCTCGCATATGAGACTCTGTGTCCCAGAAGGCTTTAGGACAAACATTGCACTAAGCACACGCCCACTGGGGGCAGAATTGTGAATAAAACTTGCCTGAAATGAAAAATGCGTGCTATCAGGTGTTCCTTGTGACGTGACCAAGAAGAAGAGGTTCCTGACCTTGAAACGCGTTGGCAGAAGTAAAACGTAATGTGGAGCAGGAGAGCAGTTTGAAAGTGTAGGCCGGATGGCAGAGCGCTGTCGTGTGCTCTCCCACATGCTTCAGGGCACTTTGTTGGACATTATTCATACACGGCAGCCTGGCCGTGGGGAAGATGCACCATCGCCGGCTGGAGACGAAATAAGACTACCGGCTGGCTGAGGCTGTGGTCTCTCAACTGTTGAAGGATCGTCTCAGCACAGCGCTCAAATGGAAAATAACCTGCGCTATCTGCTCTGCAAACCTACTAAAGGAAGTATAATTGTCTTAATTTTCAAACGAACATCTGAACTCACTGAAAGTAATAATAATCATTACGCTCGCATATGAGACTCTGTGTCCCAGAAGGCTTTAGGACAAACATTGCACTGAGCACACGCCCACTGGGGGCAGAATTGTGAATAAAACGTGCCTGAAATGAAAAATGCGTGCTATCAGGTGTTCCTTGTGACGTGCCCAAGAAGAAGAGGTTCCTGACCTTGAAACGCGTTGGCAGAAGTAAAAAGTAATGTGGAGCAGGAGAGCAGTTTGAAAGTGTAGGCCGGATGGCAGAGCGCTGTCGTGTGCTCTCCCAAATGCTTCAGGGCACTTTGTTGGACATTATTCATACACGGCAGCCTGGCCGTGGGGAAGATGCACCATCACCGGCTGGAAACGAAATAAGACTGCCGGCTGGCTGAGGCTGTGGTCTCTCAACTGTTGAAGGATCGTGTCAGCACAGCGCTCAAATGGAAAATAACCTGCGCTATCTGCTCTGCAAACCTACTAAAGGAAGTATAATTTTCTGAATTTTCAAACGAACATCTGAACTCACTGAAAGTTTTAATAATCATTACGCTCGCATATGAGACTCTGTGTCCCAGAAGGCTTTAGGACAAACATTGCACTGAGCACACGCCCACTGGGGGCAGAATTGTGAATAAAACGTGCCTGAAATGAAAAATGCGTGCTATCAGGTGTTCCTTGTGACGTGCCCAAGAAGAAGAGGTTCCTGACCTTGAAACGCGTTGGCAGAAGTAAAAAGTAATGTGGAGCAGGAGAGCAGTTTGAAAGTGTAGGCCGGATGGCAGAGCGCTGTCGTGTGCTCTCCCAAATGCTTCAGGGCACTTTGTTGGACATTATTCATACACGGCAGCCTGGCCGTGGGGAAGATGCACCATCGCCGGCTGGAGACTAAATAAGACTACCGGCTGGCTGAGGCTGTGGTCTCTCAACTGTTGAAGGATCGTGTCAGCACAGCGCTCAAATGGAAAATAACCTGCGCTACCTGCTCTGCAAACCTACTAAAGGAAGTATAATTGTCTTAATTTTCAAACGAACATCTGAACTCACTGAAAGTTTTAATAATCATTACGCTCGCATATGAGACTCTGTGTCCCAGAAGGCTTTAGGACAAACATTGCACTGAGCACACGCCCACTGGGGGCAGAATTGTGAATAAAACTTGCCTGAAATGAAAAATGCGTGCTATCAGGTGTTCCTTGTGACGTGCCCAAGAAGAAGAGGTTCCTGACCTTGAAACGCGTTGGCAGAAGTAAAAAGTAATGTGGAGCAGGAGAGCAGTTTGAAAGTGTAGGCCGGATGGCAGAGCGCTGTCGTGTGCTCTCCCAAATGCTTCAGGGCACTTTGTTGGACATTATTCATACACGGCAGCCTGGCCGTGGGGAAGATGCACCATCGCCGGCTGGAGACGAAATAAGACTACCGGCTGGCTGAGGCTGTGGTCTCTCAACTGTTGAAGGATCGTGTCAGCACAGCGCTCAAATGGAAAATAACCTGCGCTATCTGCTCTGCAAACCTACTAAAGGAAATATAATTGTCTTAATTTTCAAACGAACATCTGAACTCACTGAAAGTTTTAATAATCATTACGCTCGCATATGAGACTCTGTGTCCCAGAAGGCTTTAGGACAAACATTGCACTGAGCACACGCCCACTGGGGGCAGAATTGTGAATAAAACGTGCCTGAAATGAAAAATGCGTGCTATCAGGTGTTCCTTGTGGCGTGCCCAAGAAGAAGAGGTTCCTGACCTTGAAACGCGTTGGCAGAAGTAAAAAGTAATGTGGAGCAGGAGAGCAGTTTGAAAGTGTAGGCCGGATGGCAGAGCGCTGTCGTGTGCTCTCCCAAACGCTTCAGGGCACTTTGTTGGACATTATTCATACACGGCAGCATGGCCGTGGGGAAGATGCACCATCGCCGGCTGGAAACGAAATAAGACTGCCGGCTGGCTGAGGCTGTGGTCTCTCAACTGTTGAAGGATCGTGTCAGCACAGCGCTCAAATGGAAAATAACCTGCGCTATCTGCTCTGCAAACCTACTAAAGGAAGTATAATTGTCTTAATTTTCAAACGAACATCTGAACTCACTGAAAGTTTTAATAATCATTACGCTCGCATATGAGACTCTGTGTCCCAGAAGGCTTTAGGACAAACATTGCACTGAGCACACGCCCACTGGGGGCAGAATTGTGAATAAAACGTGCCTGAAATGAAAAATGCGTGCTATCAGGTGTTCCTTGTGACGTGCCCAAGAAGAAGAGGTTCCTGACCTTGAAACGCGTTGGCAGAAGTAAAAAGTAATGTGGAGCAGGAGAGCAGTTTGAAAGTGTAGGCCGGATGGCAGAGCGCTGTCGTGTGCTCTCCCAAATGCTTCAGGGCACTTTGTTGGACATTATTCATACACGGCAGCCTGGCCGTGGGGAAGATGCACCATCGCCGGCTGGAAACGAAATAAGACTGCCGGCTGGCTGAGGCTGTGGTCTCTCAACTGTTGAAGGATCGTGTCAGCACAGCGCTCAAATGGAAAATAACCTGCGCTATCTGCTCTGCAAACCTACTAAAGGAAGTATAATTGTCTGAATTTTCAAACGAACATCTGAACTCACTGAAAGTTTTAATAATCATTACGCTCGCATATGAGACTCTGTGTCCCAGAAGGCTTTAGGACAAACATTGCACTGAGCACACGCCCACTGGGGGCAGAATTGTGAATAAAACGTGCCTGAAATGAAAAATGCGTGCTATCAGGTGTTCCTTGTGACGTGCCCAAGAAGAAGAGGTTCCTGACCTTGAAACGCGTTGGCAGAAGTAAAAAGTAATGTGGAGCAGGAGAGCAGTTTGAAAGTGTAGGCCGGATGGCAGAGCGCTGTCGTGTGCTCTCCCAAATGCTTCAGGGCACTTTGTTGGACATTATTCATACACGGCAGCATGGCCGTGGGGAAGATGCACCATCGCCGGCTGGAAACGAAATAAGACTGCCGGCTGGCTGAGGCTGTGGTCTCTCAACTGCTGAAGGATCGTGTCAGCACAGCGCTCAAATGGAAAATAACCTGCGCTATCTGCTCTGCAAACCTACTAAAGGAAGTATAATTGTCTGAATTTTCAAACGAACATCTGAACTCACTGAAAGTTTTAATAATCATTACGCTCGCATATGAGACTCTGTGTCCCAGAAGGCTTTAGGACAAACATTGCACTGAGCACACGCCCACTGGGGGCAGAATTGTGAATAAAACGTGCCTGAAATGAAAAATGCGTGCTATCAGGTGTTCCTTGTGACGTGCCCAAGAAGAAGAGGTTCCTGACCTTGAAACGCGTTGGCAGAAGTAAAAAGTAATGTGGAGCAGGAGAGCAGTTTGAAAGTGTAGGCCGGATGGCAGAGCGCTGTCGTGTGCTCTCCCAAATGCTTCAGGGCACTTTGTTGGACATTATTCATACACGGCAGACTGGCCGTGGGGAAGATGCACCATCGCCGGCTGGAGACTAAATAAGACTACCGGCTGGCTGAGGCTGTGGTCTCTCAACTGTTGAAGGATCGTGTCAGCACAGCGCTCAAATGGAAAATAACCTGCGCTATCTGCTCTGCAAACCTACTAAAGGAAGTATAATTGTCTTAATTTTCAAACGAACATCTGAACTCACTGAAAGTTTTAATAATCATTACGCTCGCATATGAGACTCTGTGTCCCAGAAGGCTTTAGGACAAACATTGCACTGAGCACACGCCCACTGGGGGCAGAATTGTGAATAAAACTTGCCTGAAATGAAAAATGCGTGCTATCAGGTGTTCCTTGTGACGTGCCCAAGAAGAAGAGGTTCCTGACCTTGAAACGCGTTGGCAGAAGTAAAAAGTAATGTGGAGCAGGAGAGCAGTTTGAAAGTGTAGGCCGGATGGCAGAGCGCTGTCGTGTGCTCTCCCAAATGCTTCAGGGCACTTTGTTTGACATTATTCATACACGGCAGCCTGGCCGTGGGGAAGATGCACCATCGCCGGCTGGAGACGAAATAAGACTACCGGCTGGCTGAGGCTGTGGTCTCTCAACTGTTGAAGGATCGTGTCAGCACAGCGCTCAAATGGAAAATAACCTGCGCTATCTGCTCTGCAAACCTACTAAAGGAAATATAATTGTCTTAATTTTCAAACGAACATCTGAACTCACTGAAAGTTTTAATAATCATTACGCTCGCATATGAGACTCTGTGTCCCAGAAGGCTTTAGGACAAACATTGCACTGAGCACACGCCCACTGGGGGCAGAATTGTGAATAAAACGTGCCTGAAATGAAAAATGCGTGCTATCAGGTGTTCCTTGTGACGTGCCCAAGAAGAAGAGGTTCCTGACATTGAAACGCGTTGGCAGAAGTAAAAAGTAATGTGGAGCAGGAGAGCAGTTCTAAAGTGTAGGCCGGATGGCAGAGCGCTGTCGTGTGCTCTCCCAAATGCTTCAGGGCACTTTGTTGGACATTATTCATACACAGCAGCCTGGCCGTGGGGAAGATGCACCATCGCCGTCTGGAGACGAAATAAGACTACCGGCTGGCTGAGGCTGTGGTCTCTCAACTGTTGAAGGATCGTCTCAGCACAGCGCTCAAATGGAAAATAACTTGCGCTATCTGCTCTGCAAACCTACTAAAGGAAGTATAATTGTCTTAATTTTCAAACGAACATCTGAACTCACTGAAAGTTTTAATAATCATTACGCTCGCATATGAGACTCTGTGTCCCTGAAGGCTTTAGGACAAACATTGCAATGAGCACACGACCACTGGGGGCAGAATTGTGAATAAAACGTGCCTGAAATGAAAAATGCGTGCTATCAGGTGTTCCTTGTGGCGTGCCCAAGAAGAAGAGGTTCCTGACCTTGAAACGCGTTGGCAGAAGTAAAAAGTAATGTGGACCAGGAGAGCAGTTTGAAAGTGTAGGCCGGATGGCAGAGCGCTGTCGTGTGCTCTCCCAAATGCTTCAGGGCACTTTGTTGGACATTATTCATACACGGCAGCCTGGCCGTAGGGAAGATGCACCATCGCCGGCTGGAAACGAAATAAGACTGCCTGCTGGCTGAGGCTGTGGTCTCTCAACTGTTGAAGGATCGTGTCAGCACAGCGCTCAAATGGAAAATAACCTGCGCTATCTGCTCTGCAAACCTACTAAAGGAAGTATAATTGTCTTAATTTTCAAACAAACAGCTGAACTCACTGAAAGTTTTAATAATCATTACGCTCGCATATGAGACTCTGTGTCCCAGAAGGCTTTAGGACAAACATTGCACTGAGCACACGCCCACTGGGGGCAGAATTGTGAATAAAACGTGCCTGAAATGAAAAATGCGTGCTATTAGGTGTTCCTTGTGACGTGCCCAAGAAGAAGAGGTTCCTGACCTTGAAACGCGTTGGCAGAAGTAAAAAGTAATGTGGAGCAGGAGAGCAGTTTGAAAGTGTAGGCCGGATGGCAGAGCGCTGTCGTGTGCTCTCCCAAATGCTTCAGGGCACTTTGTTGGACATTATTCATACACAGCAGCCTGGCCGTGGGGAAGATGCACCATCGCCGTCTGGAGACGAAATAAGACTACCGGCTGGCTGAGGCTGTGGTCTCTCAACTGTTGAAGGATCGTCTCAGCACAGCGCTCAAATGGAAAATAACTTGCGCTATCTGCTCTGCAAACCTACTAAAGGAAGTATAATTGTCTTAATTTTCAAACTAACATCTGAACTCACTGAAAGTTTTAATAATCATTACGCTCGCATATGAGACTCTGTGTCCCTGAAGGCTTTAGGACAAACATTGCACTGAGCACACACCCACTGGGGGCAGAATTGTGAATAAAACGTGCCTGAAATGAAAAATGCGTGCTATCAGGTGTTCCTTGTGGCGTGCCCAAGAAGAAGAGGTTCCTGACCTTGAAACGCGTTGGCAGAAGTAAAAAGTAATGTGGAGCAGGAGAGCAGTTTGAAAGTGTAGGCCGGATGGCAGAGCGCTGTCGTGTGCTCTCCCAAATGCTTCAGGGCACTTTGTTGGACATTATTCATACACGGCAGCCTGGCCGTGGGAAAGATGCACCATCGCCGGCTGGAGACGAAATAAGACTACCGGCTGGCTGAGGCTGTGGTCTCTCAACTGTTGAAGGATCGTGTCAGCACAGCGCTCAAATGGAAAATAACCTGCGCTATCTGCTCTGCAAACCTACTAAAGGAAGTATAATTGTCTTAATTTTCAAACGAACAGCTGAACTCACTGAAAGTTTTAATAATCATTACGCTCGCATATGAGACTCTGTGTCCCAGAAGGCTTTAGGACAAACATTGCACTGAGCACACGCCCACTGGGGGCAGAATTGTGAATAAAACGTGCCTGAAATGAAAAATGCGTGCTATCAGGTGTTCCTTGTGGCGTGCCCAAGAAGAAGAGGTTCCTGACCTTGAAACGCGTTGGCAGGAGTAAAAAGTAATGTGGAGCAGGAGAGCAGTTTGAAAGTGTAGGCCGGATGGCAGAGCGCTGTCGTGTGCTCTCCCAAATGCTTCAGGGCACTTTGTTGGACATTATTCATACACGGCAGCCTGGCCGTGGGGAAGATGCACCATCGCCGGCTGGAAACGAAATAAGACTGCCGGCTGGCTGAGGCTGTGGTCTCTCAACTGTTGAAGGATCGTGTCAGCACAGCGCTCAAATGGAAAATAACCTGCGCTATCTGCTCTGCAAACCTACTAAAGGAAGTATAATTGTCTTAATTTTCAAACGAACATCTGAACTCACTGAAAGTTTTAATAATCATTACGCTCGCATATGAGACTCTGTGTCCCAGAAGGCTTTAGGACAAACATTGCAATGAGCATACGCCCACTGGGGGCAGAATTGTGAATAAAACGTGCCTGAAATGAAAAATGCGTGCTATCAGGTGTTCCTTGTGACGTGCCCAAGAAGAAGAGGTTCCTGACCTTGAAACGCGTTGGCAGAAGTAAAAAGTAATGTGGAGCAGGAGAGCAGTTTGAAAGTGTAGGCCGGATGGCAGAGCGCTGTCGTGTGCTCTCCCGAATGCTTCAGGGCACTTTGTTGGACATTATTCATACACGGCAGCCTGGCCGTGGGGAAGATGCACCATCGCCGGCTGGAGACGAAATAAGACTACCGGCTGGCTGAGGCTGTGGTCTCTCAACTGTTGAAGGATCGTCTCAGCACAGCGCTCAAATGGAAAATAACTTGCGCTATCTGCTCTGCAAACCTACTAAAGGAAGTATAATTGTCTTAATTTTCAAACGAACATCTGAACTCACTGAAAGTTTTAATAATCATTACGCTCGCATATGAGACTCTGTGTCCCTGAAGGCTTTAGGACAAACATTGCACTGAGCACACGCCCACTGGGGGCAGAATTGTGAATAAAACGTGCCTGAAATGAAAAATGCGTGCTATCAGGTGTTCCTTGTGACGTGCCCAAGAAGAGGAGGTTCCTGACCTTGAAACGCGTTGGCAGAAGTAAAAAGTAATGTGGAGCAGGAGAGCAGTTTGAAAGTGTAGGCCGGATGGCAGAGCGCTGTCGTGTGCTCTCCCAAATGCTTCAGGGCACTTTGTTGGACATTATTCATACACAGCAGCCTGGCCGTGGGGAAGATGCACCATCGCCGTCTGGAGACGAAATAAGACTACCGGCTGGCTGAGGCTGTGGTCTCTCAACTGTTGAAGGATCGTCTCAGCACAGCGCTCAAATGGAAAATAACTTGCGCTATCTGCTCTGCAAACCTACTAAAGGAAGTATAATTGTCTTAATTTTCAAACGAACATCTGAACTCACTGAAAGTTTTAATAATCATTACGCTCGCATATGAGACTCTGTGTCCCAGAAGGCTTTAGGACAAACATTGCACTGAGCACACGCCCACTGGGGGCAAAATTGTGAATAAAACGTGCCTGAAATGAAAAATGCGTGCTATCAGGTGTTCCTTGTGACGTGCCCAAGAAGAAGAGGTTCCTGACCTTGAAACGCGTTGGCAGAAGTAAAAAGTAATGTGGAGCAGGAGAGCAGTTTGAAAGTGTAGGCCGGATGGCAGAGCGCTGTCCTGTGCTCTCCCGAATGCTTCAGGGCACTTTGTTGGACATTATTCATACACGGCAGCCTGGCCGTGGGGAAGATGCACCATCGCCGGCTGGAAACGAAATAAGACTGCCGGCTGGCTGAGGCTGTGGTCTCTCAACTGTTGAAGGATCGTGTCAGCACAGCGCTCAAATGGAAAATAACCTGCGCTATCTGCTCTGCAAACCTACTAAAGGAAGTATAATTGTCTTAATTTTCAAACGAACATCTGAACTCACTGAAAGTTTTAATAATCATTACGCTCGCATATGAGACTCTGTGTCCCAGAAGGCTTTAGGACAAACATTGCACTGAGCACACGCCCACTGGGGGCAGAATTGTGAATAAAACGTGCCTGAAATGAAAAATGCGTGCTATCAGGTGTTCCTTGTGACGTGCCAAAGAAGAAGAGGTTCCTGACCTTGAAACGCGTTGGCAGAAGTAAAAAGTAATGTGGAGCAGGAGAGCAGTTTGAAAGTGTAGGCCGGATGGCAGAGCGCTGTCGTGTGCTCTCCCAAATGCTTCAGGGCACTTTGTTGGACATTATTCATACACAGCAGCCTGGCCGTGGGGAAGATGCATCATCGCCGTCTGGAGACGAAATAAGACTACCGGCTGGCTGAGGCTGTGGTCTCTCAACTGTTGAAGGATCGTGTCAGCACAGCGCTCAAATGGAAAATAACCTGCGCTATCTGCTCTGCAAACCTACTAAAGGAAGTATAATTGTCTTAATTTTCAAACGAACATCTGAACTCACTGAAAGTTTTAATAATCATTACGCTCGCATATGAGACTCTGTGTCCCAGAAGGCTTTAGGACAAACATTGCACTGAGCACACGCCCACTGGGGGCAGAATTGTGAATAAAACGTGCCTGAAATGAAAAATGCGTGCTATCAGGTGTTCCTTGTGGCGTGCCCAAGAAGAAGAGGTTCCTGACCTTGAAACGCGTTGGCAGGAGTAAAAAGTAATGTGGAGCAGGAGAGCAGTTTGAAAGTGTAGGCCGGATGGCAGAGCGCTGTCGTGTGCTCTCCCAAATGCTTCAGGGCACTTTGTTGGACATTATTCATACACGGCAGCCTGGCCGTGGGGAAGATGCACCATCGCCGGCTGGAAACGAAATAAGACTGCCGGCTGGCTGAGGCTGTGGTCTCTCAACTGTTGAAGGATCGTGTCAGCACAGCGCTCAAATGGAAAATAACCTGCGCTATCTGCTCTGCAAACCTACTAAAGGAAGTATAATTGTCTTAATTTTCAAACGAACATCTGAACTCACTGAAAGTTTTAATAATCATTACGCTCGCATATGAGACTCTGTGTCCCAGAAGGCTTTAGGACAAACATTGCAATGAGCATACGCCCACTGGGGGCAGAATTGTGAATAAAACGTGCCTGAAATGAAAAATGCGTGCTATCAGGTGTTCCTTGTGACGTGCCCAAGAAGAAGAGGTTCCTGACCTTGAAACGCGTTGGCAGAAGTAAAAAGTAATGTGGAGCAGGAGAGCAGTTTGAAAGTGTAGGCCGGATGGCAGAGCGCTGTCGTGTGCTCTCCCGAATGCTTCAGGGCACTTTGTTGGACATTATTTATACACGGCAGCCTGGCCGTGGGGAAGATGCACCATCGCCGGCTGGAAACGAAATAAGACTGCCGGCTGGCTGAGGCTGTGGTCTCTCAACTGTTGAAGGATCGTGTCAGCACAGCGCTCAAATGGAAAATAACCTGCGCTATCTGCTCTACAAACCTACAAAAGGAAGTATAATTGTCTTAATTTTCAAACGAACATCTGAACTCACTGAAAGTTTTAATAATCATTACGCTCGCATATGAGACTCTGTGTCCCAGAAGGCTTTAGGACAAACATTGCAATGAGCACACGCCCACTGGGGGCAGAATTGTGAATAAAACTTGCCTGAAATGAAAAATGCGTGCTATCAGGTGTTCCTTGTGACGTGCCCAAGAAGAAGAGGTTCTTGACCTTGAAACGCGTTGGCAGAAGTAAAAAGTAATGTGGAGCAGGAGAGCAGTTTGAAAGTGTAGGCCGGATGGCAGAGCGCTGTCGTGTGCTCTCCCAAATGCTTCAGGGCACTTTGTTGGACATTATTCATACACGGCAGCCTGGCCGTGGGGAAGATGCACCATCGCCGGCTGGAGACGAAATAAGACTACCGGCTGGCTGAGGCTGTGGTCTCTCAACTGTTGAAGGATCGTGTCAGCACAGCGGTCAAATGGAAAATAACCTGTGCTATCTGCTCTGCAAACCTACTAAAGGAAGTATAATTGTCTTAATTTTCAAACGAACATCTGAACTCACTGAAAGTTTTAATAATCATTACGCTCGCATATGAGACTCTGTGTCCCAGAAGGCTATAGGACAAACATTGCACTGAGCACACGCCCACTGGGGGCAGAATTGTGAATAAAACGTGCCTGAAATGAAAAATGCGTGCTATCAGGTGTTCCTTGTGACGTGCCCAAGAAGAAGAGGTTCCTGACCTTGAAACGCGTTGGCAGAAGTAAAATGTAATGTGGAGCAGGAGAGCAGTTTGAAAGTGTAGGCCGGATGGCAGAGCGCTGTCGTGTGCTCTCCCAAATGCTTCAGGGCACTTTGTTGGACATTATTCATACACGGCAGCCTGGCCGTGGGGAAGATGCACCATCGCCGGCTGGAGACGAAATAAGACTACCGGCTGGCTGAGGCTGTGGTCTCTCAACTGTTGAAGGATCGTGTCAGCACAGCGCTCAAATGGAAAATAACCTGCGCTATCTGCTCTGCAAACCTACTAAAGGAAGTATAATTGTCTTAATTTTCAAACAAACATCTGAACTCACTGAAAGTTTTAATAATCATTACGCTCGCATATGAGACTCTGTGTCCCAGAAGGCTTTAGGACAAACATTGCACTGAGCACACGCCCACTGGGGGCAGAATTGTGAATAAAACTTGCCTGAAATGAAAAATGCGTGCTATCAGGTGTTCCTTGTGACGTGACCAAGAAGAAGAGGTTCCTGACCTTGAAACGCGTTGGCAGAAGTAAAACGTAATGTGGAGCAGGAGAGCAGTTTGAAAGTGTAGGCCGGATGGCAGAGCGCTGTCGTGTGCTCTCCCACATGCTTCAGGGCACTTTGTTGGACATTATTCATACACGGCAGCCTGGCCGTGGGGAAGATGCACCATCGCCGGCTGGAGACGAAATAAGACTACCGGCTGGCTGAGGCTGTGGTCTCTCAACTGTTGAAGGATCGTCTCAGCACAGCGCTCAAATGGAAAATAACCTGCGCTATCTGCTCTGCAAACCTACTAAAGGAAGTATAATTGTCTTAATTTTCAAACGAACATCTGAACTCACTGAAAGTTTTAATAATCATTACGCTCGCATATGAGACTCTGTGTCCCAGAAGGCTTTAGGACAAACATTGCACTGAGCACACGCCCACTGGGGGCAGAATTGTGAATAAAACGTGCCTGAAATGAAAAATGCGTGCTATCAGGTGTTCCTTGTGACGTGCCCAAGAAGAAGAGGTTCCTGACCTTGAAACGCGTTGGCAGAAGTAAAAAGTAATGTGGAGCAGGAGAGCAGTTTGAAAGTGTAGGCCGGATGGCAGAGCGCTGTCGTGTGCTCTCCCAAATGCTTCAGGGCACTTTGTTGGACATTATTCATACACGGCAGCCTGGCCGTGGGGAAGATGCACCATCGCCGGCTGGAGACTAAATAAGACTACCGGCTGGCTGAGGCTGTGGTCTCTCAACTGTTGAAGGATCGTGTCAGCACAGCGCTCAAATGGAAAATAACCTGCGCTATCTGCTCTGCAAACCTACTAAAGGAAGTATAATTGTCTTAATTTTCAAACGAACATCTGAACTCACTGAAAGTTTTAATAATCATTACGCTCGCATATGAGACTCTGTGTCCCAGAAGGCTTTAGGACAAACATTGCACTGAGCACACGCCCACTGGGGGCAGAATTGTGAATAAAACTTGCCTGAAATGAAAAATGCGTGCTATCAGGTGTTCCTTGTGACGTGCCCAAGAAGAAGAGGTTCCTGACCTTGAAACGCGTTGGCAGAAGTAAAAAGTAATGTGGAGCAGGAGAGCAGTTTGAAAGTGTAGGCCGGATGGCAGAGCGCTGTCGTGTGCTCTCCCAAATGCTTCAGGGCACTTTGTTGGACATTATTCATACACGGCAGCCTGGCCGTGGGGAAGATGCACCATCGCCGGCTGGAGACGAAATAAGACTACCGGCTGGCTGAGGCTGTGGTCTCTCAACTGTTGAAGGATCGTGTCAGCACAGCGCTCAAATGGAAAATAACCTGCGCTATCTGCTCTGCAAACCTACTAAAGGAAATATAATTGTCTTAATTTTCAAACGAACATCTGAACTCACTGAAAGTTTTAATAATCATTACGCTCGCATATGAGACTCTGTGTCCCAGAAGGCTTTAGGACAAACATTGCACTGAGCACACGCCCAGTGGGGGCAGAATTGTGAATAAAACGTGCCTGAAATGAAAAATGCGTGCTATCAGGTGTTCCTTGTGACGTGCCCAAGAAGAAGAGGTTCCTGACCTTGAAACGCGTTGGCAGAAGTAAAAAGTAATGTGGAGCAGGAGAGCAGTTTGAAAGTGTAGGCCGGATGGCAGAGCGCTGTCGTGTGCTCTCCCGAATGCTTCAGGGCACTTTGTTGGACATTATTCATACACGGCAGCCTGGCCGTGGGGAAGATGCACCATCGCCGGCTGGAGACGAAATAAGACTACCGGCTGGCTGAGGCTGTGGTCTCTCAACTGTTGAAGGATCGTCTCAGCACAGCGCTCAAATGGAAAATAACTTGCGCTATCTGCTCTGCAAACCTACTAAAGGAAGTATAATTGTCTTAATTTTCAAACGAACATCTGAACTCACTGAAAGTTTTAATAATCATTACGCTCGCATATGAGACTCTGTGTCCCTGAAGGCTTTAGGACAAACATTGCACTGAGCACACGCCCACTGGGGGCAAAATTGTGAATAAAACGTGCCTGAAATGAAAAATGCGTGCTATCAGGTGTTCCTTGTGACGTGCCCAAGAAGAAGAGGTTCCTGACCTTGAAACGCGTTGGCAGAAGTAAAAAGTAATGTGGAGCAGGAGAGCAGTTTGAAAGTGTAGGCCGGATGGCAGAGCGCTGTCGTGTGCTCTCCCGAATGCTTCAGGGCACTTAGTTGGACATTATTCATACACGGCAGCCTGGCCGTGGGGAAGATGCACCATCGCCGGCTGGAAACGAAATAAGACTGCCGGCTGGCTGAGGCTGTGGTCTCTCAACTGTTGAAGGATCGTGTCAGCACAGCGCTCAAATGGAAAATAACCTGCGCTATCTGCTCTGCAAACCTACTAAAGGAAGTATAATTGTCTTAATTTTAAAACGAACATCTGAACTCACTGAAAGTTTTAATAATCATTACGCTCGCATATGAGACTCTGTGTCCCAGAAGGCTTTAGGACAAACATTGCACTGAGCACACGCCCACTGGGGGCAGAATTGTGAATAAAACGTGCCTGAAATGAAAAATGCGTGCTATCAGGTGTTCCTTGTGACGTGCCAAAGAAGAAGAGGTTCCTGACCTTGAAACGCGTTGGCAGAAGTAAAAAGTAATGTGGAGCAGGAGAGCAGTTTGAAAGTGTAGGCCGGATGGCAGAGCGCTGTCGTGTGCTCTCCCAAATGCTTCAGGGCACTTTGTTGGACATTATTCATACACAGCAGCCTGGCCGTGGGGAAGATGCACCATCGCCGTCTGGAGACGAAATAAGACTACCGGCTGGCTGAGGCTGTGGTCTCTCAACTGTTGAAGGATCGTCTCAGCACAGCGCTCAAATGGAAAATACCTTGCGCTATCTGCTCTGCAAACCTACTAAAGGAAGTATAATTGTCTTAATTTTCAAACGAACATCTGAACTCACTGAAAGTTTTAATAATCATTACGCTCGCATATGAGACTCTGTGTCCCTGAAGGCTTTAGGACAAACATTGCACTGAGCACACGCCCACTGGGGGCAGAATTGTGAATAAAACGTGCCTGAAATGAAAAATGCGTGCTATCAGGTGTTCCTTGTGGCGTGCCCAAGAAGAAGAGGTTCCTGACCTTGAAACGCGTTGGCAGAAGTAAAAAGTAATGTGGAGCAGGAGAGCAGTTTGAAAGTGTAGGCCGGATGGCAGAGCGCTGTCGTGTGCTCTCCCAAATGCTTCAGGGCACTTTGTTGGACATTATTCATACACGGCAGCATGGCCGTGGGGAAGATGCACCATCGCCGGCTGGAAACGAAATAAGACTGCCGGCTGGCTGAGGCTGTGGTCTCTCAACTGTTGAAGGATCGTGTCAGCACAGCGCTCAAATGGAAAATAACCTGCGCTATCTGCTCTGCAAACCTACTAAAGGAAGTATAATTGTCTTAATTTTCAAACGAACATCTGAACTCACTGAAAGTTTTAATAATCATTACGCTCGCATATGAGACTCTGT
Organism: Triturus cristatus; assembly: GCF_964204655.1. Taxonomy (NCBI): domain Eukaryota; kingdom Metazoa; phylum Chordata; class Amphibia; order Caudata; family Salamandridae; genus Triturus; species Triturus cristatus. The sequence continues at coordinate 579,745 of NW_028188377.1, forward strand.
GTCCCAGAAGGCTTTAGGACAAACATTGCACTGAGCACACGCCCACTGGGGGCAGAATTGTGAATAAAACGTGCCTGAAATGAAAAATGCGTGCTATCAGGTGTCCTTGTGGCGTGCCCAAGAAGAAGAGGTTCCTGACCTTGAAACGCGTTGGCAGAAGTAAAAAGTAATGTGGAGCAGGAGAGCAGTTTGAAAGTGTAGGCCGGATGGCAGAGCGCTGTCGTGTGCTCTCCCAAATGCTTCAGGGCACTTTGTTGGACATTATTTATACACGGCAGCCTGGCCGTGGGGAAGATGCACCATCGCCGGCTGGAAACGAAATAAGACTGCCGGCTGGCTGAGGCTGTGGTCTCTCAACTGTTGAAGGATCGTGTCAGCACAGCGCTCAAATGGAAAATAACCTGCGCTATCTGCTCTGCAAACCTACTAAAGGAAATATAATTGTCTTAATTTTCAAACGAACATCTGAACTCACTGAAAGTTTTAATAATCATTACGCTCGCATATGCGACTCTGTGTCCCAGAAGGCTTTAGGACAAACATTGCACTGAGCACACGCCCACTGGGGGCAGAATTGTGAATAAAACGTGCCTGAAATGAAAAATGCGTGCTATCAGGTGTTCCTTGTGGCGTGCCCAAGAAGAAGAGGTTCCTGACCTTGAAACGCGTTGGCAGGAGTAAAAAGTAATGTGGAGCAGGAGAGCAGTTTGAAAGTGTAGGCCGGATGGCAGAGCGCTGTCGTGTGCTCTCCCAAATGCTTCAGGGCACTTTGTTGGACATTATTCATACACGGCAGCCTGGCCGTGGGGAAGATGCACCATCGCCGGCTGGAAACGAAATAAGACTGCCGGCTGGCTGAGGCTGTGGTCTCTCAACTGTTGAAGGATCGTGTCAGCACAGCGCTCAAATGGAAAATAACCTGCGCTATCTGCTCTGCAAACCTACTAAAGGAAGTATAATTGTCTTAATTTTCAAACGAACATCTGAACTCACTGAAAGTTTTAATAATCATTACGCTCGCATATGAGACTCTGTGTCCCAGAAGGCTTTAGGACAAACATTGCAATGAGCATACGCCCACTGGGGGCAGAATTGTGAATAAAACGTGCCTGAAATGAAAAATGCGTGCTATCAGGTGTTCCTTGTGACGTGCCCAAGAAGAAGAGGTTCCTGACCTTGAAACGCGTTGGCAGAAGTAAAAAGTAATGTGGAGCAGGAGAGCAGTTTGAAAGTGTAGGCCGGATGGCAGAGCGCTGTCGTGTGCTCTCCCGAATGCTTCAGGGCACTTTGTTGGACATTATTCATACACGGCAGCCTGGCCGTAGGGAAGATGCACCATCGCCGGCTGGAAACGAAATAAGACTGCCTGCTGGCTGAGGCTGTGGTCTCTCAACTGTTGAAGGATCGTGTCAGCACAGCGCTCAAATGGAAAATAACCTGCGCTATCTGCTCTGCAAACCTACTAAAGGAAGTATAATTGTCTTAATTTTCAAACAAACAGCTGAACTCACTGAAAGTTTTAATAATCATTACGCTCGCATATGAGACTCTGTGTCCCAGAAGGCTTTAGGACAAACATTGCACTGAGCACACGTCCACTGGGGGCAGAATTGTGAATAAAACGTGCCTGAAATGAAAAATGCGTGCTATTAGGTGTTCCTTGTGACGTGCCCAAGAAGAAGAGGTTCCTGACCTTGAAACGCGTTGGCAGAAGTAAAAAGTAATGTGGAGCAGGAGAGCAGTTTGAAAGTGTAGGCCGGATGGCAGAGCGCTGTCGTGTGCTCTCCCAAATGCTTCAGGGCACTTTGTTGGACATTATTCATACACAGCAGCCTGGCCGTGGGGAAGATGCACCATCGCCGTCTGGAGACGAAATAAGACTACCGGCTGGCTGAGGCTGTGGTCTCTCAACTGTTGAAGGATCGTCTCAGCACAGCGCTCAAATGGAAAATAACTTGCGCTATCTGCTCTGCAAACCTACTAAAGGAAGTATAATTGTCTTAATTTTCAAACGAACATCTGAACTCACTGAAAGTTTTAATAATCATTACGCTCGCATATGAGACTCTGTGTCCCTGAAGGCTTTAGGACAAACATTGCACTGAGCACACACCCACTGGGGGCAGAATTGTGAATAAAACGTGCCTGAAATGAAAAATGCGTGCTATCAGGTGTTCCTTGTGGCGTGCCCAAGAAGAAGAGGTTCCTGACCTTGAAACGCGTTGGCAGAAGTAAAAAGTAATGTGGAGCAGGAGAGCAGTTTGAAAGTGTAGGCCGGATGGCAGAGCGCTGTCGTGTGCTCTCCCAAATGCTTCAGGGCACTTTGTTGGACATTATTCATACACGGCAGCCTGGCCGTGGGAAAGATGCACCATCGCCGGCTGGAGACGAAATAAGACTACCGGCTGGCTGAGGCTGTGGTCTCTCAACTGTTGAAGGATCGTGTCAGCACAGCGCTCAAATGGAAAATAACCTGCGCTATCTGCTCTGCAAACCTACTAAAGGAAGTATAATTGTCTTAATTTTCAAACGAACATCTGAACTCACTGAAAGTTTTAATAATCATTACGCTCGCATATGAGACTCTGTGTCCCAGAAGGCTTTAGGACAAACATTGCACTGAGCACACGCCCACTGGGGGCAGAATTGTGAATAAAACGTGCCTGAAATGAAAAATGCGTGCTATCAGGTGTTCCTTGTGGCGTGCCCAAGAAGAAGAGGTTCCTGACCTTGAAACGCGTTGGCAGGAGTAAAAAGTAATGTGGAGCAGGAGAGCAGTTTGAAAGTGTAGGCCGGATGGCAGAGCGCTGTCGTGTGCTCTCCCAAATGCTTCAGGGCACTTTGTTGGACATTATTCATACACGGCAGCCTGGCCGTGGGGAAGATGCACCATCGCCGGCTGGAAACAAAATAAGACTGCCGGCTGGCTGAGGCTGTGGTCTCTCAACTGTTGAAGGATCGTGTCAGCACAGCGCTCAAATGGAAAATAACCTGCGCTATCTGCTCTGCAAACCTACTAAAGGAAGTATAATTGTCTTAATTTTCAAACGAACATCTGAACTCACTGAAAGTTTTAATAATCATTACGCTCGCATATGAGACTCTGTGTCCCAGAAGGCTTTAGGACAAACATTGCAATGAGCATACGCCCACTGGGGGCAGAATTGTGAATAAAACGTGCCTGAAATGAAAAATGCGTGCTATCAGGTGTTCCTTGTGACGTGCCCAAGAAGAAGAGGTTCCTGACCTTGAAACGCGTTGGCAGAAGTAAAAAGTAATGTGGAGCAGGAGAGCAGTTTGAAAGTGTAGGCCGGATGGCAGAGCGCTGTCGTGTGCTCTCCCGAATGCTTCAGGGCACTTTGTTGGACATTATTCATACACGGCAGCCTGGCCGTGGGGAAGATGCACCATCGCCGGCTGGAGACGAAATAGGACAACCGGCTGGCTGAGGCTGTGGTCTCTCAACTGTTGAAGGATCGTCTCAGCACAGCGCTCAAATGGAAAATAACTTGCGCTATCTGCTCTGCAAACCTACTAAAGGAAGTATAATCGTCTTAATTTTCAAACGAACATCTGAACTCACTGAAAGTTTTAATAATCATTACGCTCGCATATGAGACTCTGTGTCCCTGAAGGCTTTAGGACAAACATTGCACTGAGCACACGCCCACTGGGGGCAGAATTGTGAATAAAACGTGCCTGAAATGAAAAATGCGTGCTATCAGGTGTTCCTTGTGACGTGCCCAAGAAGAGGAGGTTCCTGACCTTGAAACGCGTTGGCAGAAGTAAAAAGTAATGTGGAGCAGGAGAGCAGTTTGAAAGTGTAGGCCGGATGGCAGAGCGCTGTCGTGTGCTCTCCCAAATGCTTCAGGGCACTTTGTTGGACATTATTCATACACAGCAGCCTGGCCGTGGGGAAGATGCACCATCGCCGTCTGGAGACGAAATAAGACTACCGGCTGGCTGAGGCTGTGGTCTCTCAACTGTTGAAGGATCGTCTCAGCACAGCGCTCAAATGGAAAATAACTTGCGCTATCTGCTCTGCAAACCTACTAAAGGAAGTATAATTGTCTTAATTTTCAAACGAACATCTGAACTCACTGAAAGTTTTAATAATCATTACGCTCGCATATGAGACTCTGTGTCCCAGAAGGCTTTAGGACAAACATTGCACTGAGCACACGCCCACTGGGGGCAAAATTGTGAATAAAACGTGCCTGAAATGAAAAATGCGTGCTATCAGGTGTTCCTTGTGACGTGCCCAAGAAGAAGAGGTTCCTGACCTTGAAACGCGTTGGCAGAAGTAAAAAGTAATGTGGAGCAGGAGAGCAGTTTGAAAGTGTAGGCCGGATGGCAGAGCGCTGTCGTGTGCTCTCCCGAATGCTTCAGGGCACTTTGTTGGACATTATTCATACACGGCAGCCTGGCCGTAGGGAAGATGCACCATCGCCGGCTGGAAACGAAATAAGACTGCCTGCTGGCTGAGGCTGTGGTCTCTCAACTGTTGAAGGATCGTGTCAGCACAGCGCTCAAATGGAAAATAACCTGCGCTATCTGCTCTGCAAACCTACTAAAGGAAGTATAATTGTCTTAATTTTCAAACAAACAGCTGAACTCACTGAAAGTTTTAATAATCATTACGCTCGCATATGAGACTCTGTGTCCCAGAAGGCTTTAGGACAAACATTGCACTGAGCACACGCCCACTGGGGGCAGAATTGTGAATAAAACGTGCCTGAAATGAAAAATGCGTGCTATTAGGTGTTCCTTGTGACGTGCCCAAGAAGAAGAGGTTCCTGACCTTGAAACGCGTTGGCAGAAGTAAAAAGTAATGTGGAGCAGGAGAGCAGTTTGAAAGTGTAGGCCGGATGGCAGAGCGCTGTCGTGTGCTCTCCCAAATGCTTCAGGGCACTTTGTTGGACATTATTCATACACAGCAGCCTGGCCGTGGGGAAGATGCACCATCGCCGTCTGGAGACGAAATAAGACTACCGGCTGGCTGAGGCTGTGGTCTCTCAACTGTTGAAGGATCGTCTCAGCACAGCGCTCAAATGGAAAATAACTTGCGCTATCTGCTCTGCAAACCTACTAAAGGAAGTATAATTGTCTTAATTTTCAAACGAACATCTGAACTCACTGAAAGTTTTAATAATCATTACGCTCGCATATGAGACTCTGTGTCCCTGAAGGCTTTAGGACAAACATTGCACTGAGCACACACCCACTGGGGGCAGAATTGTGAATAAAACGTGCCTGAAATGAAAAATGCGTGCTATCAGGTGTTCCTTGTGGCGTGCCCAAGAAGAAGAGGTTCCTGACCTTGAAACGCGTTGGCAGAAGTAAAAAGTAATGTGGAGCAGGAGAGCAGTTTGAAAGTGTAGGCCGGATGGCAGAGCGCTGTCGTGTGCTCTCCCAAATGCTTCAGGGCACTTTGTTGGACATTATTCATACACGGCAGCCTGGCCGTGGGAAAGATGCACCATCGCCGGCTGGAGACGAAATAAGACTACCGGCTGGCTGAGGCTGTGGTCTCTCAACTGTTGAAGGATCGTGTCAGCACAGCGCTCAAATGGAAAATAACCTGCGCTATCTGCTCTGCAAACCTACTAAAGGAAGTATAATTGTCTTAATTTTCAAACGAACATCTGAACTCACTGAAAGTTTTAATAATCATTACGCTCGCATATGAGACTCTGTGTCCCAGAAGGCTTTAGGACAAACATTGCACTGAGCACACGCCCACTGGGGGCAGAATTGTGAATAAAACGTGCCTGAAATGAAAAATGCGTGCTATCAGGTGTTCCTTGTGGCGTGCCCAAGAAGAAGAGGTTCCTGACCTTGAAACGCGTTGGCAGGAGTAAAAAGTAATGTGGAGCAGGAGAGCAGTTTGAAAGTGTAGGCCGGATGGCAGAGCGCTGTCGTGTGCTCTCCCAAATGCTTCAGGGCACTTTGTTGGACATTATTCATACACGGCAGCCTGGCCGTGGGGAAGATGCACCATCGCCGGCTGGAAACGAAATAAGACTGCCGGCTGGCTGAGGCTGTGGTCTCTCAACTGTTGAAGGATCGTGTCAGCACAGCGCTCAAATGGAAAATAACCTGCTCTATCTGCTCTGCAAACCTACTAAAGGAAGTATAATTGTCTTAATTTTCAAACGAACATCTGAACTCACTGAAAGTTTTAATAATCATTACGCTCGCATATGAGACTCTGTGTCCCAGAAGGCTTTAGGACAAACATTGCAATGAGCATACGCCCACTGGGGGCAGAATTGTGAATAAAACGTGCCTGAAATGAAAAATGCGTGCTATCAGGTGTTCCTTGTGACGTGCCCAAGAAGAAGAGGTTCCTGACCTTGAAACGCGTTGGCAGAAGTAAAAAGTAATGTGGAGCAGGAGAGCAGTTTGAAAGTGTAGGCCGGATGGCAGAGCGCTGTCGTGTGCTCTCCCGAATGCTTCAGGGCACTTTGTTGGACATTATTCATACACGGCAGCCTGGCCGTGGGGAAGATGCACCATCGCCGGCTGGAGACGAAATAAGACTACCGGCTGGCTGAGGCTGTGGTCTCTCAACTGTTGAAGGATCATCTCAGCACAGCGCTCAAATGGAAAATAACTTGCGCTATCTCATCTGCAAACCTACTAAAGGAAGTATAATCGTCTTAATTTTCAAACGAACATCTGAACTCACTGAAAGTTTTAATAATCATTACGCTCGCATATGAGACTCTGTGTCCCTGAAGGCTTTAGGACAAACATTGCACTGAGCACACGCCCACTGGGGGCAGAATTGTGAATAAAACGTGCCTGAAATGAAAAATGCGTGCTATCAGGTGTTCCTTGTGACGTGCCCAAGAAGAGGAGGTTCCTGACCTTGAAACGCGTTGGCAGAAGTAAAAAGTAATGTGGAGCAGGAGAGCAGTTTGAAAGTGTAGGCCGGATGGCAGAGCGCTGTCGTGTGCTCTCCCAAATGCTTCAGGGCACTTTGTTGGACATTATTCATACACAGCAGCCTGGCCGTGGGGAAGATGCACCATCGCCGTCTGGAGACGAAATAAGACTACCGGCTGGCTGAGGCTGTGGTCTCTCAACTGTTGAAGGATCGTCTCAGCACAGCGCTCAAATGGAAAATAACTTGCGCTATCTGCTCTGCAAACCTACTAAAGGAAGTATAATTGTCTTAATTTTCAAACGAACATCTGAACTCACTGAAAGTTTTAATAATCATTACGCTCGCATATGAGACTCTGTGTCCCAGAAGGCTTTAGGACAAACATTGCACTGAGCACACGCCCACTGGGGGCAAAATTGTGAATAAAACGTGCCTGAAATGAAAAATGCGTGCTATCAGGTGTTCCTTGTGACGTGCCCAAGAAGAAGAGGTTCCTGACCTTGAAACGCGTTGGCAGAAGTAAAAAGTAATGTGGAGCAGGAGAGCAGTTTGAAAGTGTAGGCCGGATGGCAGAGCGCTGTCGTGTGCTCTCCCGAATGCTTCAGGGCACTTTGTTGGACATTATTCATACACGGCAGCCTGGCCGTGGGGAAGATGCACCATCGCCGGCTGGAAACGAAATAAGACTGCCGGCTGGCTGAGGCTGTGGTCTCTCAACTGTTGAAGGATCGTGTCAGCACAGCGCTCAAATGGAAAATAACCTGCGCTATCTGCTCTGCAAACCTACTAAAGGAAGTATAATTGTCTTAATTTTCAAACGAACATCTGAACTCACTGAAAGTTTTAATAATCATTACGCTCGCATATGAGACTCTGTGTCCCAGAAGGCTTTAGGACAAACATTGCACTGAGCACACGCCCACTGGGGGCAGAATTGTGAATAAAACGTGCCTGAAATGAAAAATGCGTGCTATCAGGTGTTCCTTGTGACGTGCCAAAGAAGAAGAGGTTCCTGACCTTGAAACGCGTTGGCAGAAGTAAAAAGTAATGTGGAGCAGGAGAGCAGTTTGAAAGTGTAGGCCGGATGGCAGAGCGCTGTCGTGTGCTCTCCCAAATGCTTCAGGGCACTTTGTTGGACATTATTCATACACAGCAGCCTGGCCGTGGGGAAGATGCACCATCGCCGTCTGGAGACGAAAAAAGACTACCGGCTGGCTGAGGCTGTGGTCTCTCAACTGTTGAAGGATCGTCTCAGCACAGCGCTCAAATGGAAAATACCTTGCGCTATCTGCTCTGCAAACCTACTAAAGGAAGTATAATTGTCTTAATTTTCAAACGAACATCTGAACTCACTGAAAGTTTTAATAATCATTACGCTCGCATATGAGACTCTGTGTCCCTGAAGGCTTTAGGACAAACATTGCACTGAGCACACGCCCACTGGGGGCAGAATTGTGAATAAAACGTGCCTGAAATGAAAAATGCGTACTATCAGGTGTTCCTTGTGGCGTGCCCAAGAAGAAGAGGTTCCTGACCTTGAAACGCGTTGGCAGAAGTAAAAAGTAATGTGGAGCAGGAGAGCAGTTTGAAAGTGTAGGCCGGATGGCAGAGCGCTGTCGTGTGCTCTCCCAAATGCTTCAGGGAACTTTGTTGGACATTATTCATACACGGCAGCATGGCCGTGGGGAAGATGCACCATCGCCGGCTGGAAACGAAATAAGACTGCCGGCTGGCTGAGGCTGTGGTCTCTCAACTGTTGAAGGATCGTGTCAGCACAGCGCTCAAATGGAAAATAACCTGCGCTATCTGCTCTGCAAACCTACTAAAGGAAGTATAATTGTCTTAATTTTCAAACGAACATCTGAACTCACTGAAAGTTTTAATAATCATTACGCTCGCATATGAAACTCTGTGTCCCAGAAGGCTTTAGGACAAACATTGCACTGAGCACACGCCCACTGGGGGCAGAATTGTGAATAAAACGTGCCTGAAATGAAAAATGCGTGCTATCAGGTGTCCTTGTGGCGTGCCCAAGAAGAAGAGGTTCCTGACCTTGAAACGCGTTGGCAGAAGTAAAAAGTAATGTGGAGCAGGAGAGCAGTTTGAAAGTGTAGGCCGGATGGCAGAGCGCTGTCGTGTGCTCTCCCAAATGCTTCAGGGCACTTTGTTGGACATTATTTATACACGGCAGCCTGGCCGTGGGGAAGATGCACCATCGCCGGCTGGAAACAAAATAAGACTGCCGGCTGGCTGAGGCTGTGGTCTCTCAACTGTTGAAGGATCGTGTCAGCACAGCGCTCAAATGGAAAATAACCTGCGCTATCTGCTCTACAAACCTACTAAAGGAAGTATAATTGTCTTAATTTTCAAACGAACATCTGAACTCACTGAAAGTTTTAATAATCATTACGCTCGCATATGAGACTCTGTGTCCCAGAAGGCTTTAGGACAAACATTGCAATGAGCACACGCCCACTGGGGGCAGAATTGTGAATAAAACTTGCCTGAAATGAAAAATGCGTGCTATCAGGTGTTCCTTGTGACGTGCCCAAGAAGAAGAGGTTCTTGACCTTGAAACGCGTTGGCAGAAGTAAAAAGTAATGTGGAGCAGGAGAGCAGTTTGAAAGTGTAGGCCGGATGGCAGAGCGCTGTCGTGTGCTCTCCCAAATGCTTCAGGGCACTTTGTTGGACATTATTCATACACGGCAGCCTGGCCGTGGGGAAGATGCACCATCGCCGGCTGGAGACGAAATAAGACTACCGGCTGGCTGAGGCTGTGGTCTCTCAACTGTTGAAGGATCGTGTCAGCACAGCGGTCAAATGGAAAATAACCTGTGCTATCTGCTCTGCAAACCTACTAAAGGAAGTATAATTGTCTTAATTTTCAAACGAACATCTGAACTCACTGAAAGTTTTAATAATCATTACGCTCGCATATGAGACTCTGTGTCCCAGAAGGCTATAGGACAAACATTGCACTGAGCACACGCCCACTGGGGGCAGAATTGTGAATAAAACGTGCCTGAAATGAAAAATGCGTGCTATCAGGTGTTCCTTGTGACGTGCCCAAGAAGAAGAGGTTCCTGACCTTGAAACGCGTTGGCAGAAGTAAAATGTAATGTGGAGCAGGAGAGCAGTTTGAAAGTGTAGGCCGGATGGCAGAGCGCTGTCGTGTGCTCTCCCAAATGCTTCAGGGCACTTGGTTGGACATTATTCATACACGGCAGCCTGGCCGTGGGGAAGATGCACCATCGCCGGCTGGAGACGAAATAAGACTACCGGCTGGCTGAGGCTGTGGTCTCTCAACTGTTGAAGGATCGTGTCAGCACAGCGCTCAAATGGAAAATAACCTGCGCTATCTGCTCTGCAAACCTACTAAAGGAAGTATAATTGTCTTAATTTTCAAACAAACATCTGAACTCACTGAAAGTTTTAATAATCATTACGCTCTCATATGAGACTCTGTGTCCCAGAAGGCTTTAGGACAAACATTGCACTGAGCACACGCCCACTGGGGGCAGAATTGTGAATAAAACTTGCCTGAAATGAAAAATGCGTGCTATCAGGTGTTCCTTGTGACGTGACCAAGAAGAAGAGGTTCCTGACCTTGAAACGCGTTGGCAGAAGTAAAACGTAATGTGGAGCAGGAGAGCAGTTTGAAAGTGTAGGCCGGATGGCAGAGCGCTGTCGTGTGCTCTCCCACATGCTTCAGGGCACTTTGTTGGACATTATTCATACACGGCAGCCTGGCCGTGGGGAAGATGCACCATCGCCGGCTGGAGACGAAATAAGACTACCGGCTGGCTGAGGCTGTGGTCTCTCAACTGTTGAAGGATCGTCTCAGCACAGCGCTCAAATGGAAAATAACCTGCGCTATCTGCTCTGCAAACCTACTAAAGGAAGTATAATTGTCTTAATTTTCAAACGAACATCTGAACTCACTGAAAGTTTTAATAATCATTACGCTCGCATATGAGACTCTGTGTCCCAGAAGGCTTTAGGACAAACATTGCACTGAGCACACGCCCACTGGGGGCAGAATTGTGAATAAAACGTGCCTGAAATGAAAAATGCGTGCTATCAGGTGTTCCTTGTGACGTGCCAAAGAAGAAGAGGTTCCTGACCTTGAAACGCGTTGGCAGAAGTAAAAAGTAATGTGGAGCAGGAGAGCAGTTTGAAAGTGTAGGCCGGATGGCAGAGCGCTGTCGTGTGCTCTCCCAAATGCTTCAGGGCACTTTGTTGGACATTATTCATACACAGCAGCCTGGCCGTGGGGAAGATGCACCATCGCCGTCTGGAGACGAAATAAGACTACCGGCTGGCTGAGGCTGTGGTCTCTCAACTGTTGAAGGATCGTCTCAGCACAGCGCTCAAATGGAAAATACCTTGCGCTATCTGCTCTGCAAACCTACTAAAGGAAGTATAATTGTCTTAATTTTCAAACGAACATCTGAACTCACTGAAAGTTTTAATAATCATTACGCTCGCATATGAGACTCTGTGTCCCTGAAGGCTTTAGGACAAACATTGCACTGAGCACACGCCCACTGAGGGCAGAATTGTGAATAAAACGTGCCTGAAATGAAAAATGCGTGCTATCAGGTGTTCCTTGTGGCGTGCCCAAGAAGAAGAGGTTCCTGACCTTGAAACGCGTTGGCAGAAGTAAAAAGTAATGTGGAGCAGGAGAGCAGTTTGAAAGTGTAGGCCGGATGGCAGAGCGCTGTCGTGTGCTCTCCCAAATGCTTCAGGGCACTTTGTTGGACATTATTCATACACGGCAGCATGGCCGTGGGGAAGATGCACCATCGCCGGCTGGAAACGAAATAAGACTGCCGGCTGGCTGAGGCTGTGGTCTCTCAACTGTTGAAGGATCGTGTCAGCACAGCGCTCAAATGGAAAATAACCTGCGCTATCTGCTCTGCAAACCTACTAAAGGAAGTATAATTGTCTTAATTTTCAAACGAACATCTGAACTCACTGAAAGTTTTAATAATCATTACGCTCGCATATGAGACTCTGTGTCCCAGAAGGCTTTAGGACAAACATTGCACTGAGCACACGCCCACTGGGGGCAGAATTGTGAATAAAACGTGCCTGAAATGAAAAATGCGTGCTATCAGGTGTCCTTGTGGCGTGCCCAAGAAGAAGAGGTTCCTGACCTTGAAACGCGTTGGCAGAAGTAAAAAGTAATGTGGAGCAGGAGAGCAGTTTGAAAGTGTAGGCCGGATGGCAGAGCGCTGTCGTGTGCTCTCCCAAATGCTTCAGGGCACTTTGTTGGACATTATTTATACACGGCAGCCTGGCCGTGGGGAAGATGCACCATCGCCGGCTGGAAACGAAATAAGACTGCCGGCTGGCTGAGGCTGTGGTCTCTCAACTGTTGAAGGATCGTGTCAGCACAGCGCTCAAATGGAAAATAACCTGCGCTATCTGCTCTGCAAACCTACTAAAGGAAATATAATTGTCTTAATTTTCAAACGAACATCTGAACTCACTGAAAGTTTTAATAATCATTACGCTCGCATATGCGACTCTGTGTCCCAGAAGGCTTTAGGACAAACATTGCACTGAGCACACGCCCACTGGGGGCAGAATTGTGAATAAAACGTGCCTGAAATGAAAAATGCGTGCTATCAGGTGTTCCTTGTGGCGTGCCCAAGAAGAAGAGGTTCCTGACCTTGAAACGCGTTGGCAGGAGTAAAAAGTAATGTGGAGCAGGAGAGCAGTTTGAAAGTGTAGGCCGGATGGCAGAGCGCTGTCGTGTGCTCTCCCAAATGCTTCAGGGCACTTTGTTGGACATTATTCATACACGGCAGCCTGGCCGTGGGGAAGATGCACCATCGCCGGCTGGAAACGAAATAAGACTGCCGGCTGGCTGAGGCTGTGGTCTCTCAACTGTTGAAGGATCGTGTCAGCACAGCGCTCAAATGGAAAATAACCTGCGCTATCTGCTCTGCAAACCTACTAAAGGAAGTATAATTGTCTTAATTTTCAAACGAACATCTGAACTCACTGAAAGTTTTAATAATCATTACGCTCGCATATGAGACTCTGTGTCCCAGAAGGCTTTAGGACAAACATTGCAATGAGCATACGCCCACTGGGGGCAGAATTGTGAATAAAACGTGCCTGAAATGAAAAATGCGTGCTATCAGGTGTTCCTTGTGACGTGCCCAAGAAGAAGAGGTTCCTGACCTTGAAACGCGTTGGCAGAAGTAAAAAGTAATGTGGAGCAGGAGAGCAGTTTGAAAGTGTAGGCCGGATGGCAGAGCGCTGTCGTGTGCTCTCCCGAATGCTTCAGGGCACTTTGTTGGACATTATTCATACACGGCAGCCTGGCCGTAGGGAAGATGCACCATCGCCGGCTGGAAACGAAATAAGACTGCCTGCTGCCTGAGGCTGTGGTCTCTCAACTGTTGAAGGATCGTGTCAGCACAGCGCTCAAATGGAAAATAACCTGCGCTATCTGCTCTGCAAACCTACTAAAGGAAGTATAATTGTCTTAATTTTCAAACAAACAGCTGAACTCACTGAAAGTTTTAATAATCATTACGCTCGCATATGAGACTCTGTGTCCCAGAAGGCTTTAGGACAAACATTGCACTGAGCACACGTCCACTGGGGGCAGAATTGTGAATAAAACGTGCCTGAAATGAAAAATGCGTGCTATTAGGTGTTCCTTGTGACGTGCCCAAGAAGAAGAGGTTCCTGACCTTGAAACGCGTTGGCAGAAGTAAAAAGTAATGTGGAGCAGGAGAGCAGTTTGAAAGTGTAGGCCGGATGGCAGAGCGCTGTCGTGTGCTCTCCCAAATGCTTCAGGGCACTTTGTTGGACATTATTCATACACAGCAGCCTGGCCGTGGGGAAGATGCACCATCGCCGTCTGGAGACGAAATAAGACTACCGGCTGGCTGAGGCTGTGGTCTCTCAACTGTTGAAGGATCGTCTCAGCACAGCGCTCAAATGGAAAATAACTTGCGCTATCTGCTCTGCAAACCTACTAAAGGAAGTATAATTGTCTTCATTTTCAAACGAACATCTGAACTCACTGAAAGTTTTAATAATCATTACGCTCGCATATGAGACTCTGTGTCCCTGAAGGCTTTAGGACAAACATTGCACTGAGCACACACCCACTGGGGGCAGAATTGTGAATAAAACGTGCCTGAAATGAAAAATGCGTGCTATCAGGTGTTCCTTGTGGCGTGCCCAAGAAGAAGAGGTTCCTGACCTTGAAACGCGTTGGCAGAAGTAAAAAGTAATGTGGAGCAGGAGAGCAGTTTGAAAGTGTAGGCCGGATGGCAGAGCGCTGTCGTGTGCTCTCCCAAATGCTTCAGGGCACTTTGTTGGACATTATACATACACGGCAGCCTGGCCGTGGGAAAGATGCACCATCGCCGGCTGGAGACGAAATAAGACTACCGGCTGGCTGAGGCTGTGGTCTCTCAACTGTTGAAGGATCGTGTCAGCACAGCGCTCAAATGGAAAATAACCTGCGCTATCTGCTCTGCAAACCTACTAAAGGAAGTATAATTGTCTTAATTTTCAAACGAACATCTGAACTCACTGAAAGTTTTAATAATCATTACGCTCGCATATGAGACTCTGTGTCCCAGAAGGCTTTAGGACAAACATTGCACTGAGCACACGCCCACTGGGGGCAGAATTGTGAATAAAACGTGCCTGAAATGAAAAATGCGTGCTATCAGGTGTTCCTTGTGGCGTGCTCAAGAAGAAGAGGTTCCTGACCTTGAAACGCGTTGGCAGGAGTAAAAAGTAATGTGGAGCAGGAGAGCAGTTTGAAAGTGTAGGCCGGATGGCAGAGCGCTGTCGTGTGCTCTCCCAAATGCTTCAGGGCACTTTGTTGGACATTATTCATACACGGCAGCCTGGCCGTGGGGAAGATGCACCATCGCCGGCTGGAAACAAAATAAGACTGCCGGCTGGCTGAGGCTGTGGTCTCTCAACTGTTGAAGGATCGTGTCAGCACAGCGCTCAAATGGAAAATAACCTGCGCTATCTGCTCTGCAAACCTACTAAAGGAAGTATAATTGTCTTAATTTTCAAACGAACATCTGAACTCACTGAAAGTTTTAATAATCATTACGCTCGCATATGAGACTCTGTGTCCCAGAAGGCTTTAGGACAAACATTGCAATGAGCATACGCCCACTGGGGGCAGAATTGTGAATAAAACGTGCCTGAAATGAAAAATGCGTGCTATCAGGTGTTCCTTGTGACGTGCCCAAGAAGAAGAGGTTCCTGACCTTGAAACGCGTTGGCAGAAGTAAAAAGTAATGTGGAGCAGGAGAGCAGTTTGAAAGTGTAGGCCGGATGGCAGAGCGCTGTCGTGTGCTCTCCCGAATGCTTCAGGGCACTTTGTTGGACATTATTCATACACGGCAGCCTGGCCGTGGGGAAGATGCACCATCGCCGGCTGGAGACGAAATAAGACAACCGGCTGGCTGAGGCTGTGGTCTCTCAACTGTTGAAGGATCGTCTCAGCACAGCGCTCAAATGGAAAATAACTTGCGCTATCTGCTCTGCAAACCTACTAAAGGAAGTATAATCGTCTTAATTTTCAAACGAACATCTGAACTCACTGAAAGGTTTAATAATCATTACGCTCGCATATGAGACTCTGTGTCCCTGAAGGCTTTAGGACAAACATTGCACTGAGCACACGCCCACTGGGGGCAGAATTGTGAATAAAACGTGCCTGAAATGAAAAATGCGTGCTATCAGGTGTTCCTTGTGACGTGCCCAAGAAGAGGAGGTTCCTGACCTTGAAACGCGTTGGCAGAAGTAAAAAGTAATGTGGAGCAGGAGAGCAGTTTGAAAGTGTAGGCCGGATGGCAGAGCGCTGTCGTGTGCTCTCCCAAATGCTTCAGGGCACTTTGTTGGACATTATTCATACACAGCAGCCTGGCCGTGGGGAAGATGCACCATCGCCGTCTGGAGACGAAATAAGACTACCGGCTGGCTGAGGCTGTGGTCTCTCAACTGTTGAAGGATCGTCTCAGCACAGCGCTCAAATGGAAAATAACTTGCGCTATCTGCTCTGCAAACCTACTAAAGGAAGTATAATTGTCTTAATTTTCAAACGAACATCTGAACTCACTGAAAGTTTTAATAATCATTACGCTCGCATATGAGACTCTGTGTCCCAGAAGGCTTTAGGACAAACATTGCACTGAGCACACGCCCACTGGGGGCAAAATTGTGAATAAAACGTGCCTGAAATGAAAAATGCGTGCTATCAGGTGTTCCTTGTGACGTGCCCAAGAAGAAGAGGTTCCTGACCTTGAAACGCGTTGGCAGAAGTAAAAAGTAATGTGGAGCAGGAGAGCAGTTTGAAAGTGTAGGCCGGATGGCAGAGCGCTGTCGTGTGCTCTCCCGAATGCTTCAGGGCACTTTGTTGGACATTATTCATACACGGCAGCCTGGCCATAGGGAAGATGCACCATCGCCGGCTGGAAACGAAATAAGACTGCCTGCTGGCTGAGGCTGTGGTCTCTCAACTGTTGAAGGATCGTGTCAGCACAGCGCTCAAATGGAAAATAACCTGCGCTATCTGCTCTGCAAACCTACTAAAGGAAGTATAATTGTCTTAATTTTCAAACAAACAGCTGAACTCACTGAAAGTTTTAATAATCATTACGCTCGCATATGAGACTCTGTGTCCCAGAAGGCTTTAGGACAAACATTGCACTGAGCACACGCCCACTGGGGGCAGAATTGTGAATAAAACGTGCCTGAAATGAAAAATGCGTGCTATTAGGTGTTCCTTGTGACGTGCCCAAGAAGAAGAGGTTCCTGACCTTGAAACGCGTTGGCAGAAGTAAAAAGTAATGTGGAGCAGGAGAGCAGTTTGAAAGTGTAGGCCGGATGGCAGAGCGCTGTCGTGTGCTCTCCCAAATGCTTCAGGGCACTTTGTTGGACATTATTCATACACAGCAGCCTGGCCGTGGGGAAGATGCACCATCGCCGTCTGGAGACGAAATAAGACTACCGGCTGGCTGAGGCTGTGGTCTCTCAACTGTTGAAGGATCGTCTCAGCACAGCGCTCAAATGGAAAATAACTTGCGCTATCTGCTCTGCAAACCTACTAAAGGAAGTATAATTGTCTTAATTTTCAAACGAACATCTGAACTCACTGAAAGTTTTAATAATCATTACGCTCGCATATGAGACTCTGTGTCCCTGAAGGCTTTAGGACAAACATTGCACTGAGCACACACCCACTGGGGGCAGAATTGTGAATAAAACGTGCCTGAAATGAAAAATGCGTGCTATCAGGTGTTCCTTGTGGCGTGCCCAAGAAGAAGAGGTTCCTGACCTTGAAACGCGTTGGCAGAAGTAAAAAGTAATGTGGAGCAGGAGAGCAGTTTGAAAGTGTAGGCCGGATGGCAGAGCGCTGTCGTGTGCTCTCCCAAATGCTTCAGGGCACTTTGTTGGACATTATTCATACACGGCAGCCTGGCCGTGGGAAAGATGCACCATCGCCGGCTGGAGACGAAATAAGACTACCGGCTGGCTGAGGCTGTGGTCTCTCAACTGTTGAAGGATCGTGTCAGCACAGCGCTCAAATGGAAAATAACCTGCGCTATCTGCTCTGCAAACCTACTAAAGGAAGTATAATTGTCTTAATTTTCAAACGAACATCTGAACTCACTGAAAGTTTTAATAATCATTACGCTCGCATATGAGACTCTGTGTCCCAGAAGGCTTTAGGACAAACATTGCACTGAGCACACGCCCACTGGGGGCAGAATTGTGAATAAAACGTGCCTGAAATGAAAAATGCGTGCTATCAGGTGTTCCTTGTGGCGTGCCCAAGAAGAAGAGGTTCCTGACCTTGAAACGCGTTGGCAGGAGTAAAAAGTAATGTGGAGCAGGAGAGCAGTTTGAAAGTGTAGGCCGGATGGCAGAGCGCTGTCGTGTGCTCTCCCAAATGCTTCAGGGCACTTTGTTGGACATTATTCATACACGGCAGCCTGGCCGTGGGGAAGATGCACCATCGCCGGCTGGAAACGAAATAAGACTGCCGGCTGGCTGAGGCTGTGGTCTCTCAACTGTTGAAGGATCGTGTCAGCACAGCGCTCAAATGGAAAATAACCTGCGCTATCTGCTCTGCAAACCTACTAAAGGAAGTATAATTGTCTTAATTTTCAAACGAACATCTGAACTCACTGAAAGTTTTAATAATCATTACGCTCGCATATGAGACTCTGTGTCCCAGAAGGCTTTAGGACAAACATTGCAATGAGCATACGCCCACTGGGGGCAGAATTGTGAATAAAACGTGCCTGAAATGAAAAATGCGTGCTATCAGGTGTTCCTTGTGACGTGCCCAAGAAGAAGAGGTTCCTGACCTTGAAACGCGTTGGCAGAAGTAAAAAGTAATGTGGAGCAGGAGAGCAGTTTGAAAGTGTAGGCCGGATGGCAGAGCGCTGTCGTGTGCTCTCCCGAATGCTTCAGGGCACTTTGTTGGACATTATTCATACACGGCAGCCTGGCCGTGGGGAAGATGCACCATCGCCGGCTGGAGACGAAATAAGACTACCGGCTGGCTGAGGCTGTGGTCTCTCAACTGTTGAAGGATCGTCTCAGCACAGCGCTCAAATGGAAAATAACTTGCGCTATCTGCTCTGCAAACCTACTAAAGGAAGTATAATCGTCTTAATTTTCAAACGAACATCTGAACTCACTGAAAGTTTTAATAATCATTACGCTCGCATATGAGACTCTGTGTCCCTGAAGGCTTTAGGACAAACATTGCACTGAGCACACGCCCACTGGGGGCAGAATTGTGAATAAAACGTGCCTGAAATGAAAAATGCGTGCTATCAGGTGTTCCTTGTGACGTGCCCAAGAAGAGGAGGTTCCTGACCTTGAAACGCGTTGGCAGAAGTAAAAAGTAATGTGGAGCAGGAGAGCAGTTTGAAAGTGTAGGCCGGATGGCAGAGCGCTGTCGTGTGCTCTCCCAAATGCTTCAGGGCACTTTGTTGGACATTATTCATACACAGCAGCCTGGCCGTGGGGAAGATGCACCATCGCCGTCTGGAGACGAAATAAGACTACCGGCTGGCTGAGGCTGTGGTCTCTCAACTGTTGAAGGATCGTCTCAGCACAGCGCTCAAATGGAAAATAACTTGCGCTATCTGCTCTGCAAACCTACTAAAGGAAGTATAATTGTCTTAATTTTCAAACGAACATCTGAACTCACTGAAAGTTTTAATAATCATTACGCTCGCATATGAGACTCTGTGTCCCAGAAGGCTTTAGGACAAACATTGCACTGAGCACACGCCCACTGGGGGCAAAATTGTGAATAAAACGTGCCTGAAATGAAAAATGCGTGCTATCAGGTGTTCCTTGTGACGTGCCCAAGAAGAAGAGGTTCCTGACCTTGAAACGCGTTGGCAGAAGTAAAAAGTAATGTGGAGCAGGAGAGCAGTTTGAAAGTGTAGGCCGGATGGCAGAGCGCTGTCGTGTGCTCTCCCAAATGCTTCAGGGCACTTTGTTGGACATTATTCATACACAGCAGCCTGGCCGTGGGGAAGATGCACCATCGCCGTCTGGAGACGAAAAAAGACTACCGGCTGGCTGAGGCTGTGGTCTCTCAACTGTTGAAGGATCGTCTCAGCACAGCGCTCAAATGGAAAATACCTTGCGCTATCTGCTCTGCAAACCTACTAAAGGAAGTATAATTGTCTTAATTTTCAAACGAACATCTGAACTCACTGAAAGTTTTAATAATCATTACGCTCGCATATGAGACTCTGTGTCCCTGAAGGCTTTAGGACAAACATTGCACTGAGCACACGCCCACTGGGGGCAGAATTGTGAATAAAACGTGCCTGAAATGAAAAATGCGTGCTATCAGGTGTTCCTTGTGGCGTGCCCAAGAAGAAGAGGTTCCTGACCTTGAAACGCGTTGGCAGAAGTAAAAAGTAATGTGGAGCAGGAGAGCAGTTTGAAAGTGTAGGCCGGATGGCAGAGCGCTGTCGTGTGCTCTCCCAAATGCTTCAGGGCACTTTGTTGGACATTATTCATACACGGCAGCATGGCCGTGGGGAAGATGCACCATCGCCGGCTGGAAACGAAATAAGACTGCCGGCTGGCTGAGGCTGTGGTCTCTCAACTGTTGAAGGATCGTGTCAGCACAGCGCTCAAATGGAAAATAACCTGCGCTATCTGCTCTGCAAACCTACTAAAGGAAGTATAATTGTCTTAATTTTCAAACGAACATCTGAACTCACTGAAAGTTTTAATAATCATTACGCTCGCATATGAAACTCTGTGTCCCAGAAGGCTTTAGGACAAACATTGCACTGAGCACACGCCCACTGGGGGCAGAATTGTGAATAAAACGTGCCTGAAATGAAAAATGCGTGCTATCAGGTGTCCTTGTGGCGTGCCCAAGAAGAAGAGGTTCCTGACCTTGAAACGCGTTGGCAGAAGTAAAAAGTAATGTGGAGCAGGAGAGCAGTTTGAAAGTGTAGGCCGGATGGCAGAGCGCTGTCGTGTGCTCTCCCAAATGCTTCAGGGCACTTTGTTGGACATTATTTATACACGGCAGCCTGGCCGTGGGGAAGATGCACCATCGCCGGCTGGAAACGAAATAAGACTGCCGGCTGGCTGAGGCTGTGGTCTCTCAACTGTTGAAGGATCGTGTCAGCACAGCGCTCAAATGGAAAATAACCTGCGCTATCTGCTCTACAAACCTACTAAAGGAAGTATAATTGTCTTAATTTTCAAACGAACATCTGAACTCACTGAAAGTTTTAATAATCATTACGCTCGCATATGAGACTCTGTGTCCCAGAAGGCTTTAGGACAAACATTGCAATGAGCACACGCCCACTGGGGGCAGAATTGTGAATAAAACTTGCCTGAAATGAAAAATGCGTGCTATCAGGTGTTCCTTGTGACGTGCCCAAGAAGAAGAGGTTCTTGACCTTGAAACGCGTTGGCAGAAGTAAAAAGTAATGTGGAGCAGGAGAGCAGTTTGAAAGTGTAGGCCGGATGGCAGAGCGCTGTCGTGTGCTCTCCCAAATGCTTCAGGGCACTTTGTTGGACATTATTCATACACGGCAGCCTGGCCGTGGGGAAGATGCACCATCGCCGGCTGGAGACGAAATAAGACTACCGGCTGGCTGAGGCTGTGGTCTCTCAACTGTTGAAGGATCGTGTCAGCACAGCGCTCAAATGGAAAATAACCTGCGCTATCTGCTCTGCAAACCTACTAAAGGAAGTATAATTGTCTTAATTTTCAAACAAACATCTGAACTCACTGAAAGTTTTAATAATCATTACGCTCGCATATGAGACTCTGTGTCCCAGAAGGCTTTAGGACAAACATTGCACTGAGCACACGCCCACTGGGGGCAGAATTGTGAATAAAACTTGCCTGAAATGAAAAATGCGTGCTATCAGGTGTTCCTTGTGACGTGACCAAGAAGAAGAGGTTCCTGACCTTGAAACGCGTTGGCAGAAGTAAAACGTAATGTGGAGCAGGAGAGCAGTTTGAAAGTGTAGGCCGGATGGCAGAGCGCTGTCGTGTGCTCTCCCACATGCTTCAGGGCACTTTGTTGGACATTATTCATACACGGCAGCCTGGCCGTGGGGAAGATGCACCATCGCCGGCTGGAGACGAAATAAGACTACCGGCTGGCTGAGGCTGTGGTCTCTCAACTGTTGAAGGATCGTCTCAGCACAGCGCTCAAATGGAAAATAACCTGCGCTATCTGCTCTGCAAACCTACTAAAGGAAGTATAATTGTCTTAATTTTCAAACGAACATCTGAACTCACTGAAAGTTTTAATAATCATTACGCTCGCATATGAGACTCTGTGTCCCAGAAGGCTTTAGGACAAACATTGCACTGAGCACACGCCCACTGGGGGCAGAATTGTGAATAAAACGTGCCTGAAATGAAAAATGCGTGCTATCAGGTGTTCCTTGTGACGTGCCCAAGAAGAAGAGGTTCCTGACCTTGAAACGCGTTGGCAGAAGTAAAAAGTAATGTGGAGCAGGAGAGCAGTTTGAAAGTGTAGGCCGGATGGCAGAGCGCTGTCGTGTGCTCTCCCAAATGCTTCAGGGCACTTTGTTGGACATTATTCATACACGGCAGCCTGGCCGTGGGGAAGATGCACCATCGCCGGCTGGAAACGAAATAAGACTGCCGGCTGGCTGAGGCTGTGGTCTCTCAACTGTTGAAGGATCGTGTCAGCACAGCCCTCAAATGGAAAATAACCTGCGCTATCTGCTCTGCAAACCTACTAAAGGAAGTATAATTTTCTGAATTTTCAAACGAACATCTGAACTCACTGAAAGTTTTAATAATCATTACGCTCGCATATGAGACTCTGTGTCCCAGAAGGCTTTAGGACAAACATTGCACTGAGCACACGCCCACTGGGGGCAGAATTGTGAATAAAACGTCCCTGAAATGAAAAATGCGTGCTATCAGGTGTTCCTTGTGACGTGCCCAAGAAGAAGAGGTTCCTGACCTTGAAACGCGTTGGCAGAAGTAAAAAGTAATGTGGAGCAGGAGAGCAGTTTGAAAGTGTAGGCCGGATGGCAGAGCGCTGTCGTGTGCTCTCCCAAATGCTTCAGGGCACTTTGATGGACATTATTCATACACGGCAGCCTGGCCGTGGGGAAGATGCACCATCGCCGGCTGGAGACTAAATAAGACTACCGGCTGGCTGAGGCTGTGGTCTCTCAACTGTTGAAGGATCGTGTCAGCACAGCGCTCAAATAGAAAATAACCTGCGCTATCTGCTCTGCAAACCTACTAAAGGAAGTATAATTGTCTTAATTTTCAAACGAACATCTGAACTCACTGAAAGTTTTAATAATCATTACGCTCGCATATGAGACTCTGTGTCCCAGAAGGCTTTAGGACAAACATTGCACTGAGCACACGCCCACTGGGGGCAGAATTGTGAATAAAACTTGCCTGAAATGAAAAATGCGTGCTATCAGGTGTTCCTTGTGACGTGCCCAAGAAGAAGAGGTTCCTGACCTTGAAACGCGTTGGCAGAAGTAAAAAGTAATGTGGAGCAGGAGAGCAGTTTGAAAGTGTAGGCCGGATGGCAGAGCGCTGTCGTGTGCTCTCCCAAATGCTTCAGGGCACTTTGTTGGACATTATTCATACACGGCAGCCTGGCCGTGGGGAAGATGCACCATCGCCGGCTGGAGACGAAATAAGACTACCGGCTGGCTGAGGCTGTGGTCTCTCAACTGTTGAAGGATCGTGTCAGCACAGCGCTCAAATGGAAAATAACCTGCGCTATCTGCTCTGCAAACCTACTAAAGGAAATATAATTGTCTTAATTTTCAAACGAACATCTGAACTCACTGAAAGTTTTAATAATCATTACGCTCGCATATGAGACTCTGTGTCCCAGAAGGCTTTAGGACAAACATTGCACTGAGCACACGCCCACTGGGGGCAGAATTGTGAATAAAACGTGCCTGAAATGAAAAATGCGTGCTATCAGGTGTTCCTTGTGACGTGCCCAAGAAGAAGAGGTTCCTGACCTTGAAACGCGTTGGCAGAAGTAAAAAGTAATGTGGAGCAGGAGAGCAGTTTGAAAGTGTAGGCCGGATGGCAGAGCGCTGTCGTGTGCTCTCCCGAATGCTTCAGGGCACTTTGTTGGACATTATTCATACACGGCAGCCTGGCCGTGGGGAAGATGCACCATCGCCGGCTGGAGACGAAATAAGACTACCGGCTGGCTGAGGCTGTGGTCTCTCAACTGTTGAAGGATCGTCTCAGCACAGCGCTCAAATGGAAAATAACTTGCGCTATCTGCTCTGCAAACCTACTAAAGGAAGTATAATTGTCTTAATTTTCAAACGAACATCTGAACTCACTGAAAGTTTTAATAATCATTACGCTCGCATATGAGACTCTGTGTCCCTGAAGGCTTTAGGACAAACATTGCACTGAGCACACGCCCACTGGGGGCAGAATTGTGAATAAAACGTGCCTGAAATGAAAAATGCGTGCTATCAGGTGTTCCTTGTGACGTGCCCAAGAAGAGGAGGTTCCTGACCTTGAAACGCGTTGGCAGAAGTAAAAAGTAATGTGGAGCAGGAGAGCAGTTTGAAAGTGTAGGCCGGATGGCAGAGCGCTGTCGTGTGCTCTCCCAAATGCTTCAGGGCACTTTGTTGGACATTATTCATACACAGCAGCCTGGCCGTGGGGAAGATGCACCATCGCCGTCTGGAGACGAAATAAGACTACCGGCTGGCTGAGGCTGTGGTCTCTCAACTGTTGAAGGATCGTCTCAGCACAGCGCTCAAATGGAAAATAACTTGCGCTATCTGCTCTGCAAACCTACTAAAGGAAGTATAATTGTCTTAATTTTCAAACGAACATCTGAACTCACTGAAAGTTTTAATAATCATTACGCTCGCATATGAGACTCTGTGTCCCAGAAGGCTTTAGGACAAACATTGCACTGAGCACACGCCCACTGGGGGCAAAATTGTGAATAAAACGTGCCTGAAATGAAAAATGCGTGCTATCAGGTGTTCCTTGTGACGTGCCCAAGAAGAAGAGGTTCCTGACCTTGAAACGCGTTGGCAGAAGTAAAAAGTAATGTGGAGCAGGAGAGCAGTTTGAAAGTGTAGGCCGGATGGCAGAGCGCTGTCGTGTGCTCTCCCGAATGCTTCAGGGCACTTTGTTGGACATTATTCATACACGGCAGCCTGGCCGTGGGGAAGATGCACCATCGCCGGCTGGAAACGAAATAAGACTGCCGGCTGGCTGAGGCTGTGGTCTCTCAACTGTTGAAGGATCGTGTCAGCACAGCGCTCAAATGGAAAATAACCTGCGCTATCTGCTCTGCAAACCTACTAAAGGAAGTATAATTGTCTTAATTTTCAAACGAACATCTGAACTCACTGAAAGTTTTAATAATCATTACGCTCGCATATGAGACTCTGTGTCCCAGAAGGCTTTAGGACAAACATTGCACTGAGCACACGCCCACTGGGGGCAGAATTGTGAATAAAACGTGCCTGAAATGAAAAATGCGTGCTATCAGGTGTTCCTTGTGACGTGCCAAAGAAGAAGAGGTTCCTGACCTTGAAACGCGTTGGCAGAAGTAAAAAGTAATGTGGAGCAGGAGAGCAGTTTGAAAGTGTAGGCCGGATGGCAGAGCGCTGTCGTGTGCTCTCCCAAATGCTTCAGGGCACTTTGTTGGACATTATTCATACACAGCAGCCTGGCCGTGGGGAAGATGCACCATCGCCGTCTGGAGACGAAATAAGACTACCGGCTGGCTGAGGCTGTGGTCTCTCAACTGTTGAAGGATCGTCTCAGCACAGCGCTCAAATGGAAAATACCTTGCGCTATCTGCTCTGCAAACCTACTAAAGGAAGTATAATTGTCTTAATTTTCAAACGAACATCTGAACTCACTGAAAGTTTTAATAATCATTACGCTCGCATATGAGACTCTGTGTCCCTGAAGGCTTTAGGACAAACATTGCACTGAGCACACGCCCACTGGGGGCAGAATTGTGAATAAAACGTGCCTGAAATGAAAAATGCGTGCTATCAGGTGTTCCTTGTGGCGTGCCCAAGAAGAAGAGGTTCCTGACCTTGAAACGCGTTGGCAGAAGTAAAAAGTAATGTGGAGCAGGAGAGCAGTTTGAAAGTGTAGGCCGGATGGCAGAGCGCTGTCGTGTGCTCTCCCAAATGCTTCAGGGCACTTTGTTGGACATTATTCATACACGGCAGCATGGCCGTGGGGAAGATGCACCATCGCCGGCTGGAAACGAAATAAGACTGCCGGCTGGCTGAGGCTGTGGTCTCTCAACTGTTGAAGGATCGTGTCAGCACAGCGCTCAAATGGAAAATAACCTGCGCTATCTGCTCTGCAAACCTACTAAAGGAAGTATAATTGTCTTAATTTTCAAACGAACATCTGAACTCACTGAAAGTTTTAATAATCATTACGCTCGCATATGAGACTCTGTGTCCCAGAAGGCTTTAGGACAAACATTGCACTGAGCACACGCCCACTGGGGGCAGAATTGTGAATAAAACTTGCCTGAAATGAAAAATGCGTGCTATCAGGTGTTCCTTGTGACGTGACCAAGAAGAAGAGGTTCTTGACCTTGAAACGCGTTGGCAGAAGTAAAAAGTAATGTGGAGCAGGAGAGCAGTTTGAAAGTGTAGGCCGGATGGCAGAGCGCTGTCGTGTGCTCTCCCAAATGCTTCAGGGCACTTTGTTGGACATTATTTATACACGGCAGCCTGGCCGTGGGGAAGATGCACCATCGCCGGCTGGAAACGAAATAAGACTGCCGGCTGGCTGAGGCTGTGGTCTCTCAACTGTTGAAGGATCGTGTCAGCACAGCGCTCAAATGGAAAATAACCTGCGCTATCTGCTCTGCAAACCTACTAAAGGAAGTATAATTTTCTGAATTTTCAAACGAACATCTGAACTCACTGAAAGTTTTAATAATCATTACGCTCGCATATGAGACTCTGTGTCCCAGAAGGCTTTAGGACAAACATTGCAATGAGCACACGCCCACTGGGGGCAGAATTGTGAATAAAACTTGCCTGAAATGAAAAATGCGTGCTATCAGGTGTTCCTTGTGACGTGACCAAGAAGAAGAGGTTCTTGACCTTGAAACGCGTTGGCAGAAGTAAAAAGTAATGTGGAGCAGGAGAGCAGTTTGAAAGTGTAGGCCGGATGGCAGAGCACTGTCGTGTGCTCTCCCAAATGCTTCAGGGCACTTTGTTGGACATTATTCATATACGGCAGCCTGGCCGTGGGGAAGATGCACCATCGCCGGCTGGAGACTAAATAAGACTACCGGCTGGCTGAGGCTGTGGTCTCTCAACTGTTGAAGGATCGTCTCAGCACAGCGCTCAAATGGAAAATAACCTGTGCTATCTGCTCTGCAAACCTACTAAAGGAAGTATAATTGTCTTAATTTTCAAACGAACATCTGAACTCACTGAAAGTTTTAATAATCATTACGCTCGCATATGAGACTCTGTGTCCCAGAAGGCTTTAGGACAAACATTGCACTGAGCACACGCCCACTGGGGGCAGAATTGTGAATAAAACGTGCCTGAAATGAAAAATGCGTGCTATCAGGTGTTCCTTGTGACGTGCCCAAGAAGAAGAGGTTCCTGACCTTGAAACGCGTTGGCAGAAGTAAAATGTAACGTGGAGCAGGAGAGCAGTTTGAAAGTGTAGGCCGGATGGCAGAGCGCTGTCGTGTGCTCTCCCAAATGCTTCAGGGCACTTTGTTGGACATTATTCATACACGGCAGCCTGGCCGTGGGGAAGATGCACCATCGCCGGCTGGAGACGAAATAAGACTACCGGCTGGCTGAGGCTGTGGTCTCTCAACTGTTGAAGGATCGTGTCAGCACAGAGCTCAAATGGAAAATAACCTGCGCTATCTGCTCTGCAAACCTACTAAAGGAAGTATAATTGTCTTAATTTTCAAACAAACATCTGAACTCACTGAAAGTTTTAATAATCATTACGCTCGCATATGAGACTCTGTGTCCCAGAAGGCTTTAGGACAAACATTGCACTGAGCACACGCCCACTGGGGGCAGAATTGTGAATAAAACTTGCCTGAAATGAAAAATGCGTGCTATCAGGTGTTCCTTGTGACGTGACCAAGAAGAAGAGGTTCCTGACCTTGAAACGCGTTGGCAGAAGTAAAACGTAATGTGGAGCAGGAGAGCAGTTTGAAAGTGTAGGCCGGATGGCAGAGCGCTGTTGTGTGCTCTCCCACATGCTTCAGGGCACTTTGTTGGACATTATTCATACACGGCAGCCTAGCCGTGGGGAAGATGCACCATCGCCGGCTGGAGACGAAATAAGACTACCGGCTGGCTGAGGCTGTGGTCTTTCAACTGTTGAAGGATCGTCTCAGCACAGCGCTCAAATGGAAAATAACCTGCGCTATCTGCTCTGCAAACCTACTAAAGGAAGTATAATTGTCTTAATTTTCAAACGAACATCTGAACTCACTGAAAGTTTTAATAATCATTACGCTCGCATATGAGACTCTGTGTCCCAGAAGGCTTTAGGACAAACATTGCACTGAGCACACGCCCACTGGGGGCAGAATTGTGAATAAAACGTGCCTGAAATGAAAAATGCGTGCTATCAGGTGTTCCTTGTGACGTGCCCAAGAAGAAGAGGTTCCTGACCTTGAAACGCGTTGGCAGAAGTAAAAAGTAATGTGGAGCAGGAGAGCAGTTTGAAAGTGTAGGCCGGATGGCAGAGCGCTGTCGTGTGCTCTCCCAAATGCTTCAGGGCACTTTGTTGGACATTATTCATACACGGCAGCCTGGCCGTGGGGAAATGCACCATCGCCGGCTGGAAACGAAATAAGACTGCCGGCTGGCTGAGGCTGTGGTCTCTCAACTGTTGAAGGATCGTGTCAGCACAGCGCTCAAATGGAAAATAACCTGCGCTATCTGCTCTGCAAACCTACTAAAGGAAGTATAATTTTCTGAATTTTCAAACGAACATCTGAACTCACTGAAAGTTTTAATAATCATTACGCTCGCATATGAGACTCTGTGTCCCAGAAGGCTTTAGGACAAACATTGCACTGAGCACACGCCCACTGGGGGCAGAATTGTGAATAAAACGTGCCTGAAATGAAAAATGCGTGCTATCAGGTGTTCCTTGTGACGTGCCCAAGAAGAAGAGGTTCCTGACCTTGAAACGCGTTGGCAGAAGTAAAAAGTAATGTGGAGCAGGAGAGCAGTTTGAAAGTGTAGGCCGGATGTCAGAGCGCTGTCGTGTGCTCTCCCAAATGCTTCAGGGCACTTTGTTGGACATTATTCATACACGGCAGCCTGGCCGTGGGGAAGATGCACCATCGCCGGCTGGAGACTAAATAAGACTACCGGCTGGCTGAGGCTGTGGTCTCTCAACTGTTGAAGGATCGTGTCAGCACAGCGCTCAAATGGAAAATAACCTGCGCTATCTGCTCTGCAAACCTACTAAAGGAAATATAATTGTCTTAATTTTCAAACGAACATCTGAACTCACTGAAAGTTTTAATAATCATTACGCTCGCATATGAGACTCTGTGTCCCAGAAGGCTTTAGGACAAACATTGCACTGAGCACACGCCCACTGGGGGCAGAATTGTGAATAAAACGTGCCTGAAATGAAAAATGCGTGCTATCAGGTGTTCCTTGTGACGTGCCCAAGAAGAAGAGGTTCCTGACCTTGAAACGCGTTGGCAGAAGTAAAAAGTAATGTGGAGCAGGAGAGCAGTTTGAAAGTGTAGGCCGGATGGCAGAGCGCTGTCGTGTGCTCTCCCAAATGCTTCAGGGCACTTTGTTGGACATTATTCATACACGGCAGCCTGGCCGTGGGGAAGATGCACCATCGCCGGCTGGAGACTAAATAAGACTACCGGCTGGCTGAGGCTGTGGTCTCTCAACTGTTGAAGGATCGTGTCAGCACAGCGCTCAAATGGAAAATAACCTGCGCTATCTGCTCTGCAAACCTACTAAAGGAAATATAATTGTCTTAATTTTCAAACGAACATCTGAACTCACTGAAAGTTTTAATAATCATTACGCTCGCATATGAGACTCTGCGTCCCAGAAGGCTTTAGGACAAACATTGCACTGAGCACACGCCCACTGGGGGCAGAATTGTGAATAAAACTTGCCTGAAATGAAAAATGCGTGCTATCAGGTGTTCCTTGTGACGTGACCAAGAAGAAGAGGTTCCTGACCTTGAAACGCGTTGGCAGAAGTAAAACGTAATGTGGAGCAGGAGAGCAGTTTGAAAGTGTAGGCCGGATGGCAGAGCGCTGTCGTGTGCTCTCCCACATGCTTCAGGGCACTTTGTTGGACTTTATTCATACACGGCAGCCTGGCCGTGGGGAAGATGCACCATCGCCGGCTGGAGACGAAATAAGACTACCGGCTGGCTGAGGCTGTGGTCTCTCAACTGTTGAAGGATCGTCTCAGCACAGCGCTCAAATGGAAAATAACCTGCGCTATCTGCTCTGCAAACCTACTAAAGGAAGTATAATTGTCTTAATTTTCAAACGAACATCTGAACTCACTGAAAGTTTTAATAATCATTACGCTCGCATATGAGACTCTGTGTCCCAGAAGGCTTTAGGACAAACATTGCACTGAGCACACGCCCACTGGGGGCAGAATTGTGAATAAAACGTGCCTGAAATGAAAAATGCGTGCTATCAGGTGTTCCTTGTGACGTGCCCAAGAAGAAGAGGTTCCTGACCTTGAAACGCGTTGGCAGAAGTAAAAAGTAATGTGGAGCAGGAGAGCAGTTTGAAAGTGTAGGCCGGATGGCAGAGCGCTGTCGTGTGCTCTCCCAAATGCTTCAGGGCACTTTGTTGGACATTATTCATACACGGCAGCCTGGCCGTGGGGAAGATGCACCATCGCCGGCTGGAAACGAAATAAGACTGCCGGCTGGCTGAGGCTGTGGTCTCTCAACTGTTGAAGGATCGCGTCAGCACAGCGCTCAAATGGAAAATAACCTGCGCTATCTGCTCTGCAAACCTACTAAAGGAAGTATAATTTTCTGAATTTTCAAACGAACATCTGAACTCACTGAAAGTTTTAATAATCATTACGCTCGCATATGAGACTCTGTGTCCCAGAAGGCTTTAGGACAAACATTGCACTGAGCACACGCCCACTGGGGGCAGAATTGTGAATAAAACGTGCCTGAAATGAAAAATGCGTGCTATCAGGTGTTCCTTGTGACGTGCCCAAGAAGAAGAGGTTCCTGACCTTGAAACGCGTTGGCAGAAGTAAAAAGTAATGTGGGGCAGGAGAGCGGTTTGAAAGTGTAGGCCGGATGGCAGAGCGCTGTCGTGTGCTCTCCCAAATGCTTCAGGGCACTTTGTTGGACATTATTCATACACGGCAGCCTGGCCATGGGGAAGATGCACCATCGCCGGCTGGAGACTAAATAAGACTACCGGCTGGCTGAGGCTGTGGTCTCTCAACTGTTGAAGGATCGTGTCAGCACAGCGCTCAAATAGAAAATAACCTGCGCTATCTGCTCTGCAAACCTACTAAAGGAAGTATAATTGTCTTAATTTTCAAACGAACATCTGAACTCACTGAAAGTTTTAATAATCATTACGCTCGCATATGAGACTCTGTGTCCCAGAAGGCTTTAGGACAAACATTGCACTGAGCACACGCCCACTGGGGGCAGAATTGTGAATAAAACGTGCCTGAAATGAAAAATGCGTGCTATCAGGTGTTCCTTGTGACGTGCCCAAGAAGAAGAGGTTCCTGACCTTGAAACGCGTTGGCAGAAGTAAAATGTAACGTGGAGCAGGAGAGCAGTTTGAAAGTGTAGGCCGGATGGCAGAGCGCTGTCGTGTGCTCTCCCAAATGCTTCAGGGCACTTTGTTGGACATTATTCATACACGGCAGCCTGGCCGTGGGGAAGATGCACCATCGCCGGCTGGAGACGAAATAAGACTACCGGCTGGCTGAGGCTGTGGTCTCTCAACTGTTGAAGGATCGTGTCAGCACAGAGCTCAAATGGAAAATAACCTGCGCTATCTGCTCTGCAAACCTACTAAAGGAAGTATAATTGTCTTAATTTTCAAACAAACATCTGAACTCACTGAAAGTTTTAATAATCATTACGCTCGCATATGAGACTCTGTGTCCCAGAAGGCTTTAGGACAAACATTGCACTGAGCACACGCCCACTGGGGGCAGAATTGTGAATAAAACTTGCCTGAAATGAAAAATGCGTGCTATCAGGTGTTCCTTGTGACGTGACCAAGAAGAAGAGGTTCCTGACCTTGAAACGCGTTGGCAGAAGTAAAACGTAATGTGGAGCAGGAGAGCAGTTTGAAAGTGTAGGCCGGATGGCAGAGCGCTGTTGTGTGCTCTCCCACATGCTTCAGGGCACTTTGTTGGACATTATTCATACACGGCAGCCTAGCCGTGGGGAAGATGCACCATCGCCGGCTGGAGACGAAATAAGACTACCGGCTGGCTGAGGCTGTGGTCTTTCAACTGTTGAAGGATCGTCTCAGCACAGCGCTCAAATGGAAAATAACCTGCGCTATCTGCTCTGCAAACCTACTAAAGGAAGTATAATTGTCTTAATTTTCAAACGAACATCTGAACTCACTGAAAGTTTTAATAATCATTACGCTCGCATATGAGACTCTGTGTCCCAGAAGGCTTTAGGACAAACATTGCACTGAGCACACGCCCACTGGGGGCAGAATTGTGAATAAAACGTGCCTGAAATGAAAAATGCGTGCTATCAGGTGTTCCTTGTGACGTGCCCAAGAAGAAGAGGTTCCTGACCTTGAAACGCGTTGGCAGAAGTAAAAAGTAATGTGGAGCAGGAGAGCAGTTTGAAAGTGTAGGCCGGATGGCAGAGCGCTGTCGTGTGCTCTCCCAAATGCTTCAGGGCACTTTGTTGGACATTATTCATACACGGCAGCCTGGCCGTGGGGAAATGCACCATCGCCGGCTGGAAACGAAATAAGACTGCCGGCTGGCTGAGGCTGTGGTCTCTCAACTGTTGAAGGATCGTGTCAGCACAGCGCTCAAATGGAAAATAACCTGCGCTATCTGCTCTGCAAACCTACTAAAGGAAGTATAATTTTCTGAATTTTCAAACGAACATCTGAACTCACTGAAAGTTTTAATAATCATTACGCTCGCATATGAGACTCTGTGTCCCAGAAGGCTTTAGGACAAACATTGCACTGAGCACACGCCCACTGGGGGCAGAATTGTGAATAAAACGTGCCTGAAATGAAAAATGCGTGCTATCAGGTGTTCCTTGTGACGTGCCCAAGAAGAAGAGGTTCCTGACCTTGAAACGCGTTGGCAGAAGTAAAAAGTAATGTGGAGCAGGAGAGCAGTTTGAAAGTGTAGGCCGGATGTCAGAGCGCTGTCGTGTGCTCTCCCAAATGCTTCAGGGCACTTTGTTGGACATTATTCATACACGGCAGCCTGGCCGTGGGGAAGATGCACCATCGCCGGCTGGAGACTAAATAAGACTACCGGCTGGCTGAGGCTGTGGTCTCTCAACTGTTGAAGGATCGTGTCAGCACAGCGCTCAAATGGAAAATAACCTGCGCTATCTGCTCTGCAAACCTACTAAAGGAAATATAATTGTCTTAATTTTCAAACGAACATCTGAACTCACTGAAAGTTTTAATAATCATTACGCTCGCATATGAGACTCTGTGTCCCAGAAGGCTTTAGGACAAACATTGCACTGAGCACACGCCCACTGGGGGCAGAATTGTGAATAAAACGTGCCTGAAATGAAAAATGCGTGCTATCAGGTGTTCCTTGTGACGTGCCCAAGAAGAAGAGGTTCCTGACCTTGAAACGCGTTGGCAGAAGTAAAAAGTAATGTGGAGCAGGAGAGCAGTTTGAAAGTGTAGGCCGGATGGCAGAGCGCTGTCGTGTGCTCTCCCAAATGCTTCAGGGCACTTTGTTGGACATTATTCATACACGGCAGCCTGGCCGTGGGGAAGATGCACCATCGCCGGCTGGAGACTAAATAAGACTACCGGCTGGCTGAGGCTGTGGTCTCTCAACTGTTGAAGGATCGTGTCAGCACAGCGCTCAAATGGAAAATAACCTGCGCTATCTGCTCTGCAAACCTACTAAAGGAAATATAATTGTCTTAATTTTCAAACGAACATCTGAACTCACTGAAAGTTTTAATAATCATTACGCTCGCATATGAGACTCTGCGTCCCAGAAGGCTTTAGGACAAACATTGCACTGAGCACACGCCCACTGGGGGCAGAATTGTGAATAAAACTTGCCTGAAATGAAAAATGCGTGCTATCAGGTGTTCCTTGTGACGTGACCAAGAAGAAGAGGTTCCTGACCTTGAAACGCGTTGGCAGAAGTAAAACGTAATGTGGAGCAGGAGAGCAGTTTGAAAGTGTAGGCCGGATGGCAGAGCGCTGTCGTGTGCTCTCCCACATGCTTCAGGGCACTTTGTTGGACATTATTCATACACGGCAGCCTGGCCGTGGGGAAGATGCACCATCGCCGGCTGGAGACGAAATAAGACTACCGGCTGGCTGAGGCTGTGGTCTCTCAACTGTTGAAGGATCGTCTCAGCACAGCGCTCAAATGGAAAATAACCTGCGCTATCTGCTCTGCAAACCTACTAAAGGAAGTATAATTGTCTTAATTTTCAAACGAACATCTGAACTCACTGAAAGTTTTAATAATCATTACGCTCGCATATGAGACTCTGTGTCCCAGAAGGCTTTAGGACAAACATTGCACTGAGCACACGCCCACTGGGGGCAGAATTGTGAATAAAACGTGCCTGAAATGAAAAATGCGTGCTATCAGGTGTTCCTTGTGACGTGCCCAAGAAGAAGAGGTTCCTGACCTTGAAACGCGTTGGCAGAAGTAAAAAGTAATGTGGAGCAGGAGAGCAGTTTGAAAGTGTAGGCCGGATGGCAGAGCGCTGTCGTGTGCTCTCCCAAATGCTTCAGGGCACTTTGTTGGACATTATTCATACACGGCAGCCTGGCCGTGGGGAAGATGCACCATCGCCGGCTGGAAACGAAATAAGACTGCCGGCTGGCTGAGGCTGTGGTCTCTCAACTGTTGAAGGATCGTGTCAGCACAGCGCTCAAATGGAAAATAACCTGCGCTATCTGCTCTGCAAACCTACTAAAGGAAGTATAATTTTCTGAATTTTCAAACGAACATCTGAACTCACTGAAAGTTTTAATAATCATTACGCTCGCATATGAGACTCTGTGTCCCAGAAGGCTTTAGGACAAACATTGCACTGAGCACACGCCCACTGGGGGCAGAATTGTGAATAAAACGTGCCTGAAATGAAAAATGCGTGCTATCAGGTGTTCCTTGTGACGTGCCCAAGAAGAAGAGGTTCCTGACCTTGAAACGCGTTGGCAGAAGTAAAAAGTAATGTGGGGCAGGAGAGCGGTTTGAAAGTGTAGGCCGGATGGCAGAGCGCTGTCGTGTGCTCTCCCAAATGCTTCAGGGCACTTTGTTGGACATTATTCATACACGGCAGCCTGGCCGTGGGGAAGATGCACCATCGCCGGCTGGAGACTAAATAAGACTACCGGCTGGCTGAGGCTGTGGTCTCTCAACTGTTGAAGGATCGTGTCAGCACAGCGCTCAAATAGAAAATAACCTGCGCTATCTGCTCTGCAAACCTACTAAAGGAAGTATAATTGTCTTAATTTTCAAACGAACATCTGAACTCACTGAAAGTTTTAATAATCATTACGCTCGCATATGAGACTCTGTGTCCCAGAAGGCTTTAGGACAAACATTGCACTGAGCACACGCCCACTGGGGGCAGAATTGTGAATAAAACTTGCCTGAAATGAAAAATGCGTGCTATCAGGTGTTCCTTGTGACGTGCCCAAGAAGAAGAGGTTCCTGACCTTGAAACGCGTTGGCAGAAGTAAAAAGTAATGTGGAGCAGGAGAGCAGTTTGAAAGTGTAGGCCGGATGGCAGAGCGCTGTCGTGTGCTCTCCCAAATGCTTCAGGGCACTTTGTTGGACATTATTCATACACGGCAGCCTGGCCGTGGGGAAGATGCACCATCGCCGGCTGGAGACGAAATAAGACTACCGGCTGGCTGAGGCTGTGGTCTCTCAACTGTTGAAGGATCGTGTCAGCACAGCGCTCAAATGGAAAATAACCTGCGCTATCTGCTCTGCAAACCTACTAAAGGAAATATAATTGTCTTAATTTTCAAACGAACATCTGAACTCACTGAAAGTTTTAATAATCATTACGCTCGCATATGAGACTCTGTGTCCCAGAAGGCTTTAGGACAAACATTGCACTGAGCACACGCCCACTGGGGGCAGAATTGTGAATAAAACGTGCCTGAAATGAAAAATGCGTGCTATCAGGTGTTCCTTGTGACGTGCCCAAGAAGAAGAGGTTCCTGACCTTGAAACGCGTTGGCAGAAGTAAAAAGTAATGTGGAGCAGGAGAGCAGTTTGAAAGTGTAGGCCGGATGGCAGAGCGCTGTCGTGTGCTCTCCCGAATGCTTCAGGGCACTTTGTTGGACATTATTCATACACGGCAGCCTGGCCGTGGGGAAGATGCACCATCGCCGGCTGGAGACGAAATAAGACTACCGGCTGGCTGAGGCTGTGGTCTCTCAACTGTTGAAGGATCGTCTCAGCACAGCGCTCAAATGGAAAATAACTTGCGCTATCTGCTCTGCAAACCTACTAAAGGAAGTATAATTGTCTTAATTTTCAAACGAACATCTGAACTCACTGAAAGTTTTAATAATCATTACGCTCGCATATGAGACTCTGTGTCCCTGAAGGCTTTAGGACAAACATTGCACTGAGCACACGCCCACTGGGGGCAGAATTGTGAATAAAACGTGCCTGAAATGAAAAATGCGTGCTATCAGGTGTTCCTTGTGACGTGCCCAAGAAGAGGAGGTTCCTGACCTTGAAACGCGTTGGCAGAAGTAAAAAGTAATGTGGAGCAGGAGAGCAGTTTGAAAGTGTAGGCCGGATGGCAGAGCGCTGTCGTGTGCTCTCCCAAATGCTTCAGGGCACTTTGTTGGACATTATTCATACACAGCAGCCTGGCCGTGGGGAAGATGCACCATCGCCGTCTGGAGACGAAATAAGACTACCGGCTGGCTGAGGCTGTGGTCTCTCAACTGTTGAAGGATCGTCTCAGCACAGCGCTCAAATGGAAAATAACTTGCGCTATCTGCTCTGCAAACCTACTAAAGGAAGTATAATTGTCTTAATTTTCAAACGAACATCTGAACTCACTGAAAGTTTTAATAATCATTACGCTCGCATATGAGACTCTGTGTCCCAGAAGGCTTTAGGACAAACATTGCACTGAGCACACGCCCACTGGGGGCAAAATTGTGAATAAAACGTGCCTGAAATGAAAAATGCGTGCTATCAGGTGTTCCTTGTGACGTGCCCAAGAAGAAGAGGTTCCTGACCTTGAAACGCGTTGGCAGAAGTAAAAAGTAATGTGGAGCAGGAGAGCAGTTTGAAAGTGTAGGCCGGATGGCAGAGCGCTGTCGTGTGCTCTCCCGAATGCTTCAGGGCACTTTGTTGGACATTATTCATACACGGCAGCCTGGCCGTGGGGAAGATGCACCATCGCCGGCTGGAAACGAAATAAGACTGCCGGCTGGCTGAGGCTGTGGTCTCTCAACTGTTGAAGGATCGTGTCAGCACAGCGCTCAAATGGAAAATAACCTGCGCTATCTGCTCTGCAAACCTACTAAAGGAAGTATAATTGTCTTAATTTTCAAACGAACATCTGAACTCACTGAAAGTTTTAATAATCATTACGCTCGCATATGAGACTCTGTGTCCCAGAAGGCTTTAGGACAAACATTGCACTGAGCACACGCCCACTGGGGGCAGAATTGTGAATAAAACGTGCCTGAAATGAAAAATGCGTGCTATCAGGTGTTCCTTGTGACGTGCCAAAGAAGAAGAGGTTCCTGACCTTGAAACGCGTTGGCAGAAGTAAAAAGTAATGTGGAGCAGGAGAGCAGTTTGAAAGTGTAGGCCGGATGGCAGAGCGCTGTCGTGTGCTCTCCCAAATGCTTCAGGGCACTTTGTTGGACATTATTCATACACAGCAGCCTGGCCGTGGGGAAGATGCACCATCGCCGTCTGGAGACGAAATAAGACTACCGGCTGGCTGAGGCTGTGGTCTCTCAACTGTTGAAGGATCGTCTCAGCACAGCGCTCAAATGGAAAATACCTTGCGCTATCTGCTCTGCAAACCTACTAAAGGAAGTATAATTGTCTTAATTTTCAAACGAACATCTGAACTCACTGAAAGTTTTAATAATCATTACGCTCGCATATGAGACTCTGTGTCCCTGAAGGCTTTAGGACAAACATTGCACTGAGCACACGCCCACTGGGGGCAGAATTGTGAATAAAACGTGCCTGAAATGAAAAATGCGTGCTATCAGGTGTTCCTTGTGGCGTGCCCAAGAAGAAGAGGTTCCTGACCTTGAAACGCGTTGGCAGAAGTAAAAAGTAATGTGGAGCAGGAGAGCAGTTTGAAAGTGTAGGCCGGATGGCAGAGCGCTGTCGTGTGCTCTCCCAAATGCTTCAGGGCACTTTGTTGGACATTATTCATACACGGCAGCATGGCCGTGGGGAAGATGCACCATCGCCGGCTGGAAACGAAATAAGACTGCCGGCTGGCTGAGGCTGTGGTCTCTCAACTGTTGAAGGATCGTGTCAGCACAGCGCTCAAATGGAAAATAACCTGCGCTATCTGCTCTGCAAACCTACTAAAGGAAGTATAATTGTCTTAATTTTCAAACGAACATCTGAACTCACTGAAAGTTTTAATAATCATTACGCTCGCATATGAGACTCTGTGTCCCAGAAGGCTTTAGGACAAACATTGCACTGAGCACACGCCCACTGGGGGCAGAATTGTGAATAAAACGTGCCTGAAATGAAAAATGCGTGCTATCAGGTGTCCTTGTGGCGTGCCCAAGAAGAAGAGGTTCCTGACCTTGAAACGCGTTGGCAGAAGTAAAAAGTAATGTGGAGCAGGAGAGCAGTTTGAAAGTGTAGGCCGGATGGCAGAGCGCTGTCGTGTGCTCTCCCAAATGCTTCAGGGCACTTTGTTGGACATTATTTATACACGGCAGCCTGGCCGTGGGGAAGATGCACCATCGCCGGCTGGAAACGAAATAAGACTGCCGGCTGGCTGAGGCTGTGGTCTCTCAACTGTTGAAGGATCGTGTCAGCACAGCGCTCAAATGGAAAATAACCTGCGCTATCTGCTCTACAAACCTACTAAAGGAAGTATAATTGTCTTAATTTTCAAACGAACATCTGAA
The DNA here is from genome assembly GCF_964204655.1 of Triturus cristatus. Lineage (NCBI taxonomy): Eukaryota > Metazoa > Chordata > Amphibia > Caudata > Salamandridae > Triturus > Triturus cristatus. The sequence goes on from NW_028188377.1 coordinate 618,541, forward strand.
CTCACTGAAAGTTTTAATAATCATTACGCTCGCATATGAGACTCTGTGTCCCAGAAGGCTTTAGGACAAACATTGCACTGAGCACACGCCCACTGGGGGCAGAATTGTGAATAAAACTTGCCTGAAATGAAAAATGCGTGCTATCAGGTGTTCCTTGTGACGTGCCCAAGAAGAAGAGGTTCCTGACCTTGAAACGCGTTGGCAGAAGTAAAAAGTAATGTGGAGCAGGAGAGCAGTTTGAAAGTGTAGGCCGGATGGCAGAGCGCTGTCGTGTGCTCTCCCAAATGCTTCAGGGCACTTTGTTGGACATTATTCATACACGGCAGCCTGGCCGTGGGGAAGATGCACCATCGCCGGCTGGAGACGAAATAAGACTACCGGCTGGCTGAGGCTGTGGTCTCTCAACTGTTGAAGGATCGTGTCAGCACAGCGCTCAAATGGAAAATAACCTGCGCTATCTGCTCTGCAAACCTACTAAAGGAAATATAATTGTCTTAATTTTCAAACGAACATCTGAACTCACTGAAAGTTTTAATAATCATTACGCTCGCATATGAGACTCTGTGTCCCAGAAGGCTTTAGGACAAACATTGCACTGAGCACACGCCCACTGGGGGCAGAATTGTGAATAAAACGTGCCTGAAATGAAAAATGCGTGCTATCAGGTGTTCCTTGTGACGTGCCCAAGAAGAAGAGGTTCCTGACCTTGAAACGCGTTGGCAGAAGTAAAAAGTAATGTGGAGCAGGAGAGCAGTTTGAAAGTGTAGGCCGGATGGCAGAGCGCTGTCGTGTGCTCTCCCGAATGCTTCAGGGCACTTTGTTGGACATTATTCATACACGGCAGCCTGGCCGTGGGGAAGATGCACCATCGCCGGCTGGAGACGAAATAAGACTACCGGCTGGCTGAGGCTGTGGTCTCTCAACTGTTGAAGGATCGTCTCAGCACAGCGCTCAAATGGAAAATAACTTGCGCTATCTGCTCTGCAAACCTACTAAAGGAAGTATAATTGTCTTAATTTTCAAACGAACATCTGAACTCACTGAAAGTTTTAATAATCATTACGCTCGCATATGAGACTCTGTGTCCCTGAAGGCTTTAGGACAAACATTGCACTGAGCACACGCCCACTGGGGGCAGAATTGTGAATAAAACGTGCCTGAAATGAAAAATGCGTGCTATCAGGTGTTCCTTGTGACGTGCCCAAGAAGAGGAGGTTCCTGACCTTGAAACGCGTTGGCAGAAGTAAAAAGTAATGTGGAGCAGGAGAGCAGTTTGAAAGTGTAGGCCGGATGGCAGAGCGCTGTCGTGTGCTCTCCCAAATGCTTCAGGGCACTTTGTTGGACATTATTCATACACAGCAGCCTGGCCGTGGGGAAGATGCACCATCGCCGTCTGGAGACGAAATAAGACTACCGGCTGGCTGAGGCTGTGGTCTCTCAACTGTTGAAGGATCGTCTCAGCACAGCGCTCAAATGGAAAATAACTTGCGCTATCTGCTCTGCAAACCTACTAAAGGAAGTATAATTGTCTTAATTTTCAAACGAACATCTGAACTCACTGAAAGTTTTAATAATCATTACGCTCGCATATGAGACTCTGTGTCCCAGAAGGCTTTAGGACAAACATTGCACTGAGCACACGCCCACTGGGGGCAAAATTGTGAATAAAACGTGCCTGAAATGAAAAATGCGTGCTATCAGGTGTTCCTTGTGACGTGCCCAAGAAGAAGAGGTTCCTGACCTTGAAACGCGTTGGCAGAAGTAAAAAGTAATGTGGAGCAGGAGAGCAGTTTGAAAGTGTAGGCCGGATGGCAGAGCGCTGTCGTGTGCTCTCCCGAATGCTTCAGGGCACTTTGTTGGACATTATTCATACACGGCAGCCTGGCCGTGGGGAAGATGCACCATCGCCGGCTGGAAACGAAATAAGACTGCCGGCTGGCTGAGGCTGTGGTCTCTCAACTGTTGAAGGATCGTGTCAGCACAGCGCTCAAATGGAAAATAACCTGCGCTATCTGCTCTGCAAACCTACTAAAGGAAGTATAATTGTCTTAATTTTCAAACGAACATCTGAACTCACTGAAAGTTTTAATAATCATTACGCTCGCATATGAGACTCTGTGTCCCAGAAGGCTTTAGGACAAACATTGCACTGAGCACACGCCCACTGGGGGCAGAATTGTGAATAAAACGTGCCTGAAATGAAAAATGCGTGCTATCAGGTGTTCCTTGTGACGTGCCAAAGAAGAAGAGGTTCCTGACCTTGAAACGCGTTGGCAGAAGTAAAAAGTAATGTGGAGCAGGAGAGCAGTTTGAAAGTGTAGGCCGGATGGCAGAGCGCTGTCGTGTGCTCTCCCAAATGCTTCAGGGCACTTTGTTGGACATTATTCATACACAGCAGCCTGGCCGTGGGGAAGATGCACCATCGCCGTCTGGAGACGAAATAAGACTACCGGCTGGCTGAGGCTGTGGTCTCTCAACTGTTGAAGGATCGTCTCAGCACAGCGCTCAAATGGAAAATACCTTGCGCTATCTGCTCTGCAAACCTACTAAAGGAAGTATAATTGTCTTAATTTTCAAACGAACATCTGAACTCACTGAAAGTTTTAATAATCATTACGCTCGCATATGAGACTCTGTGTCCCTGAAGGCTTTAGGACAAACATTGCACTGAGCACACGCCCACTGGGGGCAGAATTGTGAATAAAACGTGCCTGAAATGAAAAATGCGTGCTATCAGGTGTTCCTTGTGGCGTGCCCAAGAAGAAGAGGTTCCTGACCTTGAAACGCGTTGGCAGAAGTAAAAAGTAATGTGGAGCAGGAGAGCAGTTTGAAAGTGTAGGCCGGATGGCAGAGCGCTGTCGTGTGCTCTCCCAAATGCTTCAGGGCACTTTGTTGGACATTATTCATACACGGCAGCATGGCCGTGGGGAAGATGCACCATCGCCGGCTGGAAACGAAATAAGACTGCCGGCTGGCTGAGGCTGTGGTCTCTCAACTGTTGAAGGATCGTGTCAGCACAGCGCTCAAATGGAAAATAACCTGCGCTATCTGCTCTGCAAACCTACTAAAGGAAGTATAATTGTCTTAATTTTCAAACGAACATCTGAACTCACTGAAAGTTTTAATAATCATTACGCTCGCATATGAGACTCTGTGTCCCAGAAGGCTTTAGGACAAACATTGCACTGAGCACACGCCCACTGGGGGCAGAATTGTGAATAAAACGTGCCTGAAATGAAAAATGCGTGCTATCAGGTGTCCTTGTGGCGTGCCCAAGAAGAAGAGGTTCCTGACCTTGAAACGCGTTGGCAGAAGTAAAAAGTAATGTGGAGCAGGAGAGCAGTTTGAAAGTGTAGGCCGGATGGCAGAGCGCTGTCGTGTGCTCTCCCAAATGCTTCAGGGCACTTTGTTGGACATTATTTATACACGGCAGCCTGGCCGTGGGGAAGATGCACCATCGCCGGCTGGAAACGAAATAAGACTGCCGGCTGGCTGAGGCTGTGGTCTCTCAACTGTTGAAGGATCGTGTCAGCACAGCGCTCAAATGGAAAATAACCTGCGCTATCTGCTCTACAAACCTACTAAAGGAAGTATAATTGTCTTAATTTTCAAACGAACATCTGAACTCACTGAAAGTTTTAATAATCATTACGCTCGCATATGAGACTCTGTGTCCCAGAAGGCTTTAGGACAAACATTGCAATGAGCACACGCCCACTGGGGGCAGAATTGTGAATAAAACTTGCCTGAAATGAAAAATGCGTGCTATCAGGTGTTCCTTGTGACGTGCCCAAGAAGAAGAGGTTCTTGACCTTGAAACGCGTTGGCAGAAGTAAAAAGTAATGTGGAGCAGGAGAGCAGTTTGAAAGTGTAGGCCGGATGGCATAGCGCTGTCGTGTGCTCTCCCAAATGCTTCAGGGCACTTTGTTGGACATTATTCATACACGGCAGCCTGGCCGTGGGGAAGATGCACCATCGCCGGCTGGAGACGAAATAAGACTACCGGCTGGCTGAGGCTGTGGTCTCTCAACTGTTGAAGGATCGTGTCAGCACAGCGGTCAAATGGAAAATAACCTGTGCTATCTGCTCTGCAAACCTACTAAAGGAAGTATAATTGTCTTAATTTTCAAACGAACATCTGAACTCACTGAAAGTTTTAATAATCATTACGCTCGCATATGAGACTCTGTGTCCCAGAAGGCTTTAGGACAAACATTGCACTGAGCACACGCCCACTGGGGGCAGAATTGTGAATAAAACGTGCCTGAAATGAAAAATGCGTGCTATCAGGTGTTCCTTGTGACGTGCCCAAGAAGAAGAGGTTCCTGACCTTGAAACGCGTTGGCAGAAGTAAAATGTAACGTGGAGCAGGAGAGCAGTTTGAAAGTGTAGGCCGGATGGCAGAGCGCTGTCGTGTGCTCTCCCAAATGCTTCAGGGCACTTTGTTGGACATTATTCATACACGGCAGCCTGGCCGTGGGGAAGATGCACCATCGCCGGCTGGAGACGAAATAAGACTACCGGCTGGCTGAGGCTGTGGTCTCTCAACTGTTGAAGGATCGTGTCAGCACAGAGCTCAAATGGAAAATAACCTGCGCTATCTGCTCTGCAAACCTACTAAAGGAAGTATAATTGTCTTAATTTTCAAACAAACATCTGAACTCACTGAAAGTTTTAATAATCATTACGCTCGCATATGAGACTCTGTGTCCCAGAAGGCTTTAGGACAAACATTGCACTGAGCACACGCCCACTGGGGGCAGAATTGTGAATAAAACTTGCCTGAAATGAAAAATGCGTGCTATCAGGTGTTCCTTGTGACGTGACCAAGAAGAAGAGGTTCCTGACCTTGAAACGCGTTGGCAGAAGTAAAACGTAATGTGGAGCAGGAGAGCAGTTTGAAAGTGTAGGCCGGATGGCAGAGCGCTGTCGTGTGCTCTCCCACATGCTTCAGGGCACTTTGTTGGACATTATTCATACACGGCAGCCTAGCCGTGGGGAAGATGCACCATCGCCGGCTGGAGACGAAATAAGACTACCGGCTGGCTGAGGCTGTGGTCTTTCAACTGTTGAAGGATCGTCTCAGCACAGCGCTCAAATGGAAAATAACCTGCGCTATCTGCTCTGCAAACCTACTAAAGGAAGTATAATTGTCTTAATTTTCAAACGAACATCTGAACTCACTGAAAGTTTTAATAATCATTACGCTCGCATATGAGACTCTGTGTCCCAGAAGGCTTTAGGACAAACATTGCACTGAGCACACGCCCACTGGGGGCAGAATTGTGAATAAAACGTGCCTGAAATGAAAAATGCGTGCTATCAGGTGTTCCTTGTGACGTGCCCAAGAAGAAGAGGTTCCTGACCTTGAAACGCGTTGGCAGAAGTAAAAAGTAATGTGGAGCAGGAGAGCAGTTTGAAAGTGTAGGCCGGATGGCAGAGCGCTGTCGTGTGCTCTCCCAAATGCTTCAGGGCACTTTGTTGGACATTATTCATACACGGCAGCCTGGCCGTGGGGAAATGCACCATCGCCGGCTGGAAACGAAATAAGACTGCCGGCTGGCTGAGGCTGTGGTCTCTCAACTGTTGAAGGATCGTGTCAGCACAGCGCTCAAATGGAAAATAACCTGCGCTATCTGCTCTGCAAACCTACTAAAGGAAGTATAATTTTCTGAATTTTCAAACGAACATCTGAACTCACTGAAAGTTTTAATAATCATTACGCTCGCATATGAGACTCTGTGTCCCAGAAGGCTTTAGGACAAACATTGCACTGAGCACACGCCCACTGGGGGCAGAATTGTGAATAAAACGTGCCTGAAATGAAAAATGCGTGCTATCAGGTGTTCCTTGTGACGTGCCCAAGAAGAAGAGGTTCCTGACCTTGAAACGCGTTGGCAGAAGTAAAAAGTAATGTGGAGCAGGAGAGCAGTTTGAAAGTGTAGGCCGGATGTCAGAGCGCTGTCGTGTGCTCTCCCAAATGCTTCAGGGCACTTTGTTGGACATTATTCATACACGGCAGCCTGGCCGTGGGGAAGATGCACCATCGCCGGCTGGAGACTAAATAAGACTACCGGCTGGCTGAGGCTGTGGACTCTCAACTGTTGAAGGATATTGTGCCAGCACAGCGCTCAAATGGAAAATAACCTGCGCTATCTGCTCTGCAAACCTACTAAAGGAAATATAATTGTCTTAATTTTCAAACGAACATCTGAACTCACTGAAAGTTTTAATAATCATTACGCTCGCATATGAGACTCTGTGTCCCAGAAGGCTTTAGGACAAACATTGCACTGAGCACACGCCCACTGGGGGCAGAATTGTGAATAAAACGTGCCTGAAATGAAAAATGCGTGCTATCAGGTGTTCCTTGTGACGTGCCCAAGAAGAAGAGGTTCCTGACCTTGAAACGCGTTGGCAGAAGTAAAAAGTAATGTGGAGCAGGAGAGCAGTTTGAAAGTGTAGGCCGGATGGCAGAGCGCTGTCGTGTGCTCTCCCAAATGCTTCAGGGCACTTTGTTGGACATTATTCATACACGGCAGCCTGGCCGTGGGGAAGATGCACCATCGCCGGCTGGAGACTAAATAAGACTACCGGCTGGCTGAGGCTGTGGTCTCTCAACTGTTGAAGGATCGTGTCAGCACAGCGCTCAAATGGAAAATAACCTGCGCTATCTGCTCTGCAAACCTACTAAAGGAAATATAATTGTCTTAATTTTCAAACGAACATCTGAACTCACTGAAAGTTTTAATAATCATTACGCTCGCATATGAGACTCTGTGTCCCAGAAGGCTTTAGGACAAACATTGCACTGAGCACACGCCCACTGGGGGCAGAATTGTGAATAAAACGTGCCTGAAATGAAAAATGCGTGCTATCAGGTGTTCCTTGTGGCGTGCCCAAGAAGAAGAGGTTCCTGACCTTGAAACGCGTTGGCAGAAGTAAAAAGTAATGTGGAGCAGGAGAGCAGTTTGAAAGTGTAGGCCGGATGGCAGAGCGCTGTCGTGTGCTCTCCCAAATGCTTCAGGGCACTTTGTTGGACATTATTCATACACGGCAGCATGGCCGTGGGGAAGATGCACCATCGCCGGCTGGAAACGAAATAAGACTGCCGGCTGGCTGAGGCTGTGGTCTCTCAACTGTTGAAGGATCGTGTCAGCACAGCGCTCAAATGGAAAATAACCTGCGCTATCTGCTCTGCAAACCTACTAAAGGAAGTATAATTGTCTTAATTTTCAAACGAACATCTGAACTCACTGAAAGTTTTAATAATCATTACGCTCGCATATGAGACTCTGTGTCCCAGAAGGCTTTAGGACAAACATTGCACTGAGCACACGCCCACTGGGGGCAGAATTGTGAATAAAACGTGCCTGAAATGAAAAATGCGTGCTATCAGGTGTTCCTTGTGACGTGCCCAAGAAGAAGAGGTTCCTGACCTTGAAACGCGTTGGCAGAAGTAAAAAGTAATGTGGAGCAGGAGAGCAGTTTGAAAGTGTAGGCCGGATGGCAGAGCGCTGTCGTGTGCTCTCCCGAATGCTTCAGGGCACTTTGTTGGACATTATTCATACACGGCAGCCTGGCCGTAGGGAAGATGCACCATCGCCGGCTGGAAACGAAATAAGACTGCCAGCTGGCTGAGGCTGTGGTCTCTCAACTGTTGAAGGATCGTGTCAGCACAGCGCTCAAATGGAAAATAACCTGCGCTATCTGCTCTGCAAACCTACTAAAGGAAGTATAATTGTCTTAATTTTCAAACAAACAGCTGAACTCACTGAAAGTTTTAATAATCATTACGCTCGCATATGAGACTCTGTGTCCCAGAAGGCTTTAGGACAAACATTGCACTGAGCACACGCCCACTGGGGGCAGAATTGTGAATAAAACGTGCCTGAAATGAAAAATGCGTGCTATCAGGTGTTCCTTGTGGCGTGCCCAAGAAGAAGAGGTTCCTGACCTTGAAACGCGTTGGCAGAAGTAAAAAGTAATGTGGAGCAGGAGAGCAGTTTGAAAGTGTAGGCCGGATGGCAGAGCGCTGTCGTGTGCTCTCCCAAATGCTTCAGGGGCACTTTGTTGGACATTATTCATACACGGCAGCCTGGCCGTGGGGAAGATGCACCATCGCCGGCTGGAGACGAAATAAGACTACCGGCTGGCTGAGTCTGTGGTCTCTCAACTGTTGAAGAATCGTGTCAGCACAGCGCTCAAATGGAAAATAACCTGCGCTATCTGCTCTGCAAACCTACTAAAGGAAATATAATTGTCTTAATTTTCAAACGAACATCTGAACTCACTGAAAGTTTTAATAATCATTACGCTCGCATATGAGACTCTGTGTCCCAGAAGGCTTTAGGACAAACATTGCACTGAGCACACGCCCACTGGGGGCAGAATTGTGAATAAAACGTGCCTGAAATGAAAAATGCGTGCTATCAGGTGTTCCTTGTGGCGTGCCCAAGAAGAAGAGGTTCCTGACCTTGAAACGCGTTGGCAGGAGTAAAAAGTAATGTGGAGCAGGAGAGCAGTTTGAAAGTGTAGGCCGGATGGCAGAGCGCTGTCGTGTGCTCTCCCAAATGCTTCAGGGCACTTTGTTGGACATTATTCATACACGGCAGCCTGGCCGTGGGGAAGATGCACCATCGCCGGCTGGAAACGAAATAAGACTGCCGGCTGGCTGAGGCTGTGGTCTCTCAACTGTTGAAGGATCGTGTCAGCACAGCGCTCAAATGGAAAATAACCTGCGCTATCTGCTCTGCAAACCTACTAAAGGAAGTATAATTGTCTTAATTTTCAAACGAACATCTGAACTCACTGAAAGTTTTAATAATCATTACGCTCGCATATGAGACTCTGTGTCCCAGAAGGCTTTAGGACAAACATTGCAATGAGCATACGCCCACTGGGGGCAGAATTGTGAATAAAACGTGCCTGAAATGAAAAATGCGTGCTATCAGGTGTTCCTTGTGACGTGCCCAAGAAGAAGAGGTTCCTGACCTTGAAACGCGTTGGCAGAAGTAAAAAGTAATGTGGAGCAGGAGAGCAGTTTGAAAGTGTAGGCCGGATGGCAGAGCGCTGTCGTGTGCTCTCCCGAATGCTTCAGGGCACTTTGTTGGACATTATTCATACACGGCAGCCTGGCCGTGGGGAAGATGCACCATCGCCGGCTGGAGACGAAATAAGACTACCGGCTGGCTGAGGCTGTGGTCTCTCAACTGTTGAAGGATCGTCTCAGCACAGCGCTCAAATGGAAAATAACTTGCGCTATCTGCTCTGCAAACCTACTAAAGGAAGTATAATTGTCTTAATTTTCAAACGAACATCTGAACTCACTGAAAGTTTTAATAATCATTACGCTCGCATATGAGACTCTGTGTCCCTGAAGGCTTTAGGACAAACATTGCACTGAGCACACGCCCACTGGGGGCAGAATTGTGAATAAAACGTGCCTGAAATGAAAAATGCGTGCTATCAGGTGTTCCTTGTGATGTGCCCAAGAAGAGGAGGTTCCTGACCTTGAAACGCGTTGGCAGAAGTAAAAAGTAATGTGGAGCAGGAGAGCAGTTTGAAAGTGTAGGCCGGATGGCAGAGCGCTGTCGTGTGCTCTCCCAAATGCTTCAGGGCACTTTGTTGGACATTATTCATACACAGCAGCCTGGCCGTGGGGAAGATGCACCATCGCCGTCTGGAGACGAAATAAGACTACCGGCTGGCTGAGGCTGTGGTCTCTCAACTGTTGAAGGATCGTCTCAGCACAGCGCTCAAAGGGAAAATAACTTGCGCTATCTGCTCTGCAAACCTACTAAAGGAAGTATAATTGTCTTAATTTTCAAACGAACATCTGAACTCACTGAAAGTTTTAATAATCATTACGCTTGCATATGAGACTCTGTGTCCCAGAAGGCTTTAGGACAAACATTGCACTGAGCACACGCCCACTGGGGGCAAAATTGTGAATAAAACGTGCCTGAAATGAAAAATGCGTGCTATCAGGTGTTCCTTGTGATGTGCCCAAGAAGAAGAGGTTCCTGACCTTGAAACGCGTTGGCAGAAGTAAAAAGTAATGTGGAGCAGGAGAGCAGTTTGAAAGTGTAGGCCGGATGGCAGAGCGCTGTTGTGTGCTCTCCCGAATGCTTCAGGGCACTTTGTTGGACATTATTCATACACGGCAGCCTGGCCGTGGGGAAGATGCACCATCGCCGGCTGGAAACGAAATAAGACTGCCGGCTGGCTGAGGCTGTGGTCTCTCAACTGTTGAAGGATCGTGTCAGCACAGCGCTCAAATGGAAAATAACCTGCGCTATCTGCTCTGCAAACCTACTAAAGGAAGTATAATTGTCTTAATTTTCAAACGAACATCTGAACTCACTGAAAGTTTTAATAATCATTACGCTCGCATATGAGACTCTGTGTCCCAGAAGGCTTTAGGACAAACATTGCACTGAGCACACGCCCACTGGGGGCAGAATTGTGAATAAAACGTGCCTGAAATGAAAAATGCGTGCTATCAGGTGTTCCTTGTGACGTGCCAAAGAAGAAGAGGTTCCTGACCTTGAAACGCGTTGGCAGAAGTAAAAAGTAATGTGGAGCAGGAGAGCAGTTTGAAAGTGTAGGCCGGATGGCAGAGCGCTGTCGTGTGCTCTCCCAAATGCTTCAGGGCACTTTGTTGGACATTATTCATACACAGCAGCCTGGCCGTGGGGAAGATGCACCATCGCCGTCTGGAGACGAAATAAGACTACCGGCTGGCTGAGGCTGTGGTCTCTCAACTGTTGAAGGATCGTCTCAGCACAGCGCTCAAATGGAAAATACCTTGCGCTATCTGCTCTGCAAACCTACTAAAGGAAGTATAATTGTCTTAATTTTCAAACGAACATCTGAACTCACTGAAAGTTTTAATAATCATTACGCTCGCATATGAGACTCTGTGTCCCAGAAGGCTTTAGGACAAACATTGCAATGAGCACACGCCCACTGGGGGCAGAATTGTGAATAAAACTTGCCTGAAATGAAAAATGCGTGCTATCAGGTGTTCCTTGTGACGTGCCCAAGAAGAAGAGGTTCTTGACCTTGAAACGCGTTGGCAGAAGTAAAAAGTAATGTGGAGCAGGAGAGCAGTTTGAAAGTGTAGGCCGGATGGCAGAGCGCTGTCGTGTGCTCTCCCAAATGCTTCAGGGCACTTTGTTGGACATTATTCATACACGGCAGCCTGGCCGTGGGGAAGATGCACCATCGCCGGCTGGAGACGAAATAAGACTACCGGCTGGCTGAGGCTGTGGTCTCTCAACTGTTGAAGGATCGTGTCAGCACAGCGGTCAAATGGAAAATAACCTGCGCTATCTGCTCTGCAAACCTACTAAAGGAAGTATAATTGTCTTAATTTTCAAACGAACATCTGAACTCACTGAAAGTTTTAATAATCATTACGCTCGCATATGAGACTCTGTGTCCCAGAAGGCTTTAGGACAAACATTGCACTGAGCACACGCCCACTGGGGGCAGAATTGTGAATAAAACGTGCCTGAAATGAAAAATGCGTGCTATCAGGTGTTCCTTGTGACGTGCCCAAGAAGAAGAGGTTCCTGACCTTGAAACGCGTTGGCAGAAGTAAAATGTAATGTGGAGCAGGAGAGCAGTTTGAAAGTGTAGGCCGGATGGCAGAGCGCTGTCGTGTGCTCTCCCAAATGCTTCAGGGCACTTTGTTGGACATTATTCATACACGGCAGCCTGGCCGTGGGGAAGATGCACCATCGCCGGCTGGAGACGAAATAAGACTACCGGCTGGCTGAGGCTGTGGTCTCTCAACTGTTGAAGGATCGTGTCAGCACAGCGCTCAAATGGAAAATAACCTGCGCTATCTGCTCTGCAAACCTACTAAAGGAAGTATAATTGTCTTAATTTTCAAACAAACATCTGAACTCACTGAAAGTTTTAATAATCATTACGCTCGCATATGAGACTCTGTGTCCCAGAAGGCTTTAGGACAAACATTGCACTGAGCACACGCCCACTGGGGGCAGAATTGTGAATAAAACTTGCCTGAAATGAAAAATGCGTGCTATCAGGTGTTCCTTGTGACGTGACCAAGAAGAAGAGGTTCCTGACCTTGAAACGCGTTGGCAGAAGTAAAACGTAATGTGGAGCAGGAGAGCAGTTTGAAAGTGTAGGCCGGATGGCAGAGCGCTGTCGTGTGCTCTCCCACATGCTTCAGGGCACTTTGTTGGACATTATTCATACACGGCAGCCTGGCCGTGGGGAAGATGCACCATCGCCGGCTGGAGACGAAATAAGACTACCGGCTGGCTGAGGCTGTGGTCTCTCAACTGTTGAAGGATCGTCTCAGCACAGCGCTCAAATGGAAAATAACCTGCGCTATCTGCTCTGCAAACCTACTAAAGGAAGTATAATTGTCTTAATTTTCAAACGAACATCTGAACTCACTGAAAGTTTTAATAATCATTACGCTCGCATATGAGACTCTGTGTCCCAGAAGGCTTTAGGACAAACATTGCACTGAGCACACGCCCACTGGGGGCAGAATTGTGAATAAAACGTGCCTGAAATGAAAAATGCGTGCTATCAGGTGTTCCTTGTGACGTGCCCAAGAAGAAGAGGTTCCTGACCTTGAAACGCGTTGGCAGAAGTAAAAAGTAATGTGGAGCAGGAGAGCAGTTTGAAAGTGTAGGCCGGATGGCAGAGCGCTGTCGTGTGCTCTCCCAAATGCTTCAGGGCACTTTGTTAGACATTATTCATACACGGCAGCCTGGCCGTGGGGAAGATGCACCATCGCCGGCTGGAAACGAAATAAGACTACCGGCTGGCTGAGGCTGTGGTCTCTCAACTGTTGAAGGATCGTGTCAGCACAGCGCTCAAATGGAAAATAACCTGCGCTATCTGCTCTGCAAACCTACTAAAGGAAATATAATTGTCTTAATTTTCAAACGAACATCTGACTCACTGAAAGTTTTAATAATCATTACGCTCGAATATGAGACTCTGTGTCCCAGAAGGCTTTAGGACAAACATTGCACTGAGCACACGCCCACTGGGGGCAGAATTGTGAATAAAACGTGCCTGAAATGAAAAATGCGTGCTATCAGGTGTTCCTTGTGGCGTGCCCAAGAAGAAGAGGTTCCTGACCTTGAAACGCGTTGGCAGAAGTAAAAAGTAATGTGGAGCAGGAGAGCAGTTTGAAAGTGTAGGCCAGATGGCAGAGCGCTGTCGTGTGCTCTCCCAAATGCTTCAGGGCACTTTGTTGGACATTATTCATACACTGCAGCATGGCCGTGGGGAAGATGCACCATCGCCGGCTGGAAACGAAATAAGACTGCCGGCTGGCTGAGGCTGTGGTCTCTCAACTGTTGAAGGATCGTGTCAGCACAGCGCTCAGATGGAAAATAACCTGCGCTATCTGCTCTGCAAACCTACTAAAGGAAGTATAATTGTCTTAATTTTCAAACGAACATCTGAACTCACTGAAAGTTTTAATAATCATTACGCTCGCATATGAGACTCTGTGTCCCAGAAGGCTTTAGGACAAACATTGCACTGAGCACACGCCCACTGGGGGCAGAATTGTGAATAAAACGTGCCTGAAATGAAAAATGCGTGCTATCAGGTGTTCCTTGTGACGTGCCCAAGAAGAAGAGGTTCCTGACCTTGAAACGCGTTGGCAGAAGTAAAAAGTAATGTGGAGCAGGAGAGCAGTTTGAAAGTGTAGGCCGGATGGCAGAGCGCTGTCGTGTGCTCTCCCAAATGCTTCAGGGCACTTTGTTGGACATTATTCATACACGGCAGCCTGGCCGTGGGGAAGATGCACCATCGCCGGCTGGAAACGAAATAAGACTGCCGGCTGGCTGAGGCTGTGGTCTCTCAACTGTTGAAGGATCGTGTCAGCACAGCGCTCAAATGGAAAATAACCTGCGCTATCTGCTCTGCAAACCTACTAAAGGAAGTATAATTGTCTGAATTTTCAAACGAACATCTGAACTCACTGAAAGTTTTAATAATCATTACGCTCGCATATGAGACTCTGTGTCCCAGAAGGCTTTAGGACAAACATTGCACTGAGCACACGCCCACTGGGGGCAGAATTGTGAATAAAACGTGCCTGAAATGAAAAATGCGTGCTATCAGGTGTTCCTTGTGACGTGCCCAAGAAGAAGAGGTTCCTGACCTTGAAACGCGTTGGCAGAAGTAAAAAGTAATGTGGAGCAGGAGAGCAGTTTGAAAGTGTAGGCCGGATGGCAGAGCGCTGTCGTGTGCTCTCCCAAATGCTTCAGGGCACTTTGTTTGACATTATTCATACACGGCAGCCTGGCCGTGGGGAAGATGCACCATCGCCGGCTGGAGACGAAATAACACTACCGGCTGGCTGAGGCTGTGGTCTCTCAACTGTTGAAGGATCGTGTCAGCACAGCGCTCAAATGGAAAATAACCTGCGCTATCTGCTCTGCAAACCTACTAAAGGAAATATAATTGTCTTAATTTTCAAACGAACATCTGAACTCACTGAAAGTTTTAATAATCATTACGCTCGCATATGAGACTCTGTGTCCCAGAAGGCTTTAGGACAAACATTGCACTGAGCACACGCCCACTGGGGGCAGAATTGTGAATAAAACGTGCCTGAAATGAAAAATGCGTGCTATCAGGTGTTCCTTGTGGCGTGCTTAAGAAGAAGAGGTTCCTGACCTTGAAACGCGTTGGCAGAAGTAAAAAGTAATGTGGAGCAGGAGAGCAGTTTGAAAGTGTAGGCCGGATGGCAGAGCGCTGTCGTGTGCTCTCCCAAATGCTTCAGGGCACTTTGTTGGACATTATTCATACACGGCAGCATGGCCGTGGGGAAGATGCACCATCGCCGGCTGGAAACGAAATAAGACTGCCGGCTGGCTGAGGCTGTGGTCTCTCAACTGTTGAAGGATCGTGTCAGCACAGCGCTCAAATGGAAAATAACCTGCGCTATCTGCTCTGCAAACCTACTAAAGGAAGTATAATTGTCTTAATTTTCAAACGAACATCTGAACTCACTGAAAGTTTTAATAATCATTACGCTCGCATATGAGACTCTGTGTCCCAGAAGGCTTTAGGACAAACATTGCACTGAGCACACGCCCACTGGGGGCAGAATTGTGAATAAAACGTGCCTGAAATGAAAAATGCGTGCTATCAGGTGTTCCTTGTGACGTGCCCAAGAAGAAGAGGTTCCTGACCTTGAAACGCATTGGCAGAAGTAAAAAGTAATGTGGAGCAGGAGAGCAGTTTGAAAGTGCAGGCCGGATGGCAGAGCGCTGTCGTGTTTTCTCCCAAATGCTTCAGGGCACTTTGTTGGACATTATTCATACACAGCAGCCTGGCCGTGGGGAAGATGCACCATCGCCGTCTGGAGACGAAATAAGACTACCGGCTGGCTGAGGCTGTGGTCTCTCAACTGTTGAAGGATCGTGTCAGCACAGCGCTCAAATGGAAAATAACCTGCGCTATCTGCTCTGCAAACCTACTAAAGGAAGTATAATTGTCTTAATTTTCAAACGAACATCTGAACTCACTGAAAGTTTTAATAATCATTACGCTCGCATATGAGACTCTGTGTCCCAGAAGGCTTTAGGACAAACATTGCACTGAGCACACGGCCACTGGGGGCAGAATTGTGAATAAAACGTGCCTGAAATGAAAAATGCGTGCTATCAGGTGTTCCTTGTGACGTGCCCAAGAAGAAGAGGTTCCTGACCTTGAAACGCGTTGGCAGAAGTAAAAAGTAATGTGGAGCAGGAGAGCAGTTTGAAAGTGTAGGCCGGATGGCAGAGCGCTGTCGTGTGCTCTCCCGAATGCTTCAGGGCACTTTGTTGGACATTATTCATACACGGCAGCCTGGCCGTGGGGAAGATGCACCATCGCCGGCTGGAAACGAAATAAGACTACCGGCTGGCTGAGGCTGTGGTCTCTCAACTGTTGAAGGATCGTGTCAGCACAGCGCTCAAATGGAAAATAACCTGCGCTATCTGCTCTGCAAACCTACTAAAGGAAGTATAATTGTCTTAATTTTCAAACAAACAGCTGAACTCACTGAAAGTTTTAATAATCATTACGCTCGCATATGAGACTCTGTGTCCCAGAAGGCTTTAGGACAAACATTGCGCTGAGCACACGCCCACTGGGGGCAGAATTGTGAATAAAACGTGCCTGAAATGAAAAATGCGTGCTATTAGGTGTTCCTTGTGACGTGCCCAAGAAGAAGAGGTTCCTGACCTTGAAACGCGTTGGCAGAAGTAAAAAGTAATGTGGAGCAGGAGAGCAGTTTGAAAGTGTAGGCCGGATGGCAGAGCGCTGTCGTGTGCTCTCCCAAATGCTTCAGGGCACTTTGTTGGACATTATTCATACACAGCAGCCTGGCCGTGGGGAAGATGCACCATCGCCGTCTGGAGACGAAATAAGACTACCGGCTGGCTGAGGCTGTGGTCTCTCAACTGTTGAAGGATCGTCTCAGCACAGCGCTCAAATGGAAAATAACTTGCGCTATCTGCTCTGCAAACCTACTAAAGGAAGTATAATTGTCTTAATTTTCAAACGAACATCTGAACTCACTGAAAGTTTTAATAATCATTACGCTCGCATATGAGACTCTGTGTCCCTGAAGGCTTTAGGACAAACATTGCACTGAGCACACGACCACTGGGGGCAGAATTGTGAATAAAACGTGCCTGAAATGAAAAATGCGTGCTATCAGGTGTTCCTTGTGGCGTGCCCAAGAAGAAGAGGTTCCTGACCTTGAAACGCGTTGGCAGAAGTAAAAAGTAATGTGGAGCAGGAGAGCAGTTTGAAAGTGTAGGCCGGATGGCAGAGCGCTGTCGTGTGCTCTCCCAAATGCTTCAGGGCACTTTGTTGGACATTATTCATACACGGCAGCCTGGCCGTGGGGAAGATGCACCATCGCCGGCTGGAGACGAAATAAGACTACCGGCTGGCTGAGTCTGTGGTCTCTCAACTGTTGAAGAATCGTGTCAGCACAGCGCTCAAATGGAAAATAACCTGCGCTATCTGCTCTGCAAACCTACTAAAGGAAATATAATTGTCTTAATTTTCAAACGAACATCTGAACTCACTGAAAGTTTTAATAATCATTACGCTCGCATATGAGACTCTGTGTCCCAGAAGGCTTTAGGACAAACATTGCACTGAGCACACGCCCACTGGGGGCAGAATTGTGAATAAAACGTGCCTGAAATGAAAAATGCGTGCTATCAGGTGTTCCTTGTGGCGTGCCCAAGAAGAAGAGGTTCCTGACCTTGAAACGCGTTGGCAGGAGTAAAAAGTAATGTGGAGCAGGAGAGCAGTTTGAAAGTGTAGGCCGGATGGCAGAGCACTGTCGTGTGCTCTCCCAAATGCTTCAGGGCACTTTGTTGGACATTATTCATACACGGCAGCCTGGCCGTGGGGAAGATGCACCATCGCCGGCTGGAAACGAAATAAGACTGCCGGCTGGCTGAGGCTGTGGTCTCTCAACTGTTGAAGGATCGTGTCAGCACAGCGCTCAAATGGAAAATAACCTGCGCTATCTGCTCTGCAAACCTACTAAAGGAAGTATAATTGTCTTAATTTTCAAACGAACATCTGAACTCACTGAAAGTTTTAATAATCATTACGCTCGCATATGAGACTCTGTGTCCCAGAAGGCTTTAGGACAAACATTGCAATGAGCATACGCCCACTGGGGGCAGAATTGTGAATAAAACGTGCCGGAAATGAAAAATGCGTGCTATCAGGTGTTCCTTGTGACGTGCCCAAGAAGAAGAGGTTCCTGACCTTGAAACGCGTTGGCAGAAGTAAAAAGTAATGTGGAGCAGGAGAGCAGTTTGAAAGTGTAGGCCGGATGGCAGAGCGCTGTCGTGTGCTCTCCCGAATGCTTCAGGGCACTTTGTTGGACATTATTCATACACGGCAGCCTGGCCGTGGGGAAGATGCACCATCGCCGGCTGGAGACGAAATAAGACTACCGGCTGGCTGAGGCTGTGGTCTCTCAACTGTTGAAGGATCGTCTCAGCACAGCGCTCAAATGGAAAATAACTTGCGCTATCTGCTCTGCAAACCTACTAAAGGAAGTATAATTGTCTTAATTTTCAAACGAACATCTGAACTCACTGAAAGTTTTAATAATCATTACGCTCGCATATGAGACTCTGTGTCCCTGAAGGCTTTAGGACAAACATTGCACTGAGCACACGCCCACTGGGGGCAGAATTGTGAATAAAACGTGCCTGAAATGAAAAATGCGTGCTATCAGGTGTTCCTTGTGACGTGCCCAAGAAGAGGAGGTTCCTGACCTTGAAACGCGTTGGCAGAAGTAAAAAGTAATGTGGAGCAGGAGAGCAGTTTGAAAGTGTAGGCCGGATGGCAGAGCGCTGTCGTGTGCTCTCCCAAATGCTTCAGGGCACTTTGTTGGACATTATTCATACACAGCAGCCTGGCCGTGGGGAAGATGCACCATCGCCGTCTGGAGACGAAATAAGACTACCGGCTGGCTGAGGCTGTGGTCTCTCAACTGTTGAAGGATCGTCTCAGCACAGCACTCAAATGGAAAATAACTTGCGCTATCTGCTCTGCAAACCTACTAAAGGAAGTATAATTGTCTTAATTTTCAAACGAACATCTGAACTCACTGAAAGTTTTAATAATCATTACGCTCGCATATGAGACTCTGTGTCCCAGAAGGCTTTAGGACAAACATTGCACTGAGCACACGCCCACTGGGGGCAAAATTGTGAATAAAACGTGCCTGAAATGAAAAATGCGTGCTATCAGGTGTTCCTTGTGACGTGCCCAAGAAGAAGAGGTTCCTGACCTTGAAACGCGTTGGCAGAAGTAAAAAGTAATGTGGAGCAGGAGAGCAGTTTGAAAGTGTAGGCCGGATGGCAGAGCGCTGTCGTGTGCTCTCCCGAATGCTTCAGGGCACTTTGTTGGACATTATTCATACACGGCAGCCTGGCCGTGGGGAAAATGCACCATCGCCGTCTGGAGACGAAATAAGACTACCGGCTGGCTGAGGCTGTGGTCTCTCAACTGTTGAAGGATCGTCTCAGCACAGCGCTCAAATGGAAAATACCTTGCGCTATCTGCTCTGCAAACCTACTAAAGGAAGTATAATTGTCTTAATTTTCAAACGAACATCTGAACTCACTGAAAGTTTTAATAATCATTACGCTCGCATATGAGACTCTGTGTCCCTGAAGGCTTTAGGACAAACATTGCACTGAGCACACGCCCACTGGGGGCAGAAATGTGAATAAAACGTGCCTGAAATGAAAAATGCGTGCTATCAGGTGTTCCTTGTGGCGTGCCCAAGAAGAAGAGGTTCCTGACCTTGAAACGCGTTGGCAGGAGTAAAAAGTAATGTGGAGCAGGAGAGCAGTTTGAAAGTGTAGGCCGGATGGCAGAGCGCTGTCGTGTGCTCTCCCAAATGCTTCAGGGCACTTTGTTGGACATTATTCATACACGGCAGCCTGGCCGTGGGGAAGATGCACCATCGCCGGCTGGAAACGAAATAAGACTGCCGGCTGGCTGAGGCTGTGGTCTCTCAACTGTTGAAGGATCGTGTCAGCACAGCGCTCAAATGGAAAATAACCTGCGCTATCTGCTCTGCAAACCTACTAAAGGAAGTATAATTGTCTTAATTTTCAAAAGAACATCTGAACTCACTGAAAGTTTTAATAATCATTACGCTCGCATATGAGACTCTGTGTCCCAGAAGGCTTTAGGACAAACATTGCAATGAGCATACGCCCACTGGGGGCAGAATTGTGAAAAAAACGTGCCTGAAATGAAAAATGCGTGCTATCAGGTGTTCCTTGTGACGTGCCCAAGAAGAAGAGGTTCCTGACCTTGAAACGCGTTGGCAGAAGTAAAAAGTAATGTGGAGCAGGAGAGCAGTTTGAAAGTGTAAGCCGGATGGCAGAGCGCTGTCGTGTGCTCTCCCGAATGCTTCAGGGCACTTTGTTGGACATTATTCATACACGGCAGCCTGGCCGTGGGGAAGATGCACCATCGCCGTCTGGAAACGAAATAAGACTGCCGGCTGTCTGAGGCTGTGGTCTCTCAACTGTTGAAGGATCGTGTCAGCACAGCGCTCAAATGGAAAATAACCTGCGCTATCTGCTCTGCAAACCTACTAAAGGAAGTATAATTGTCTTAATTTTCAAACGAACATCTGAACTCACTGAAAGTTTTAATAATCATTACGCTCGCATATGAGACTCTGTGTCCCTGAAGGCTTTAGGACAAACATTGCACTGAGCACACGCCCACTGGGGGCAGAATTGTGAATAAAACGTGCCTGAAATGAAAAATGCGTGCTATCAGGTGTTCCTTGTGACGTGCCCAAGAAGAAGAGGTTCCTGACCTTGAAACACGTTGGCAGAAGTAAAAAGTAATGTGGAGCAGGAGAGCAGTTTGAAAGTGTAGGCCGGATGGCAGAGCGCTGTCGTGTGCTCTCCCAAATGCTTCAGGGCACTTTGTTGGACATTATTCATACACAGCAGCCTGGCCGTGGGGAAGATGCACCATCGCCGTCTGGAGACGAAATAAGACTACCGGCTGGCTGAGGCTGTGGTCTCTCAACTGTTGAAGGATCGTCTCAGCACAGCGCTCAAATGGAAAATAACTTGCGCTATCTGCTCTGCAAACCTACTAAAGGAAGTATAATTGTCTTAATTTTCAAACGAACATCTGAACTCACTGAAAGTTTTAATAATCATTACGCTCGCATATGAGACTCTGTGTCCCTGAAGGCTTTAGGACAAACATTGCACTGAGCACACGCCCACTGGGGGCAGAATTGTGAATAAAACGTGCCTGAAATGAAAAATGCGTGCTATCAGGTGTTCCTTGTGACGTGCCCAAGAAGAAGAGGTTCCTGACCTTGAAACGCGTTGGCAGAAGTAAAAAGTAATGTGGAGCAGGAGAGCAGTTTGAAAGTGTAGGCCGGATGGCAGAGCGCTGTCGTGTGCTCTCCCAAATGCTTCAGGGCACTTTTTTGGACATTATTCATACACAGCAGCCTGGCCGTGGGGAAGATGCACCATCGCCGTCTGGAGACGAAATAAGACTACCGGCTGGCTGAGGCTGTGGTCTCTCAACTGTTGAAGGATCGTCTCAGCACAGCGCTCAAATGGAAAATACCTTGCGCTATCTGCTCTGCAAACCTACTAAAGGAAGTATAATTGTCTTAATTTTCAAACGAACATCTGAACTCACTGAAAGTTTTAATAATCATTACGCTCGCATATGAGACTCTGTGTCCCTGAAGGCTTTAGGACAAACATTGCACTGAGCACACGCCCACTGGGGGCAGAAATGTGAATAAAACGTGCCTGAAATGAAAAATGCGTGCTATCAGGTGTTCCTTGTGGCGTGCCCAAGAAGAAGAGGTTCCTGACCTTGAAACGCGTTGGCAGGAGTAAAAAGTAATGTGGAGCAGGAGAGCAGTTTGAAAGTGTAGGCCGGATGGCAGAGCGCTGTCGTGTGCTCTCCCAAATGCTTCAGGGCACTTTGTTGGACATTATTCATACACGGCAGCCTGGCCGTGGGGAAGATGCACCATCGCCGGCTGGAAACGAAATAAGACTGCCGGCTGGCTGAGGCTGTGGTCTCTCAACTGTTGAAGGATCGTGTCAGCACAGCGCTCAAATGGAAAATAACCTGCGCTATCTGCTCTGCAAACCTACTAAAGGAAGTATAATTGTCTTAATTTTCAAAAGAACATCTGAACTCACTGAAAGTTTTAATAATCATTACGCTCGCATATGAGACTCTGTGTCCCAGAAGGCTTTAGGACAAACATTGCAATGAGCATACGCCCACTGGGGGCAGAATTGTGAAAAAAACGTGCCTGAAATGAAAAATGCGTGCTATCAGGTGTTCCTTGTGACGTGCCCAAGAAGAAGAGGTTCCTGACCTTGAAACGCGTTGGCAGAAGTAAAAAGTAATGTGGAGCAGGAGAGCAGTTTGAAAGTGTAAGCCGGATGGCAGAGCGCTGTCGTGTGCTCTCCCGAATGCTTCAGGGCACTTTGTTGGACATTATTCATACACGGCAGCCTGGCCGTGGGGAAGATGCACCATCGCCGTCTGGAAACGAAATAAGACTGCCGGCTGTCTGAGGCTGTGGTCTCTCAACTGTTGAAGGATCGTGTCAGCACAGCGCTCAAATGGAAAATAACCTGCGCTATCTGCTCTGCAAACCTACTAAAGGAAGTATAATTGTCTTAATTTTCAAACGAACATCTGAACTCACTGAAAGTTTTAATAATCATTACGCTCGCATATGAGACTCTGTGTCCCTGAAGGCTTTAGGACAAACATTGCACTGAGCACACGCCCACTGGGGGCAGAATTGTGAATAAAACGTGCCTGAAATGAAAAATGCGTGCTATCAGGTGTTCCTTGTGACGTGCCCAAGAAGAAGAGGTTCCTGACCTTGAAACACGTTGGCAGAAGTAAAAAGTAATGTGGAGCAGGAGAGCAGTTTGAAAGTGTAGGCCGGATGGCAGAGCGCTGTCGTGTGCTCTCCCAAATGCTTCAGGGCACTTTGTTGGACATTATTCATACACAGCAGCCTGGCCGTGGGGAAGATGCACCATCGCCGTCTGGAGACGAAATAAGACTACCGGCTGGCTGAGGCTGTGGTCTCTCAACTGTTGAAGGATCGTCTCAGCACAGCGCTCAAATGGAAAATAACTTGCGCTATCTGCTCTGCAAACCTACTAAAGGAAGTATAATTGTCTTAATTTTCAAACGAACATCTGAACTCACTGAAAGTTTTAATAATCATTACGCTCGCATATGAGACTCTGTGTCCCTGAAGGCTTTAGGACAAACATTGCACTGAGCACACGCCCACTGGGGGCAGAATTGTGAATAAAACGTGCCTGAAATGAAAAATGCGTGCTATCAGGTGTTCCTTGTGACGTGCCCAAGAAGAAGAGGTTCCTGACCTTGAAACGCGTTGGCAGAAGTAAAAAGTAATGTGGAGCAGGAGAGCAGTTTGAAAGTGTAGGCCGGATGGCAGAGCGCTGTCGTGTGCTCTCCCAAATGCTTCAGGGCACTTTTTTGGACATTATTCATACACAGCAGCCTGGCCGTGGGGAAGATGCACCATCGCCGTCTGGAGACGAAATAAGACTACCGGCTGGCTGAGGCTGTGGTCTCTCAACTGTTGAAGGATCGTCTCAGCACAGCGCTCAAATGGAAAATAACTTGCGCTATCTGCTCTGCAAACCTACTAAAGGAAGTATAATTGTCTTAATTTTCAAACAAACATCTGAACTCACTGAAAGTTTTAATAATCATTACGCTCGCATATGAGACTCTGTGTCCCAGAAGGCTTTAGGACAAACATTGCACTGAGCACACGCCCACTGGGGGCAAAATTGTGAATAAAACGTGCCTGAAATGAAAAATGCGTGCTATCAGGTGTTCCTTGTGACGTGCCCAAGAAGAAGAGGTTCCTGACCTTGAAACGCGTTGGCAGAAGTAAAAAGTAATGTGGAGCAGGAGAGCAGTTTGAAAGTGTAGGCCGGATGGCAGAGCGCTGTCGTGTGCTCTCCCGAATGCTTCAGGGCACTTTGTTGGACATTATTCATACACGGCAGCCTGGCCGTGGGGAAGATGCACCATCGCCGGCTGGAAACGAAATAAGACTGCCGGCTGGCTGAGGCTGTGGTCTCTCAACTGTTGAAGGATCGTGTCAGCACAGCGCTCAAATGGAAAATAACCTGCGCTATCTGCTCTGCAAACCTACTAAAGGAAGTACAATTGTCTTAATTTTCAAACGAACATCTGAACTCACTGAAAGTTTTAATAATCATTACGCTCGCATATGAGACTCTGTGTCCCAGAAGGCTTTAGGACAAACATTGCACTGAACACACGCCCACTGGGGGCAGAATTGTGAATAAAACGTGCCTGAAATGAAAAATGCGTGCTATCAGGTGTTCCTTGTGACGTGCCAAAGAAGAAGAGGTTCCTGACCTTGAAACGCGTTGGCAGAAGTAAAAAGTAATGTGGAGCAGGAGAGCAGTTTGAAAGTGTAGGCCGGATGGCAGAGCGCTGTCGTGTGCTCTCCCAAATGCTTCAGGGCACTTTGTTGGACATTATTCATACACAGCAGCCTGGCCGTGAGGAAGATGCACCATCGCCGTCTGGAGACGAAATAAGACTACCGGCTGGCTGAGGCTGTGGTCTCTCAACTGTTGAAGGATCGTCTCAGCACAGCGCTCAAATGGAAAATAACTTGCGCTATCTGCTCTGCAAACCTACTAAAGGAAGTATAATTGTCTTAATTTTCAAACGAACATCTGAACTCACTAAAAGTTTTAATAATCATTACGCTCGCATATGAGACTCTGTGTCCCTGAAGGCTTTAGGACAAACATTGCACTGAGCACACGCCCACTGGGGGCAGAATTGTGAATAAAACGTGCCTGAAATGAAAAATGCGTGCTATCAGGTGTTCCTTGTGGCGTGCCCAAGAAGAAGAGGTTCCTGACCTTGAAACGCGTTGGCAGGAGTAAAAAGTAATGTGGAGCAGGAGAGCAGTTTGAAAGTGTAGGCCGGATGGCAGAGCGCTGTCGTGTGCTCTCCCAAATGCTTCAGGGCACTTTGTTGGACATTATTCATACACGGCAGCCTGGCCGTGGGGAAGATGCACCATCGCCGGCTGGAAACGAAATAAGACTGCCGGCTGGCTGAGGCTGTGGTCTCTCAACTGTTGAAGGATCGTGTCAGCACAGCGCTCAAATGGAAAATAACCTGCGCTATCTGCTCTGCAAACCTACTAAAGGAAGTATAATTGTCTTAATTTTCAAAAGAACATCTGAACTCACTGAAAGTTTTAATAATCATTACGCTCGCATATGAGACTCTGTGTCCCAGAAGGCTTTAGGACAAACATTGCAATGAGCATACGCCCACTGGGGGCAGAATTGTGAAAAAAACGTGCCTGAAATGAAAAATGCGTGCTATCAGGTGTTCCTTGTGACGTGCCCAAGAAGAAGAGGTTCCTGACCTTGAAACGCGTTGGCAGAAGTAAAAAGTAATGTGGAGCAGGAGAGCAGTTTGAAAGTGTAGGCCGGATGGCAGAGCGCTGTCGTGTGCTCTCCCGAATGCTTCAGGGCACTTTGTTGGACATTATTCATACACGGCAGCCTGGCCGTGGGGAAGATGCACCATCGCCGTCTGGAAACGAAATAAGACTGCCGGCTGGCTGAGGCTGTGGTCTCTCAACTGTTGAAGGATCGTGTCAGCACAGCGCTCAAATGGAAAATAACCTGCGCTATCTGCTCTGCAAACCTACTAAAGGAAGTATAATTGTCTTAATTTTCAAACGAACATCTGAACTCACTGAAAGTTTTAATAATCATTACGCTCGCATATGAGACTCTGTGTCCCTGAAGGCTTTAGGACAAACATTGCACTGAGCACACGCCCACTGGGGGCAGAATTGTGAATAAAACGTGCCTGAAATGAAAAATGCGTGCTATCAGGTGTTCCTTGTGACGTGCCCAAGAAGAAGAGGTTCCTGACCTTGAAACGCGTTGGCAGAAGTAAAAAGTAATGTGGAGCAGGAGAGCAGTTTGAAAGTGTAGGCCGGATGGCAGAGCGCTGTCGTGTGCTCTCCCAAATGCTTCAGGGCACTTTGTTGGACATTATTCATACACAGCAGCCTGGCCGTGGGGAAGATGCACCATCGCCGTCTGGAGACGAAATAAGACTACCGGCTGGCTGAGGCTGTGGTCTCTCAACTGTTGAAGGATCGTCTCAGCACAGCGCTCAAATGGAAAATAACTTGCGCTATCTGCTCTGCAAACCTACTAAAGGAAGTATAATTGTCTTAATTTTCAAACGAACATCTGAACTCACTGAAAGTTTTAATAATCATTACGCTCGCATATGAGACTCTGTGTCCCTGAAGGCTTTAGGACAAACATTGCACTGAGCACACGCCCACTGGGGGCAGAATTGTGAATAAAACGTGCCTGAAATGAAAAATGCGTGCTATCAGGTGTTCCTTGTGACGTGCCCAAGAAGAAGAGGTTCCTGACCTTGAAACGCGTTGGCAGAAGTAAAAAGTAATGTGGAGCAGGAGAGCAGTTTGAAAGTGTAGGCCGGATGGCAGAGCGCTGTCGTGTGCTCTCCCAAATGCTTCAGGGCACTTTGTTGGACATTATTCATACACAGCAGCCTGGCCGTGGGGAAGATGCACCATCGCCGTCTGGAGACGAAATAAGACTACCGGCTGGCTGAGGCTGTGGTCTCTCAACTGTTGAAGGATCGTCTCAGCACAGCGCTCAAATGGAAAATAACTTGCGCTATCTGCTCTGCAAACCTACTAAAGGAAGTATAATTGTCTTAATTTTCAAACAAACATCTGAACTCACTGAAAGTTTTAATAATCATTACGCTCGCATATGAGACTCTGTGTCCCAGAAGGCTTTAGGACAAACATTGCACTGAGCACACGCCCACTGGGGGCAAAATTGTGAATAAAACGTGCCTGAAATGAAAAATGCGTGCTATCAGGTGTTCCTTGTGACGTGCCCAAGAAGAAGAGGTTCCTGACCTTGAAACGCGTTGGCAGAAGTAAAAAGTAATGTGGAGCAGGAGAGCAGTTTGAAAGTGTAGGCCGGATGGAAGAGCGCTGTCGTGTGCTCTCCCGAATGCTTCAGGGCACTTTGTTGGACATTATTCATACACGGCAGCCTGGCCGTGGGGAAGATTCACCATCGCCGGCTGGAAACGAAATAAGACTGCCGGCTGGCTGAGGCTGTGGTCTCTCAACTGTTGAAGGATCGTGTCAGCACAGCGCTCAAATGGAAAATAACCTGCGCTATCTGCTCTGCAAACCTACTAAAGGAAGTACAATTGTCTTAATTTTCAAACGAACATCTGAACTCACTGAAAGTTTTAATAATCATTACGCTCGCATATGAGACTCTGTGTCCCAGAAGGCTTTAGGACAAACATTGCACTGAGCACACGCCCACTGGGGGCAGAATTGTGAATAAAACGTGCCTGAAATGAAAAATGCGTGCTATCAGGTGTTCCTTGTGACGTGCCCAAGAAGAAGAGGTTCCTGACCTTGAAACGCGTTGGCAGAAGTAAAAAGTAATGTGGAGCAGGAGAGCAGTTTGAAAGTGTAGGCCGGATGGCAGAGCGCTGTCGTGTGCTCTCCCAAATGCTTCAGGGCACTTTGTTGGACATTATTCATACACAGCAGCCTGGCCGTGAGGAAGATGCACCATCGCCGTCTGGAGACGAAATAAGACTACCGGCTGGCTGAGGCTGTGGTCTCTCAACTGTTGAAGGATCGTCTCAGCACAGCGCTCAAATGGAAAATAACTTGCGCTATCTGCTCTGCAAACCTACTAAAGGAAGTATAATTGTCTTAATTTTCAAACGAACATCTGAACTCACTGAAAGTTTTAATAATCATTACGCTCGCATATGAGACTCTGTGTCCCTGAAGGCTTTAGGACAAACATTGCACTGAGCACACGCCCACTGGGGGCAGAATTGTGAATAAAACGTGCCTGAAATGAAAAATGCGTGCTATCAGGTGTTCCTTGTGGCGTGCCCAAGAAGAAGAGGTTCCTGACCTTGAAACGCGTTGGCAGGAGTAAAAAGTAATGTGGAGCAGGAGAGCAGTTTGAAAGTGTAGGCCGGATGGCAGAGCGCTGTCGTGTGCTCTCCCAAATGCTTCAGGGCACTTTGTTGGACATTATTCATACACGGCAGCCTGGCCGTGGGGAAGATGCACCATCGCCGGCTGGAAACGAAATAAGACTGCCGGCTGGCTGAGGCTGTGGTCTCTCAACTGTTGAAGGATCGTGTCAGCACAGCGCTCAAATGGAAAATAACCTGCGCTATCTGCTCTGCAAACCTACTAAAGGAAGTATAATTGTCTTAATTTTCAAACGAACATCTGAACTCACTGAAAGTTTTAATAATCATTACGCTCGCATATGAGACTCTGTGTCCCAGAAGGCTTTAGGACAAACATTGCAATGAGCATACGCCCCCTGGGGGCAGAATTGTGAATAAAACGTGCCTGAAATGAAAAATGCGTGCTATCAGGTGTTCCTTGTGACGTGCCCAAGAAGAAGAGGTTCCTGACCTTGAAACGCGTTGGCAGAAGTAAAAAGTAATGTGGAGCAGGAGAGCAGTTTGAAAGGTTAGGCCGGATGGCAGAGCGCTGTCGTGTGCTCTCCCAAATGCTTCAGGGCACTTTGTTGGACATTATTCATACACAGCAGCCTGGCCGTGAGGAAGATGCACCATCGCCGTCTGGAGACGAAATAAGACTACCGGCTGGCTGAGGCTGTGGTCTCTCAACTGTTGAAGGATCGTCTCAGCACAGCGCTCAAATGGAAAATAACTTGCGCTATCTGCTCTGCAAACCTACTAAAGGAAGTATAATTGTCTTAATTTTCAAACGAACATCTGAACTCACTGAAAGTTTTAATAATCATTACGCTCGCATATGAGACTCTGTGTCCCTGAAGGCTTTAGGACAAACATTGCACTGAGCACACGCCCACTGGGGGCAGAATTGTGAATAAAACGTGCCTGAAATGAAAAATGCGTGCTATCAGGTGTTCCTTGTGGCGTGCCCAAGAAGAAGAGGTTCCTGACCTTGAAACGCGTTGGCAGGAGTAAAAAGTAATGTGGAGCAGGAGAGCAGTTTGAAAGTGTAGGCCGGATGGCAGAGCGCTGTCGTGTGCTCTCCCAAATGCTTCAGGGCACTTTGTTTGACATTATTCATACACGGCAGCCTGGCCGTGGGGAAGATGCACCATCGCCGGCTGGAAACGAAATAAGACTGCCGGCTGGCTGAGGCTGTGGTCTCTCAACTGTTGAAGGATCGTGTCAGCACAGCGCTCAAATGGAAAATAACCTGCGCTATCTGCTCTGCAAACCTACTAAAGGAAGTACAATTGTCTTAATTTTCAAACGAACATCTGAACTCACTGAAAGTTTTAATAATCATTACGCTCGCATATGAGACTCTGTGTCCCAGAAGGCTTTAGGACAAACATTGCACTGAACACACGCCCACTGGGGGCAGAATTGTGAATAAAACGTGCCTGAAATGAAAAATGCGTGCTATCAGGTGTTCCTTGTGACGTGCCAAAGAAGAAGAGGTTCCTGACCTTGAAACGCGTTGGCAGAAGTAAAAAGTAATGTGGAGCAGGAGAGCAGTTTGAAAGTGTAGGCCGGATGGCAGAGCGCTGTCGTGTGCTCTCCCAAATGCTTCAGGGCACTTTGTTGGACATTATTCATACACAGCAGCCTGGCCGTGAGGAAGATGCACCATCGCCGTCTGGAGACGAAATAAGACTACCGGCTGGCTGAGGCTGTGGTCTCTCAACTGTTGAAGGATCGTCTCAGCACAGCGCTCAAATGGAAAATAACTTGCGCTATCTGCTCTGCAAACCTACTAAAGGAAGTATAATTGTCTTAATTTTCAAACGAACATCTGAACTCACTGAAAGTTTTAATAATCATTACGCTCGCATATGAGACTCTGTGTCCCTGAAGGCTTTAGGACAAACATTGCACTGAGCACACGCCCACTGGGGGCAGAATTGTGAATAAAACGTGCCTGAAATGAAAAATGCGTGCTATCAGGTGTTCCTTGTGGCGTGCCCAAGAAGAAGAGGTTCCTGACCTTGAAACGCGTTGGCAGGAGTAAAAAGTAATGTGGAGCAGGAGAGCAGTTTGAAAGTGTAGGCCGGATGGCAGAGCGCTGTCGTGTGCTCTCCCAAATGCTTCAGGGCACTTTGTTGGACATTATTCATACACGGCAGCCTGGCCGTGGGGAAGATGCACCATCGCCGGCTGGAAACGAAATAAGACTGCCGGCTGGCTGAGGCTGTGGTCTCTCAACTGTTGAAGGATCGTGTCAGCACAGCGCTCAAATGGAAAATAACCTGCGCTATCTGCTCTGCAAACCTACTAAAGGAAGTATAATTGTCTTAATTTTCAAAAGAACATCTGAACTCACTGAAAGTTTTAATAATCATTACGCTCGCATATGAGACTCTGTGTCCCAGAAGGCTTTAGGACAAACATTGCAATGAGCATACGCCCACTGGGGGCAGAATTGTGAAAAAAACGTGCCTGAAATGAAAAATGCGTGCTATCAGGTGTTCCTTGTGACGTGCCCAAGAAGAAGAGGTTCCTGACCTTGAAACGCGTTGGCAGAAGTAAAAAGTAATGTGGAGCAGGAGAGCAGTTTGAAAGTGTAGGCCGGATGGCAGAGCGCTGTCGTGTGCTCTCCCGAATGCTTCAGGGCACTTTGTTGGACATTATTCATACACGGCAGCCTGGCCGTGGGGAAGATGCACCATCGCCGTCTGGAAACGAAATAAGACTGCCGGCTGGCTGAGGCTGTGGTCTCTCAACTGTTGAAGGATCGTGTCAGCACAGCGCTCAAATGGAAAATAACCTGCGCTATCTGCTCTGCAAACCTACTAAAGGAAGTATAATTGTCTTAATTTTCAAACGAACATCTGAACTCACTGAAAGTTTTAATAATCATTACGCTCGCATATGAGACTCTGTGTCCCTGAAGGCTTTAGGACAAACATTGCACTGAGCACACGCCCACTGGGGGCAGAATTGTGAATAAAACGTGCCTGAAATGAAAAATGCGTGCTATCAGGTGTTCCTTGTGACGTGCCCAAGAAGAAGAGGTTCCTGACCTTGAAACGCGTTGGCAGAAGTAAAAAGTAATGTGGAGCAGGAGAGCAGTTTGAAAGTGTAGGCCGGATGGCAGAGCGCTGTCGTGTGCTCTCCCAAATGCTTCAGGGCACTTTGTTGGACATTATTCATACACAGCAGCCTGGCCGTGGGGAAGATGCACCATCGCCGTCTGGAGACGAAATAAGACTACCGGCTGGCTGAGGCTGTGGTCTCTCAACTGTTGAAGGATCGTCTCAGCACAGCGCTCAAATGGAAAATAACTTGCGCTATCTGCTCTGCAAACCTACTAAAGGAAGTATAATTGTCTTAATTTTCAAACGAACATCTGAACTCACTGAAAGTTTTAATAATCATTACGCTCGCATATGAGACTCTGTGTCCCTGAAGGCTTTAGGACAAACATTGCACTGAGCACACGCCCACTGGGGGCAGAATTGTGAATAAAACGTGCCTGAAATGAAAAATGCGTGCTATCAGGTGTTCCTTGTGACGTGCCCAAGAAGAAGAGGTTCCTGACCTTGAAACGCGTTGGCAGAAGTAAAAAGTAATGTGGAGCAGGAGAGCAGTTTGAAAGTGTAGGCCGGATGGCAGAGCGCTGTCGTGTGCTCTCCCAAATGCTTCAGGGCACTTTGTTGGACATTATTCATACACAGCAGCCTGGCCGTGGGGAAGATGCACCATCGCCGTCTGGAGACGAAATAAGACTACCGGCTGGCTGAGGCTGTGGTCTCTCAACTGTTGAAGGATCGTCTCAGCACAGCGCTCAAATGGAAAATAACTTGCGCTATCTGCTCTGCAAACCTACTAAAGGAAGTATAATTGTCTTAATTTTCAAACAAACATCTGAACTCACTGAAAGTTTTAATAATCATTACGCTCGCATATGAGACTCTGTGTCCCAGAAGGCTTTAGGACAAACATTGCACTGAGCACACGCCCACTGGGGGCAAAATTGTGAATAAAACGTGCCTGAAATGAAAAATGCGTGCTATCAGGTGTTCCTTGTGACGTGCCCAAGAAGAAGAGGTTCCTGACCTTGAAACGCGTTGGCAGAAGTAAAAAGTAATGTGGAGCAGGAGAGCAGTTTGAAAGTGTAGGCCGGATGGCAGAGCGCTGTCGTGTGCTCTCCCGAATGCTTCAGGGCACTTTGTTGGACATTATTCATACACGGCAGCCTGGCCGTGGGGAAGATGCACCATCGCCGGCTGGAAACGAAATAAGACTGCCGGCTGGCTGAGGCTGTGGTCTCTCAACTGTTGAAGGATCGTGTCAGCACAGCGCTCAAATGGAAAATAACCTGCGCTATCTGCTCTGCAAACCTACTAAAGGAAGTACAATTGTCTTAATTTTCAAACGAACATCTGAACTCACTGAAAGTTTTAATAATCATTACGCTCGCATATGAGACTCTGTGTCCCAGAAGGCTTTAGGACAAACATTGCACTGCGCACACGCCCACTGGGGGCAGAATTGTGAATAAAACGTGCCTGAAATGAAAAATGCGTGCTATCAGGTGTTCCTTGTGACGTGCCAAAGAAGAAGAGGTTCCTGACCTTGAAACGCGTTGGCAGAAGTAAAAAGTAATGTGGAGCAGGAGAGCAGTTTGAAAGTGTAGGCCGGATGGCAGAGCGCTGTCGTGTGCTCTCCCAAATGCTTCAGGGCACTTTGTTGGACATTATTCATACACAGCAGCCTGGCCGTGAGGAAGATGCACCATCGCCGTCTGGAGACGAAATAAGACTACCGGCTGGCTGAGGCTGTGGTCTCTCAACTGTTGAAGGATCGTCTCAGCACAGCGCTCAAATGGAAAATAACTTGCGCTATCTGCTCTGCAAACCTACTAAAGGAAGTATAATTGTCTTAATTTTCAAACGAACATCTGAACTCACTGAAAGTTTTAATAATCATTACGCTCGCATATGAGACTCTGTGTCCCTGAAGGCTTTAGGACAAACATTGCACTGAGCACACGCCCACTGGGGGCAGAATTGTGAATAAAACGTGCCTGAAATGAAAAATGCGTGCTATCAGGTGTTCCTTGTGGCGTGCCCAAGAAGAAGAGGTTCCTGACCTTGAAACGCGTTGGCAGGAGTAAAAAGTAATGTGGAGCAGGAGAGCAGTTTGAAAGTGTAGGCCGGATGGCAGAGCGCTGTCGTGTGCTCTCCCAAATGCTTCAGGGCACTTTGTTGGACATTATTCATACACGGCAGCCTGGCCGTGGGGAAGATGCACCATCGCCGGCTGGAAACGAAATAAGACTGCCGGCTGGCTGAGGCTGTGGTCTCTCAACTGTTGAAGGATCGTGTCAGCACAGCGCTCAAATGGAAAATAACCTGCGCTATCTGCTCTGCAAACCTACTAAAGGAAGTATAATTGTCTTAATTTTCAAACGAACATCTGAACTCACTGAAAGTTTTAATAATCATTACGCTCGCATATGAGACTCTGTGTCCCAGAAGGCTTTAGGACAAACATTGCAATGAGCATACGCCCCCTGGGGGCAGAATTGTGAATAAAACGTGCCTGAAATGAAAAATGCGTGCTATCAGGTGTTCCTTGTGACGTGCCCAAGAAGAAGAGGTTCCTGACCTTGAAACGCGTTGGCAGAAGTAAAAAGTAATGTGGAGCAGGAGAGCAGTTTGAAAGTGTAGGCCGGATGGCAGAGCGCTGTCGTGTGCTCTCCCAAATGCTTCAGGGCACTTTGTTGGACATTATTCATACACAGCAGCCTGGCCGTGAGGAAGATGCACCATCGCCGTCTGGAGACGAAATAAGACTACCGGCTGGCTGAGGCTGTGGTCTCTCAACTGTTGAAGGATCGTCTCAGCACAGCGCTCAAATGGAAAATAACTTGCGCTATCTGCTCTGCAAACCTACTAAAGGAAGTATAATTGTCTTAATTTTCAAACGAACATCTGAACTCACTGAAAGTTTTAATAATCATTACGCTCGCATATGAGACTCTGTGTCCCTGAAGGCTTTAGGACAAACATTGCACTGAGCACACGCCCACTGGGGGCAGAATTGTGAATAAAACGTGCCTGAAATGAAAAATGCGTGCTATCAGGTGTTCCTTGTGGCGTGCCCAAGAAGAAGAGGTTCCTGACCTTGAAACGCGTTGGCAGGAGTAAAAAGTAATGTGGAGCAGGAGAGCAGTTTGAAAGTGTAGGCCGGATGGCAGAGCGCTGTCGTGTGCTCTCCCAAATGCTTCAGGGCACTTTGTTGGACATTATTCATACACGGCAGCCTGGCCGTGGGGAAGATGCACCATCGCCGGCTGGAAACGAAATAAGACTGCCGGCTGGCTGAGGCTGTGGTCTCTCAACTGTTGAAGGATCGTGTCAGCACAGCGCTCAAATGGAAAATAACCTGCGCTATCTGCTCTGCAAACCTACTAAAGGAAGTATAATTGTCTTAATTTTCAAAAGAACATCTGAACTCACTGAAAGTTTTAATAATCATTACGCTCGCATATGAGACTCTGTGTCCCAGAAGGCTTTAGGACAAACATTGCAATGAGCATACGCCCACTGGGGGCAGAATTGTGAAAAAAACGTGCCTGAAATGAAAAATGCGTGCTATCAGGTGTTCCTTGTGACGTGCCCAAGAAGAAGAGGTTCCTGACCTTGAAACGCGTTGGCAGAAGTAAAAAGTAATGTGGAGCAGGAGAGCAGTTTGAAAGTGTAGGCCGGATGGCAGAGCGCTGTCGTGTGCTCTCCCGAATGCTTCAGGGCACTTTGTTGGACATTATTCATACACGGCAGCCTGGCCGTGGGGAAGATGCACCATCGCCGTCTGGAAACGAAATAAGACTGCCGGCTGGCTGAGGCTGTGGTCTCTCAACTGTTGAAGGATCGTGTCAGCACAGCGCTCAAATGGAAAATAACCTGCGCTATCTGCTCTGCAAACCTACTAAAGGAAGTATAATTGTCTTAATTTTCAAACGAACATCTGAACTCACTGAAAGTTTTAATAATCATTACGCTCGCATATGAGACTCTGTGTCCCTGAAGGCTTTAGGACAAACATTGCACTGAGCACACGCCCACTGGGGGCAGAATTGTGAATAAAACGTGCCTGAAATGAAAAATGCGTGCTATCAGGTGTTCCTTGTGACGTGCCCAAGAAGAAGAGGTTCCTGACCTTGAAACGCGTTGGCAGAAGTAAAAAGTAATGTGGAGCAGGAGAGCAGTTTGAAAGTGTAGGCCGGATGGCAGAGCGCTGTCGTGTGCTCTCCCAAATGCTTCAGGGCACTTTGTTGGACATTATTCATACACAGCAGCCTGGCCGTGGGGAAGATGCACCATCGCCGTCTGGAGACGAAATAAGACTACCGACTGGCTGAGGCTGTGGTCTCTCAACTGTTGAAGGATCGTCTCAGCACAGCGCTCAAATGGAAAATAACTTGCGCTATCTGCTCTGCAAACCTACTAAAGGAAGTATAATTGTCTTAATTTTCAAACGAACATCTGAACTCACTGAAAGTTTTAATAATCATTACGCTCGCATATGAGACTCTGTGTCCCTGAAGGCTTTAGGACAAACATTGCACTGAGCACACGCCCACTGGGGGCAGAATTGTGAATAAAACGTGCCTGAAATGAAAAATGCGTGCTATCAGGTGTTCCTTGTGACGTGCCCAAGAAGAAGAGGTTCCTGACCTTGAAACGCGTTGGCAGAAGTAAAAAGTAATGTGGAGCAGGAGAGCAGTTTGAAAGTGTAGGCCGGATGGCAGAGCGCTGTCGTGTGCTCTCCCAAATGCTTCAGGGCACTTTGTTGGACATTATTCATTCACAGCAGCCTGGCCGTGGGGAAGATGCACCATCGCCGTCTGGAGACGAAATAAGACTACCGGCTGGCTGAGGCTGTGGTCTCTCAACTGTTGAAGGATCGTCTCAGCACAGCGCTCAAATGGAAAATAACTTGCGCTATCTGCTCTGCAAACCTACTAAAGGAAGTATAATTGTCTTAATTTTCAAACAAACATCTGAACTCACTGAAAGTTTTAATAATCATTACGCTCGCATATGAGACTCTGAGTCCCAGAAGGCTTTAGGACAAACATTGCACTGAGCACACGCCCACTGGGGGCAAAATTGTGAATAAAACGTGCCTGAAATGAAAAATGCGTGCTATCAGGTGTTCCTTGTGACGTGCCCAAGAAGAAGAGGTTCCTGACCTTGAAACGCGTTGGCAGAAGTAAAAAGTAATGTGGAGCAGGAGAGCAGTTTGAAAGTGTAGGCCGGATGGCAGAGCGCTGTCGTGTGCTCTCCCGAATGCTTCAGGGCACTTTGTTGGACATTATTCATACACGGCAGCCTGGCCGTGGGGAAGATGCACCATCGCCGGCTGGAAACGAAATAAGACTGCCGGCTGGCTGAGGCTGTGGTCTCTCAACTGTTGAAGGATCGTGTCAGCACAGCGCTCAAATGGAAAATAACCTGCGCTATCTGCTCTGCAAACCTACTAAAGGAAGTACAATTGTCTTAATTTTCAAACGAACATCTGAACTCACTGAAAGTTTTAATAATCATTACGCTCGCATATGAGACTCTGTGTCCCAGAAGGCTTTAGGACAAACATTGCACTGAGCACACGCCCACTGGGGGCAGAATTGTGAATAAAACGTGCCTGAAATGAAAAATGCGTGCTATCAGGTGTTCCTTGTGACGTGCCAAAGAAGAAGAGGTTCCTGACCTTGAAACGCGTTGGCAGAAGTAAAAAGTAATGTGGAGCAGGAGAGCAGTTTGAAAGTGTAGGCCGGATGGCAGAGCGCTGTCGTGTGCTTCCCAAATGCTTCAGGGCACTTTGTTGGACATTATTCATACACAGCAGCCTGGCCGTGAGGAAGATGCACCATCGCCGTCTGGAGACGAAATAAGACTACCGGCTGGCTGAGGCTGTGGTCTCTCAACTGTTGAAGGATCGTCTCAGCACAGCGCTCAAATGGAAAATAACTTGCGCTATCTGCTCTGCAAACCTACTAAAGGAAGTATAATTGTCTTAATTTTCAAACGAACATCTGAACTCACTGAAAGTTTTAATAATCATTACGCTCGCATATGAGACTCTGTGTCCCTGAAGGCTTTAGGACAAACATTGCACTGAGCACACGCCCACTGGGGGCAGAATTGTGAATAAAACGTGCCTGAAATGAAAAATGCGTGCTATCAGGTGTTCCTTGTGGCGTGCCCAAGAAGAAGAGGTTTCTGACCTTGAAACGCGTTGGCAGGAGTAAAAAGTAATGTGGAGCAGGAGAGCAGTTTGAAAGTGTAGGCCGGATGGCAGAGCGCTGTCGTGTGCTCTCCCAAATGCTTCAGGGCACTTTGTTGGACATTATTCATACACGGCAGCCTGGCCGTGGGGAAGATGCACCATCGCCGGCTGGAAACGAAATAAGACTGCCGGCTGGCTGAGGCTGTGGTCTCTCAACTGTTGAAGGATCGTGTCAGCACAGCGCTCAAATGGAAAATAACCTGCGCTATCTGCTCTGCAAACCTACTAAAGGAAGTATAATTGTCTTAATTTTCAAACGAACATCTGAACTCACTGAAAGTTTTAATAATCATTACGCTCGCATATGAGACTCTGTGTCCCAGAAGGCTTTAGGACAAACATTGCAATGAGCATACGCCCCCTGGGGGCAGAATTGTGAATAAAACGTGCCTGAAATGAAAAATGCGTGCTATCAGGTGTTCCTTGTGACGTGCCCAAGAAGAAGAGGTTCCTGACCTTGAAACGCGTTGGCAGAAGTAAAAAGTAATGTGGAGCAGGAGAGCAGTTTGAAAGTGTAGGCCGGATGGCAGAGCGCTGTTGTGTGCTCTCCCGAATGCTTCAGGGCACTTTGTTGGACATTATTCATACACGGCAGCCTGGCCGTGGGGAAGATGCACCATCGCCGGCTGGAAACGAAATAAGAATGCCGGCTGGCTGAGGCTGTGGTCTCTCAACTGTTGAAGGATCGTGTCAGCACAGCGCTCAAATGGAAAATAACCTGCGCTATCTGCTCTGCAAACCTACTAAAGGAAGTATAATTGTCTTAATTTTCAAACGAACATCTGAACTCACTGAAAGTTTTAATAATCATTACGCTCGCATATGAGACTCTGTGTCCCTGAAGGCTTTAGGACAAACATTGCACTGAGCACACGCCCACTGGGGGTAGAATTGTGAATAAAACGTGCCTGAAATGAAAAATGCGTGCTATCAGGTGTTCCTTGTGACATGCCCAAGAAGAAGAGGTTCCTGACCTTGAAACGCGTTGGCAGAAGTAAAAAGTAATGTGGAGCAGGAGAGCAGTTTGAAAGTGTAGGCCGGATGGCAGAGCGCTGTCGTGTGCTCTCCCAAATGCTTCAGGGCACTTTGTTGGACATTATTCATACACGGCAGCCTGGCCGTGGGGAAGATGCACCATCGCCGGCTGGAGACGAAATAAGACTACCGGTTGGCTGAGTCTCTGGTCTCTCAACTGTTGAAGAATCGTGTCAGCACAGCGCTCAAATGGAAAATAACCTGCGCTATCTGCTCTGCAAACCTACTAAAGGAAATATAATTGTCTTAATTTTCAAACGAACATCTGAACTCACTGAAAGTTTTAATAATCATTACGCTCGAGGAGGAGCCTAGCGCGCATCCAAGATGGTCGCGTGAGCACAGGGCTCCCCGGACCCTTTCTGCTCCTCGGAATAAATCCTGAGACTATCCTGAGTTGGTGTATGGAATCTGAGAGAAGAAGACCAGCTGACTATATAGCTCTTTCCAAAATTCTAATCGGACCTGGGAATCCTGAGTTATCGTCGCCGGAACTTTTGGGACCCACCCGACGGAGGAGGCCGGGGTGGAGGTGATCCGTGGGGCCGGGCTGCAATTGAACAACAGCGGCCTCAGCGCGGTGCCAGTCACCGATTCAGCACTTTCGGTTTCGATTTTGGCCTTCAGGAGATCAGCTGGCGTGCGTGCTCGAGGCGGGGTGCCTCTTGGGCCTCTGCCCGAGGTTTGCTTCCATCTGCTACGGACGGGTCTGACGCCTCCGACCCCTACACCGACAGTTTGTGATCCTTTCTCTGGCACCCGTGCACCCCTTGATCGGAGGTCCCATTGAGTGACGGCGCTCACATGGCGGGCAAAGGGGGACCGGAGGGGCGCAAGACCAAGGCCTCACTGCGCGGGGGAGCGGTCCAGAGCAACAACATGGACCGCTATACCCAGGGCAGGGGGTCCCCTGGCGCTGCTGGCCTCTCCCCGGATGCTGCGGGGGGAGGCACGACCGTCGCTGCGGAACCTTCCCTACAGGACATTATGGGCGCCATCGAGGGCATCAGGGAAACTATCGCGACGCAATATGAGGCCCTGGCCCGTAAGATCGACACTGTCGCGATCGACGTCACCCTGATTCGGGCCGACCTCTCTAAAACCAACGAGAAGGTCCAGGCCCTTGATACACGGACCTCCACCTTGGGTGCGGAGGTGTCGGATCTGCGGGCCGCGCTTGGGGACATTAGAGTGGTCAACGACCACATGGCCCGGCGGCTTGAGGACTTCGAGGGACGGGCCCGACGAAACAATATCCGTATCATTGGGGTACCGGAGTCCTCCGACAGCCGCCCGGTGGACCTCGTGGTCGAGGAACTTATCCTGCAGCAGCTGTCCCCTGTTGGCCTAAGTAAATTCTTCGCTGTGGAGCGGGCCCATCGGGTTCCTGGCGGCCGGCCGCGGCCGGGGGCCCCCCCGAGGCCTATCGTGGCTAAACTGTTCCACTACAGGGACCGCGATGCTATTCTGCAGGCTTCACGGACCCGTGGCCCGGTCCGCTACGAGAACTCGATCGTCAACTTTTACCCGGACTTCACGCAACTGGTCCAGAAACAGCGGATGGGATTCCAGGGGGTGAAGCGCCGTCTCCGCGAGCTAGGCCTGAAGTATTCGATGCTCTACCCGGCGAAACTTCGAGTGGAGCATGGAGAGCGGACAGTCTTTTTTGACACTCCTGTGGCCGCAAGTGACTGGCTGGACTCGCTGCCGGACGGGGGTGGCCGGCCCGGGCCCTCTGGGGGCACCGCAGGTGACGGGTCCCCTTAGACTGACCTTTGGTCCTTGCTTTTGCGTTTTTGCACTGTACAGTTGGGTCTTACTTCTTTTGCATACTGTGTTTTACCAGGACCCGTGAGGGGTGCGGGCGGGTTCGGGTCCCTTTCCTCCTCCGGGGTCTTTTTGTAGAATGGGGTTAGCGGGGCGACAGGCACACTGCAAGTTGGGGGGGGGCTTAGGCCCGCAGGGGTGCAGGGTGGGGGGCGGTGGACTTGGGGTGGGGTTGGGGGGGAAGAGGGGTTGTTTAGTTGTGTGTTTTTTGTTTACAGGGCGAGGAATTGATTTTTATCCATATTTGGGAGCGGTGCGGCGGGCTGGGGGCTTCTTGCTCTATTGGAGGGGATGGGGGGAGACGGGTTGAGGCTTATGTCGTGGAACGTCAATGGGTTGGGGGACCGTATTAAGCGGGGTGTTGTACTGCAATATTTGCGCCGTTTGACTCCTGATGTGGTGTTTCTCCAGGAGACGCATTTGGTCGGCAGTGTCTGCCATGCGATGCACAGAGGGGGATACCGCCTCGTAGCCCATTCTGGTTTCACAA
Organism: Triturus cristatus; assembly: GCF_964204655.1. NCBI lineage: Eukaryota > Metazoa > Chordata > Amphibia > Caudata > Salamandridae > Triturus > Triturus cristatus. The sequence continues at coordinate 658,919 of NW_028188377.1, forward strand.
CTGGCTCCAGGGGGGTGGGCATTCTCCTGCGAACCTCCCTTCCGGTGGAGATCACGAGGATAGTCTCGGATGACAGAGGGCGCTATGTGTGTCTGATTGGGAGGTGGGAGGGGCAGCCCCTTACCCTGGTTTCAGTCTACGTCCCCCCGGGCCTCCAGAACTCCACCTTTGCTGATTTGGGTCGAGTGCTGCTTGACCTCCCGGACGGCCTCCTGCTCATGGGCGGGGACTTTAATTCTGTGGTTTCGGGTGAACTGGATCGTCACCCACCGAGGACCCTCCCCGCTGCCCAGTCATGGCTGGGTGGGATGTTGGAGACCTTCGGCTTGGTGGATAGTTGGAGACTACTGCATCCGACCCAGTGCCAGTTCACTTTTCATTCGGGGGCGCATGGGAGTCTCTCCAGGTTAGACTACTTCCTTATGCCAGCGGCGCAGACTGGTCGGATTCGAGAGGTCAGACACCTGGCGCGTGGTATCTCCGACCATTCTCCGCTGTGGCTTCTCTTTGACACCGGGCCGCGGTCCGCAGGGCGGATAGCTCCCATTAACCCCTGGTACCTGCGGGACCCTGTGACTCGTGACAGCCTGGTTAAGGCCATGGACCAATACTTCAGTGAAAACGAGGGGTCGGTGTCGTCTGCGTTGTCCCTTTGGGAAGCCTTTAAAACTGTTATACGCGGACACGCCCTCGCCCAGATAGTGGTGGCCAAGAAGGTTAGGAGCGAGGCGGTGGTGAAGCTGGAGACTGACGTCTCGGGGCTGGAGTCGGCCTTGGAGGCGAATATTACTCCGGACGGGCTACATGCCCTTAGCCTGAAACAGTTCGAATATAGGTCCCTGGTCACTGACGCGGCCCAAACTATGTATAGGGAGCAGCAGGGCCGATTGTATGACGCGGGGGACAAGGCGGGAAAGTTGATTGCGTGGCTGGACAAAAAGGAGAGAGTGAATCGTGTGGTCCCCGAGTTGCGTGCTGCGGATGGTGGGTGTGTGACTGAACCGGATGAGATTGTGGAATGCTTCGCTGACCACCTCCGGGCGGTGTACTCCCCGGTGACTGACAGGGACGAAGATGACTCTCGCCTCCTATTGAGAGATATTGCTCTGCCCGGCCTGTCCGTTGAGGACCGGGAGCGGCTGGACGCCCCCTTATCGTCGGATGAAATAGCGACCGCGATTCGTTCCCTTCGCTCGGGCAAGGCTATGGGTCCTAACGGTCTGCCCATTGAACTATACAAATTGCGTCCTGATAAGCTTGCGCCCTTCCTCGGCCGCATGTTCCGCGACTCTCTTGCGGCGGGTTCCCTTCCGGCCGACCAGCGCCTGGCCACTATAGTCGTTCTCCCCAAGGAGGGCAAGCCGCGTGACCGCTGTACCTCTTACCGGCCTATTTCACTGCTCAATGCAGAGCCTAAAATCCTGGCGAAAGTCCTGGCCAATCGATTGTTGAGTGTCGTGTGCGACCTTATTCATCCGGACCAATGCGGCTTCATCCCGCACCGCAACACCGCTCTTAACTTGCGGCGTCTGCACGGGGTCCTCGCCAGGGCGGAGCTCCTCACCGAGCCGGCCGTGCTGGTCTCTTTGGATGCCACGATGGCATTTGACACTATTGAGTGGCCATTCCTCTGGGCCGTCTTGGATAAATTCGGCTTTGGGGAGGGATTTATTGGCTGGGTGAGGCTCCTTTACACGGGACCCATGGCTCAAGTGGTGGTGAATGGGCGGGTCTCTCGGCCCTTTGCCCTCGGCAGGGGCACGAGGCAGGGGTGCCCGTTGTCCCCGTTGCTTTTTGCTCTCGCCCTGGAGCCACTCGCTGCCTGGCTCCGTTGGGAGCCCTCGCTTAGAGGGATCCGGTGGGGCCCGGGCTTTGAAGATCGGGTCTCGCTGTATGCGGACGACATTCTCCTGTACCTCACCTCACCGCGGCAGTCACTCAACGTCCTCTTTGACGTTCTGACCTCCTTTGGGAACAATTCGGGTCTCACGATCAATTGGTCTAAATCCTGCGTTTATCCCATCGCTGGTGGTCCTCCTCTCCTGCCGCCTCGGCTCCCGATTCAAATATCTCTGAGCGGCTTTAAGTACCTGGGGATATACGTTTCGCTGGACCCGGTGGCTCGCTACGAGCAGAATCTTCTGCGTCCACTTCGGCGGCTGCGGGAGGACACGGCCCGGTGGTGCAGGCTGCCCCTGTCCCCGCTGGGTCGGGCCACGCTGTTTAAAATGATGTCCCTTCCCAGGTTCCTCTATGCACTCCAGAACTCCTTTGACGTTATCCCAGTGGCCTACTTTCGGGAGGTGGAGAGCCTGCAGAGGAGACTGGTGTGGAACGGCCGGGCGCGTATTGCTCTTGCCAAGCTCACTCTCCCCTGGTATGACGGGGGCATCGCGCTTCCTGACATTCGCAGGTACTATTGGGCCTCGCAGCTATCTGCCATTAACCACGCCACGTATGCGCCCGGCTTGAATCCGGCGTATGAGATGGACAAGTTCCTGCTTCCCGGCGGGAACTACAACAGGGCACTTTATTCCCGCCTGGCTGACCGGACCCTTACGGGTCCTACTAAGATTGCTGTGCGGACCTGGAGGGCTGCCACTGCGGCCACGGGCTGGAGTGAGCGAATGACATGTGCTACTCCCTTGTTTGCCTCCGACCGCCTGGGCAGCTTGTGGACCACCAAGGGGTTTGACCAGTGGGACACGATTGGTATCAGCAAAGTGGGAGACCTGTGGCACAAGGGCGCGGTCAAGACTTTCGCGGTGCTCCAGGCCGAATACGAGCTGACCGACAGGGAGTTCTTCCGCTACGCCCAGGTTCGACACGCCCTGCTCTCGGTCTTCGGGGAGGGGACCACGGTCCCTGTTTCCTCGCCCCTCGAGGACCGCGTACTTGACGGACATGTCCCTGATAGTACTATTTCTTTAATTTATAAAAAATTGATTAATCACCGGGCGGATCTCCTGGTGCGCCTTCGGGAGGCTTGGACTGGGGATGGGGTCGAATTGGATGACGAAGACTGGCAGTCTGCACTGTCGTCCCCCAAGGAGGTTGCCATTCCGGCTCGTCTCCGGTTGGTACAGCTCAAGACTCTCCATCGGGTGTATGTTACGGGTCCGCGCTTGGTCGCGATGGGATTTTCCGACGACGGGCTCTGTAAACGAGGCTGCGGGCTCAGCGCCACCTTTCTTCATATCCTTTGGGAGTGTCGCGAGGTGGCGGACTATTGGCGCCGGGTCCACACGGTTATGGGACAGGTCACCGGGGTTGTACTGCTGCCGGAGGTGCGTCGCTGTGTCCTGAATGTGTGGGAGCCCAATGACTACAACGCGGCTCAGACTCGGTGGGCGGCCCTAGGGAACATGATTGCCAAGAGGGATATAGCGCAACTTTGGGGCGCTCAACGGCCGCCCACCGTGTCAGTATGGAAGGAGAATATGGACTGGTGTATGTTTCGGGAGAAGACAGTGTATGTGGCCCGTGGCAAGCCGGGGGCATGGGGTAGAATTTGGGGCCAATGGAATGCGTATCGCGGAGGCATCTGTGCGCCCCCCCTGGTAGACACTGATATCGCCATGTCCCCCTGACCCTCGACGGTTCCTGGCGCTTTTTGTACCAACTACATAGGGACGTTCATCTTCCTTGACCCCCCTTTCCCCCCCCCCCCTCCGTCCCCGGCCTCCCGGTACTCCTCTCTTTAGCGGATTGTTCAAATGTTCTGACTGGAGTTTCCCGGGGGGAGCCTGAACCGCACTGGTATCCCTCGTAACTCGCCTTTTGTTTTTATTGTTTTTCTTTTGTTTCTGTTACTGTTGGACTGACGCTTGCTGTTCTTCGAGAACTATCTTGAGCCACTGCGGGGCAGTGCCCTGGGAACGGATTGCAACTTTGATATGTGTATATTTCCTTATGTACCTAGCGGCCGGCCCGGGTGGTTGTAGGCCCATACTTGTGACCGAATTGTTGCTCAATAAAAACTTTTTCAATAAAAAAAAAAAAAAAAAAATTATAATAAAAGTACTAATTAAGATATGTTTGAAAACGTGTGTCATGCACAATGATAAAGCATGTTACAGTAACTTAGGGCTGAATTATGATAGCGGGTGGACAGAGACTGCCCGACAAGCAGTCTGACCTCTGAATAAGGATGTGATCGCCATGCTGGTGGTTGGATTAGTGCTCTTTGGCACAGCGGCTTGTGATGCGGCCCAGGAAAACGGCCGCAGCACGGGCCGCGGTGTGAACGAGCACTTTTTGCACATCAATGCATGGTGTGGGGTGCACCATGTGGTGCATGGCACATCATGCGTGATATACTTGGTGCACTACATGTGCCCCGAGGACCACTTTACAGTAGCCCACGAGGGACGGGGTCCCTGTTTGGGACCCCCCAAAGTCCCTTTCCGGGGGCCTTTTCATGGCAGTCAGACTGCCATGGAGAGGCTGTCGGTGGGGGATAGTGTAATCCCAACGGCAGTGCCTACCTCAGCACCGCCACCATTCAACAGATATTATTCCGACCACTGCCCGATGACATCGTAGATCCTGTTGGAGGAAGCGGTCTTATCCCCGATGTTTTCAGTCTTACTACCTGCATCATAATGTGTTGGTCGGACCGAAAGGCTGTCTGTCGGTGGGACCGCCACCGACAACTTGTCGGTGGCGGTCCCACTGACATAAAAATCAGCCCTTAAATTTTAATGCATTTTAATGCCATTCGCACTGATCTTCATAAGTCTAGATCTGTGTTTTGGTTAGACTGTTTGCAGCATGAAGTGGGTGGGAACAACAAACTTTCGAGTCACAAAACTTAGCTGATTAATTAATTCCATCCTAATAAATATTAAATTGTCAAAATATCATGTGCAGTTAGTGAAGGATTCAGAATTCTAGCTTCATGTCAAGGTTAGTTGGCATGAACTGCATTTCCAAACTACTTCAGTAACGAGATTTTCCATCTAAACTGTATTAATGGCTAATCTGATTGCCTATTTTTTTACTTTACATTTCTTATAAATGTCACGACTGTATAGTCTGGTCAGCTTTTGTTTTTCTTAAGAGCATTTTATCTTCAGAGAGTACTCTTCCCGCAGCAACAAGTGATGCCAACTGGCCTCTGGATGAATGAGACGTTACACACTCTAAATGTACAATGATGTCTCTCTCCTCTGGCCCTTCAGTTATGAAAATGGCAGCCCTAGATTACATTTTGTATCAGCGCACAGGTTATTGATAGTAAACACTGCACACCTCCAAAAAAAAAAAAAAAAAAAAAAAAACGTGCCTGAAATGAAAAATGCGTGCTATCAGGTGTTCCTTGTGGCGTGCCCAAGAAGAAGAGGTTCCTGACCTTGAAACGCGTTGGCAGGAGTAAAAAGTAATGTGGAGCAGGAGAGCAGTTTGAAAGTGTAGGCCGGATGGCAGAGCGCTGTCGTGTGCTCTCCCAAATGCTTCAGGGCACTTTGTTGGACATTATTCATACACGGCAGCCTGGCCGTGGGGAAGATGCACCATCGCCGGCTGGAAACGAAATAAGACTGCCGGCTGGCTGAGGCTGTGGTCTCTCAACTGCTGAAGGATCGTGTCAGCACAGCGCTCAAATGGAAAATAACCTGCGCTATCTGCTCTGCAAACCTACTAAAGGAAGTATAATTGTCTTAATTTTCAAACGAACATCTGAACTCACTGAAAGTTTTAATAATCATTACGCTCGCATATGAGACTCTGTGTCCCTGAAGGCTTTAGGACAAACATTGCACTGAGCACACGCCCACTGGGGGCAGAATTGTGATGAAAACTTGCCTGAAATGAAAAACGCGTGCTATCAGGTGTTCCTTGTGACGTGCCCAAGAAGAAGAGGTTCCTGACCTTGAAACGCGTTGGCAGAAGTAAAAAGTAATGTGGAGCAGGAGAGCAGTTTGAAAGTGTAGGCCGGATGGCAGAGCGCTGTCGTGTGCTCTCCCAAATGCTTCAGGGCACTTTGTTGGACATTATTCATACACGGCAGCCTGGCCGTGGGAAAGATGCACCATCGCCGGCTGGAGACGAAATAAGACTACCGGCTGGCTGAGGCTGTGGTCTCTCAACTGTTGAAGGATCGTGTCAGCACAGCGCTCAAATGGAAAATAACCTGCGCTATCTGCTCTGCAAACCTACAAAAGGAAGTATAATTGTCTTAATTTTCAAACGAACATCTGAACTCCCTGAAAGTTTTAATAATCATTACGCTCGCATATGAGACTCTGTGTCCCAGAAGGCTTTAGGACAAACATTGCACTGAGCACACGCCCACTGGGGGCAGAATTGTGAATAAAACGTGCCTGAAATGAAAAATGCGTGCTATCAGGTGTTCCTTGTGACGTGCCCAAGAAGAAGAGGTTCCTGACCTTGAAACGCGTTGGCAGAAGTAAAAAGTAATGTGGAGCAGGAGGGCAGTTTGAAAGTGTAGGCCGGATGGCAGAGCGCTGTTGTGTGCTCTCCTGAATGCTTCAGGGCACTTTGTTGGACATTATTCATACACGGCAGCCTGGCCGTGGGGAAGATGCACCATCGCCGGCTGGAGACTAAATAAGACTACCGGCTGGCTGAGGCTGTGGTCTCTCAACTGTTGAAGGATCGTGTCAGCACAGCGCTCAAATGGAAAATAACCTGCGCTATCTGCTCTGCAAACCTACTAAAGGAAGTATAATTGTCTTAATTTTCAAATGAACATCTGAACTCACTGAAAGTTTTAATAATCATTACGCTCGCATATGAGACTCTGTGTCCCAGAAGGCTTTAGGACAAACATTGCACTGAGCACACGCCCACTGGGGGCAGAATTGTGAATAAAACTTGCTTGAAATGAAAAATGCGTGCTATCAGGTGTTCCTTGTGACGTGCCCAAGAAGAAGAGGTTCCTGACCTTGAAACGCGTTGGCAGAAGTAAAAAGTAATGTGGAGCAGGAGAGCAGTTTGAAAGTGTAGGCCGGATGGCAGAGCGCTGTCGTGTGCTCTCCCAAATGCTTCAGGGCACTTTGTTGGACATTATTCATACACGGCAGCCTGGCCGTGGGGAAGATGCACCATCGCCGGCTGGAGACGAAATAAGACTACCGGCTGGCTGAGTCTGTGGTCTCTCAACTGTTGAAGAATCGTGTCAGCACAGCGCTCAAATGGAAAATAACCTGCGCTATCTGCTCTGCAAACCTACTAAAGGAAATATAATTGTCTTAATTTTCAAACGAACATCTGAACTCACTGAAAGTTTTAATAATCATTACGCTCGCATATGAGACTCTGTGTCCCAGAAGGCTTTAGGACAAACATTGCACTGAGCACACGCCCACTGGGGGCAGAATTGTGAATAAAACGTGACTGAAATGAAAAATGCGTGCTATCAGGTGTTCCTTGTGGCGTGCCCAAGAAGAAGAGGTTCCTGACCTTGAAACGCGTTGGCAGGAGTAAAAAGTAATGTGGAGCAGGAGAGCAGTTTGAAAGTGTAGGCCGGATGGCAGAGCGCTGTCGTGTGCTCTCCCAAATGCTTCAGGGCACTTTGTTGGACATTATTCATACACGGCAGCCTGGCCGTGGGGAAGATGCACCATCGCCGGCTGGAAACGAAATAAGACTGCCGGCTGGCTGAGGCTGTGGTCTCTCAACTGTTGAAGGATCGTGTCAGCACAGCGCTCAAATGGAAAATAACCTGCGCTATCTGCTCTGCAAACCTACTAAAGGAAGTATAATTGTCTTAATTTTCAAACGAACATCTGAACTCACTGAAAGTTTTAATAATCATTACGCTCGCATATGAGACTCTGTGTCCCAGAAGGCTTTAGGACAAACATTGCACTGAGCACACGCCCACTGGGGGCAGAATTGTGAATAAAACGTGCCTGAAATGAAAAATGCGTGCTATCAGGTGTTCCTTGTGACGTGCCCAAGAAGAAGAGGTTCCTGACCTTGAAACGCATTGGCAGAAGTAAAAAGTAATGTGGAGCAGGAGAGCAGTTTGAAAGTGTAGGCCGGATGGCAGAGCGCTGTCGTGTGCTCTCCCAAATGCTTCAGGGCACTTTGTTGGACATTATTCATACACAGCAGCCTGGCCGTGGGGAAGATGCACCATCGCCGTCTGGAGACGAAATAAGACTACCGGCTGGCTGAGGCTGTGGTCTCTCAACTGTTGAAGGATCGTGTCAGCACAGCGCTCAAATGGAAAATAACCTGCGCTATCTGCTCTGCAAACCTACTAAAGGAAGTATAATTGTCTTAATTTTCAAACGAACATCTGAACTCACTGAAAGTTTTAATAATCATTACGCTCGCATATGAGACTCTGTGTCCCAGAAGGCTTTAGGACAAACATTGCACTGAGCACACGCCCACTGGGGGCAGAATTGTGAATAAAACGTGCCTGAAATGAAAAATGCGTGCTATCAGGTATTCCTTGTGACGTGCCCAAGAAGAAGAGGTTCCTGACCTTGAAACGCGTTGGCAGAAGTAAAAAGTAATGTGGAGCAGGAGAGCAGTTTGAAAGTGTAGGCCGGATGGCAGAGCGCTGTCGTGTGCTCTCCCGAATGCTTCAGGGCACTTTGTTGGACATTATTCATACACGGCAGCCTGGCCGTGGGGAAGATGCACCATCGCTGGCTGGAAACGAAATAAGACTGCCGGCTGGCTGAGGCTGTGGTCTCTCAACTGTTGAAGGATCGTGTCAGCACAGCGCTCAAATGGAAAATAACCTGCGCTATCTGCTCTGCAAACCTACTAAAGGAAGTATAATTGTCTTAATTTTCAAACGAACATCTGAACTCACTGAAAGTTTTAATAATCATTACGCTCGCATATGAGACTCTGTGTCCCAGAAGGCTTTAGGACAAACATTGCACTGAGCACACGCCCACTGGGGGCAGAATTGTGAATAAAACGTGCCTGAAATGAAAAATGCGTGCTATTAGGTGTTCCTTGTGACGTGCCCAAGAAGAAGAGGTTCCTGACCTTGAAACGCGTTGGCAGAAGTAAAAAGTAATGTGGAGCAGGAGAGCAGTTTGAAAGTGTAGGCGGGATGGCAGAGCGCTGTCGTGTGCTCTCCCAAATGCTTCAGGGCACTTTGTTGGACATTATTCATACACAGCAGCCTGGCCGTGAGGAAGATGCACCATCGCCGTCTGGAGACGAAATAAGACTACCGGCTGGCTGAGGCTGTGGTCTCTCAACTGTTGAAGGATCGTCTCAGCACAGCGCTCAAATGGAAAATAACCTGCGCTATCTGCTCTGCAAACCTACTAAAGGAAGTATAATTGTCTTAATTTTCAAACGAACATCTGAACTCACTGAAAGTTTTAATAATCATTACGCTCGCATATGAGACTCTGTGTCCCTGAAGGCTTTAGGACAAACATTGCACTGAGCACACGCCCACTGGGGGCAGAATTGTGAATAAAACGTGCCTGAAATGAAAAATGCGTGCTATCAGGTGTTCCTTGTGACGTGCCCAAGAAGAAGAGGTTCCTGACCTTGAAACGCGTTGGCAGAAGTAAAAAGTAATGTGGAGCAGGAGAGCAGTTTGAAAGTGTAGGCCGGATGGCAGAGCGCTGTCGTGTGCTCTCCCAAATGCTTCAGGGCACTTTGTTGGACATTATTCATACACAGCAGCCTGGCCGTGGGGAAGATGCACCATCGCCGTCTGGAGACGAAATAAGACTACCGGCTGGCTGAGGCTGTGGTCTCTCAACTGTTGAAGGATCGTCTCAGCACAGCGCTCAAATGGAAAATAACTTGCGCTATCTGCTCTGCAAACCTACTAAAGGAAGTATAATTGTCTTAATTTTCAAACGAACATCTGAACTCACTGAAAGTTTTAATAATCATTACGCTCGCATATGAGACTCTGTGTCCCTGAAGGCTTTAGGACAAACATTGCACTGAGCACACGCCCACTGGGGGCAGAATTGTGAATAAAACGTGCCTGAAATGAAAAATGCGTGCTATCAGGTGTTCCTTGTGGCGTGCCCAAGAAGAAGAGGTTCCTGACCTTGAAACGCGTTGGCAGAAGTAAAAAGTAATGTGGAGCAGGAGAGCAGTTTGAAAGTGTAGGCCGGATGGCAGAGCGCTGTCGTGTGCTCTCCCAAATGCTTCAGGGCACTTTGTTGGACATTATTCATACACGGCAGCCTGGCCGTGGGGAAGATGCACCATCGCCGGCTGGAGACGAAATAAGACTACCGGCTGGCTGAGTCTCTGGTCTCTCAACTGTTGAAGAATCGTGTCAGCACAGCGCTCAAATGGAAAATAACCTGCGCTATCTGCTCTGCAAACCTACTAAAGGAAATATAATTGTCTTAATTTTCAAACGAACATCTGAACTCACTGAAAGTTTTAATAATCATTACGCTCGCATATGAGACTCTGTGTCCCAGAAGGCTTTAGGACAAACATTGCACTGAGCACACGCCCACTGGGGGCAGAATTGTGAATAAAACGTGCCTGAAATGAAAAATGCGTGCTATCAGGTGTTCCTTGTGGCGTGCCCAAGAAGAAGAGGTTCCTGACCTTGAAACGCGTTGGCAGGAGTAAAAAGTAACGTGGAGCAGGAGAGCAGTTTGAAAGTGTAGGCCGGATGGCAGAGCGCTGTCGTGTGCTCTCCCAAATGCTTCAGGGCACTTTGTTGGACATTATTCATACACGGCAGCCTGGCCGTGGCGAAGATGCACCATCGCCGGCTGGAAACGAAATAAGACTGCCGGCTGGCTGAGGCTGTGGTCTCTCAACTGCTGAAGGATCGTGTCAGCACAGCGGTCAAATGGAAAATAACCTGCGCTATCTGCTCTGCAAACCTACTAAAGGAAGTATAATTGTCTTAATTTTCAAACGAACATCTGAACTCACTGAAAGTTTTAATAATCATTACGCTCGCATATGAGACTCTGTGTCCCTGAAGGCTTTAGGACAAACATTGCACTGAGCACACGCCCACTGGGGGCAGAATTGTGATGAAAACTTGCCTGAAATGAAAAATGCGTGCTATCAGGTGTTCCTTGTGACGTGCCCAAGAAGAAGAGGTTCCTGACCTTGAAACGCGTTGGCAGAAGTAAAAAGTAATGTGGAGCAGGAGAGCAGTTTGAAAGTGTAGGCCGGATGGCAGAGCGCTGTCGTGTGCTCTCCCAAATGCTTCAGGGCACTTTGTTGGACATTATTCATACACGGCAGCCTGGCCGTGGGAAAGATGCACCATCGCCGGCTGGAGACGAAATAAGACTACCGGCTGGCTGAGGCTGTGGTCTCTCAACTGTTGAAGGATCGTGTCAGCACAGCGCTCAAATGGAAAATAACCTGCGCTATCTGCTCTGCAAACCTACAAAAGGAAGTATAATTGTCTTAATTTTCAAACGAACATCTGAACTCACTGAAAGTTTTAATAATCATTACGCTCGCATATGAGACTCTGTGTCCCAGAAGGCTTTAGGACAAACATTGCACTGAGCACACGCCCACTGGGGGCAGAATTGTGAATAAAACGTGCCTGAAATGAAAAATGCGTGCTATCAGGTGTTCCTTGTGACGTGCCCAAGAAGAAGAGGTTCCTGACCTTGAAACGCGTTGGCAGAAGTAAAAAGTAATGTGGAGCAGGAGGGCAGTTTGAAAGTGTAGGCCGGATGGCAGAGCGCTGTTGTGTGCTCACCTGAATGCTTCAGGGCACTTTGTTGGACATTATTCATACACGGCAGCCTGGCCGTGGGGAAGATGCACCATCGCCGGCTGGAGACTAAATAAGACTACCGGCTGGCTGAGGCTGTGCTCTCAACTGTTGAAGGATCGTGTCAGCACAGCGCTCAAATGGAAAATAACCTGCGCTATCTGCTCTGCAAACCTACTAAAGGAAGTATAATTGTCTTAATTTTCAAACGAACATCTGAACTCACTGAAAGTTTTAATAATCATTACGCTCGCATATGAGACTCTGTGTCCCAGAAGGCTTTAGGACAAACATTGCACTGAGCACACGCCCACTGGGGGCAGAATTGTGAATAAAACTTGCTTGAAATGAAAAATGCGTGCTATCAGGTGTTCCTTGTGACGTGCCCAAGAAGAAGAGGTTCCTGACCTTGAAACGCGTTGGCAGAAGTAAAAAGTAATGTGGAGCAGGAGAGCAGTTTGAAAGTGTAGGCCGGATGGCAGAGCGCTGTCGTGTGCTCTCCCAAATGCTTCAGGGCACTTTGTTGGACATTATTCATACACGGCAGCCTGGCCGTGGGGAAGATGCACCATCGCCGGCTGGAGACGAAATAAGACTACCGGCTGGCTGAGTCTGTGGTCTCTCAACTGTTGAAGAATCGTGTCAGCACAGCGCTCAAATGGAAAATAACCTGCGCTATCTGCTCTGCAAACCTACTATAGGAAATATAATTGTCTTAATTTTCAAACGAACATCTGAACTCACTGAAAGTTTTAATAATCATTACGCTCGCATATGAGACTCTGTGTCCCAGAAGGCTTTAGGACAAACATTGCACTGAGCACACGCCCACTGGGGGCAGAATTGTGAATAAAACGTGCCTGAAATGAAAAATGCTTGCTATCAGGTGTTCCTTGTGGCGTGCCCAAGAAGAAGAGGTTCCTGACCTTGAAACGCGTTGGCAGGAGTAAAAAGTAATGTGGAGCAGGAGAGCAGTTTGAAAGTGTAGGCCGGATGGCAGAGCGCTGTCGTGTGCTCTCCCAAATGCTTCAGGGCACTTTGTTGGACATTATTCATACACTGCAGCCTGGCCGTGGGGAAGATGCACCATCGCCGGCTGGAAACGAAATAAGACTGCCGGCTGGCTGAGGCTGTGGTCTCTCAACTGTTGAAGGATCGTGTCAGCACAGCGCTCAAATGGAAAATAACCTGCGCTATCTGCTCTGCAAACCTACTAAAGGAAGTATAATTGTCTTAATTTTCAAACAAACATCTGAACTCACTGAAAGTTTTAATAATCATTACGCTCGCATATGAGACTCTGTGTCCCAGAAGGCTTTAGGACAAACATTACACTGAGCACACGCCCACTGGGGGCAGAGTTGTGAATAAAACGTGCCTGAAATGAAAAATGCGTGCTATTAGGTGTTCCTTGTGACGTGCCCAAGAAGAAGAGGTTCCTGACCTTGAAACGCGTTGGCAGAAGTAAAAAGTAATGTGGAGCAGGAGAGCAGTTTGAAAGTGTAGGCCGGATGGCAGAGCGCTGTCGTGTGCTCTCCCAAATGCTTCAGGGCACTTTGTTGGACATTATTCATACACAGCAGCCTGGCCGTGGGGAAGATGCACCATCGCCGTCTGGAGACGAAATAAGACTACCGGCTGGCTGAGGCTGTGGTCTCTCAACTGTTGAAGGATCGTCTCAGCACAGCGCTCAAATGGAAAATAACTTGCGCTATCTGCTCTGCAAACCTACTAAAGGAAGTATAATTGTCTTAATTTTCAAACGAACATCTGAACTCACTGAAAGTTTTAATAATCATTACGCTCGCATATGAGACTCTGTGTCCCTGAAGGCTTTAGGACAAACATTGCACTGAGCACACGCCCACTGGGGGCAGAATTGTGAATAAAACGTGCCTGAAATGAAAAATGCGTGCTATCAGGTGTTCCTTGTGGCGTGCCCAAGAAGAAGAGGGTCCTGACCTTGAAACGCGTTGGCAGAAGTAAAAAGTAATGTGGAGCAGGAGAGCAGTTTGAAAGTGTAGGCCGGATGGCAGAGCGCTGTCGTGTGCTCTCCCAAATGCTTCAGGGCACTTTGTTGGACATTATTCATACACGGCAGCCTGGCCGTGGGGAAGATGCACCATCGCCGGCTGGAGACGAAATAAGACTACCGGCTGGCTGAGTCTGTGGTCTCTCAACTGTTGAAGAATCGTGTCAGCACAGCGCTCAAATGGAAAATAACCTGCGCTATCTGCTCTGCAAACCTACTAAAGGAAATATAATTGTCTTAATTTCCAAACGAACATCTGAACTCACTGAAAGTTTTAATAATCATTACGCTCGCATATGAGACTCTGTGTCCCAGAAGGCTTTAGGACAAACATTGCACTGAGCACACGCCCACTGGGGGCAAAATTGTGAATAAAACGTGCCTGAAATGAAAAATGCGTGCTATCAGGTGTTCCTTGTGACGTGCCCAAGAAGAAGAGGTTTCTGACCTTGAAACGCGTTGGCAGAAGTAAAAAGTAATGTGGAGCAGGAGAGCAGTTTGAAAGTGTAGGCCGGATGGCAGAGCGCTGTCGTGTGCTCTCCCGAATGCTTCAGGGCACTTTGTTGGACATTATTCATACACGGCAGCCTGGCCGTGGGGAAGATGCACCATCGCCGGCTGGAAACGAAATAAGACTGCCGGCTGGCTGAGGCTGTGGTCTCTCAACTGTTGAAGGATCGTGTCAGCACAGCGCTCAAATGGAAAATAACCTGCGCTATCTGCTCTGCAAACCTACTAAAGGAAGTATAATTGTCTTAATTTTCAAACGAACATCTGAACTCACTGAAAGTTTTAATAATCATTACGCTCGCATATGAGACTCTGTGTCCCAGAAGGCTTTAGGACAAACATTGCACTGAGCACACGCCCACTGGGGGCAGAATTGTGAATAAAACGTGCCTGAAATGAAAAATGCGTGCTATCAGGTGTTCCTTGTGACGTGCCAAAGAAGAAGAGGTTCCTGACCTTGAAACGCGTTGGCAGAAGTAAAAAGTAATGTGGAGAAGGAGAGCAGTTTGAAAGTGTAGGCCGGATGGCAGAGCGCTGTCGTGTGCTCTCCCGAATGCTTCAGGGCACTTTGTTGGACATTATTCATACACGGCAGCCTGGCCGTGGGGAAGATGCACCATCGCCGGCTGGAAACGAAATAAGACTGCCGGCTGGCTGAGGCTGTGGTCTCTCAACTGTTGAAGGATCGTGTCAGCACAGCGCTCAAATGGAAAATAACCTGCGCTATCTGCTCTGCAAACCTACTAAAGGAAGTATAATTGTCTTAATTTTCAAACGAACATCTGAACTCACTGAAAGTTTTAATAATCATTACGCTCGCATATGAGACTCTGTGTCCCTGAAGGCTTTAGGACAAACATTGCACTGAGCACACGCCCACTGGGGGCAGAATTGTGAATAAAACGTGCCTGAAATGAAAAATGCGTGCTATCAGGTGTTCCTTGTGACGTGCCCAAGAAGAAGAGGTTCCTGACCTTGAAACGCGTTGGCAGAAGTAAAAAGTAATGTGGAGCAGGAGAGCAGTTTGAAAGTGTAGGCCGGATGGCAGAGCGCTGTCGTGTGCTCTCCCAAATGCTTCAGGGCACTTTGTTGGACATTATTCATACACAGCAGCCTGGCCGTGGGGAAGATGCACCATCGCCGTCTGGAGACGAAATAAGACTACCGGCTGGCTGAGGCTGTGGTCTCTCAACTGTTGAAGGATCGTCTCAGCACAGCGCTCAAATGGAAAATAACTTGCGCTATCTGCTCTGCAAACCTACTAAAGGAAGTATAATTGTCTTAATTTTCAAACGAACATCTAAACTCACTGAAAGTTTTAATAATCATTACGCTCGCATATGAGACTCTGTGTCCCTGAAGGCTTTAGGACAAACATTGCACTGAGCACACGCCCACTGGGGGCAGAATTGTGAATAAAACGTGCCTGAAATGAAAAATGCGTGCTATCAGGTGTTCCTTGTGGCGTGCCCAAGAAGAAGAGGGTCCTGACCTTGAAACGCGTTGGCAGAAGTAAAAAGTAATGTGGAGCAGGAGAGCAGTTTGAAAGTGTAGGCCGGATGGCAGAGCGCTGTCGTGTGCTCTCCCGAATGCTTCAGGGCACTTTGTTGGACATTATTCATACACGGCAGCCTGGCCGTGGGGAAGATGCACCATCGCCGGCTGGAAACGAAATAAGACTGCCGGCTGGCTGAGGCTGTGGTCTCTCAACTGTTGAAGGATCGTGTCAGCACAGCGCTCAAATGGAAAATAACCTGCGCTATCTGCTCTGCAAACCTACTAAAGGAAGTATAATTGTCTTAATTTTCAAACGAACATCTGAACTCACTGAAAGTTTTAATAATCATTACGCTCGCATATGAGACTCTGTGTCCCTGAAGGCTTTAGGACAAACATTGCACTGAGCACACGCCCACTGGGGGCAGAATTGTGAATAAAACGTGCCTGAAATGAAAAATGCGTGCTATCAGGTGTTCCTTGTGACGTGCCCAAGAAGAAGAGGTTCCTGACCTTGAAACGCGTTGGCAGAAGTAAAAAGTAATGTGGAGCAGGAGAGCAGTTTGAAAGTGTAGGCCGGATGGCAGAGCGCTGTCGTGTGCTCTCCCAAATGCTTCAGGGCACTTTGTTGGACATTATTCATACACAGCAGCCTGGCCGTGGGGAAGATGCACCATCGCCGTCTGGAGACGAAATAAGACTACCGGCTGGCTGAGGCTGTGGTCTCTCAACTGTTGAAGGATCGTCTCAGCACAGCGCTCAAATGGAAAATAACTTGCGCTATCTGCTCTGCAAACCTACTAAAGGAAGTATAATTGTCTTAATTTTCAAACGAACATCTGAACTCACTGAAAGTTTTAATAATCATTACGCTCGCATATGAGACTCTGTGTCCCAGAAGGCTTTAGGACAAACATTGCACTGAGCACACACCCACTGGGGGCAAAATTGTGAATAAAACGTGCCTGAAATGAAAAATGCGTGCTATCAGGTGTTCCTTGTGACGTGCCAAAGAAGAAGAGGTTCCTGACCTTGAAACGCGTTGGCAGAAGTAAAAAGTAATGTGGAGCAGGAGAGCAGTTTGAAAGTGTAGGCCGGATGGCAGAGCGCTGTCGTGTGCTCTCCCAAATGCTTCAGGGCACTTTGTTGGACATTATTCATACACAGCAGCCTGGCCGTGGGGAAGATGCACCATCGCCGTCTGGAGACGAAATAAGACTACCGGCTGGCTGAGGCTGTGGTCTCTCAACTGTTGAAGGATCGTCTCAGCACAGCGCTCAAATGGAAAATAACTTGCGCTATCTGCTCTGCAAACCTACTAAAGGAAGTATAATTGTCTTAATTTTCAAACGAACATCTGAACTCACTGAAAGTTTTAATAATCATTACGCTCGCATATGAGACTCTGTGTCCCTGAAGGCTTTAGGACAAACATTGCACTGAGCACACGCCCACTGGGGGCAGAATTGTGAATAAAACGTGCCTGAAATGAAAAATGCGTGCTATCAGGTGTTCCTTGTGACGTGCCCAAGAAGAAGAGGTTCCTGACCTTGAAACGCGTTGGCAGAAGTAAAAAGTAATGTGGAGCAGGAGAGCAGTTTGAAAGTGTAGGCCGGATGGCAGAGCGCTGTCGTGTGCTCTCCCAAATGCTTCAGGGCACTTTGTTGGACATTATTCATACACAGCAGCCTGGCCGTGGGGAAGATGCACCATCGCCGTCTGGAGACGAAATAAGACTACCGGCTGGCTGAGGCTGTGGTCTCTCAACTGTTGAAGGATCGTCTCAGCACAGCGCTCAAATGGAAAATAACTTGCGCTATCTGCTCTGCAAACCTACTAAAGGAAGTATAATTGTCTTAATTTTCAAACGAACATCTAAACTCACTGAAAGTTTTAATAATCATTACGCTCGCATATGAGACTCTGTGTCCCTGAAGGCTTTAGGACAAACATTGCACTGAGCACACGCCCACTGGGGGCAGAATTGTGAATAAAACGGGCCTGAAATGAAAAATGCGTGCTATCAGGTGTTCCTTGTGGCGTGCCCAAGAAGAAGAGGGTCCTGACCTTGAAACGCGTTGGCAGAAGTAAAAAGTAATGTGGAGCAGGAGAGCAGTTTGAAAGTGTAGGCCGGATGGCAGAGCGCTGTCGTGTGCTCTCCCGAATGCTTCAGGGCACTTTGTTGGACATTATTCATACACGGCAGCCTGGCCGTGGGGAAGATGCACCATCGCCGGCTAAAAACGAAATAAGACTGCCGGCTGGCTGAGGCTGTGGTCTCTCAACTGTTGAAGGATCGTGTCAGCACAGCGCTCAAATGGAAAATAACCTGCGCTATCTGCTCTGCAAACCTACTAAAGGAAGTATAATTGTCTTAATTTTCAAACGAACATCTGAACTCACTGAAAGTTTTAATAATCATTACGCTCGCATATGAGACTCTGTGTCCCTGAAGGCTTTAGGACAAACATTGCACTGAGCACACGCCCACTGGGGGCAGAATTGTGAATAAAACGTGCCTGAAATGAAAAATGCGTGCTATCAGGTGTTCCTTGTGACGTGCCCAAGAAGAAGAGGTTCCTGACCTTGAAACGCGTTGGCAGAAGTAAAAAGTAATGTGGAGCAGGAGAGCAGTTTGAAAGTGTAGGCCGGATGGCAGAGCGCTGTCGTGTGCTCTCCCAAATGCTTCAGGGCACTTTGTTGGACATTATTCATACACAGCAGCCTGGCCGTGGGGAAGATGCACCATCGCCGTCTGGAGACGAAATAAGACTACCGGCTGGCTGAGGCTGTGGTCTCTCAACTGTTGAAGGATCGTCTCAGCACAGCGCTCAAATGGAAAATAACTTGCGCTATCTGCTCTGCAAACCTACTAAAGGAAGTATAATTGTCTTAATTTTCAAACGAACATCTGAACTCACTGAAAGTTTTAATAATCATTACGCTCGCATATGAGACTCTGTGTCCCAGAAGGCTTTAGGACAAACATTGCACTGAGCACACGCCCACTGGGGGCAAAATTGTGAATAAAACGTGCCTGAAATGAAAAATGCGTGCTATCAGGTGTTCCTTGTGACGTGCCCAAGAAGAAGAGGTTCCTGACCTTGAAACGCGTTGGCAGAAGTAAAAAGTAATGTGGAGCAGGAGAGCAGTTTGAAAGTGTAGGCCGGATGGCAGAGCGCTGTCGTGTGCTCTCCCGAATGCCTCAGGGCACTTTGTTGGACATTATTCATACACGGCAGCCTGGCCGTGGGGAAGATGCACCATCGCCGGCTGGAAACGAAATAAGACTGCCGGCTGGCTGAGGCTGTGGTCTCTCAACTGTTGAAGGATCGTGTCAGCACAGCGCTCAAATGGAAAATAACCTGCGCTATCTGCTCTGCAAACCTACTAAAGGAAGTATAATTGTCTTAATTTTCAAACGAACATCTGAACTCACTGAAAGTTTTAATAATCATTACGCTCGCATATGAGACTCTGTGTCCCAGAAGGCTTTAGGACAAACATTGCACTGAGCACACGCCCACTGGGGGCAGAATTGTGAATAAAACGTGCCTGAAATGAAAAATGCGTGCTATCAGGTGTTCCTTGTGACGTGCCAAAGAAGAAGAGGTTCCTGACCTTGAAACGCGTTGGCAGAAGTAAAAAGTAATGTGGAGCAGGAGAGCAGTTTGAAAGTGTATGCCGGATGGCAGAGCGCTGTCGTGTGCTCTCCCAAATGCTTCAGGGCACTTTGTTGGACATTATTCATACACAGCAGCCTGGCCGTGGGGAAGATGCACCATCGCCGTCTGGAGACGAAATAAGACTACCGGCTGGCTGAGGCTGTGGTCTCTCAACTGTTGAAGGATCGTCTCAGCACAGCGCTCAAATGGAAAATACCTTGCGCTATCTGCTCTGCAAACCTACTAAAGGAAGTATAATTGTCTTAATTTTCAAACGAACATCTGAACTCACTGAAAGTTTTAATAATCATTACGCTCGCATATGAGACTCTGTGTCCCTGAAGGCTTTAGGACAAACATTGCACTGAGCACACGCCCACTGGGGGCAGAATTGTGAATAAAACGTGCCTGAAATGAAAAATGCGTGCTATCAGGTGTTCCTTGTGGCGTGCCCAAGAAGAAGAGGTTCCTGACCTTGAAACGCGTTGGCAGGAGTAAAAAGTAATGTGGAGCAGGAGAGCAGTTTGAAAGTGTAGGCCGGATGGCAGAGCGCTGTCGTGTGCTCTCCCAAATGCTTCAGGGCACTTTGTTGGACATTATTCATACACGGCAGCCTGGCCGTGGGGAAGATGCACCATCGCCGGCTGGAAACGAAATAAGACTGCCGGCTGGCTGAGGCTGTGGTCTCTCAACTGTTGAAGGATCGTGTCAGCACAGCGCTCAAATGGAAAATAACCTGCGCTATCTGCTCTGCAAACCTACTAAAGGAAGTATAATTGTCTTAATTTTCAAACGAACATCTGAACTCACTGAAAGTTTTAATAATCATTACGCTCGCATATGAGACTCTGTGTCCCAGAAGGCTTTAGGACAAACATTGCAATGAGCATACGCCCACTGGGGGCAGAATTGTGAATAAAACGTGCCTGAAATGAAAAATGCGTGCTATCAGGTGTTCCTTGTGACGTGCCCAAGAAGAAGAGGTTCCTGACCTTGAAACGCGTTGGCAGAAGTAAAAAGTAATGTGGAGCAGGAGAGCAGTTTGAAAGTGTAGGCCGGATGGCAGAGCGCTGTCGTGTGCTCTCCCGAATGCTTCAGGGCACTTTGTTGGACATTATTCATACACGGCAGCCTGGCCGTGGGGAAGATGCACCATCGCCGGCTGGAAACGAAATAAGACTGCCGGCTGGCTGAGGCTGTGGTCTCTCAACTGTTGAAGGATCGTGTCAGCACAGCGCTCAAATGGAAAATAACCTGCGCTATCTGCTCTGCAAACCTACTAAAGGAAGTATAATTGTCTTAATTTTCAAACGAACATCTGAACTCACTGAAAGTTTTAATAATCATTACGCTCGCATATGAGACTCTGTGTCCCTGAAGGCTTTAGGACAAACATTGCACTGAGCACACGCCCACTGGGGGCAGAATTGTGAATAAAACGTGCCTGAAATGAAAAATGCGTGCTATCAGGTGTTCCTTGTGACGTGCCCAAGAAGAAGAGGTTCCTGACCTTGAAACGCGTTGGCAGAAGTAAAAAGTAATGTGGAGCAGGAGAGCAGTTTGAAAGTGTAGGCCGGATGGCAGAGCGCTGTCGTGTGCTCTCCCAAATGCTTCAGGGCACTTTGTTGGACATTATTCATACACAGCAGCCTGGCCGTGGGGAAGATGCACCATCGCCGTCTGGAGACGAAATAAGACTACCGGCTGGCTGAGGCTGTGGTCTCTCAACTGTTGAAGGATCGTCTCAGCACAGCGCTCAAATGGAAAATAACTTGCGCTATCTGCTCTGCAAACCTACTAAAGGAAGTATAATTGTCTTAATTTTCAAACGAACATCTGAACTCACTGAAAGTTTTAATAATCATTACGCTCGCATATGAGACTCTGTGTCCCAGAAGGCTTTAGGACAAACATTGCACTGAGCACACGCCCACTGGGGGCAAAATTGTGAATAAAACGTGCCTGAAATGAAAAATGCGTGCTATCAGGTGTTCCTTGTGACGTGCCAAAGAAGAAGAGGTTCCTGACCTTGAAACGCGTTGGCAGAAGTAAAAAGTAATGTGGAGCAGGAGAGCAGTTTGAAAGTGTAGGCCGGATGGCAGAGCGCTGTCGTGTGCTCTCCCAAATGCTTCAGGGCACTTTGTTGGACATTATTCATACACAGCAGCCTGGCCGTGGGGAAGATGCACCATCGCCGTCTGGAGACGAAATAAGACTACCGGCTGGCTGAGGCTGTGGTCTCTCAACTGTTGAAGGATCGTCTCAGCACAGCGCTCAAATGGAAAATAACTTGCGCTATCTGCTCTGCAAACCTACTAAAGGAAGTATAATTGTCTTAATTTTCAAACGAACATCTGAACTCACTGAAAGTTTTAATAATCATTACGCTCGCATATGAGACTCTGTGTCCCTGAAGGCTTTAGGACAAACATTGCACTGAGCACACGCCCACTGGGGGCAGAATTGTGAATAAAACGTGCCTGAAATGAAAAATGCGTGCTATCAGTTGTTCCTTTTGACGTGCCCAAGAAGAAGAGGTTCCTGACCTTGAAACGCGTTGGCAGAAGTAAAAAGTAATGTGGAGCAGGAGAGCAGTTTGAAAGTGTAGGCCGGATGGCAGAGCGCTGTCGTGTGCTCTCCCAAATGCTTCAGGGCACTTTGTTGGACATTATTCATACACAGCAGCCTGGCCGTGGGGAAGATGCACCATCGCCGTCTGGAGACGAAATAAGACTACCGGCTGGCTGAGGCTGTGGTCTCTCAACTGTTGAAGGATCGTCTCAGCACAGCGCTCAAATGGAAAATAACTTGCGCTATCTGCTCTGCAAACCTACTAAAGGAAGTATAATTGTCTTAATTTTCAAACGAACATCTAAACTCACTGAAAGTTTTAATAATCATTACGCTCGCATATGAGACTCTGTGTCCCTGAAGGCTTTAGGACAAACATTGCACTGAGCACACGCCCACTGGGGGCAGAATTGTGAATAAAACGGGCCTGAAATGAAAAATGCGTGCTATCAGGTGTTCCTTGTGGCGTGCCCAAGAAGAAGAGGGTCCTGACCTTGAAACGCGTTGGCAGAAGTAAAAAGTAATGTGGAGCAGGAGAGCAGTTTGAAAGTGTAGGCCGGATGGCAGAGCGCTGTCGTGTGCTCTCCCGAATGCTTCAGGGCACTTTGTTGGACATTATTCATACACGGCAGCCTGGCCGTGGGGAAGATGCACCATCGCCGGCTAAAAACGAAATAAGACTGCCGGCTGGCTGAGGCTGTGGTCTCTCAACTGTTGAAGGATCGTGTCAGCACAGCGCTCAAATGGAAAATAACCTGCGCTATCTGCTCTGCAAACCTACTAAAGGAAGTATAATTGTCTTAATTTTCAAACGAACATCTGAACTCACTGAAAGTTTTAATAATCATTACGCTCGCATATGAGACTCTGTGTCCCTGAAGGCTTTAGGACAAACATTGCACTGAGCACACGCCCACTGGGGACAGAATTGTGAATAAAACGTGCCTGAAATGAAAAATGCGTGCTATCAGGTGTTCCTTGTGACGTGCCCAAGAAGAAGAGGTTCCTGACCTTGAAACGCGTTGGCAGAAGTAAAAAGTAATGTGGAGCAGGAGAGCAGTTTGAAAGTGTAGGCCGGATGGCAGAGCGCTGTCGTGTGCTCTCCCAAATGCTTCAGGGCACTTTGTTGGACATTATTCATACACAGCAGCCTGGCCGTGGGGAAGATGCACCATCGCCGTCTGGAGACGAAATAAGACTACCGGCTGGCTGAGGCTGTGGTCTCTCAACTGTTGAAGGATCGTCTCAGCACAGCGCTCAAATGGAAAATAACTTGCGCTATCTGCTCTGCAAACCTACTAAAGGAAGTATAATTGTCTTAATTTTCAAACGAACATCTGAACTCACTGAAAGTTTTAATAATCATTACGCTCGCATATGAGACTCTGTGTCCCAGAAGGCTTTAGGACAAACATTGCACTGAGCACACGCCCACTGGGGGCAAAATTGTGAATAAAACGTGCCTGAAATGAAAAATGCGTGCTATCAGGTGTTCCTTGTGACGTGCCCAAGAAGAAGAGGTTCCTGACCTTGAAACGCGTTGGCAGAAGTAAAAAGTAATGTGGAGCAGGAGAGCAGTTTGAAAGTGTAGGCCGGATGGCAGAGCGCTGTCGTGTGCTCTCCCGAATGCCTCAGGGCACTTTGTTGGACATTATTCATACACGGCAGCCTGGCCGTGGGGAAGATGCACCATCGCCGGCTGGAAACGAAATAAGACTGCCGGCTGGCTGAGGCTGTGGTCTCTCAACTGTTGAAGGATCGTGTCAGCACAGCGCTCAAATGGAAAATAACCTGCGCTATCTGCTCTGCAAACCTACTAAAGGAAGTATAATTGTCTTAATTTTCAAACGAACATCTGAACTCACTGAAAGTTTTAATAATCATTACGCTCGCATATGAGACTCTGTGTCCCTGAAGGCTTTAGGACAAACATTGCACTGAGCACACGCCCACTGGGGGCAGAATTGTGAATAAAACGTGCCTGAAATGAAAAATGCGTGCTATCAGGTGTTCCTTGTGGCGTGCCCAAGAAGAAGAGGTTCCTGACCTTGAAACGCGTTGGCAGGAGTAAAAAGTAATGTGGAGCAGGAGAGCAGTTTGAAAGTGTAGGCCGGATGGCAGAGCGCTGTCGTGTGCTCTCCCAAATGCTTCAGGGCACTTTGTTGGACATTATTCATACACGGCAGCCTGGCCGTGGGGAAGATGCACCATCGCCGGCTGGAAACGAAATAAGACTGCCGGCTGGCTGAGGCTGTGGTCTCTCAACTGTTGAAGGATCGTGTCAGCACAGCGCTCAAATGGAAAATAACCTGCGCTATCTGCTCTGCAAACCTACTAAAGGAAGTATAATTGTCTTAATTTTCAAACGAACATCTGAACTCACTGAAAGTTTTAATAATCATTACGCTCGCATATGAGACTCTGTGTCCCAGAAGGCTTTAGGACAAACATTGCAATGAGCATACGCCCACTGGGGGCAGAATTGTGAATAAAACGTGCCTGAAATGAAAAATGCGTGCTATCAGGTGTTCCTTGTGACGTGCCCAAGAAGAAGAGGTTCCTGACCTTGAAACGCGTTGGCAGAAGTAAAAAGTAATGTGGAGCAGGAGAGCAGTTTGAAAGTGTAGGCCGGATGGCAGAGCGCTGTCGTGTGCTCTCCCGAATGCTTCAGGGCACTTTGTTGGACATTATTCATACACGGCAGCCTGGCCGTGGGGAAGATGCACCATCGCCGGCTGGAAACGAAATAAGACTGCCGGCTGGCTGAGGCTGTGGTCTCTCAACTGTTGAAGGATCGTGTCAGCACAGCGCTCAAATGGAAAATAACCTGCGCTATCTGCTCTGCAAACCTACTAAAGGAAGTATAATTGTCTTAATTTTCAAACGAACATCTGAACTCACTGAAAGTTTTAATAATCATTACGCTCGCATATGAGACTCTGTGTCCCTGAAGGCTTTAGGACAAACATTGCACTGAGCACACGCCCACTGGGGGCAGAATTGTGAATAAAACGTGCCTGAAATGAAAAATGCGTGCTATCAGGTGTTCCTTGTGACGTGCCCAAGAAGAAGAGGTTCCTGACCTTGAAACGCGTTGGCAGAAGTAAAAAGTAATGTGGAGCAGGAGAGCAGTTTGAAAGTGTAGGCCGGATGGCAGAGCGCTGTCGTGTGCTCTCCCAAATGCTTCAGGGCACTTTGTTGGACATTATTCATACACAGCAGCCTGGCCGTGGGGAAGATGCACCATCGCCGTCTGGAGACGAAATAAGACTACCGGCTGGCTGAGGCTGTGGTCTCTCAACTGTTGAAGGATCGTCTCAGCACAGCGCTCAAATGGAAAACAACTTGCGCTATCTGCTCTGCAAACCTACTAAAGGAAGTATAATTGTCTTAATTTTCAAACGAACATCTGAACTCACTGAAAGTTTTAATAATCATTACGCTCGCATATGAGACTCTGTGTCCCTGAAGGCTTTAGGACAAACATTGCACTGAGCACACGCCCACTGGGGGCAGAATTGTGAATAAAACGTGCCTGAAATGAAAAATGCGTGCTATCAGGTGTTCCTTGTGGCGTGCCCAAGAAGAAGAGGGTCCTGACCTTGAAACGCGTTGGCAGAAGTAAAAAGTAATGTGGAGCAGGAGAGCAGTTTGAAAGTGTAGGCCGGATGGCAGAGCGCTGTCGTGTGCTCTCCCAAATGCTTCAGGGCACTTTGTTGGACATTATTCATACACGGCAGCCTGGCCGTGGGGAAGATGCACCATCGCCGGCTGGAGACGAAATAAGACTACCGGCTGGCTGTGTCTGTGGTCTCTCAACTGTTGAAGAATCGTGTCAGCACAGCGCTCAAATGGAAAATAACCTGCGCTATCTGCTCTGCAAACCTACTAAAGGAAGTATAATTGTCTTAATTTTCAAACGAACATCTGAACTCACTGAAAGTTTTAATAATCATTACGCTCGCATATGAGACTCTGTGTCCCTGAAGGCTTTAGGACAAACATTGCACTGAGCACACGCCCACTGGGGGCAGAATTGTGAATAAAACGTGCCTGAAATGAAAAATGCGTGCTATCAGGTGTTCCTTGTGACGTGCCCAAGAAGAAGAGGTTCCTGACCTTCAAACGCGTTGGCAGAAGTAAAAAGTAATGTGGAGCAGGAGAGCAGTTTGAAAGTGTAGGCCGGATGGCAGAGCGCTGTCGTGTGCTCTCCCAAATGCTTCAGGGCACTTTGTTGGACATTATTCATACACAGCAGCCTGGCCGTGGGGAAGATGCACCATCGCCGTCTGGAGACGAAATAAGACTACCGGCTGGCTGAGGCTGTGGTCTCTCAACTGTTGAAGGATCGTCTCAGCACAGCGCTCAAATGGAAAATAACTTGCGCTATCTGCTCTGCAAACCTACTAAAGGAAGTATAATTGTCTTAATTTTCAAACGAACATCTGAACTCACTGAAAGTTTTAATAATCATTACGCTCGCATATGAGACTCTGTGTCCCTGAAGGCTTTAGGACAAACATTGCACTGAGCACACGCCCTCTGGGGGCAGAATTGTGAATAAAACGTGTCTGAAATGAAAAATGCGTGCTATCAGGTGTTCCTTGTGGCGTGCCCAAGAAGAAGAGGGTCCTGACCTTGAAACGCGTTGGCAGAAGTAAAAAGTAATGTGGAGCAGGAGAGCAGTTTGAAAGTGTAGGCCGGATGGCAGAGCGCTGTCGTGTGCTCTCCCAAATGCTTCAGGGCACTTTGTTGGACATTATTCATACACGGCAGCCTGGCCGTGGGGAAGATACACCATCGCCGGCTGGAGACGAAATAAGACTACCGGCTGGCTGTGTCTGTGGTCTCTCAACTGTTGAAGAATCGTGTCAGCACAGCGCTCAAATGGAAAATAACCTGCGCTATCTGCTCTGCAAACCTACTAAAGGAAATATAATTGTCTTAATTTTCAAACGAACATCTGAACTCACTGAAAGTTTTAATAATCATTACGCTCGCATATGAGACTCTGTGTCCCAGAAGGCTTTAGGACAAACATTGCACTGAGCACACGCCCACTGGGGGCAGAATTGTGAATAAAACGTGCCTGAAATGAAAAATGCGTGCTATCAGGTGTTCCTTGTGGCGTGCCCAAGAAGAAGAGGTTCCTGACCTTGAAACGCGTTGGCAGGAGTAAAAAGTAATGTGGAGCAGGAGAGCAGTTTGAAAGTGTAGGCCGGATGGCAGAGCGCTGTCGTGTGCTCTCCCAAATGCTTCAGGGCACTTTGTTGGACATTATTCATACACGGCAGCCTGGCCGTGGGGAAGATGCACCATCGCCGGCTGGAAACGAAATAAGACTGCCGGCTGGCTGAGGCTGTGGTCTCTCAACTGTTGAAGGATCGTGTCAGCACAGCGCTCAAATGGAAAATAACCTGCGCTATCTGCTCTGCAAACCTACTAAAGGAAGTATAATTGTCTTAATTTTCAAACGAACATCTGAACTCACTGAAAGTTTTAATAATCATTACGCTCGCATATGAGACTCTGTGTCCCAGAAGGCTTTAGGACAAACATTGCACTGAGCACACGCCCACTGGGGGCAAAATTGTGAATAAAACGTGCCTGAAATGAAAAATGCGTGCTATCAGGTGTTCCTTGTGACGTGCCAAAGAAGAAGAGGTTCCTGACCTTGAAACGCGTTGGCAGAAGTAAAAAGTAATGTGGAGCAGGAGAGCAGTTTGAAAGTGTAGGCCGGATGGCAGAGCGCTGTCGTGTGCTCTCCCAAATGCTTCAGGGCACTTTGTTGGACATTATTCATACACAGCAGCCTGGCCGTGGGGAAGATGCACCATCGCCGTCTGGAGACGAAATAAGACTACCGGCTGGCTGAGGCTGTGGTCTCTCAACTGTTGAAGGATCGTCTCAGCACAGCGCTCAAATGGAAAATAACTTGCGCTATCTGCTCTGCAAACCTACTAAAGGAAGTATAATTGTCTTAATTTTCAAACGAACATCTGAACTCACTGAAAGTTTTAATAATCATTACGCTCGCATATGAGACTCTGTGTCCCTGAAGGCTTTAGGACAAACATTGCACTGAGCACACGCCCACTGGGGGCAGAATTGTGAATAAAACGTGCCTGAAATGAAAAATGCGTGCTATCAGTTGTTCCTTTTGACGTGCCCAAGAAGAAGAGGTTCCTGACCTTGAAACGCGTTGGCAGAAGTAAAAAGTAATGTGGAGCAGGAGAGCAGTTTGAAAGTGTAGGCCGGATGGCAGAGCGCTGTCGTGTGCTCTCCCAAATGCTTCAGGGCACTTTGTTGGACATTATTCATACACAGCAGCCTGGCCGTGGGGAAGATGCACCATCGCCGTCTGGAGACGAAATAAGACTACCGGCTGGCTGAGGCTGTGGTCTCTCAACTGTTGAAGGATCGTCTCAGCACAGCGCTCAAATGGAAAATAACTTGCGCTATCTGCTCTGCAAACCTACTAAAGGAAGTATAATTGTCTTAATTTTCAAACGAACATCTAAACTCACTGAAAGTTTTAATAATCATTACGCTCGCATATGAGACTCTGTGTCCCTGAAGGCTTTAGGACAAACATTGCACTGAGCACACGCCCACTGGGGGCAGAATTGTGAATAAAACGGGCCTGAAATGAAAAATGCGTGCTATCAGGTGTTCCTTGTGGCGTGCCCAAGAAGAAGAGGGTCCTGACCTTGAAACGCGTTGGCAGAAGTAAAAAGTAATGTGGAGCAGGAGAGCAGTTTGAAAGTGTAGGCCGGATGGCAGAGCGCTGTCGTGTGCTCTCCCGAATGCTTCAGGGCACTTTGTTGGACATTATTCATACACGGCAGCCTGGCCGTGGGGAAGATGCACCATCGCCGGCTAAAAACGAAATAAGACTGCCGGCTGGCTGAGGCTGTGGTCTCTCAACTGTTGAAGGATCGTGTCAGCACAGCGCTCAAATGGAAAATAACCTGCGCTATCTGCTCTGCAAACCTACTAAAGGAAGTATAATTGTCTTAATTTTCAAACGAACATCTGAACTCACTGAAAGTTTTAATAATCATTACGCTCGCATATGAGACTCTGTGTCCCAGAAGGCTTTAGGACAAACATTGCACTGAGCACACGCCCACTGGGGGCAGAATTGTGAATAAAACGTGCCTGAAATGAAAAATGCGTGCTATCAGGTGTTCCTTGTGACGTGCCAAAGAAGAAGAGGTTCCTGACCTTGAAACGCGTTGGCAGAAGTAAAAAGTAATGTGGAGCAGGAGAGCAGTTTGAAAGTGTATGCCGGATGGCAGAGCGCTGTCGTGTGCTCTCCCAAATGCTTCAGGGCACTTTGTTGGACATTATTCATACACAGCAGCCTGGCCGTGGGGAAGATGCACCATCGCCGTCTGGAGACGAAATAAGACTACCGGCTGGCTGAGGCTGTGGTCTCTCAACTGTTGAAGGATCGTCTCAGCACAGCGCTCAAATGGAAAATACCTTGCGCTATCTGCTCTGCAAACCTACTAAAGGAAGTATAATTGTCTTAATTTTCAAACGAACATCTGAACTCACTGAAAGTTTTAATAATCATTACGCTCGCATATGAGACTCTGTGTCCCTGAAGGCTTTAGGACAAACATTGCACTGAGCACACGCCCACTGGGGGCAGAATTGTGAATAAAACGTGCCTGAAATGAAAAATGCGTGCTATCAGGTGTTCCTTGTGGCGTGCCCAAGAAGAAGAGGTTCCTGACCTTGAAACGCGTTGGCAGGAGTAAAAAGTAATGTGGAGCAGGAGAGCAGTTTGAAAGTGTAGGCCGGATGGCAGAGCGCTGTCGTGTGCTCTCCCAAATGCTTCAGGGCACTTTGTTGGACATTATTCATACACGGCAGCCTGGCCGTGGGGAAGATGCACCATCGCCGGCTGGAAACGAAATAAGACTGCCGGCTGGCTGAGGCTGTGGTCTCTCAACTGTTGAAGGATCGTGTCAGCACAGCGCTCAAATGGAAAATAACCTGCGCTATCTGCTCTGCAAACCTACTAAAGGAA
Organism: Triturus cristatus; assembly: GCF_964204655.1. Lineage (NCBI taxonomy): Eukaryota > Metazoa > Chordata > Amphibia > Caudata > Salamandridae > Triturus > Triturus cristatus. Next base: position 688,912 of record NW_028188377.1, read on the forward strand.
GTATAATTGTCTTAATTTTCAAACGAACATCTGAACTCACTGAAAGTTTTAATAATCATTACGCTCGCATATGAGACTCTGTGTCCCAGAAGGCTTTAGGACAAACATTGCAATGAGCATACGCCCACTGGGGGCAGAATTGTGAATAAAACGTGCCTGAAATGAAAAATGCGTGCTATCAGGTGTTCCTTGTGACGTGCCCAAGAAGAAGAGGTTCCTGACCTTGAAACGCGTTGGCAGAAGTAAAAAGTAATGTGGAGCAGGAGAGCAGTTTGAAAGTGTAGGCCGGATGGCAGAGCGCTGTCGTGTGCTCTCCCGAATGCTTCAGGGCACTTTGTTGGACATTATTCATACACGGCAGCCTGGCCGTGGGGAAGATGCACCATCGCCGGCTGGAAACGAAATAAGACTGCCGGCTGGCTGAGGCTGTGGTCTCTCAACTGTTGAAGGATCGTGTCAGCACAGCGCTCAAATGGAAAATAACCTGCGCTATCTGCTCTGCAAACCTACTAAAGGAAGTATAATTGTCTTAATTTTCAAACGAACATCTGAACTCACTGAAAGTTTTAATAATCATTACGCTCGCATATGAGACTCTGTGTCCCTGAAGGCTTTAGGACAAACATTGCACTGAGCACACGCCCACTGGGGGCAGAATTGTGAATAAAACGTGCCTGAAATGAAAAATGCGTGCTATCAGGTGTTCCTTGTGACGTGCCCAAGAAGAAGAGGTTCCTGACCTTGAAACGCGTTGGCAGAAGTAAAAAGTAATGTGGAGCAGGAGAGCAGTTTGAAAGTGTAGGCCGGATGGCAGAGCGCTGTCGTGTGCTCTCCCAAATGCTTCAGGGCACTTTGTTGGACATTATTCATACACAGCAGCCTGGCCGTGGGGAAGATGCACCATCGCCGTCTGGAGACGAAATAAGACTACCGGCTGGCTGAGGCTGTGGTCTCTCAACTGTTGAAGGATCGTCTCAGCACAGCGCTCAAATGGAAAACAACTTGCGCTATCTGCTCTGCAAACCTACTAAAGGAAGTATAATTGTCTTAATTTTCAAACGAACATCTGAACTCACTGAAAGTTTTAATAATCATTACGCTCGCATATGAGACTCTGTGTCCCTGAAGGCTTTAGGACAAACATTGCACTGAGCACACGCCCACTGGGGGCAGAATTGTGAATAAAACGTGCCTGAAATGAAAAATGCGTGCTATCAGGTGTTCCTTGTGGCGTGCCCAAGAAGAAGAGGGTCCTGACCTTGAAACGCGTTGGCAGAAGTAAAAAGTAATGTGGAGCAGGAGAGCAGTTTGAAAGTGTAGGCCGGATGGCAGAGCGCTGTCGTGTGCTCTCCCAAATGCTTCAGGGCACTTTGTTGGACATTATTCATACACGGCAGCCTGGCCGTGGGGAAGATGCACCATCGCCGGCTGGAGACGAAATAAGACTACCGGCTGGCTGTGTCTGTGGTCTCTCAACTGTTGAAGAATCGTGTCAGCACAGCGCTCAAATGGAAAATAACCTGCGCTATCTGCTCTGCAAACCTACTAAAGGAAGTATAATTGTCTTAATTTTCAAACGAACATCTGAACTCACTGAAAGTTTTAATAATCATTACGCTCGCATATGAGACTCTGTGTCCCTGAAGGCTTTAGGACAAACATTGCACTGAGCACACGCCCACTGGGGGCAGAATTGTGAATAAAACGTGCCTGAAATGAAAAATGCGTGCTATCAGGTGTTCCTTGTGACGTGCCCAAGAAGAAGAGGTTCCTGACCTTCAAACGCGTTGGCAGAAGTAAAAAGTAATGTGGAGCAGGAGAGCAGTTTGAAAGTGTAGGCCGGATGGCAGAGCGCTGTCGTGTGCTCTCCCAAATGCTTCAGGGCACTTTGTTGGACATTATTCATACACAGCAGCCTGGCCGTGGGGAAGATGCACCATCGCCGTCTGGAGACGAAATAAGACTACCGGCTGGCTGAGGCTGTGGTCTCTCAACTGTTGAAGGATCGTCTCAGCACAGCGCTCAAATGGAAAATAACTTGCGCTATCTGCTCTGCAAACCTACTAAAGGAAGTATAATTGTCTTAATTTTCAAACGAACATCTGAACTCACTGAAAGTTTTAATAATCATTACGCTCGCATATGAGACTCTGTGTCCCTGAAGGCTTTAGGACAAACATTGCACTGAGCACACGCCCACTGGGGGCAGAATTGTGAATAAAACGTGTCTGAAATGAAAAATGCGTGCTATCAGGTGTTCCTTGTGGCGTGCCCAAGAAGAAGAGGGTCCTGACCTTGAAACGCGTTGGCAGAAGTAAAAAGTAATGTGGAGCAGGAGAGCAGTTTGAAAGTGTAGGCCGGATGGCAGAGCGCTGTCGTGTGCTCTCCCAAATGCTTCAGGGCACTTTGTTGGACATTATTCATACACGGCAGCCTGGCCGTGGGGAAGATACACCATCGCCGGCTGGAGACGAAATAAGACTACCGGCTGGCTGTGTCTGTGGTCTCTCAACTGTTGAAGAATCGTGTCAGCACAGCGCTCAAATGGAAAATAACCTGCGCTATCTGCTCTGCAAACCTACTAAAGGAAATATAATTGTCTTAATTTTCAAACGAACATCTGAACTCACTGAAAGTTTTAATAATCATTACGCTCGCATATGAGACTCTGTGTCCCAGAAGGCTTTAGGACAAACATTGCACTGAGCACACGCCCACTGGGGGCAGAATTGTGAATAAAACGTGCCTGAAATGAAAAATGCGTGCTATCAGGTGTTCCTTGTGGCGTGCCCAAGAAGAAGAGGTTCCTGACCTTGAAACGCGTTGGCAGGAGTAAAAAGTAATGTGGAGCAGGAGAGCAGTTTGAAAGTGTAGGCCGGATGGCAGAGCGCTGTCGTGTGCTCTCCCAAATGCTTCAGGGCACTTTGTTGGACATTATTCATACACGGCAGCCTGGCCGTGGGGAAGATGCACCATCGCCGGCTGGAAACGAAATAAGACTGCCGGCTGGCTGAGGCTGTGGTCTCTCAACTGTTGAAGGATCGTGTCAGCACAGCGCTCAAATGGAAAATAACCTGCGCTATCTGCTCTGCAAACCTACTAAAGGAAGTATAATTGTCTTAATTTTCAAACGAACATCTGAACTCACTGAAAGTTTTAATAATCATTACGCTCGCATATGAGACTCTATGTCCCAGAAGGCTTTAGGACAAACATTGCAATGAGCATACGCCCACTGGGGGCAGAATTGTGAATAAAACGTGCCTGAAATGAAAAATGCGTGCTATCAGGTGTTCCTTGTGACGTGCCCAAGAAGAAGAGGTTCCTGACCTTGAAACGCGTTGGCAGAAGTAAAAAGTAATGTGGAGCAGGAGAGCAGTTTGAAAGTGTAGGCCGGATGGCAGAGCGCTGTCGTGTGCTCTCCCGAATGCTTCAGGGCACTTTGTTGGACATTATTTATACACGGCAGCCTGGCCGTGGGGAAGATGCACCATCGCCGGCTGGAAACGAAATAAGACTGCCGGCTGGCTGAGGCTGTGGTCTCTCAACTGTTGAAGGATCGTGTCAGCACAGCGCTCAAATGGAAAATAACCTGCGCTATCTGCTCTGCAAACCTACTAAAGGAAGTATAATTGTCTTAATTTTCAAACGAACATCTGAACTCACTGAAAGTTTTAATAATCATTACGCTCGCATATGAGACTCTGTGTCCCTGAAGGCTTTAGGACAAACATTGCACTGAGCACACGCCCACTGGGGGCAGAATTGTGAATAAAACGTGCCTGAAATGAAAAATGCGTGCTATCAGGTGTTCCTTGTGACGTGCCCAAGAAGAAGAGGTTCCTGACCTTGAAACGCGTTGGCAGAAGTAAAAAGTAATGTGGAGCAGGAGAGCAGTTTGAAAGTGTAGGCCGGATGGCAGAGCGCTGTCGTGTGCTCTCCCAAATGCTTCAGGGCACTTTGTTGGACATTATTCATACACAGCAGCCTGGCCGTGGGGAAGATGCACCATCGCCGTCTGGAGACGAAATAAGACTACCGGCTGGCTGAGGCTGTGGTCTCTCAACTGTTGAAGGATCGTCTCAGCACAGCGCTCAAATGGAAAATAACTTGCGCTATCTGCTCTGCAAACCTACTAAAGGAAGTATAATTGTCTTAATTTTCAAACGAACATCTGAACTCACTGAAAGTTTTAATAATCATTACGCTCGCATATGAGACTCTGTGTCCCAGAAGGCTTTAGGACAAACATTGCACTGAGCACACGCCCACTGGGGGCAAAATTGTGAATAAAACGTGCCTGAAATGAAAAATGCGTGCTATCAGGTGTTCCTTGTGACGTGCCCAAGAAGAAGAGGTTCCTGACCTTGAAACGCGTTGGCAGAAGTAAAAAGTAATGTGGAGCAGGAGAGCAGTTTGAAAGTGTAGGCCGGATGGCAGAGCGCTGTCGTGTGCTCTCCCGAATGCTTCAGGGCACTTTGTTGGACATTATTCATACACGGCAGCCTGGCCGTGGGGAAGATGCACCATCGCCAGCTGGAAACGAAATAAGACTGCCGGCTGGCTGAGGCTGTGGTCTCTCAACTGTTGAAGGATCGTGTCAGCACAGCGCTCAAATGGAAAATAACCTGCGCTATCTGCTCTGCAAACCTACTAAAGGAAGTATAATTGTCTTAATTTTCAAACGAACATCTGAACTCACTGAAAGTTTTAATAATCATTACGCTCGCATATGAGACTCTGTGTCCCAGAAGGCTTTAGGACAAACATTGCACTGAGCACACGCCCACTGGGGGCAGAATTGTGAATAAAACGTGCCTGAAATGAAAAATGCGTGCTATCAGGTGTTCCTTGTGACGTGCCAAAGAAGAAGAGGTTCCTGACCTTGAAACGCGTTGGCAGAAGTAAAAAGTAATGTGGAGCAGGAGAGCAGTTTGAAAATGTAGGCCGGATGGCAGAGCGCTGTCGTGTGCTCTCCCAAATGCTTCAGGGCACTTTGTTGGACATTATTCATACACAGCAGCCTGGCCGTGGGGAAGATGCACCATCGCCGTCTGGAGACGAAATAAGACTACCGGCTGGCTGAGGCTGTGGTCTCTCAACTGTTGAAGGATCGTCTCAGCACAGCGCTCAAATGGAAAATACCTTGCGCTATCTGCTCTGCAAACCTACTAAAGGAAGTATAATTGTCTTAATTTTCAAACGAACATCTGAACTCACTGAAAGTTTTAATAATCATTACGCTCGCACATGAGACTCTGTGTCTCTGAAGGCTTTAGGACAAACATTGCACTGAGCACACGCCCACTGGGGGCAGAATTGTGAATAAAACGTGCCTGAAATGAAAAATGCGTGCTATCAGGTGTTCCTTGTGGCGTGCCCAAGAAGAAGAGGTTCCTGACCTTGAAACGCGTTGGCAGGAGTAAAAAGTAATGTGGAGCAGGAGAGCAGTTTGAAAGTGTAGGCCGGATGGCAGAGCGCTGTCGTGTGCTCTCCCAAATGCTTCAGGGCACTTTGTTGGACATTATTCATACACGGCAGCCTGGCCGTGGGGAAGATGCACCATCGCCGGCTGGAAACGAAATAAGACTGCCGGCTGGCTGAGGCTGTGGTCTCTCAACTGTTGAAGGATCGTGTCAGCACAGCGCTCAAATGGAAAATAACTTGCGCTATCTGCTCTGCAAACCTACTAAAGGAAGTATAATTGTCTTAATTTTCAAACGAACATCTGAACTCACTGAAAGTTTTAATAATCATTACGCTCGCATATGAGACTCTGTGTCCCAGAAGGCTTTAGGACAAACATTGCACTGAGCACACGCCCACTGGGGGCAAAATTGTGAATAAAACGTGCCTGAAATGAAAAATGCGTGCTATCAGGTGTTCCTTGTGACGTGCCCAAGAAGAAGAGGTTCCTGACCTTGAAACGCGTTGGCAGAAGTAAAAAGTAATGTGGAGCAGGAGAGCAGTTTGAAAGTGTAGGCCGGATGGCAGAGCGCTGTCGTGTGCTCTCCCGAATGCTTCAGGGCACTTTGTTGGACATTATTCATACACGGCAGCCTGGCCGTGGGGAAGATGCACCATCGCCAGCTGGAAACGAAATAAGACTGCCGGCTGGCTGAGGCTGTGGTCTCTCAACTGTTGAAGGATCGTGTCAGCACAGCGCTCAAATGGAAAATAACCTGCGCTATCTGCTCTGCAAACCTACTAAAGGAAGTATAATTGTCTTAATTTTCAAACGAACATCTGAACTCACTGAAAGTTTTAATAATCATTACGCTCGCATATGAGACTCTGTGTCCCAGAAGGCTTTAGGACAAACATTGCACTGAGCACACGCCCACTGGGGGCAGAATTGTGAATAAAACGTGCCTGAAATGAAAAATGCGTGCTATCAGGTGTTCCTTGTGACGTGCCAAAGAAGAAGAGGTTCCTGACCTTGAAACGCGTTGGCAGAAGTAAAAAGTAATGTGGAGCAGGAGAGCAGTTTGAAAATGTAGGCCGGATGGCAGAGCGCTGTCGTGTGCTCTCCCAAATGCTTCAGGGCACTTTGTTGGACATTATTCATACACAGCAGCCTGGCCGTGGGGAAGATGCACCATCGCCGTCTGGAGACGAAATAAGACTACCGGCTGGCTGAGGCTGTGGTCTCTCAACTGTTGAAGGATCGTCTCAGCACAGCGCTCAAATGGAAAATACCTTGCGCTATCTGCTCTGCAAACCTACTAAAGGAAGTATAATTGTCTTAATTTTCAAACGAACATCTGAACTCACTGAAAGTTTTAATAATCATTACGCTCGCACATGAGACTCTGTGTCTCTGAAGGCTTTAGGACAAACATTGCACTGAGCACACGCCCACTGGGGGCAGAATTGTGAATAAAACGTGCCTGAAATGAAAAATGCGTGCTATCAGGTGTTCCTTGTGGCGTGCCCAAGAAGAAGAGGTTCCTGACCTTGAAACGCGTTGGCAGGAGTAAAAAGTAATGTGGAGCAAGAGAGCAGTTTGAAAGTGTAGGCCGGATGGCAGAGCGCTGTCGTGTGCTCTCCCAAATGCTTCAGGGCACTTTGTTGGACATTATTCATACACGGCAGCCTGGCCGTGGGGAAGATGCACCATCGCCGGCTGGAAACGAAATAAGACTGCCGGCTGGCTGAGGCTGTGGTCTCTCAACTGTTGAAGGATCGTGTCAGCACAGCGCTCAAATGGAAAATAACTTGCGCTATCTGCTCTGCAAACCTACTAAAGGAAGTATAATTGTCTTAATTTTCAAACGAACATCTGAACTCACTGAAAGTTTTAATAATCATTTCGCTCGCATATGAGACTCTGTGTCCCAGAAGGCTTTAGGACAAACATTGCAATGAGCATACGCCCACTGGGGGCAGAATTGTGAATAAAACTTGCTTGAAATGAAAAATGCGTGCTATCAGGTGTTCCTTGTGACGTGCCCAAGAAGAAGAGGTTCCTGACCTTGAAACGCGTTGGCAGAAGTAAAAAGTAATGTGGAGCAGGAGAGCAGTTTGAAAGTGTAGGCCGGATGGCAGAGCGCTGTCGTGTGCTCTCCCAAATGCTTCAGGGCACTTTGTTGGACATTATTCATACACGGCAGCCTGGCCGTGGGGAAGATGCACCATCGCCGGCTGGAAACGAAATAAGACTGCCGGCTGGCTGAGGCTGTGGTCTCTCAACTGTTGAAGGATCGTGTCAGCACAGCGCTCAAATGGAAAATAACCTGCGCTATCTGCTCTGCAAACCTACTAAAGGAAGTATAATTGTCTTAATTTTCAAACGAACATCTGAACTCACTGAAAGTTTTAATAATCATTACGCTCGCATATGAGACTCTGTGTCCCAGAAGGCTTTAGGACAAACATTGCAATGAGCATACGCCCACTGGGGGCAGAATTGTGAATAAAACTTGCTTGAAATGAAAAATGCGTGCTATCAGGTGTTCCTTGTGACGTGCCCAAGAAGAAGAGGTTCCTGACCTTGAAACGCGTTGGCAGAAGTAAAAAGTAATGTGGAGCAGGAGAGCAGTTTGAAAGTGTAGGCCGGATGGCAGAGCGCTGTCGTGTGCTCTCCCGAATGCTTCAGGGCACTTTGTTGGACATTATTCATACACGGCAGCCTGGCCGTGGGGAAGATGCACCATCGCCGGCTGGAAACGAAATAAGACTGCCGGCTGGCTGAGGCTGTGGTCTCTCAACTGTTGAAGGATCGTGTCAGCACAGCGCTCAAATGGAAAATAACCTGCGCTATCTGCTCTGCAAACCTACTAAAGGAAGTATAATTGTCTTAATTTTCAAACGAACATCTGAACTCACTGAAAGTTTTAATAATCATTACGCTCGCATATGAGACTCTGTGTCCCAGAAGGCTTTAGGACAAACATTGCACTGAGCACACGCCCACTGGGGGCAGAATTGTGAATAAAACGTGCCTGAACTGAAAAATGCGTGCTATCAGGTGTTCCTTGTGACGTGCCAAAGAAGAAGAGGTTCCTGACCTTGAAACGCGTTGGCAGAAGTAAAAAGTAATGTGGAGCAGGAGAGCAGTTTGAAAGTGTAGGCCGGATGGCAGAGCGCTGTCGTGTGCTCTCCCAAATGCTTCAGGGCACTTTGTTGGACATTATTCATACACAGCAGCCTGGCCGTGGGGAAGATGCACCATCGCCGTCTGGAGACGAAATAAGACTACCGGCTGGCTCAGGCTGTGGTCTCTCAACTGTTGAAGGATCGTCTCAGCACAGCGCTAAAATGGAAAATACCTTGCGCTATCTGCTCTGCAAACCTACTAAAGGAAGTATAATTGTCTTAATTTTCAAACGAACATCTGAACTCACTGAAAGTTTTAATAATCATTACGCTCGCACATGAGACTCTGTGTCCCTGAAGGCTTTAGGACAAACATTGCACTGAGCACACGCCCACTGGGGGCAGAATTGTGAATAAAACGTGCCTGAAATGAAAAATGCGTGCTATCAGGTGTTCCTTGTGGCGTGCCCAAGAAGAAGAGGTTCCTGACCTTGAAACGCGTTGGCAGGAGTAAAAAGTAATGTGGAGCAGGAGAGCAGTTTGAAAGTGTAGGCCGGATGGCAGAGCGCTGTCGTGTGCTCTCCCAAATGCTTCAGGGCACTTTGTTGGACATTATTCATACACGGCAGCCTGGCCGTGGGGAAGATGCACCATCGCCGGCTGGAAACGAAATAAGACTGCCGGCTGGCTGAGGCTGTGGTCTCTCAACTGTTGAAGGATCGTGTCAGCACAGCGCTCAAATGGAAAATAACCTGCGCTATCTGCTCTGCAAACCTACTAAAGGAAGTATAATTGTCTTAATTTTCAAACGAACATCTGAACTCACTGAAAGTTTTAATAATCATTACGCTCGCATATGAGACTCTGTGTCCCAGAAGGCTTTAGGACAAACATTGCACTGAGCACACGCCCACTGGGGGCAGAATTGTGAATAAAACGTGCCTGAAATGAAAAATGCGTGCTATCAGGTGTTCCTTGTGACGTGCCAAAGAAGAAGAGGTTCCTGACCTTGAAACGCGTTGGCAGAAGTAAAAAGTAATGTGGAGCAGGAGAGCAGTTTGAAAGTGTATGCCGGATGGCAGAGCGCTGTCGTGTGCTCTCCCAAATGCTTCAGGGCACTTTGTTGGACATTATTCATACACAGCAGCCTGGCCGTGGGGAAGATGCACCATCGCCGTCTGGAGACGAAATAAGACTACCGGCTGGCTGAGGCTGTGGTCTCTCAACTGTTGAAGGATCGTCTCAGCACAGCGCTCAAATGGAAAATACCTTGCGCTATCTGCTCTGCAAACCTACTAAAGGAAGTATAATTGTCTTAATTTTCAAACGAACATCTGAACTCACTGAAAGTTTTAATAATCATTACGCTCGCATATGAGACTCTGTGTCCCTGAAGGCTTTAGGACAAACATTGCACTGAGCACACGCCCACTGGGGGCAGAATTGTGAATAAAACGTGCCTGAAATGAAAAATGCGTGCTATCAGGTGTTCCTTGTGGCGTGCCCAAGAAGAAGAGGTTCCTGACCTTGAAACGCGTTGGCAGGAGTAAAAAGTAATGTGGAGCAGGAGAGCAGTTTGAAAGTGTAGGCCGGATGGCAGAGCGCTGTCGTGTGCTCTCCCAAATGCTTCAGGGCACTTTGTTGGACATTATTCATACACGGCAGCCTGGCCGTGGGGAAGATGCACCATCGCCGGCTGGAAACGAAATAAGACTGCCGGCTGGCTGAGGCTGTGGTCTCTCAACTGTTGAAGGATCGTGTCAGCACAGCGCTCAAATGGAAAATAACCTGCGCTATCTGCTCTGCAAACCTACTAAAGGAAGTATAATTGTCTTAATTTTCAAACGAACATCTGAACTCACTGAAAGTTTTAATAATCATTACGCTCGCATATGAGACTCTGTGTCCCAGAAGGCTTTAGGACAAACATTGCAATGAGCATACGCCCACTGGGGGCAGAATTGTGAATAAAACGTGCCTGAAATGAAAAATGCGTGCTATCAGGTGTTCCTTGTGACGTGCCCAAGAAGAAGAGGTTCCTGACCTTGAAACGCGTTGGCAGAAGTAAAAAGTAATGTGGAGCAGGAGAGCAGTTTGAAAGTGTAGGCCGGATGGCAGAGCGCTGTCGTGTGCTCTCCCGAATGCTTCAGGGCACTTTGTTGGACATTATTCATACACGGCAGCCTGGCCGTGGGGAAGATGCACCATCGCCGGCTGGAAACGAAATAAGACTGCCGGCTGGCTGAGGCTGTGGTCTCTCAACTGTTGAAGGATCGTGTCAGCACAGCGCTCAAATGGAAAATAACCTGCGCTATCTGCTCTGCAAACCTACTAAAGGAAGTATAATTGTCTTAATTTTCAAACGAACATCTGAACTCACTGAAAGTTTTAATAATCATTACGCTCGCATATGAGACTCTGTGTCCCTGAAGGCTTTAGGACAAACATTGCACTGAGCACACGCCCACTGGGGGCAGAATTGTGAATAAAACGTGCCTGAAATGAAAAATGCGTGCTATCAGGTGTTCCTTGTGACGTGCCCAAGAAGAAGAGGTTCCTGACCTTGAAACGCGTTGGCAGAAGTAAAAAGTAATGTGGAGCAGGAGAGCAGTTTGAAAGTGTAGGCCGGATGGCAGAGCGCTGTCGTGTGCTCTCCCAAATGCTTCAGGGCACTTTGTTGGACATTATTCATACACAGCAGCCTGGCCGTGGGGAAGATGCACCATCGCCGTCTGGAGACGAAATAAGACTACCGGCTGGCTGAGGCTGTGGTCTCTCAACTGTTGAAGGATCGTCTCAGCACAGCGCTCAAATGGAAAATAACTTGCGCTATCTGCTCTGCAAACCTACTAAAGGAAGTATAATTGTCTTAATTTTCAAACGAACATCTGAACTCACTGAAAGTTTTAATAATCATTACGCTCGCATATGAGACTCTGTGTCCCAGAAGGCTTTAGGACAAACATTGCACTGAGCACACGCCCACTGGGGGCAAAATTGTGAATAAAACGTGCCTGAAATGAAAAATGCGTGCTATCAGGTGTTCCTTGTGACGTGCCAAAGAAGAAGAGGTTCCTGACCTTGAAACGCGTTGGCAGAAGTAAAAAGTAATGTGGAGCAGGAGAGCAGTTTGAAAGTGTAGGCCGGATGGCAGAGCGCTGTCGTGTGCTCTCCCGAATGCTTCAGGGCACTTTGTTGGACATTATTCATACACGGCAGCCTGGCCGTGGGGAAGATGCACCATCGCCAGCTGGAAACGAAATAAGACTGCCGGCTGGCTGAGGCTGTGGTCTCTCAACTGTTGAAGGATCGTGTCAGCACAGCGCTCAAATGGAAAATAACCTGCGCTATCTGCTCTGCAAACCTACTAAAGGAAGTATAATTGTCTTAATTTTCAAACGAACATCTGAACTCACTGAAAGTTTTAATAATCATTACGCTCGCATATGAGACTCTGTGTCCCAGAAGGCTTTAGGACAAACATTGCACTGAGCACACGCCCACTGGGGGCAGAATTGTGAATAAAACGTGCCTGAAATGAAAAATGCGTGCTATCAGGTGTTCCTTGTGACGTGCCAAAGAAGAAGAGGTTCCTGACCTTGAAACGCGTTGGCAGAAGTAAAAAGTAATGTGGAGCAGGAGAGCAGTTTGAAAATGTAGGCCGGATGGCAGAGCGCTGTCGTGTGCTCTCCCAAATGCTTCAGGGCACTTTGTTGGACATTATTCATACACAGCAGCCTGGCCGTGGGGAAGATGCACCATCGCCGTCTGGAGACGAAATAAGACTACCGGCTGGCTGAGGCTGTGGTCTCTCAACTGTTGAAGGATCGTCTCAGCACAGCGCTCAAATGGAAAATACCTTGCGCTATCTGCTCTGCAAACCTACTAAAGGAAGTATAATTGTCTTAATTTTCAAACGAACATCTGAACTCACTGAAAGTTTTAATAATCATTACGCTCGCACATGAGACTCTGTGTCTCTGAAGGCTTTAGGACAAACATTGCACTGAGCACACGCCCACTGGGGGCAGAATTGTGAATAAAACGTGCCTGAAATGAAAAATGCGTGCTATCAGGTGTTCCTTGTGGCGTGCCCAAGAAGAAGAGGTTCCTGACCTTGAAACGCGTTGGCAGGAGTAAAAAGTAATGTGGAGCAGGAGAGCAGTTTGAAAGTGTAGGCCGGATGGCAGAGCGCTGTCGTGTGCTCTCCCAAATGCTTCAGGGCACTTTGTTGGACATTATTCATACACGGCAGCCTGGCCGTGGGGAAGATGCACCATCGCCGGCTGGAAACGAAATAAGACTGCCGGCTGGCTGAGGCTGTGGTCTCTCAACTGTTGAAGGATCGTGTCAGCACAGCGCTCAAATGGAAAATAACTTGCGCTATCTGCTCTGCAAACCTACTAAAGGAAGTATAATTGTCTTAATTTTCAAACGAACATCTGAACTCACTGAAAGTTTTAATAATCATTTCGCTCGCATATGAGACTCTGTGTCCCAGAAGGCTTTAGGACAAACATTGCAATGAGCATACGCCCACTGGGGGCAGAATTGTGAATAAAACTTGCTTGAAATGAAAAATGCGTGCTATCAGGTGTTCCTTGTGACGTGCCCAAGAAGAAGAGGTTCCTGACCTTGAAACGCGTTGGCAGAAGTAAAAAGTAATGTGGAGCAGGAGAGCAGTTTGAAAGTGTAGGCCGGATGGCAGAGCGCTGTCGTGTGCTCTCCCAAATGCTTCAGGGCACTTTGTTGGACATTATTCATACACGGCAGCCTGGCCGTGGGGAAGATGCACCATCGCCGGCTGGAAACGAAATAAGACTGCCGGCTGGCTGAGGCTGTGGTCTCTCAACTGTTGAAGGATCGTGTCAGCACAGCGCTCAAATGGAAAATAACCTGCGCTATCTGCTCTGCAAACCTACTAAAGGAAGTATAATTGTCTTAATTTTCAAACGAACATCTGAACTCACTGAAAGTTTTAATAATCATTACGCTCGCATATGAGACTCTGTGTCCCAGAAGGCTTTAGGACAAACATTGCAATGAGCATACGCCCACTGGGGGCAGAATTGTGAATAAAACTTGCTTGAAATGAAAAATGCGTGCTATCAGGTGTTCCTTGTGACGTGCCCAAGAAGAAGAGGTTCCTGACCTTGAAACGCGTTGGCAGAAGTAAAAAGTAATGTGGAGCAGGAGAGCAGTTTGAAAGTGTAGGCCGGATGGCAGAGCGCTGTCGTGTGCTCTCCCGAATGCTTCAGGGCACTTTGTTGGACATTATTCATACACGGCAGCCTGGCCGTGGGGAAGATGCACCATCGCCGGCTGGAAACGAAATAAGACTGCCGGCTGGCTGAGGCTGTGGTCTCTCAACTGTTGAAGGATCGTGTCAGCACAGCGCTCAAATGGAAAATAACCTGCGCTATCTGCTCTGCAAACCTACTAAAGGAAGTATAATTGTCTTAATTTTCAAACGAACATCTGAACTCACTGAAAGTTTTAATAATCATTACGCTCGCATATGAGACTCTGTGTCCCAGAAGGCTTTAGGACAAACATTGCACTGAGCACACGCCCACTGGGGGCAGAATTGTGAATAAAACGTGCCTGAACTGAAAAATGCGTGCTATCAGGTGTTCCTTGTGACGTGCCAAAGAAGAAGAGGTTCCTGACCTTGAAACGCGTTGGCAGAAGTAAAAAGTAATGTGGAGCAGGAGAGCAGTTTGAAAGTGTAGGCCGGATGGCAGAGCGCTGTCGTGTGCTCTCCCAAATGCTTCAGGGCACTTTGTTGGACATTATTCATACACAGCAGCCTGGCCGTGGGGAAGATGCACCATCGCCGTCTGGAGACGAAATAAGACTACCGGCTGGCTCAGGCTGTGGTCTCTCAACTGTTGAAGGATCGTCTCAGCACAGCGCTAAAATGGAAAATACCTTGCGCTATCTGCTCTGCAAACCTACTAAAGGAAGTATAATTGTCTTAATTTTCAAACGAACATCTGAACTCACTGAAAGTTTTAATAATCATTACGCTCGCACATGAGACTCTGTGTCCCTGAAGGCTTTAGGACAAACATTGCACTGAGCACACGCCCACTGGGGGCAGAATTGTGAATAAAACGTGCCTGAAATGAAAAATGCGTGCTATCAGGTGTTCCTTGTGGCGTGCCCAAGAAGAAGAGGTTCCTGACCTTGAAACGCGTTGGCAGGAGTAAAAAGTAATGTGGAGCAGGAGAGCAGTTTGAAAGTGTAGGCCGGATGGCAGAGCGCTGTCGTGTGCTCTCCCAAATGCTTCAGGGCACTTTGTTGGACATTATTCATACACGGCAGCCTGGCCGTGGGGAAGATGCACCATCGCCGGCTGGAAACGAAATAAGACTGCCGGCTGGCTGAGGCTGTGGTCTCTCAACTGTTGAAGGATCGTGTCAGCACAGCGCTCAAATGGAAAATAACCTGCGCTATCTGCTCTGCAAACCTACTAAAGGAAGTATAATTGTCTTAATTTTCAAACGAACATCTGAACTCACTGAAAGTTTTAATAATCATTACGCTCGCATATGAGACTCTGTGTCCCAGAAGGCTTTAGGACAAACATTGCACTGAGCACACGCCCACTGGGGGCAGAATTGTGAATAAAACGTGCCTGAAATGAAAAATGCGTGCTATCAGGTGTTCCTTGTGACGTGCCAAAGAAGAAGAGGTTCCTGACCTTGAAACGCGTTGGCAGAAGTAAAAAGTAATGTGGAGCAGGAGAGCAGTTTGAAAGTGTATGCCGGATGGCAGAGCGCTGTCGTGTGCTCTCCCAAATGCTTCAGGGCACTTTGTTGGACATTATTCATACACAGCAGCCTGGCCGTGGGGAAGATGCACCATCGCCGTCTGGAGACGAAATAAGACTACCGGCTGGCTGAGGCTGTGGTCTCTCAACTGTTGAAGGATCGTCTCAGCACAGCGCTCAAATGGAAAATACCTTGCGCTATCTGCTCTGCAAACCTACTAAAGGAAGTATAATTGTCTTAATTTTCAAACGAACATCTGAACTCACTGAAAGTTTTAATAATCATTACGCTCGCATATGAGACTCTGTGTCCCTGAAGGCTTTAGGACAAACATTGCACTGAGCACACGCCCACTGGGGGCAGAATTGTGAATAAAACGTGCCTGAAATGAAAAATGCGTGCTATCAGGTGTTCCTTGTGGCGTGCCCAAGAAGAAGAGGTTCCTGACCTTGAAACGCGTTGGCAGGAGTAAAAAGTAATGTGGAGCAGGAGAGCAGTTTGAAAGTGTAGGCCGGATGGCAGAGCGCTGTCGTGTGCTCTCCCAAATGCTTCAGGGCACTTTGTTGGACATTATTCATACACGGCAGCCTGGCCGTGGGGAAGATGCACCATCGCCGGCTGGAAACGAAATAAGACTGCCGGCTGGCTGAGGCTGTGGTCTCTCAACTGTTGAAGGATCGTGTCAGCACAGCGCTCAAATGGAAAATAACCTGCGCTATCTGCTCTGCAAACCTACTAAAGGAAGTATAATTGTCTTAATTTTCAAACGAACATCTGAACTCACTGAAAGTTTTAATAATCATTACGCTCGCATATGAGACTCTGTGTCCCAGAAGGCTTTAGGACAAACATTGCAATGAGCATACGCCCACTGGGGGCAGAATTGTGAATAAAACGTGCCTGAAATGAAAAATGCGTGCTATCAGGTGTTCCTTGTGACGTGCCCAAGAAGAAGAGGTTCCTGACCTTGAAACGCGTTGGCAGAAGTAAAAAGTAATGTGGAGCAGGAGAGCAGTTTGAAAGTGTAGGCCGGATGGCAGAGCGCTGTCGTGTGCTCTCCCGAATGCTTCAGGGCACTTTGTTGGACATTATTCATACACGGCAGCCTGGCCGTGGGGAAGATGCACCATCGCCGGCTGGAAACGAAATAAGACTGCCGGCTGGCTGAGGCTGTGGTCTCTCAACTGTTGAAGGATCGTGTCAGCACAGCGCTCAAATGGAAAATAACCTGCGCTATCTGCTCTGCAAACCTACTAAAGGAAGTATAATTGTCTTAATTTTCAAACGAACATCTGAACTCACTGAAAGTTTTAATAATCATTACGCTCGCATATGAGACTCTGTGTCCCTGAAGGCTTTAGGACAAACATTGCACTGAGCACACGCCCACTGGGGGCAGAATTGTGAATAAAACGTGCCTGAAATGAAAAATGCGTGCTATCAGGTGTTCCTTGTGACGTGCCCAAGAAGAAGAGGTTCCTGACCTTGAAACGCGTTGGCAGAAGTAAAAAGTAATGTGGAGCAGGAGAGCAGTTTGAAAGTGTAGGCCGGATGGCAGAGCGCTGTCGTGTGCTCTCCCAAATGCTTCAGGGCACTTTGTTGGACATTATTCATACACAGCAGCCTGGCCGTGGGGAAGATGCACCATCGCCGTCTGGAGACGAAATAAGACTACCGGCTGGCTGAGGCTGTGGTCTCTCAACTGTTGAAGGATCGTCTCAGCACAGCGCTCAAATGGAAAATAACTTGCGCTATCTGCTCTGCAAACCTACTAAAGGAAGTATAATTGTCTTAATTTTCAAACGAACATCTGAACTCACTGAAAGTTTTAATAATCATTACGCTCGCATATGAGACTCTGTGTCCCAGAAGGCTTTAGGACAAACATTGCACTGAGCACACGCCCACTGGGGGCAAAATTGTGAATAAAACGTGCCTGAAATGAAAAATGCGTGCTATCAGGTGTTCCTTGTGACGTGCCAAAGAAGAAGAGGTTCCTGACCTTGAAACGCGTTGGCAGAAGTAAAAAGTAATGTGGAGCAGGAGAGCAGTTTGAAAGTGTAGGCCGGATGGCAGAGCGCTGTCGTGTGCTCTCCCGAATGCTTCAGGGCACTTTGTTGGACATTATTCATACACGGCAGCCTGGCCGTGGGGAAGATGCACCATCGCCAGCTGGAAACGAAATAAGACTGCCGGCTGGCTGAGGCTGTGGTCTCTCAACTGTTGAAGGATCGTGTCAGCACAGCGCTCAAATGGAAAATAACCTGCGCTATCTGCTCTGCAAACCTACTAAAGGAAGTATAATTGTCTTAATTTTCAAACGAACATCTGAACTCACTGAAAGTTTTAATAATCATTACGCTCGCATATGAGACTCTGTGTCCCAGAAGGCTTTAGGACAAACATTGCACTGAGCACACGCCCACTGGGGGCAGAATTGTGAATAAAACGTGCCTGAAATGAAAAATGCGTGCTATCAGGTGTTCCTTGTGACGTGCCAAAGAAGAAGAGGTTCCTGACCTTGAAACGCGTTGGCAGAAGTAAAAAGTAATGTGGAGCAGGAGAGCAGTTTGAAAATGTAGGCCGGATGGCAGAGCGCTGTCGTGTGCTCTCCCAAATGCTTCAGGGCACTTTGTTGGACATTATTCATACACAGCAGCCTGGCCGTGGGGAAGATGCACCATCGCCGTCTGGAGACGAAATAAGACTACCGGCTGGCTGAGGCTGTGGTCTCTCAACTGTTGAAGGATCGTCTCAGCACAGCGCTCAAATGGAAAATACCTTGCGCTATCTGCTCTGCAAACCTACTAAAGGAAGTATAATTGTCTTAATTTTCAAACGAACATCTGAACTCACTGAAAGTTTTAATAATCATTACGCTCGCACATGAGACTCTGTGTCTCTGAAGGCTTTAGGACAAACATTGCACTGAGCACACGCCCACTGGGGGCAGAATTGTGAATAAAACGTGCCTGAAATGAAAAATGCGTGCTATCAGGTGTTCCTTGTGGCGTGCCCAAGAAGAAGAGGTTCCTGACCTTGAAACGCGTTGGCAGGAGTAAAAAGTAATGTGGAGCAGGAGAGCAGTTTGAAAGTGTAGGCCGGATGGCAGAGCGCTGTCGTGTGCTCTCCCAAATGCTTCAGGGCACTTTGTTGGACATTATTCATACACGGCAGCCTGGCCGTGGGGAAGATGCACCATCGCCGGCTGGAAACGAAATAAGACTGCCGGCTGGCTGAGGCTGTGGTCTCTCAACTGTTGAAGGATCGTGTCAGCACAGCGCTCAAATGGAAAATAACTTGCGCTATCTGCTCTGCAAACCTACTAAAGGAAGTATAATTGTCTTAATTTTCAAACGAACATCTGAACTCACTGAAAGTTTTAATAATCATTTCGCTCGCATATGAGACTCTGTGTCCCAGAAGGCTTTAGGACAAACATTGCAATGAGCATACGCCCACTGGGGGCAGAATTGTGAATAAAACTTGCTTGAAATGAAAAATGCGTGCTATCAGGTGTTCCTTGTGACGTGCCCAAGAAGAAGAGGTTCCTGACCTTGAAACGCGTTGGCAGAAGTAAAAAGTAATGTGGAGCAGGAGAGCAGTTTGAAAGTGTAGGCCGGATGGCAGAGCGCTGTCGTGTGCTCTCCCAAATGCTTCAGGGCACTTTGTTGGACATTATTCATACACGGCAGCCTGGCCGTGGGGAAGATGCACCATCGCCGGCTGGAAACGAAATAAGACTGCCGGCTGGCTGAGGCTGTGGTCTCTCAACTGTTGAAGGATCGTGTCAGCACAGCGCTCAAATGGAAAATAACCTGCGCTATCTGCTCTGCAAACCTACTAAAGGAAGTATAATTGTCTTAATTTTCAAACGAACATCTGAACTCACTGAAAGTTTTAATAATCATTACGCTCGCATATGAGACTCTGTGTCCCAGAAGGCTTTAGGACAAACATTGCAATGAGCATACGCCCACTGGGGGCAGAATTGTGAATAAAACTTGCTTGAAATGAAAAATGCGTGCTATCAGGTGTTCCTTGTGACGTGCCCAAGAAGAAGAGGTTCCTGACCTTGAAACGCGTTGGCAGAAGTAAAAAGTAATGTGGAGCAGGAGAGCAGTTTGAAAGTGTAGGCCGGATGGCAGAGCGCTGTCGTGTGCTCTCCCGAATGCTTCAGGGCACTTTGTTGGACATTATTCATACACGGCAGCCTGGCCGTGGGGAAGATGCACCATCGCCGGCTGGAAACGAAATAAGACTGCCGGCTGGCTGAGGCTGTGGTCTCTCAACTGTTGAAGGATCGTGTCAGCACAGCGCTCAAATGGAAAATAACCTGCGCTATCTGCTCTGCAAACCTACTAAAGGAAGTATAATTGTCTTAATTTTCAAACGAACATCTGAACTCACTGAAAGTTTTAATAATCATTACGCTCGCATATGAGACTCTGTGTCCCAGAAGGCTTTAGGACAAACATTGCACTGAGCACACGCCCACTGGGGGCAGAATTGTGAATAAAACGTGCCTGAACTGAAAAATGCGTGCTATCAGGTGTTCCTTGTGACGTGCCAAAGAAGAAGAGGTTCCTGACCTTGAAACGCGTTGGCAGAAGTAAAAAGTAATGTGGAGCAGGAGAGCAGTTTGAAAGTGTAGGCCGGATGGCAGAGCGCTGTCGTGTGCTCTCCCAAATGCTTCAGGGCACTTTGTTGGACATTATTCATACACAGCAGCCTGGCCGTGGGGAAGATGCACCATCGCCGTCTGGAGACGAAATAAGACTACCGGCTGGCTCAGGCTGTGGTCTCTCAACTGTTGAAGGATCGTCTCAGCACAGCGCTAAAATGGAAAATACCTTGCGCTATCTGCTCTGCAAACCTACTAAAGGAAGTATAATTGTCTTAATTTTCAAACGAACATCTGAACTCACTGAAAGTTTTAATAATCATTACGCTCGCACATGAGACTCTGTGTCCCTGAAGGCTTTAGGACAAACATTGCACTGAGCACACGCCCACTGGGGGCAGAATTGTGAATAAAACGTGCCTGAAATGAAAAATGCGTGCTATCAGGTGTTCCTTGTGGCGTGCCCAAGAAGAAGAGGTTCCTGACCTTGAAACGCGTTGGCAGGAGTAAAAAGTAATGTGGAGCAGGAGAGCAGTTTGAAAGTGTAGGCCGGATGGCAGAGCGCTGTCGTGTGCTCTCCCAAATGCTTCAGGGCACTTTGTTGGACATTATTCATACACGGCAGCCTGGCCGTGGGGAAGATGCACCATCGCCGGCTGGAAACGAAATAAGACTGCCGGCTGGCTGAGGCTGTGGTCTCTCAACTGTTGAAGGATCGTGTCAGCACAGCGCTCAAATGGAAAATAACCTGCGCTATCTGCTCTGCAAACCTACTAAAGGAAGTATAATTGTCTTAATTTTCAAACGAACATCTGAACTCACTGAAAGTTTTAATAATCATTACGCTCGCATATGAGACTCTGTGTCCCAGAAGGCTTTAGGACAAACATTGCACTGAGCACACGCCCACTGGGGGCAGAATTGTGAATAAAACGTGCCTGAAATGAAAAATGCGTGCTATCAGGTGTTCCTTGTGACGTGCCAAAGAAGAAGAGGTTCCTGACCTTGAAACGCGTTGGCAGAAGTAAAAAGTAATGTGGAGCAGGAGAGCAGTTTGAAAGTGTATGCCGGATGGCAGAGCGCTGTCGTGTGCTCTCCCAAATGCTTCAGGGCACTTTGTTGGACATTATTCATACACAGCAGCCTGGCCGTGGGGAAGATGCACCATCGCCGTCTGGAGACGAAATAAGACTACCGGCTGGCTGAGGCTGTGGTCTCTCAACTGTTGAAGGATCGTCTCAGCACAGCGCTCAAATGGAAAATACCTTGCGCTATCTGCTCTGCAAACCTACTAAAGGAAGTATAATTGTCTTAATTTTCAAACGAACATCTGAACTCACTGAAAGTTTTAATAATCATTACGCTCGCATATGAGACTCTGTGTCCCTGAAGGCTTTAGGACAAACATTGCACTGAGCACACGCCCACTGGGGGCAGAATTGTGAATAAAACGTGCCTGAAATGAAAAATGCGTGCTATCAGGTGTTCCTTGTGGCGTGCCCAAGAAGAAGAGGTTCCTGACCTTGAAACGCGTTGGCAGGAGTAAAAAGTAATGTGGAGCAGGAGAGCAGTTTGAAAGTGTAGGCCGGATGGCAGAGCGCTGTCGTGTGCTCTCCCAAATGCTTCAGGGCACTTTGTTGGACATTATTCATACACGGCAGCCTGGCCGTGGGGAAGATGCACCATCGCCGGCTGGAAACGAAATAAGACTGCCGGCTGGCTGAGGCTGTGGTCTCTCAACTGTTGAAGGATCGTGTCAGCACAGCGCTCAAATGGAAAATAACCTGCGCTATCTGCTCTGCAAACCTACTAAAGGAAGTATAATTGTCTTAATTTTCAAACGAACATCTGAACTCACTGAAAGTTTTAATAATCATTACGCTCGCATATGAGACTCTGTGTCCCAGAAGGCTTTAGGACAAACATTGCAATGAGCATACGCCCACTGGGGGCAGAATTGTGAATAAAACGTGCCTGAAATGAAAAATGCGTGCTATCAGGTGTTCCTTGTGACGTGCCCAAGAAGAAGAGGTTCCTGACCTTGAAACGCGTTGGCAGAAGTAAAAAGTAATGTGGAGCAGGAGAGCAGTTTGAAAGTGTAGGCCGGATGGCAGAGCGCTGTCGTGTGCTCTCCCGAATGCTTCAGGGCACTTTGTTGGACATTATTCATACACGGCAGCCTGGCCGTGGGGAAGATGCACCATCGCCGGCTGGAAACGAAATAAGACTGCCGGCTGGCTGAGGCTGTGGTCTCTCAACTGTTGAAGGATCGTGTCAGCACAGCGCTCAAATGGAAAATAACCTGCGCTATCTGCTCTGCAAACCTACTAAAGGAAGTATAATTGTCTTAATTTTCAAACGAACATCTGAACTCACTGAAAGTTTTAATAATCATTACGCTCGCATATGAGACTCTGTGTCCCTGAAGGCTTTAGGACAAACATTGCACTGAGCACACGCCCACTGGGGGCAGAATTGTGAATAAAACGTGCCTGAAATGAAAAATGCGTGCTATCAGGTGTTCCTTGTGACGTGCCCAAGAAGAAGAGGTTCCTGACCTTGAAACGCGTTGGCAGAAGTAAAAAGTAATGTGGAGCAGGAGAGCAGTTTGAAAGTGTAGGCCGGATGGCAGAGCGCTGTCGTGTGCTCTCCCAAATGCTTCAGGGCACTTTGTTGGACATTATTCATACACAGCAGCCTGGCCGTGGGGAAGATGCACCATCGCCGTCTGGAGACGAAATAAGACTACCGGCTGGCTGAGGCTGTGGTCTCTCAACTGTTGAAGGATCGTCTCAGCACAGCGCTCAAATGGAAAATAACTTGCGCTATCTGCTCTGCAAACCTACTAAAGGAAGTATAATTGTCTTAATTTTCAAACGAACATCTGAACTCACTGAAAGTTTTAATAATCATTACGCTCGCATATGAGACTCTGTGTCCCAGAAGGCTTTAGGACAAACATTGCACTGAGCACACGCCCACTGGGGGCAAAATTGTGAATAAAACGTGCCTGAAATGAAAAATGCGTGCTATCAGGTGTTCCTTGTGACGTGCCAAAGAAGAAGAGGTTCCTGACCTTGAAACGCGTTGGCAGAAGTAAAAAGTAATGTGGAGCAGGAGAGCAGTTTGAAAGTGTAGGCCGGATGGCAGAGCGCTGTCGTGTGCTCTCCCGAATGCTTCAGGGCACTTTGTTGGACATTATTCATACACGGCAGCCTGGCCGTGGGGAAGATGCACCATCGCCGTCTGGAGACGAAATAAGACTACCGGCTGGCTGAGGCTGTGGTCTCTCAACTGTTGAAGGATCGTCTCAGCACAGCGCTCAAATGGAAAATACCTTGCGCTATCTGCTCTGCAAACCTACTAAAGGAAGTATAATTGTCTTAATTTTCAAACGAACATCTGAACTCACTGAAAGTTTTAATAATCATTACGCTCGCACATGAGACTCTGTGTCTCTGAAGGCTTTAGGACAAACATTGCACTGAGCACACGCCCACTGGGGGCAGAATTGTGAATAAAACGTGCCTGAAATGAAAAATGCGTGCTATCAGGTGTTCCTTGTGGCGTGCCCAAGAAGAAGAGGTTCCTGACCTTGAAACGCGTTGGCAGGAGTAAAAAGTAATGTGGAGCAGGAGAGCAGTTTGAAAGTGTAGGCCGGATGGCAGAGCGCTGTCGTGTGCTCTCCCAAATGCTTCAGGGCACTTTGTTGGACATTATTCATACACGGCAGCCTGGCCGTGGGGAAGATGCACCATCGCCGGCTGGAAACGAAATAAGACTGCCGGCTGGCTGAGGCTGTGGTCTCTCAACTGTTGAAGGATCGTGTCAGCACAGCGCTCAAATGGAAAATAACTTGCGCTATCTGCTCTGCAAACCTACTAAAGGAAGTATAATTGTCTTAATTTTCAAACGAACATCTGAACTCACTGAAAGTTTTAATAATCATTTCGCTCGCATATGAGACTCTGTGTCCCAGAAGGCTTTAGGACAAACATTGCAATGAGCATACGCCCACTGGGGGCAGAATTGTGAATAAAACTTGCTTGAAATGAAAAATGCGTGCTATCAGGTGTTCCTTGTGACGTGCCCAAGAAGAAGAGGTTCCTGACCTTGAAACGCGTTGGCAGAAGTAAAAAGTAATGTGGAGCAGGAGAGCAGTTTGAAAGTGTAGGCCGGATGGCAGAGCGCTGTCGTGTGCTCTCCCAAATGCTTCAGGGCACTTTGTTGGACATTATTCATACACGGCAGCCTGGCCGTGGGGAAGATGCACCATCGCCGGCTGGAAACGAAATAAGACTGCCGGCTGGCTGAGGCTGTGGTCTCTCAACTGTTGAAGGATCGTGTCAGCACAGCGCTCAAATGGAAAATAACCTGCGCTATCTGCTCTGCAAACCTACTAAAGGAAGTATAATTGTCTTAATTTTCAAACGAACATCTGAACTCACTGAAAGTTTTAATAATCATTACGCTCGCATATGAGACTCTGTGTCCCAGAAGGCTTTAGGACAAACATTGCAATGAGCATACGCCCACTGGGGGCAGAATTGTGAATAAAACTTGCTTGAAATGAAAAATGCGTGCTATCAGGTGTTCCTTGTGACGTGCCCAAGAAGAAGAGGTTCCTGACCTTGAAACGCGTTGGCAGAAGTAAAAAGTAATGTGGAGCAGGAGAGCAGTTTGAAAGTGTAGGCCGGATGGCAGAGCGCTGTCGTGTGCTCTCCCGAATGCTTCAGGGCACTTTGTTGGACATTATTCATACACGGCAGCCTGGCCGTGGGGAAGATGCACCATCGCCGGCTGGAAACGAAATAAGACTGCCGGCTGGCTGAGGCTGTGGTCTCTCAACTGTTGAAGGATCGTGTCAGCACAGCGCTCAAATGGAAAATAACCTGCGCTATCTGCTCTGCAAACCTACTAAAGGAAGTATAATTGTCTTAATTTTCAAACGAACATCTGAACTCACTGAAAGTTTTAATAATCATTACGCTCGCATATGAGACTCTGTGTCCCAGAAGGCTTTAGGACAAACATTGCACTGAGCACACGCCCACTGGGGGCAGAATTGTGAATAAAACGTGCCTGAACTGAAAAATGCGTGCTATCAGGTGTTCCTTGTGACGTGCCAAAGAAGAAGAGGTTCCTGACCTTGAAACGCGTTGGCAGAAGTAAAAAGTAATGTGGAGCAGGAGAGCAGTTTGAAAGTGTAGGCCGGATGGCAGAGCGCTGTCGTGTGCTCTCCCGAATGCTTCAGGGCACTTTGTTGGACATTATTCATACACGGCAGCCTGGCCGTGGGGAAGATGCACCATCGCCGTCTGGAAACGAAATAAGACTGCCGGCTGGCTGAGGCTGTGGTCTCTCAACTGTTGAAGGATCGTGTCAGCACAGCGCTCAAATGGAAAATAACCTGCGCTATCTGCTCTGCAAACCTACTAAAGGAAGTATAATTGTCTTAATTTTCAAACGAACATCTGAACTCACTGAAAGTTTTAATAATCATTACGCTCGCATATGAGACTCTGTGTCCCTGAAGGCTTTAGGACAAACATTGCACTGAGCACACGCCCACTGGGGGCAGAATTGTGAATAAAACGTGCCTGAAATGAAAAATGCGTGCTATCAGGTGTTCCTTGTGACGTGCCCAAGAAGAAGAGGTTCCTGACCTTGAAACGCGTTGGCAGAAGTAAAAAGTAATGTGGAGCAGGAGAGCAGTTTGAAAGTGTAGGCCGGATGGCAGAGCGCTGTCGTGTGCTCTCCCAAATGCTTCAGGGCACTTTGTTGGACATTATTCATACACAGCAGCCTGGCCGTGGGGAAGATGCACCATCGCCGTCTGGAGACGAAATAAGACTACCGGCTGGCTCAGGCTGTGGTCTCTCAACTGTTGAAGGATCGTCTCAGCACAGCGCTAAAATGGAAAATACCTTGCGCTATCTGCTCTGCAAACCTACTAAAGGAAGTATAATTGTCTTAATTTTCAAACGAACATCTGAACTCACTGAAAGTTTTAATAATCATTACGCTCGCACATGAGACTCTGTGTCCCTGAAGGCTTTAGGACAAACATTGCACTGAGCACACGCCCACTGGGGGCAGAATTGTGAATAAAACGTGCCTGAAATGAAAAATGCGTGCTATCAGGTGTTCCTTGTGGCGTGCCCAAGAAGAAGAGGTTCCTGACCTTGAAACGCGTTGGCAGGAGTAAAAAGTAATGTGGAGCAGGAGAGCAGTTTGAAAGTGTAGGCCGGATGGCAGAGCGCTGTCGTGTGCTCTCCCAAATGCTTCAGGGCACTTTGTTGGACATTATTCATACACGGCAGCCTGGCCGTGGGGAAGATGCACCATCGCCGGCTGGAAACGAAATAAGACTGCCGGCTGGCTGAGGCTGTGGTCTCTCAACTGTTGAAGGATCGTGTCAGCACAGCGCTCAAATGGAAAATAACCTGCGCTATCTGCTCTGCAAACCTACTAAAGGAAGTATAATTGTCTTAATTTTCAAACGAACATCTGAACTCACTGAAAGTTTTAATAATCATTACGCTCGCATATGAGACTCTGTGTCCCAGAAGGCTTTAGGACAAACATTGCAATGAGCATACGCCCACTGGGGGCAGAATTGTGAATAAAACGTGCCTGAAATGAAAAATGCGTGCTATCAGGTGTTCCTTGTGATGTGCCCAAGAAGAAGAGGTTCCTGACCTTGAAACGCGTTGGCAGAAGTAAAAAGTAATGTGGAGCAGGAGAGCAGTTTGAAAGTGTAGGCCGGATGGCAGAGCGCTGTCGTGTGCTCTCCCGAATGCTTCAGGGCACTTTGTTGGACATTATTCATACACGGCAGCCTGGCCGTGGGGAAGGTGCACCATCGCCGGCTGGAAACGAAATAAGACTGCCGGCTGGCTGAGGCTGTGGTCTCTCAACTGTTGAAGGATCGTGTCAGCACAGCGCTCAAATGGAAAATAACCTGCGCTATCTGCTCTGCAAACCTACTAAAGGAAGTATAATTGTCTTAATTTTCAAACGAACATCTGAACTCACTGAAAGTTTTAATAATCATTACGCTCGCATATGAGACTCTGTGTCCCAGAAGGCTTTAGGACAAACATTGCACTGAGCACACGCCCACTGGGGGCAGAATTGTGAATAAAACGTGCCTGAAATGAAAAATGCGTGCTATCAGGTGTTCCTTGTGACGTGCCAAAGAAGAAGAGGTTCCTGACCTTGAAACGCGTTGGCAGAAGTAAAAAGTAATGTGGAGCAGGAGAGCAGTTTGAAAGTGTATGCCGGATGGCAGAGCGCTGTCGTGTGCTCTCCCAAATGCTTCAGGGCACTTTGTTGGACATTATTCATACACAGCAGCCTGGCCGTGGGGAAGATGCACCATCGCCGTCTGGAGACGAAATAAGACTACCGGCTGGCTGAGGCTGTGGTCTCTCAACTGTTGAAGGATCGTCTCAGCACAGCGCTCAAATGGAAAATACCTTGCGCTATCTGCTCTGCAAACCTACTAAAGGAAGTATAATTGTCTTAATTTTCAAACGAACATCTGAACTCACTGAAAGTTTTAATAATCATTACGCTCGCATATGAGACTCTGTGTCCCTGAAGGCTTTAGGACAAACATTGCACTGAGCACACGCCCACTGGGGGCAGAATTGTGAATAAAACGTGCCTGAAATGAAAAATGCGTGCTATCAGGTGTTCCTTGTGGCGTGCCCAAGAAGAAGAGGTTCCTGACCTTGAAACGCGTTGGCAGGAGTAAAAAGTAATGTGGAGCAGGAGAGCAGTTTGAAAGTGTAGGCCGGATGGCAGAGCGCTGTCGTGTGCTCTCCCAAATGCTTCAGGGCACTTTGTTGGACATTATTCATACACGGCAGCCTGGCCGTGGGGAAGATGCACCATCGCCGGCTGGAAACGAAATAAGACTGCCGGCTGGCTGAGGCTGTGGTCTCTCAACTGTTGAAGGATCGTGTCAGCACAGCGCTCAAATGGAAAATAACCTGCGCTATCTGCTCTGCAAACCTACTAAAGGAAGTATAATTGTCTTAATTTTCAAACGAACATCTGAACTCACTGAAAGTTTTAATAATCATTACGCTCGCATATGAGACTCTGTGTCCCAGAAGGCTTTAGGACAAACATTGCACTGAGCACACGCCCACTGGGGGCAGAATTGTGAATAAAACGTGCCTGAAATGAAAAATGCGTGCTATCAGGTGTTCCTTGTGACGTGCCAAAGAAGAAGAGGTTCCTGACCTTGAAACGCGTTGGCAGAAGTAAAAAGTAATGTGGAGCAGGAGAGCAGTTTGAAAGTGTATGCCGGATGGCAGAGCGCTGTCGTGTGCTCTCCCAAATGCTTCAGGGCACTTTGTTGGACATTATTCATACACAGCAGCCTGGCCGTGGGGAAGATGCACCATCGCCGTCTGGAGACGAAATAAGACTACCGGCTGGCTGAGGCTGTGGTCTCTCAACTGTTGAAGGATCGTCTCAGCACAGCGCTCAAATGGAAAATACCTTGCGCTATCTGCTCTGCAAACCTACTAAAGGAAGTATAATTGTCTTAATTTTCAAACGAACATCTGAACTCACTGAAAGTTTTAATAATCATTACGCTCGCATATGAGACTCTGTGTCCCTGAAGGCTTTAGGACAAACATTGCACTGAGCACACGCCCACTGGGGGCAGAATTGTGAATAAAACGTGCCTGAAATGAAAAATGCGTGCTATCAGGTGTTCCTTGTGGCGTGCCCAAGAAGAAGAGGTTCCTGACCTTGAAACGCGTTGGCAGGAGTAAAAAGTAATGTGGAGCAGGAGAGCAGTTTGAAAGTGTAGGCCGGATGGCAGAGCGCTGTCGTGTGCTCTCCCAAATGCTTCAGGGCACTTTGTTGGACATTATTCATACACGGCAGCCTGGCCGTGGGGAAGATGCACCATCGCCGGCTGGAAACGAAATAAGACTGCCGGCTGGCTGAGGCTGTGGTCTCTCAACTGTTGAAGGATCGTGTCAGCACAGCGCTCAAATGGAAAATAACCTGCGCTATCTGCTCTGCAAACCTACTAAAGGAAGTATAATTGTCTTAATTTTCAAACGAACATCTGAACTCACTGAAAGTTTTAATAATCATTACGCTCGCATATGAGACTCTGTGTCCCAGAAGGCTTTAGGACAAACATTGCAATGAGCATACGCCCACTGGGGGCAGAATTGTGAATAAAACGTGCCTGAAATGAAAAATGCGTGCTATCAGGTGTTCCTTGTGACGTGCCCAAGAAGAAGAGGTTCCTGACCTTGAAACGCGTTGGCAGAAGTAAAAAGTAATGTGGAGCAGGAGAGCAGTTTGAAAGTGTAGGCCGGATGGCAGAGCGCTGTCGTGTGCTCTCCCGAATGCTTCAGGGCACTTTGTTGGACATTATTCATACACGGCAGCCTGGCCGTGGGGAAGATGCACCATCGCCGGCTGGAAACGAAATAAGACTGCCGGCTGGCTGAGGCTGTGGTCTCTCAACTGTTGAAGGATCGTGTCAGCACAGCGCTCAAATGGAAAATAACCTGCGCTATCTGCTCTGCAAACCTACTAAAGGAAGTATAATTGTCTTAATTTTCAAACGAACATCTGAACTCACTGAAAGTTTTAATAATCATTACGCTCGCATATGAGACTCTGTGTCCCTGAAGGCTTTAGGACAAACATTGCACTGAGCACACGCCCACTGGGGGCAGAATTGTGAATAAAACGTGCCTGAAATGAAAAATGCGTGCTATCAGGTGTTCCTTGTGACGTGCCCAAGAAGAAGAGGTTCCTGACCTTGAAACGCGTTGGCAGAAGTAAAAAGTAATGTGGAGCAGGAGAGCAGTTTGAAAGTGTAGGCCGGATGGCAGAGCGCTGTCGTGTGCTCTCCCAAATGCTTCAGGGCACTTTGTTGGACATTATTCATACACAGCAGCCTGGCCGTGGGGAAGATGCACCATCGCCGTCTGGAGACGAAATAAGACTACCGGCTGGCTGAGGCTGTGGTCTCTCAACTGTTGAAGGATCGTCTCAGCACAGCGCTCAAATGGAAAATAACTTGCGCTATCTGCTCTGCAAACCTACTAAAGGAAGTATAATTGTCTTAATTTTCAAACGAACATCTGAACTCACTGAAAGTTTTAATAATCATTACGCTCGCATATGAGACTCTGTGTCCCAGAAGGCTTTAGGACAAACATTGCACTGAGCACACGCCCACTGGGGGCAAAATTGTGAATAAAACGTGCCTGAAATGAAAAATGCGTGCTATCAGGTGTTCCTTGTGACGTGCCAAAGAAGAAGAGGTTCCTGACCTTGAAACGCGTTGGCAGAAGTAAAAAGTAATGTGGAGCAGGAGAGCAGTTTGAAAGTGTAGGCCGGATGGCAGAGCGCTGTCGTGTGCTCTCCCGAATGCTTCAGGGCACTTTGTTGGACATTATTCATACACGGCAGCCTGGCCGTGGGGAAGATGCACCATCGCCGTCTGGAGACGAAATAAGACTACCGGCTGGCTGAGGCTGTGGTCTCTCAACTGTTGAAGGATCGTCTCAGCACAGCGCTCAAATGGAAAATACCTTGCGCTATCTGCTCTGCAAACCTACTAAAGGAAGTATAATTGTCTTAATTTTCAAACGAACATCTGAACTCACTGAAAGTTTTAATAATCATTACGCTCGCACATGAGACTCTGTGTCTCTGAAGGCTTTAGGACAAACATTGCACTGAGCACACGCCCACTGGGGGCAGAATTGTGAATAAAACGTGCCTGAAATGAAAAATGCGTGCTATCAGGTGTTCCTTGTGGCGTGCCCAAGAAGAAGAGGTTCCTGACCTTGAAACGCGTTGGCAGGAGTAAAAAGTAATGTGGAGCAGGAGAGCAGTTTGAAAGTGTAGGCCGGATGGCAGAGCGCTGTCGTGTGCTCTCCCAAATGCTTCAGGGCACTTTGTTGGACATTATTCATACACGGCAGCCTGGCCGTGGGGAAGATGCACCATCGCCGGCTGGAAACGAAATAAGACTGCCGGCTGGCTGAGGCTGTGGTCTCTCAACTGTTGAAGGATCGTGTCAGCACAGCGCTCAAATGGAAAATAACTTGCGCTATCTGCTCTGCAAACCTACTAAAGGAAGTATAATTGTCTTAATTTTCAAACGAACATCTGAACTCACTGAAAGTTTTAATAATCATTTCGCTCGCATATGAGACTCTGTGTCCCAGAAGGCTTTAGGACAAACATTGCAATGAGCATACGCCCACTGGGGGCAGAATTGTGAATAAAACTTGCTTGAAATGAAAAATGCGTGCTATCAGGTGTTCCTTGTGACGTGCCCAAGAAGAAGAGGTTCCTGACCTTGAAACGCGTTGGCAGAAGTAAAAAGTAATGTGGAGCAGGAGAGCAGTTTGAAAGTGTAGGCCGGATGGCAGAGCGCTGTCGTGTGCTCTCCCAAATGCTTCAGGGCACTTTGTTGGACATTATTCATACACGGCAGCCTGGCCGTGGGGAAGATGCACCATCGCCGGCTGGAAACGAAATAAGACTGCCGGCTGGCTGAGGCTGTGGTCTCTCAACTGTTGAAGGATCGTGTCAGCACAGCGCTCAAATGGAAAATAACCTGCGCTATCTGCTCTGCAAACCTACTAAAGGAAGTATAATTGTCTTAATTTTCAAACGAACATCTGAACTCACTGAAAGTTTTAATAATCATTACGCTCGCATATGAGACTCTGTGTCCCAGAAGGCTTTAGGACAAACATTGCAATGAGCATACGCCCACTGGGGGCAGAATTGTGAATAAAACTTGCTTGAAATGAAAAATGCGTGCTATCAGGTGTTCCTTGTGACGTGCCCAAGAAGAAGAGGTTCCTGACCTTGAAACGCGTTGGCAGAAGTAAAAAGTAATGTGGAGCAGGAGAGCAGTTTGAAAGTGTAGGCCGGATGGCAGAGCGCTGTCGTGTGCTCTCCCGAATGCTTCAGGGCACTTTGTTGGACATTATTCATACACGGCAGCCTGGCCGTGGGGAAGATGCACCATCGCCGGCTGGAAACGAAATAAGACTGCCGGCTGGCTGAGGCTGTGGTCTCTCAACTGTTGAAGGATCGTGTCAGCACAGCGCTCAAATGGAAAATAACCTGCGCTATCTGCTCTGCAAACCTACTAAAGGAAGTATAATTGTCTTAATTTTCAAACGAACATCTGAACTCACTGAAAGTTTTAATAATCATTACGCTCGCATATGAGACTCTGTGTCCCAGAAGGCTTTAGGACAAACATTGCACTGAGCACACGCCCACTGGGGGCAGAATTGTGAATAAAACGTGCCTGAACTGAAAAATGCGTGCTATCAGGTGTTCCTTGTGACGTGCCAAAGAAGAAGAGGTTCCTGACCTTGAAACGCGTTGGCAGAAGTAAAAAGTAATGTGGAGCAGGAGAGCAGTTTGAAAGTGTAGGCCGGATGGCAGAGCGCTGTCGTGTGCTCTCCCGAATGCTTCAGGGCACTTTGTTGGACATTATTCATACACGGCAGCCTGGCCGTGGGGAAGATGCACCATCGCCGTCTGGAAACGAAATAAGACTGCCGGCTGGCTGAGGCTGTGGTCTCTCAACTGTTGAAGGATCGTGTCAGCACAGCGCTCAAATGGAAAATAACCTGCGCTATCTGCTCTGCAAACCTACTAAAGGAAGTATAATTGTCTTAATTTTCAAACGAACATCTGAACTCACTGAAAGTTTTAATAATCATTACGCTCGCATATGAGACTCTGTGTCCCTGAAGGCTTTAGGACAAACATTGCACTGAGCACACGCCCACTGGGGGCAGAATTGTGAATAAAACGTGCCTGAAATGAAAAATGCGTGCTATCAGGTGTTCCTTGTGACGTGCCCAAGAAGAAGAGGTTCCTGACCTTGAAACGCGTTGGCAGAAGTAAAAAGTAATGTGGAGCAGGAGAGCAGTTTGAAAGTGTAGGCCGGATGGCAGAGCGCTGTCGTGTGCTCTCCCAAATGCTTCAGGGCACTTTGTTGGACATTATTCATACACAGCAGCCTGGCCGTGGGGAAGATGCACCATCGCCGTCTGGAGACGAAATAAGACTACCGGCTGGCTCAGGCTGTGGTCTCTCAACTGTTGAAGGATCGTCTCAGCACAGCGCTAAAATGGAAAATACCTTGCGCTATCTGCTCTGCAAACCTACTAAAGGAAGTATAATTGTCTTAATTTTCAAACGAACATCTGAACTCACTGAAAGTTTTAATAATCATTACGCTCGCACATGAGACTCTGTGTCCCTGAAGGCTTTAGGACAAACATTGCACTGAGCACACGCCCACTGGGGGCAGAATTGTGAATAAAACGTGCCTGAAATGAAAAATGCGTGCTATCAGGTGTTCCTTGTGGCGTGCCCAAGAAGAAGAGGTTCCTGACCTTGAAACGCGTTGGCAGGAGTAAAAAGTAATGTGGAGCAGGAGAGCAGTTTGAAAGTGTAGGCCGGATGGCAGAGCGCTGTCGTGTGCTCTCCCAAATGCTTCAGGGCACTTTGTTGGACATTATTCATACACGGCAGCCTGGCCGTGGGGAAGATGCACCATCGCCGGCTGGAAACGAAATAAGACTGCCGGCTGGCTGAGGCTGTGGTCTCTCAACTGTTGAAGGATCGTGTCAGCACAGCGCTCAAATGGAAAATAACCTGCGCTATCTGCTCTGCAAACCTACTAAAGGAAGTATAATTGTCTTAATTTTCAAACGAACATCTGAACTCACTGAAAGTTTTAATAATCATTACGCTCGCATATGAGACTCTGTGTCCCAGAAGGCTTTAGGACAAACATTGCAATGAGCATACGCCCACTGGGGGCAGAATTGTGAATAAAACGTGCCTGAAATGAAAAATGCGTGCTATCAGGTGTTCCTTGTGATGTGCCCAAGAAGAAGAGGTTCCTGACCTTGAAACGCGTTGGCAGAAGTAAAAAGTAATGTGGAGCAGGAGAGCAGTTTGAAAGTGTAGGCCGGATGGCAGAGCGCTGTCGTGTGCTCTCCCGAATGCTTCAGGGCACTTTGTTGGACATTATTCATACACGGCAGCCTGGCCGTGGGGAAGGTGCACCATCGCCGGCTGGAAACGAAATAAGACTGCCGGCTGGCTGAGGCTGTGGTCTCTCAACTGTTGAAGGATCGTGTCAGCACAGCGCTCAAATGGAAAATAACCTGCGCTATCTGCTCTGCAAACCTACTAAAGGAAGTATAATTGTCTTAATTTTCAAACGAACATCTGAACTCACTGAAAGTTTTAATAATCATTACGCTCGCATATGAGACTCTGTGTCCCAGAAGGCTTTAGGACAAACATTGCACTGAGCACACGCCCACTGGGGGCAGAATTGTGAATAAAACGTGCCTGAAATGAAAAATGCGTGCTATCAGGTGTTCCTTGTGACGTGCCAAAGAAGAAGAGGTTCCTGACCTTGAAACGCGTTGGCAGAAGTAAAAAGTAATGTGGAGCAGGAGAGCAGTTTGAAAGTGTATGCCGGATGGCAGAGCGCTGTCGTGTGCTCTCCCAAATGCTTCAGGGCACTTTGTTGGACATTATTCATACACAGCAGCCTGGCCGTGGGGAAGATGCACCATCGCCGTCTGGAGACGAAATAAGACTACCGGCTGGCTGAGGCTGTGGTCTCTCAACTGTTGAAGGATCGTCTCAGCACAGCGCTCAAATGGAAAATACCTTGCGCTATCTGCTCTGCAAACCTACTAAAGGAAGTATAATTGTCTTAATTTTCAAACGAACATCTGAACTCACTGAAAGTTTTAATAATCATTACGCTCGCATATGAGACTCTGTGTCCCTGAAGGCTTTAGGACAAACATTGCACTGAGCACACGCCCACTGGGGGCAGAATTGTGAATAAAACGTGCCTGAAATGAAAAATGCGTGCTATCAGGTGTTCCTTGTGGCGTGCCCAAGAAGAAGAGGTTCCTGACCTTGAAACGCGTTGGCAGGAGTAAAAAGTAATGTGGAGCAGGAGAGCAGTTTGAAAGTGTAGGCCGGATGGCAGAGCGCTGTCGTGTGCTCTCCCAAATGCTTCAGGGCACTTTGTTGGACATTATTCATACACGGCAGCCTGGCCGTGGGGAAGATGCACCATCGCCGGCTGGAAACGAAATAAGACTGCCGGCTGGCTGAGGCTGTGGTCTCTCAACTGTTGAAGGATCGTGTCAGCACAGCGCTCAAATGGAAAATAACCTGCGCTATCTGCTCTGCAAACCTACTAAAGGAAGTATAATTGTCTTAATTTTCAAACGAACATCTGAACTCACTGAAAGTTTTAATAATCATTACGCTCGCATATGAGACTCTGTGTCCCAGAAGGCTTTAGGACAAACATTGCAATGAGCATACGC
This sequence comes from Triturus cristatus, assembly GCF_964204655.1. Lineage (NCBI taxonomy): Eukaryota > Metazoa > Chordata > Amphibia > Caudata > Salamandridae > Triturus > Triturus cristatus. The sequence continues at coordinate 724,260 of NW_028188377.1, forward strand.
CCACTGGGGGCAGAATTGTGAATAAAACGTGCCTGAAATGAAAAATGCGTGCTATCAGGTGTTCCTTGTGACGTGCCCAAGAAGAAGAGGTTCCTGACCTTGAAACGCGTTGGCAGAAGTAAAAAGTAATGTGGAGCAGGAGAGCAGTTTGAAAGTGTAGGCCGGATGGCAGAGCGCTGTCGTGTGCTCTCCCGAATGCTTCAGGGCACTTTGTTGGACATTATTCATACACGGCAGCCTGGCCGTGGGGAAGATGCACCATCGCCGGCTGGAAACGAAATAAGACTGCCGGCTGGCTGAGGCTGTGGTCTCTCAACTGTTGAAGGATCGTGTCAGCACAGCGCTCAAATGGAAAATAACCTGCGCTATCTGCTCTGCAAACCTACTAAAGGAAGTATAATTGTCTTAATTTTCAAACGAACATCTGAACTCACTGAAAGTTTTAATAATCATTACGCTCGCATATGAGACTCTGTGTCCCTGAAGGCTTTAGGACAAACATTGCACTGAGCACACGCCCACTGGGGGCAGAATTGTGAATAAAACGTGCCTGAAATGAAAAATGCAGCTATCAGGTGTTCCTTGTGACGTGCCCAAGAAGAAGAGGTTCCTGACCTTGAAACGCGTTGGCAGAAGTAAAAAGTAATGTGGAGCAGGAGAGCAGTTTGAAAGTGTAGGCCGGATGGCAGAGCGCTGTCGTGTGCTCTCCCAAATGCTTCAGGGCACTTTGTTGGACATTATTCATACACAGCAGCCTGGCCGTGGGGAAGATGCACCATCGCCGTCTGGAGACGAAATAAGACTACCGGCTGGCTGAGGCTGTGGTCTCTCAACTGTTGAAGGATCGTCTCAGCACAGCGCTCAAATGGAAAATAACTTGCGCTATCTGCTCTGCAAACCTACTAAAGGAAGTATAATTGTCTTAATTTTCAAACGAACATCTGAACTCACTGAAAGTTTTAATAATCATTACGCTTGCATATGAGACTCTGTGTCCCAGAAGGCTTTAGGACAAACATTGCACTGAGCACACGCCCACTGGGGGCAAAATTGTGAATAAAACGTGCCTGAAATGAAAAATGCGTGCTATCAGGTGTTCTTTGTGACGTGCCAAAGAAGAAGAGGTTCCTGACCTTGAAACGCGTTGGCAGAAGTAAAAAGTAATGTGGAGCAGGAGAGCAGTTTGAAAGTGTAGGCCGGATGGCAGAGCGCTGTCGTGTGCTCTCCCAAATGCTTCAGGGCACTTTGTTGGACATTATTCATACACAGCAGCCTGGCCGTGGGGAAGATGCACCATCGCCGTCTGGAGACGAAATAAGACTACCGGCTGGCTGAGGCTGTGGTCTCTCAACTGTTGAAGGATCGTCTCAGCACAGCGCTCAAATGGAAAATAACTTGCGCTATCTGCTCTGCAAACCTACTAAAGGAAGTATAATTGTCTTAATTTTCAAACGAACATCTGAACTCACTGAAAGTTTTAATAATCATTACGCTCGCATATGAGACTCTGTGTCCCTGAAGGCTTTAGGACAAACATTGCACTGAGCACACGCCCACTGGGGGCAGAATTGTGAATAAAACGTGCCTGAAATGAAAAATGCGTGCTATCAGGTGTTCCTTGTGACGTGCCCAAGAAGAAGAGGTTCCTGACCTTGAAACGCGTTGGCAGAAGTAAAAAGTAATGTGGAGCAGGAGAGCAGTTTGAAAGTGTAGGCCGGATGGCAGAGCGCTGTCGTGTGCTCTCCCAAATGCTTCAGGGCACTTTGTTGGACATTATTCATACACAGCAGCCTGGCCGTGGGGAAGATGCACCATCGCCGTCTGGAGACGAAATAAGACTACCGGCTGGCTGAGGCTGTGGTCTCTCAACTGTTGAAGGATCGTCTCAGCACAGCGCTCAAATGGAAAATAACTTGCGCTATCTGCTCTGCAAACCTACTAAAGGAAGTATAATTGTCTTAATTTTCAAACGAACATCTAAACTCACTGAAAGTTTTAATAATCATTACGCTCGCATATGAGACTCTGTGTCCCTGAAGGCTTTAGGACAAACATTGCACTGAGCACACGCCCACTGGGGGCAGAATTGTGAATAAAACGGGCCTGAAATGAAAAATGCGTGCTATCAGGTGTTCCTTGTGGCGTGCCCAAGAAGAGGGTCCTGACCTTGAAACGCGTTGGCAGAAGTAAAAAGTAATGTGGAGCAGGAGAGCAGTTTGAAAGTGTAGGCCGGATGGCAGAGCGCTGTCGTGTGCTCTCCCGAATGCTTCAGGGCACTTTGTTGGACATTATTCATACACGGCAGCCTGGCCGTGGGGAAGATGCACCATCGCCGGCTAAAAACGAAATAAGACTGCCGGCTGGCTGAGGCTGTGGTCTCTCAACTGTTGAAGGATCGTGTCAGCACAGCGCTCAAATGGAAAATAACCTGCGCTATCTGCTCTGCAAACCTACTAAAGGAAGTATAATTGTCTTAATTTTCAAACGAACATCTGAACTCACTGAAAGTTTTAATAATCATTACGCTCGCATATGAGACTCTGTGTCCCTGAAGGCTTTAGGACAAACATTGCACTGAGCACACGCCCACTGGGGGCAGAATTGTGAATAAAACGTGCCTGAAATGAAAAATGCGTGCTATCAGGTGTTCCTTGTGACGTGCCCAAGAAGAAGAGGTTCCTGACCTTGAAACGCGTTGGCAGAAGTAAAAAGTAATGTGGAGCAGGAGAGCAGTTTGAAAGTGTAGGCCGGATGGCAGAGCGCTGTCGTGTGCTCTCCCAAATGCTTCAGGGCACTTTGTTGGACATTATTCATACACAGCAGCCTGGCCGTGGGGAAGATGCACCATCGCCGTCTGGAGACGAAATAAGACTACCGGCTGGCTGAGGCTGTGGTCTCTCAACTGTTGAAGGATCGTCTCAGCACAGCGCTCAAATGGAAAATAACTTGCGCTATCTGCTCTGCAAACCTACTAAAGGAAGTATAATTGTCTTAATTTTCAAACGAACATCTGAACTCACTGAAAGTTTTAATAATCATTACGCTCGCATATGAGACTCTGTGTCCCAGAAGGCTTTAGGACAAACATTGCACTGAGCACACGCCCACTGGGGGCAAAATTGTGAATAAAACGTGCCTGAAATGAAAAATGCGTGCTATCAGGTGTTCCTTGTGACGTGCCCAAGAAGAAGAGGTTCCTGACCTTGAAACGCGTTGGCAGAAGTAAAAAGTAATGTGGAGCAGGAGAGCAGTTTGAAAGTGTAGGCCGGATGGCAGAGCGCTGTCGTGTGCTCTCCCGAATGCCTCAGGGCACTTTGTTGGACATTATTCATACACGGCAGCCTGGCCGTGGGGAAGATGCACCATCGCCGGCTGGAAACGAAATAAGACTGCCGGCTGGCTGAGGCTGTGGTCTCTCAACTGTTGAAGGATCGTGTCAGCACAGCGCTCAAATGGAAAATAACCTGCGCTATCTGCTCTGCAAACCTACTAAAGGAAGTATAATTGTCTTAATTTTCAAACGAACATCTGAACTCACTGAAAGTTTTAATAATCATTACGCTCGCATATGAGACTCTGTGTCCCAGAAGGCTTTAGGACAAACATTGCACTGAGCACACGCCCACTGGGGGCAGAATTGTGAATAAAACGTGCCTGAAATGAAAAATGCGTGCTATCAGGTGTTCCTTGTGACGTGCCAAAGAAGAAGAGGTTCCTGACCTTGAAACGCGTTGGCAGAAGTAAAAAGTAATGTGGAGCAGGAGAGCAGTTTGAAAGTGTATGCCGGATGGCAGAGCGCTGTCGTGTGCTCTCCCAAATGCTTCAGGGCACTTTGTTGGACATTATTCATACACAGCAGCCTGGCCGTGGGGAAGATGCACCATCGCCGTCTGGAGACGAAATAAGACTACCGGCTGGCTGAGGCTGTGGTCTCTCAACTGTTGAAGGATCGTCTCAGCACAGCGCTCAAATGGAAAATACCTTGCGCTATCTGCTCTGCAAACCTACTAAAGGAAGTATAATTGTCTTAATTTTCAAACGAACATCTGAACTCACTGAAAGTTTTAATAATCATTACGCTCGCATATGAGACTCTGTGTCCCTGAAGGCTTTAGGACAAACATTGCACTGAGCACACGCCCACTGGGGGCAGAATTGTGAATAAAACGTGCCTGAAATGAAAAATGCGTGCTATCAGGTGTTCCTTGTGGCGTGCCCAAGAAGAAGAGGTTCCTGACCTTGAAACGCGTTGGCAGGAGTAAAAAGTAATGTGGAGCAGGAGAGCAGTTTGAAAGTGTAGGCCGGATGGCAGAGCGCTGTCGTGTGCTCTCCCAAATGCTTCAGGGCACTTTGTTGGACATTATTCATACACGGCAGCCTGGCCGTGGGGAAGATGCACCATCGCCGGCTGGAAACGAAATAAGACTGCCGGCTGGCTGAGGCTGTGGTCTCTCAACTGTTGAAGGATCGTGTCAGCACAGCGCTCAAATGGAAAATAACCTGCGCTATCTGCTCTGCAAACCTACTAAAGGAAGTATAATTGTCTTAATTTTCAAACGAACATCTGAACTCACTGAAAGTTTTAATAATCATTACGCTCGCATATGAGACTCTGTGTCCCAGAAGGCTTTAGGACAAACATTGCAATGAGCATACGCCCACTGGGGGCAGAATTGTGAATAAAACGTGCCTGAAATGAAAAATGCGTGCTATCAGGTGTTCCTTGTGACGTGCCCAAGAAGAAGAGGTTCCTGACCTTGAAACGCGTTGGCAGAAGTAAAAAGTAATGTGGAGCAGGAGAGCAGTTTGAAAGTGTAGGCCGGATGGCAGAGCGCTGTCGTGTGCTCTCCCGAATGCTTCAGGGCACTTTGTTGGACATTATTCATACACGGCAGCCTGGCCGTGGGGAAGATGCACCATCGCCGGCTGGAAACGAAATAAGACTGCCGGCTGGCTGAGGCTGTGGTCTCTCAACTGTTGAAGGATCGTGTCAGCACAGCGCTCAAATGGAAAATAACCTGCGCTATCTGCTCTGCAAACCTACTAAAGGAAGTATAATTGTCTTAATTTTCAAACGAACATCTGAACTCACTGAAAGTTTTAATAATCATTACGCTCGCATATGAGACTCTGTGTCCCTGAAGGCTTTAGGACAAACATTGCACTGAGCACACGCCCACTGGGGGCAGAATTGTGAATAAAACGTGCCTGAAATGAAAAATGCGTGCTATCAGGTGTTCCTTGTGACGTGCCCAAGAAGAAGAGGTTCCTGACCTTGAAACGCGTTGGCAGAAGTAAAAAGTAATGTGGAGCAGGAGAGCAGTTTGAAAGTGTAGGCCGGATGGCAGAGCGCTGTCGTGTGCTCTCCCAAATGCTTCAGGGCACTTTGTTGGACATTATTCATACACAGCAGCCTGGCCGTGGGGAAGATGCACCATCGCCGTCTGGAGACGAAATAAGACTACCGGCTGGCTGAGGCTGTGGTCTCTCAACTGTTGAAGGATCGTCTCAGCACAGCGCTCAAATGGAAAACAACTTGCGCTATCTGCTCTGCAAACCTACTAAAGGAAGTATAATTGTCTTAATTTTCAAACGAACATCTGAACTCACTGAAAGTTTTAATAATCATTACGCTCGTATATGAGACTCTGTGTCCCTGAAGGCTGTAGGACAAACATTGCACTGAGCACACGCCCACTGGGGGCAGAATTGTGAATAAAACGTGCCTGAAATGAAAAATGCGTGCTATCAGGTGTTCCTTGTGGCGTGCCCAAGAAGAAGAGGGTCCTGACCTTGAAACGCGTTGGCAGAAGTAAAAAGTAATGTGGAGCAGGAGAGCAGTTTGAAAGTGTAGGCCGGATGGCAGAGCGCTGTCGTGTGCTCTCCCAAATGCTTCAGGGCACTTTGTTGGACATTATTCATACACGGCAGCCTGGCCGTGGGGAAGATGCACCATCGCCGGCTGGAGACGAAATAAGACTACCGGCTGGCTGTGTCTGTGGTCTCTCAACTGTTGAAGAATCGTGTCAGCACAGCGCTCAAATGGAAAATAACCTGCGCTATCTGCTCTGCAAACCTACTAAAGGAAGTATAATTGTCTTAATTTTCAAACGAACATCTGAACTCACTGAAAGTTTTAATAATCATTACGCTCGCATATGAGACTCTGTGTCCCTGAAGGCTTTAGGACAAACATTGCACTGAGCACACGCCCACTGGGGGCAGAATTGTGAATAAAACGTGCCTGAAATGAAAAATGCGTGCTATCAGGTGTTCCTTGTGACGTGCCCAAGAAGAAGAGGTTCCTGACCTTCAAACGCGTTCGCAGAAGTAAAAAGTAATGTGGAGCAGGAGAGCAGTTTGAAAGTGTAGGCCGGATGGCAGAGCGCTGTCGTGTGCTCTCCCAAATGCTTCAGGGCACTTTGTTGGACATTATTCATACACAGCAGCCTGGCCGTGGGGAAGATGCACCATCGCCGTCTGGAGACGAAATAAGACTACCGGCTGGCTGAGGCTGTGGTCTCTCAACTGTTGAAGGATCGTCTCAGCACAGCGCTCAAATGGAAAATAACTTGCGCTATCTGCTCTGCAAACCTACTAAAGGAAGTATAATTGTCTTAATTTTCAAACGAACATCTGAACTCACTGAAAGTTTTAATAATCATTACGCTCGCATATGAGACTCTGTGTCCCTGAAGGCTTTAGGACAAACATTGCACTGAGCACACGCCCACTGGGGGCAGAATTGTGAATAAAACGTGCCTGAAATGAAAAATGCGTGCTATCAGGTGTTCCTTGTGGCGTGCCCAAGAAGAAGAGGGTCCTGACCTTGAAACGCGTTGGCAGAAGTAAAAAGTAATGTGGAGCAGGAGAGCAGTTTGAAAGTGTAGGCCGGATGGCAGAGCGCTGTCGTGTGCTCTCCCAAATGCTTCAGGGCACTTTGTTGGACATTATTCATACACGGCAGCCTGGCCGTGGGGAAGATACACCATCGCCGGCTGGAGACGAAATAAGACTACCGGCTGGCTGTGTCTGTGGTCTCTCAACTGTTGAAGAATCGTGTCAGCACAGCGCTCAAATGGAAAATAACCTGCGCTATCTGCTCTGCAAACCTACTAAAGGAAATATAATTGTCTTAATTTTCAAACGAACATCTGAACTCACTGAAAGTTTTAATAATCATTACGCTCGCATATGAGACTCTGTGTCCCAGAAGGCTTTAGGACAAACATTGCACTGAGCACACGCCCACTGGGGGCAGAATTGTGAATAAAACGTGCCTGAAATGAAAAATGCGTGCTATCAGGTGTTCCTTGTGGCGTGCCCAAGAAGAAGAGGTTCCTGACCTTGAAACGCGTTGGCAGGAGTAAAAAGTAATGTGGAGCAGGAGAGCAGTTTGAAAGTGTAGGCCGGATGGCAGAGCGCTGTCGTGTGCTCTCCCAAATGCTTCAGGGCACTTTGTTGGACATTATTCATACACGGCAGCCTGGCCGTGGGGAAGATGCACCATCGCCGGCTGGAAACGAAATAAGACTGCCGGCTGGCTGAGGCTGTGGTCTCTCAACTGTTGAAGGATCGTGTCAGCACAGCGCTCAAATGGAAAATAACCTGCGCTATCTGCTCTGCAAACCTACTAAAGGAAGTATAATTGTCTTAATTTTCAAACGAACATCTGAACTCACTGAAAGTTTTAATAATCATTACGCTCGCATATGAGACTCTATGTCCCAGAAGGCTTTAGGACAAACATTGCAATGAGCATACGCCCACTGGGGGCAGAATTGTGAATAAAACGTGCCTGAAATGAAAAATGCGTGCTATCAGGTGTTCCTTGTGACGTGCCCAAGAAGAAGAGGTTCCTGACCTTGAAACGCGTTGGCAGAAGTAAAAAGTAATGTGGAGCAGGAGAGCAGTTTGAAAGTGTAGGCCGGATGGCAGAGCGCTGTCGTGTGCTCTCCCGAATGCTTCAGGGCACTTTGTTGGACATTATTTATACACGGCAGCCTGGCCGTGGGGAAGATGCACCATCGCCGGCTGGAAACGAAATAAGACTGCCGGCTGGCTGAGGCTGTGGTCTCTCAACTGTTGAAGGATCGTGTCAGCACAGCGCTCAAATGGAAAATAACCTGCGCTATCTGCTCTGCAAACCTACTAAAGGAAGTATAATTGTCTTAATTTTCAAACGAACATCTGAACTCACTGAAAGTTTTAATAATCATTACGCTCGCATATGAGACTCTGTGTCCCTGAAGGCTTTAGGACAAACATTGCACTGAGCACACGCCCACTGGGGGCAGAATTGTGAATAAAACGTGCCTGAAATGAAAAATGCGTGCTATCAGGTGTTCCTTGTGACGTGCCCAAGAAGAAGAGGTTCCTGACCTTGAAACGCGTTGGCAGAAGTAAAAAGTAATGTGGAGCAGGAGAGCAGTTTGAAAGTGTAGGCCGGATGGCAGAGCGCTGTCGTGTGCTCTCCCAAATGCTTCAGGGCACTTTGTTGGACATTATTCATACACAGCAGCCTGGCCGTGGGGAAGATGCACCATCGCCGTCTGGAGACGAAATAAGACTACCGGCTGGCTGAGGCTGTGGTCTCTCAACTGTTGAAGGATCGTCTCAGCACAGCGCTCAAATGGAAAATAACTTGCGCTATCTGCTCTGCAAACCTACTAAAGGAAGTATAATTGTCTTAATTTTCAAACGAACATCTGAACTCACTGAAAGTTTTAATAATCATTACGCTCGCATATGAGACTCTGTGTCCCAGAAGGCTTTAGGACAAACATTGCACTGAGCACACGCCCACTGGGGGCAAAATTGTGAATAAAACGTGCCTGAAATGAAAAATGCGTGCTATCAGGTGTTCCTTGTGACGTGCCCAAGAAGAAGAGGTTCCTGACCTTGAAACGCGTTGGCAGAAGTAAAAAGTAATGTGGAGCAGGAGAGCAGTTTGAAAGTGTAGGCCGGATGGCAGAGCGCTGTCGTGTGCTCTCCCGAATGCTTCAGGGCACTTTGTTGGACATTATTCATACACGGCAGCCTGGCCGTGGGGAAGATGCACCATCGCCAGCTGGAAACGAAATAAGACTGCCGGCTGGCTGAGGCTGTGGTCTCTCAACTGTTGAAGGATCGTGTCAGCACAGCGCTCAAATGGAAAATAACCTGCGCTATCTGCTCTGCAAACCTACTAAAGGAAGTATAATTGTCTTAATTTTCAAACGAACATCTGAACTCACTGAAAGTTTTAATAATCATTACGCTCGCATATGAGACTCTGTGTCCCAGAAGGCTTTAGGACAAACATTGCACTGAGCACACGCCCACTGGGGGCAGAATTGTGAATAAAACGTGCCTGAAATGAAAAATGCGTGCTATCAGGTGTTCCTTGTGACGTGCCAAAGAAGAAGAGGTTCCTGACCTTGAAACGCGTTGGCAGAAGTAAAAAGTAATGTGGAGCAGGAGAGCAGTTTGAAAATGTAGGCCGGATGGCAGAGCGCTGTCGTGTGCTCTCCCAAATGCTTCAGGGCACTTTGTTGGACATTATTCATACACAGCAGCCTGGCCGTAGGGAAGATGCACCATCGCCGTCTGGAGACGAAATAAGACTACCGGCTGGCTGAGGCTGTGGTCTCTCAACTGTTGAAGGATCGTCTCAGCACAGCGCTCAAATGGAAAATACCTTGCGCTATCTGCTCTGCAAACCTACTAAAGGAAGTATAATTGTCTTAATTTTCAAACGAACATCTGAACTCACTGAAAGTTTTAATAATCATTACGCTCGCACATGAGACTCTGTGTCTCTGAAGGCTTTAGGACAAACATTGCACTGAGCACACGCCCACTGGGGGCAGAATTGTGAATAAAACGTGCCTGAAATGAAAAATGCGTGCTATCAGGTGTTCCTTGTGGCGTGCCCAAGAAGAAGAGGTTCCTGACCTTGAAACGCGTTGGCAGGAGTAAAAAGTAATGTGGAGCAGGAGAGCAGTTTGAAAGTGTAGGCCGGATGGCAGAGCGCTGTCGTGTGCTCTCCCAAATGCTTCAGGGCACTTTGTTGGACATTATTCATACACGGCAGCCTGGCCGTGGGGAAGATGCACCATCGCCGGCTGGAAACGAAATAAGACTGCCGGCTGGCTGAGGCTGTGGTCTCTCAACTGTTGAAGGATCGTGTCAGCACAGCGCTCAAATGGAAAATAACTTGCGCTATCTGCTCTGCAAACCTACTAAAGGAAGTATAATTGTCTTAATTTTCAAACGAACATCTGAACTCACTGAAAGTTTTAATAATCATTACGCTCGCATATGAGACTCTGTGTCCCAGAAGGCTTTAGGACAAACATTGCACTGAGCACACGCCCACTGGGGGCAAAATTGTGAATAAAACGTGCCTGAAATGAAAAATGCGTGCTATCAGGTGTTCCTTGTGACGTGCCCAAGAAGAAGAGGTTCCTGACCTTGAAACGCGTTGGCAGAAGTAAAAAGTAATGTGGAGCAGGAGAGCAGTTTGAAAGTGTAGGCCGGATGGCAGAGCGCTGTCGTGTGCTCTCCCGAATGCTTCAGGGCACTTTGTTGGACATTATTCATACACGGCAGCCTGGCCGTGGGGAAGATGCACCATCGCCAGCTGGAAACGAAATAAGACTGCCGGCTGGCTGAGGCTGTGGTCTCTCAACTGTTGAAGGATCGTGTCAGCACAGCGCTCAAATGGAAAATAACCTGCGCTATCTGCTCTGCAAACCTACTAAAGGAAGTATAATTGTCTTAATTTTCAAACGAACATCTGAACTCACTGAAAGTTTTAATAATCATTACGCTCGCATATGAGACTCTGTGTCCCAGAAGGCTTTAGGACAAACATTGCACTGAGCACACGCCCACTGGGGGCAGAATTGTGAATAAAACGTGCCTGAAATGAAAAATGCGTGCTATCAGGTGTTCCTTGTGACGTGCCAAAGAAGAAGAGGTTCCTGACCTTGAAACGCGTTGGCAGAAGTAAAAAGTAATGTGGAGCAGGAGAGCAGTTTGAAAATGTAGGCCAGATGGCAGAGCGCTGTCGTGTGCTCTCCCAAATGCTTCAGGGCACTTTGTTGGACATTATTCATACACAGCAGCCTGGCCGTGGGGAAGATGCACCATCGCCGTCTGGAGACGAAATAAGACTACCGGCTGGCTGAGGCTGTGGTCTCTCAACTGTTGAAGGATCGTCTCAGCACAGCGCTCAAATGGAAAATACCTTGCGCTATCTGCTCTGCAAACCTACTAAAGGAAGTATAATTGTCTTAATTTTCAAACGAACATCTGAACTCACTGAAAGTTTTAATAATCATTACGCTCGCACATGAGACTCTGTGTCTCTGAAGGCTTTAGGACAAACATTGCACTGAGCACACGCCCACTGGGGGCAGAATTGTGAATAAAACGTGCCTGAAATGAAAAATGCGTGCTATCAGGTGTTCCTTGTGGCGTGCCCAAGAAGAAGAGGTTCCTGACCTTGAAACGCGTTGGCAGGAGTAAAAAGTAATGTGGAGCAGGAGAGCAGTTTGAAAGTGTAGGCCGGATGGCAGAGCGCTGTCGTGTGCTCTCCCAAATGCTTCAGGGCACTTTGTTGGACATTATTCATACACGGCAGCCTGGCCGTGGGGAAGATGCACCATCGCGGGCTGGAAACGAAATAAGACTGCCGGCTGGCTGAGGCTGTGGTCTCTCAACTGTTGAAGGATCGTGTCAGCACAGCGCTCAAATGGAAAATAACTTGCGCTATCTGCTCTGCAAACCTACTAAAGGAAGTATAATTGTCTTAATTTTCAAACGAACATCTGAACTCACTGAAAGTTTTAATAATCATTACGCTCGCATATGAGACTCTGTGTCCCAGAAGGCTTTAGGACAAACATTGCAATGAGCATACGCCCACTGGGGGCAGAATTGTGAATAAAACTTGCTTGAAATGAAAAATGCGTGCTATCAGGTGTTCCTTGTGACGTGCCCAAGAAGAAGAGGTTCCTGACCTTGAAACGCGTTGGCAGAAGTAAAAAGTAATGTGGAGCAGGAGAGCAGTTTGAAAGTGTAGGCCGGATGGCAGAGCGCTGTCGTGTGCTCTCCCAAATGCTTCAGGGCACTTTGTTGGACATTATTCATACACGGCAGCCTGGCCGTGGGGAAGATGCACCATCGCCGGCTGGAAACGAAATAAGACTGCCGGCTGGCTGAGGCTGTGGTCTCTCAACTGTTGAAGGATCGTGTCAGCACAGCGCTCAAATGGAAAATAACCTGCGCTATCTGCTCTGCAAACCTACTAAAGGAAGTATAATTGTCTTAATTTTCAAACGAACATCTGAACTCACTGAAAGTTTTAATAATCATTACGCTCGCATATGAGACTCTGTGTCCCAGAAGGCTTTAGGACAAACATTGCAATGAGCATACGCCCACTGGGGGCAGAATTGTGAATAAAACTTGCTTCAAATGAAAAATGCGTGCTATCAGGTGTTCCTTGTGACGTGCCCAAGAAGAAGAGGTTCCTGACCTTGAAACGCGTTGGCAGAAGTAAAAAGTAATGTGGAGCAGGAGAGCAGTTTGAAAGTGTAGGCCGGATGGCAGAGCGCTGTCGTGTGCTCTCCCGAATTCTTCAGGGCACTTTGTTGGACATTATTCATACACGGCAGCCTGGCCGTGGGGAAGATGCACCATCGCCGGCTGGAAACGAAATAAGACTGCCGGCTGGCTGAGGCTGTGGTCTCTCAACTGTTGAAGGATCGTGTCAGCACAGCGCTCAAATGGAAAATAACTTGCGCTATCTGCTCTGCAAACCTACTAAAGGAAGTATAATTGTCTTAATTTTCAAACGAACATCTGAACTCACTGAAAGTTTTAATAATCATTACGCTCGCATATGAGACTCTGTGTCCCAGAAGGCTTTAGGACAAACATTGCACTGAGCACACGCCCACTGGGGGCAAACTTGTGAATAAAACGTGCCTGAAATGAAAAATGCGTGCTATCAGGTGTTCCTTGTGACGTGCCCAAGAAGAAGAGGTTCCTGACCTTGAAACGCGTTGGCAGAAGTAAAAAGTAATGTGGAGCAGGAGAGCAGTTTGAAAGTGTAGGCCGGATGGCAGAGCGCTGTCGTGTGCTCTCCCAAATGCTTCAGGGCACTTTGTTGGACATTATTCATACACAGCAGCCTGGCCGTGGGGAAGATGCACCATCGCCGTCTGGAGACGAAATAAGACTACCGGCTGGCTCAGGCTGTGGTCTCTCAACTGTTGAAGGATCGTCTCAGCACAGCGCTAAAATGGAAAATACCTTGCGCTATCTGCTCTGCAAACCTACTAAAGGAAGTATAATTGTCTTAATTTTCAAACGAACATCTGAACTCACTGAAAGTTTTAATAATCATTACGCTCGCACATGAGACTCTGTGTCCCTGAAGGCTTTAGGACAAACATTGCACTGAGCACACGCCCACTGGGGGCAGAATTGTGAATAAAACGTGCCTGAAATGAAAAATGCGTGCTATCAGGTGTTCCTTGTGGCGTGCCCAAGAAGAAGAGGTTCCTGACCTTGAAACGCGTTGGCAGGAGTAAAAAGTAATGTGGAGCAGGAGAGCAGTTTGAAAGTGTAGGCCGGATGGCAGAGCGCTGTCGTGTGCTCTCCCAAATGCTTCAGGGCACTTTGTTGGACATTATTCATACACGGCAGCCTGGCCGTGGGGAAGATGCACCATCGCCGGCTGGAAACGAAATAAGACTGCCGGCTGGCTGAGGCTGTGGTCTCTCAACTGTTGAAGGATCGTGTCAGCACAGCGCTCAAATGGAAAATAACCTGCGCTATCTGCTCTGCAAACCTACTAAAGGAAGTATAATTGTCTTAATTTTCAAACGAACATCTGAACTCACTGAAAGTTTTAATAATCATTACGCTCGCATATGAGACTCTGTGTCCCAGAAGGCTTTAGGACAAACATTGCAATGAGCATACGCCCACTGGGGGCAGAATTGTGAATAAAACGTGCCTGAAATGAAAAATGCGTGCTATCAGGTGTTCCTTGTGATGTGCCCAAGAAGAAGAGGTTCCTGACCTTGAAACGCGTTGGCAGAAGTAAAAAGTAATGTGGAGCAGGAGAGCAGTTTGAAAGTGTAGGCCGGATGGCAGAGCGCTGTCGTGTGCTCTCCCGAATGCTTCAGGGCACTTTGTTGGACATTATTCATACACGGCAGCCTGGCCGTGGGGAAGGTGCACCATCGCCGGCTGGAAACGAAATAAGACTGCCGGCTGGCTGAGGCTGTGGTCTCTCAACTGTTGAAGGATCGTGTCAGCACAGCGCTCAAATGGAAAATAACCTGAGCTATCTGCTCTGCAAACCTACTAAAGGAAGTATAATTGTCTTAATTTTCAAACGAACATCTGAACTCACTGAAAGTTTTAATAATCATTACGCTCGCATATGAGACTCTGTGTCCCTGAAGGCTTTAGGACAAACATTGCACTGAGCACACGCCCACTGGGGGCAGAATTGTGAATAAAACGTGCCTGAAATGAAAAATGCGTGCTATCAGGTGTTCCTTGTGACGTGCCCAAGAAGAAGAGGTTCCTGACCTTGAAACGCGTTGGCAGAAGTAAAAAGTAATGTGGAGCAGGAGAGCAGTTTGAAAGTGTAGGCCGGATGGCAGAGCGCTGTCGTGTGCTCTCCCAAATGCTTCAGGGCACTTTGTTGGACATTATTCATACACAGCAGCCTGGCCGTGGGGAAGATGCACCATCGCCGTCTGGAGACGAAATAAGACTACCGGCTGGCTGAGGCTGTGGTCTCTCAACTGTTGAAGGATCGTCTCAGCACAGCGCTCAAATGGAAAATAACTTGCGCTATCTGCTCTGCAAACCTACTAAAGGAAGTATAATTGTCTTAATTTTCAAACGAACATCTGAACTCACTGAAAGTTTTAATAATCATTACGCTCGCATATGAGACTCTGTGTCCCTGAAGGCTTTAGGACAAACATTGCACTGAGCACACGCCCACTGGGGGCAGAATTGTGAATAAAACGTGCCTGAAATGAAAAATGCGTGCTATCAGGTGTTCCTTGTGGCGTGCCCAAGAAGAAGAGGGTCCTGACCTTGAAACGCGTTGGCAGAAGTAAAAAGTAATGTGGAGCAGGAGAGCAGTTTGAAAGTGTAGGCCGGATGGCAGAGCGCTGTCGTGTGCTCTCCCAAATGCTTCAGGGCACTTTGTTGGACATTATTCATACACGGCAGCCTGGCCGTGGGGAAGATGCACCATCGCCGGCTGGAGACGAAATAAGACTACCGGCTGGCTGTGTCTGTGGTCTCTCAACTGTTGAAGAATCGTGTCAGCACAGCGCTCAAATGGAAAATAACCTGCGCTATCTGCTCTGCAAACCTACTAAAGGAAATATAATTGTCTTAATTTTCAAACGAACATCTGAACTCACTGAAAGTTTTAATAATCATTACGCTCGCATATGAGACTCTGTGTCCCAGAAGGCTTTAGGACAAACATTGCACTGAGCACACGCCCACTGGGGGCAGAATTGTGAATAAAACGTGCCTGAAATGAAAAATGCGTGCTATCAGGTGTTCCTTGTGGCGTGCCCAAGAAGAAGAGGTTCCTGACCTTGAAACGCGTTGGCAGGAGTAAAAAGTAATGTGGAGCAGGAGAGCAGTTTGAAAGTGTAGGCCGGATGGCAGAGCGCTGTCGTGTGCTCTCCCAAATGCTTCAGGGCACTTTGTTGGACATTATTCATACACGGCAGCCTGGCCGTGGGGAAGATGCACCATCGCCGGCTGGAAACGAAATAAGACTGCCGGCTGGCTGAGGCTGTGGTCTCTCAACTGTTGAAGGATCGTGTCAGCACAGCGCTCAAATGGAAAATAACCTGCGCTATCTGCTCTGCAAACCTACTAAAGGAAGTATAATTGTCTTAATTTTCAAACGAACATCTGAACTCACTGAAAGTTTTAATAATCATTACGCTTGCATATGAGACTCTGTGTCCCAGAAGGCTTTAGGACAAACATTGCAATGAGCATACGCCCACTGGGGGCAGAATTGTGAATAAAACGTGCCTGAAATGAAAAATGCGTGCTATCAGGTGTTCCTTGTGACGTGCCCAAGAAGAAGAGGTTCCTGACCTTGAAACGCGTTGGCAGAAGTAAAAAGTAATGTGGAGCAGGAGAGCAGTTTGAAAGTGTAGGCCGGATGGCAGAGCGCTGTCGTGTGCTCTCCCGAATGCTTCAGGGCACTTTGTTGGACATTATTCATACACGGCAGCCTGGCCGTGGGGAAGATGCACCATCGCCGGCTGGAAACGAAATAAGACTGCCGGCTGGCTGAGGCTGTGGTCTCTCAACTGTTGAAGGATCGTGTCAGCACAGCGCTCAAATGGAAAATAACCTGCGCTATCTGCTCTGCAAACCTACTAAAGGAAGTATAATTGTCTTAATTTTCAAACGAACATCTGAACTCACTGAAAGTTTTAATAATCATTACGCTCGCATATGAGACTCTGTGTCCCTGAAGGCTTTAGGACAAACATTGCACTGAGCACACGCCCACTGGGGGCAGAATTGTGAATAAAACGTGCCTGAAATGAAAAATGCGTGCTATCAGGTGTTCCTTGTGACGTGCCCAAGAAGAAGAGGTTCCTGACCTTGAAACGCGTTGGCAGAAGTAAAAAGTAATGTGGAGCAGGAGAGCAGTTTGAAAGTGTAGGCCGGATGGCAGAGCGCTGTCGTGTGCTCTCCCAAATGCTTCAGGGCACTTTGTTGGACATTATTCATACACAGCAGCCTGGCCGTGGGGAAGATGCACCATCGCCGTCTGGAGACGAAATAAGACTACCGGCTGGCTGAGGCTGTGGTCTCTCAACTGTTGAAGGATCGTCTCAGCACAGCGCTCAAATGGAAAATAACTTGCGCTATCTGCTCTGCAAACCTACTAAAGGAAGTATAATTGTCTTAATTTTCAAACGAACATCTGAACTCACTGAAAGTTTTAATAATCATTACGCTCGCATATGAGACTCTGTGTCCCAGAAGGCTTTAGGACAAACATTGCACTGAGCACACGCCCACTGGGGGCAAAATTGTGAATAAAACGTGCCTGAAATGAAAAATGCGTGCTATCAGGTGTTCCTTGTGACGTGCCCAAGAAGAAGAGGTTCCTGACCTTGAAACGCGTTGGCAGAAGTAAAAAGTAATGTGGAGCAGGAGAGCAGTTTGAAAGTGTAGGCCGGATGGCAGAGCGCTGTCGTGTGCTCTCCCGAATGCTTCAGGGCACTTTGTTGGACATTATTCATACACGGCAGCCTGGCCGTGGGGAAGATGCACCATCGCCAGCTGGAAACGAAATAAGACTGCCGGCTGGCTGAGGCTGTGGTCTCTCAACTGTTGAAGGATCGTGTCAGCACAGCGCTCAAATGGAAAATAACCTGCGCTATCTGCTCTGCAAACCTACTAAAGGAAGTATAATTGTCTTAATTTTCAAACGAACATCTGAACTCACTGAAAGTTTTAATAATCATTACGCTCGCATATGAGACTCTGTGTCCCAGAAGGCTTTAGGACAAACATTGCACTGAGCACACGCCCACTGGGGGCAGAATTGTGAATAAAACGTGCCTGAAATGAAAAATGCGTGCTATCAGGTGTTCCTTCTGACGTGCCAAAGAAGAAGAGGTTCCTGACCTTGAAACGCGTTGGCAGAAGTAAAAAGTAATGTGGAGCAGGAGAGCAGTTTGAAAGTGTAGGCCGGATGGCAGAGCGCTGTCGTGTGCTCTCCCAAATGCTTCAGGGCACTTTGTTGGACATTATTCATACACAGCAGCCTGGCCGTGGGGAAGATGCACCATCGCCGTCTGGAGACGAAATAAGACTACCGGCTGGCTGAGGCTGTGGTCTCTCAACTGTTGAAGGATCGTCTCAGCACAGCGCTCAAATGGAAAATACCTTGCGCTATCTGCTCTGCAAACCTACTAAAGGAAGTATAATTGTCTTAATTTTCAAACGAACATCTGAACTCACTGAAAGTTTTAATAATCATTACGCTCGCACATGAGACTCTGTGTCCCTGAAGGCTTTAGGACAAACATTGCACTGAGCACACGCCCACTGGGGGCAGAATTGTGAATAAAACGTGCCTGAAATGAAAAATGCGTGCTATCAGGTGTTCCTTGTGGCGTGCCCAAGAAGAAGAGGTTCCTGACCTTGAAACGCGTTGGCAGGAGTAAAAAGTAATGTGGAGCAGGAGAGCAGTTTGAAAGTGTAGGCCGGATGGCAGAGCGCTGTCGTGTGCTCTCCCAAATGCTTCAGGGCACTTTGTTGGACATTATTCATACACGGCAGCCTGGCCGTGGGGAAGATGCACCATCGCCGGCTGGAAACGAAATAAGACTGCCGGCTGGCTGAGGCTGTGGTCTCTCAACTGTTGAAGGATCGTGTCAGCACAGCGCTCAAATGGAAAATAACTTGCGCTATCTGCTCTGCAAACCTACTAAAGGAAGTATAATTGTCTTAATTTTCAAACGAACATCTGAACTCACTGAAAGTTTTAATAATCATTACGCTCGCATATGAGACTCTGTGTCCCAGAAGGCTTTAGGACAAACATTGCAATGAGCATACGCCCACTGGGGGCAGAATTGTGAATAAAACTTGCTTGAAATGAAAAATGCGTGCTATCAGGTGTTCCTTGTGACGTGCCCAAGAAGAAGAGGTTCCTGACCTTGAAACGCGTTGGCAGAAGTAAAAAGTAATGTGGAGCAGGAGAGCAGTTTGAAAGTGTAGGCCGGATGGCAGAGCGCTGTCGTGTGCTCTCCCAAATGCTTCAGGGCACTTTGTTGGACATTATTCATACACGGCAGCCTGGCCGTGGGGAAGATGCACCATCGCCGGCTGGAAACGAAATAAGACTGCCGGCTGGCTGAGGCTGTGGTCTCTCAACTGTTGAAGGATCGTGTCAGCACAGCGCTCAAATGGAAAATAACCTGCGCTATCTGCTCTGCAAACCTACTAAAGGAAGTATAATTGTCTTAATTTTCAAACGAACATCTGAACTCACTGAAAGTTTTAATAATCATTACGCTCGCATATGAGACTCTGTGTCCCAGAAGGCTTTAGGACAAACATTGCAATGAGCATACGCCCACTGGGGGCAGAATTGTGAATAAAACTTGCTTGAAATGAAAAATGCGTGCTATCAGGTGTTCCTTGTGACGTGCCCAAGAAGAAGAGGTTCCTGACCTTGAAACGCGTTGGCAGAAGTAAAAAGTAATGTGGAGCAGGAGAGCAGTTTGAAAGTGTAGGCCGGATGGCAGAGCGCTGTCGTGTGCTCTCCCGAATTCTTCAGGGCACTTTGTTGGACATTATTCATACACGGCAGCCTGGCCATGGGGAAGATGCACCATCGCCGGCTGGAAACGAAATAAGACTGCCGGCTGGCTGAGGCTGTGGTCTCTCAACTGTTGAAGGATCGTGTCAGCACAGCGCTCAAATGGAAAATAACTTGCGCTATCTGCTCTGCAAACCTACTAAAGGAAGTATAATTGTCTTAATTTTCAAACGAACATCTGAACTCACTGAAAGTTTTAATAATCATTACGCTCGCATATGAGACTCTGTGTCCCAGAAGGCTTTAGGACAAACATTGCACTGAGCACACGCCCACTGGGGGCAAACTTGTGAATAAAACGTGCCTGAAATGAAAAATGCGTGCTATCAGGTG